>NC_056683.1:139472282-140072282 GCF_018350215.1 Panthera leo | reverse complement strand
ACCCAGAGTGGCCGTCTTCTCCCACACCCGGGTCTAGTCTCGGTTGTCCTAACTAGCAGCTCGGAACCTCTTCCGCTGACGTGACCTTCCCTTTGGAGACAGCAATCCAAACTCTCACCTAATTTTTATAATTTAACCTTTCCCTTCACTGTCTGCTTGGGCTCATTTCAGCTGTCTCTTATTTTCCCTATAAAATGGAGTGGAAGGGAAGAGGCAGTCCAGGGAAAGAGGCAGGGCGAGAGAGAAGTAGGAGTGAATGTGTTGCATCCTGCCTAATTTGCTAAGTAGAAGGATACTGAACCTAATGTGGGGGGGGGGGATCAAAAGAGAACTAAAATTTGAATGAAAAACAGCACAGTTTGCTCCTTTTCTGTGGCAAATTGAAATAGTTCGGATACTATAGGATGGAATATGAATATCATTGTTGGACTCTCCCAGGAGAAGAAGATGATTTGATGGCATTCTGCTCATCCCTCGGATCATAAGACCTGGAAAAGGATCTCTCAACTCCACTGAAACATGCGATTTTTATGAGAAGTGTGGAGAAGGAAGTCTAGGATCTGTGCTGTCATTATTCTTATTTGTTCCTGATGTTCTGTGTCTCTCTCTGATCGTATTTATGGATGGATAATATGCAAGGTAATTGAGGCGTTTTTCTTTCAGTTTTGTATGTGGCCCCTCTAAGGCCACCATTATACAACCACTATTTTCTGAGTAACCTAGCTTCAGACTCCATCTTCCCTCCAAGTGAGAGGTAGTCTTTGGGTTGACGCCGAGAGGTGGTATAATATACTGGCAAGGGTCTAGATGCCGAGTTGGAAAATCTGGATTAGTGTTGACCCCACTACCTCTTTGGATTTCTATGTCATTCCTCTGTTGTTGGAACTGCCTCCCTTCCCAGTCTCTGCTGAAGGGTAGGCCTGGTCAGTCCACAGATCCTGGTCACGGTTGATTGTATCATACTTGACCTCTGGCCCCAAGATGAGCCAGTGAAATCCACAATTTGCAGACCGTGGAGAAGGTGGTTAGAAGGGGTTGGGCTTCGAAAGTGGAAGGTCATATGCAGGTGGGATCAGATTTGGGTACCATGGCAGCCCAAAGCCACATGCAAGCTGGAGTCACAAGGGACAGGAATGAAGACCGTGGCAGATATGAGAAGGGGGCAGACGTGTAGGAAGAAGCAGAAACAGGAGGCAGTGGCTTTCCATTTCCGGCAACCCCCCAACTGGATTCTGTGAGAGTCCCCTGGACTCTTATAATAATAAATCTCCCTTTACTGAATTAAGCTAGCCTTGAGCGGGTCTGTCTTTCTTGCAACGCAAGCTTCCCTTACCAAGACATTGTGCTACCTAGTCCAGCCACTCTTCTTCTCTGGTCCCCGTTCCATCTTATGTAAAATGAAGTGGTTGAACTAGATAGCCTCTAAACTCCCTTTAGATTTCAGGAATCTGTACTTTTAATGATCTCTGCTGGCTGTGCATGAGGCTTTAAAAACCAGGGGTGCTGGGAAACTCTGCCCTTCTCTTTGTCCTGTGTAGGCTGGGTATGCGATGTACTTAGTCCAAAGTACCTTCCAGTGCCAATCAAGGTTATGTCTGAATGGAAAGGTGCTGGCTAGGGGGAGAGGCGCTCCTGCCAAATGGTACGTGATGGGCCGGATTAAAGGCTTCCTTGGGCCCAGCCTCTCCTGAGTCCCCAGTAGACTCAGGCACCGCGAGAAAGATGTTGGCAGCTCCTGAACATTCTCACTCTACATGAGCTGTATAAATAAGCACAGCCTTGTTGATTGTACATCAACTTGATGGACTAACTATGGAACAGTAATTAAGCCAAAGAGAACATTCAGAAGTACTTATTGCTATTTGCTGTCTGTTCAATCCCCAGAGTGCTGCAATAAATAGAACCATAAGTTTAATTAATACCTGCAGGTCTGATTACCCATTTAGGATAGGCTGTAGTGGACCAGAGGTTACAAAGACATCCCGCTGTGAGTGATGTTGAAAATGTCTGTCTTCGCCTGGAGAAGAAGTTTGCTGTGCCCTGCAGAGTCCTTCGGGGTCCAACGGAGGTGGCCCCCCGTCGAAAGGAGGAGACCACGGTCGGGCAGTCCAGGACCGCAGCACCGCCCGACTGGCTTCCACTGGGCTCTGAAGGCCTCGAGACTTTTCGTATCCTCCCCTGGTCTTCTGAGGTGGCGCCGTATTTCTGTTGGCGGATGTGAGGCCGCCGCGCCCCTCCCCAGTGCATCCCAAATCTAGGTTCCACAGGATGAAGCAGGTAGAGGGGCCTGCCAGGTGGCCGAGACAGCCACTGGCCCTGCAGTGGAGAAATGATAGCCGGGGGAGGACCATCTCCTCCGTCGTGACTGTGTCTGGCCCGCAGCCCGTGCTGGTCAGGGCTCAGCTATCTGGGTTGTGGGTGTGAGTAGGATCTTCCATGGAGCACTGGCTCGGGTGTTCATTTGTCTCCTTTCGAAGATGTGGATGATGGCACGGGGGGCCCGTAGCGTTGCCACGAGGCGATGCAGTGTAAGTGGTTCGCTCACTGCTTGGCACGTGGAAGTGTTCACTAAACAGCTGCCATACGCGGGTTCGTATTTGTCAGGCACCGTGCGAAGGGCTTCTCTTTAGCAATTGCCTCATTCAGTGTTTATTACAGCGACGATTATGATTATCCCCCTTTTACAGAAGAGGAAACTAAGACCCTGACGATTTACGTAACTTGCTGAAGATCACAGAGCTGGTTCCGGTGAGGTTTATCCGACCCTGGAGTCTATGCCCTTAACAATCATGCATAATGACTAGGAAGATTGGGAGTGTGTGAGGCTGATGCCCTTTGGGAGCTGAAGTGAGGGCCCAGGAACTGGGAAGTGCTCTCTCTTAGCAGGTAGAGGTGTGTTTGAATTACAGGAGGAGCATTCCTGGCTAGAGACTGGTGACTTATAGAGCCTTTCTCCTCTCCTCTCCTCCCCTCCCCTCCCTTCCCCTCCCCTCTGCTCTCCTTTTCCTCCCTCCCCTCTCCTCTTCCCTCTTCTCTCCTCTCCTCCCCTCTTTGTCCCTTCCCTTCCCTTCCTTTCCCTTCCCTTCCCTTCCCTTCCCTTCCCTTCCCTTCCCTTCCCTTCCCTTCCCTTCCCTTCCCTTTCCTTCCTTTCCCTTCCCTTCTTTGTCTTTTATCCCTCCAGCTTTACTGAGATATAATCAACACATAAAATGGTGGGATATTTAAAGTTTACATGTTGACTTGAAATACATATACATTTGAAAGGATTCTCCCATTGATTCCATTCACACATCCAGAAGACCCCAAATAGCCAAGGCAATGTTTAGAAAAGCTGGAGGTATCACACTTGTTCATTTCAAATTTTACCACAAAGTTATAGTAATCAGAACAGCATGGTATTGGCATAAAAGCAGACATATGGATCAGTGTAATAGAACAAAAAGCCCAGAAATAAGCCCACGCATATATGGCCAACTAATTTTCAGCAAAGGATCCAAGAACATAATGGAGAGAGAGAGCAGTCGCTTCAGGAAACGATCTTGGGAAAACTGGACCCCTATCTTACACCATACACAAAACTCAACCCCAAATGGATTGAAGGCTGGAATAGCCTTTCTGACGTAGAGCAAGGGGCTTGAGAGCTTTCTTTTGTGTGGCAGGGTTTTGTTTCTAAAGAGAAAATTCAAGGAAAAATAGTATATTGAGGGTAACGAACAAAGAAGTAATAATTGAAAAGAAAAATAATGTGTTTATAATGAAAAGAAAGAAAGGTAGGAAATAAAGGAAAGACAAAAAAAAAAAAAGAAATGAAATTAAAAATAAATACGGATGGTGCGTCTGGGTGACTCAGTTGGTTAAGCATCCGACTTCAACTCAGGTCATGATCTCCCTGTTCATGAGTTCAAGCCCCACATGGGGCGCTCTGATGTCAGCACAGAGCCTGCTTCAGATCCTCTGTCTCCCTCTCTCTGCCTCTCCCCTGCTTGCTCTCTCGTGCACTCTCTCTCTCTCAAAAATAAACATTTAAAAATTAAAAAAAAATTCCTCATTTAATTCCTCATTTAAGTATATAACTCAGTTGCAAACCAAAAGGCTCTATAGTCCACATGAAACTAATTATACTATATAGTTTGATGAATAATGAGTTTGCATTATAATGGGGTCTTAAAAACTCAGTTAAGATTCTTTTCTTTTCTTTTCTTTTCTTTTCTTTTCTTTTCTTTTCTTTTCCTTTCCTTTCCTTTCCTTTCCTTTCCTTTCCTTTCCTTTCCTTTCCTTTCCTTTCCTTTCTTTTATTATTTTTCATGTTTATTTTTGAGAGAGAGAGCATGAGTGGGTGAGGCGCAGGGAGAGAGGGAGAGACAGAATCCGAAGCAGGCTCCAGGCTCTGAGCCGTCAGCACAGAACCTGACGTGGGGCTTTGAACTCACAAACTGTGACATCATGACCTGAGCCGAAGTCGGATGCTCAGCCAATTGAACCGCCCAGGCACCCCCAAAATAAATAAACATTAAAAAAAATAAGGGGCGCCTGGGTGGCGCAGTCGGTTAAGCGTCCGACTTCAGCCAGGTCACGATCTCGCGGTCCGTGAGTTTGAGCCCCGTGTCAGGCTCTGGGCTGATGGCTCGGAGCCTGGAGCCTGTTTCCGATTCTGTGTCTCCCTCTCTCTCTGCCCCTCCCCCGTTCATGCTCTGTCTCTCTCTGTCCCAAAAATAAATAAATAAAAAAAAAAAAACGTTGAAAAAAAAATAAATGGGGCCATAGGGGGCAATGAATAATGAGAAATTTAGGAGAAAGAAACAAGAGGTGAAAACTGTTGGACAGTGAATCCATCTACTGGACACAGACACCGTGTAGACATTATCAGCATCAATATTTAAGAACTCAGCCCCCTGCTGGGCAGGCCTGATTCTGATTCAGGAATCATGCCATGTTTAATAAAGCCAGAGAAGGGACAGCAAGCCACGTCCTGCGTCTGGGTGAGAAGCGCTTGACATTCTATAAGAAATGCTTCTTCTGAGTCCACAGTGATGGCTGTGTTACAGAGAGGGAGTCTCTGGACCAGGCAGCTTTCCTGCTTATGTCTTGCGAGTGCTTAGTTAGTGAAGGAAAATTACTCAGAAACGATAACATGGGGATTTTCCATGAATTATATAGCAACAAGAGTGAAGAGATAGGGTGTAATATTTGTGACAACATTGAGCATTTAGAAACACTTTCACATAATGAGAATATCTACATCCCTCCTCAGAGACGTAAATGGATGCAAACAGGAATCTATGTTTTTTTGGGAGATTGGCTTGAAAAAAAATTCCTGATATACTCGTGGAAGCTAAGCTCACTAAATTGGGACAAGGCACGTGGTGGTGACTCAAAGCCATTTCTGAATCCAAGACCAAACTTCAGATACAGAATTTATAATGGGTCCAAGGCCAGTCAACTTTTTATTGGCTTTCAGAAGAAGCTTGTAAGCATTCTTACGTCATCTCGTGTCCAGTTTCTCCAAAATTAAGTTGAGATCCTACTGATTTATAAAGGGACAGGCCAACCTTGTTAATAAAATATACTAGTTGGCGAGAATACTGCTCGTTGCTTTGAAATAACCGGGCCGCCTGGCTCTGGCAGCTAGAGTGAAGGGAGCGGAGGTCAAAGCCAGTACGGCTGGTCCAGTCTTTTTTCTTTCTCTTTCTTAAGAAATCAGATCAATGCACGGTTGATACAGTTCAGTGTCACAGAATCTATTGAAAAATGAAGGCAAAGGCACAAATACCTTGTTGATCGTGCTATAGTGATATAGTTTCATTATGTAGATGTGGTCTGAGTCTGCACAAGTAAACGTAGTGAAAAGTGAGGAGGAAAATTGAGGCAATTTCATGAATTATTCAAGGAGAAAAAATCCCTTTGCCTCAATTATCCATAGAGTACTTTCCTTTGAAAGTGAGAAAGTGGGAGAAAAAGGGAAGAGAAAAGAAAGCAAGCTTGATTGCTTTAATTCTCCATTTTGTAGATTAAGGCACATCCATAGATGTTATTATTCCTCCCTGTGCACTGCAGTTTACTTCTTGACAAAATATTTCTTTGCCATTGTGTTTATGCAGATTTTACGCACCCTTCATTTTTCTCTAGTTGAATGGTGAGAACTTGAACTGATGCTGTTCTTGTTTCCCATAAATGGAGTGCCTATTCAAAAGACTAATTTCCCAGTAATCCAACTTATTCCAAACATTCCACCCACAGGGCAACAAGTTATAGAACAGGATTCTGCCTGAAGACGTAAGTCATAATTACCATCAAAAGATTTATCCCACCTTCATTTCCTTGGTGATGGGAAATAACAGTGTTTGGACCTAGAGTAGAAATTTTTGTGCAAAAAATACAAATGTCCTCAAAGTTTATCTGCTAGGGGCCACCGTCTGTGGTTTGCATGGGCCAACTGGGAGCTGTGTGTGTGTGTGTGTGTGTGTGTGTGTGTGTGTGCAAAATCTGCCAGTCACATTACAGATATTATGCCGTTGTATATTAGGACAAATTTCTGTCAGCAGTAACTCGTCCCAACAAAACTAGCATTTGTGACAATTTTCCACGAGATGGAAGTAAAGTGTCTTGAGGAAGGTGTGCTTTCAAGTTCACATAAAGTCACCGTGTGGACTGATGGAAGCTCTGGTTTCCAATTATCTCAAGATTGAGAGAATGTGGAGAGGGTCTAGAGGAAAGCAGCGGAAATAATTAGTTTGGGAAATAAACCTTAGGAGGAGATGCTGCTGGAACAGGGTTACAGAACCAGGAAAAAAGAATGTTAAATAGGGAATTGGTATTGGTCTTCTAGAACAGGAGGACGTGACATGTACACATGGGCTAATGGCTCTTCTCGGTGTCTACCAAAGGGAATGTGAAATGGTGCGGGCTTACATCGGATGGATTGAAAGTATATCTGGGGCGCCTGGGTGGCTCAGTCGATTAAGTGTCCGTCTCTTGATTTCGGCTCCGGTCATGATCTCACTCAGTTCGTGAGTTTGAGCCCCGCATCGGGTTCTGCGCTGACAGCACAGAGCCTCCTTGGGATTTTCTCTCTCCCTCCCTCTCTGCCTCTCTCTCTCTCTCTCTTTCTCTCTCTCTCTCAAATAAACAAACTTAAAAAATAAAGTATATCTAACTTAAGTTAAATATAGTTGCTTGATTGGAGTTCGCTACGAAAAAGTTCCCATGTGGCACTAATTTCATAACAAAGTACGTCCTTCTTAAAGGAGGGATTTTTACTGTTAGCATCTATGACCTGATGTACCTTGTAGGCTGTGAGACACTTGGAGAACAGCTCAGTGCACTCACCATGTGTCTGTGTGACCAGAGGCTTTTCAGCTGATTCTCGTTAGCTTGTAAAATGTGCTTCTTCAAGGGTGTGGTGAACTTGGGGCTCTCATTAACAATGCTGGTTTCTGCTTCCCACCTCTGGCTTGCTGAATCAGAATCCTTGGTGGGTGGGACCCTGGATGCTCCATTTTCTCATATATATTTGTTCTAGAATTACTAAGTTAAACAATGAGCTATTTGGTGACAGGCATCAGATATTATTCATTTTAAAATGCGCAGTATTTTGTGTTATCAGGCTCTCAAGAAATGAATCTCTTAATTGTTAATGCAATGCAATGAACTGTGCTAACAGTATAGCAAATGATAAGGTTATGATATTTAAATAATTTTACAGTAGCAACTCTGATTTTGTGAAGGTTTCAGGATTATTACATAAAATCACTTTGCGGGTTTCTGAAAGATTGGAAAATTATAAAGCTTATTAATAAAAATGTACTCTAACCTCTTGATGACTGTATTTAGCATAAACAAGTCTTAGTCTGGGTGAAACTGCGTGTGAAGTCTTACTTCCAAGCATTCTTTTCTTATGTCGATAAGTGCCTTTTCTATATCAAAATGGAAGGAAGGAATCAAGAGATTTGTCTGTAGGTAAATGAGACATACCGAGTCCCGGCAGGTGGTATACAGCTGATCAAAAATTCTGAACTTGTACTTGTGATAATATTAAAAAGGTAAAAAAAATAATGTTTTAAAGTGGAATAATAGAGCCTATGTCAGCCACTGGCTGGAAGGAAGCTGCCTGCTTTCCTGACTGTGTGCTCTCTCCTTCTCCTCTAATTAACTATCTAGAATAGAATTCAGCAATGATCCACCGATTGGTGGTTTTTGCTGTAAAAGGAGAGGACAGATTTCATTATAACAAGAGCATCCCGAGAATGTATCCTGAACAAATTATGCAGGCTGTGTAATCTTGAATTTCTCTGTCCATCTCTCCCTGCCTTTCGCCACGTGACTCCATACAGATGTGCCATAACTTTGGTCCCAGTCTTTGCCCCCTCCTTTAGTTCTTTTCCCATCCACCGTGCAGTAGAAATGCACTTTGTTGATAATGTCAACCTTTGGCTGCATAGCCACAAGGCAGAGATGGCCAGGGTAATACATTCAATGAACCCTTGAACCTCTTGGTAATTCAACCATTCAACTGTCGCTCAACTAAAAGTTTCAACTGTGGTAGCCAAACCAATTGTCTAAAGTCTTTTCTAACTGGTTTCCTGGCTTCCTGTTCTCTGCTGATGGCCACAAACACCTGGGTGGGTCGGGAGAGGGGGAATCATGGAATTATTGCCAAGGGGTTTTGAACCAGCCGCTCGGTCATTTCCTCAGCCCACTCCCACTGCTGTGCAATGAGTCCTTACCCCGCACTGGCTCTGCGAAGGAAGCTGCCATTTTTGTACGTCAAAGGCAATTGTAGATAAGCAGTTTCCTATGACTCAGCCTAATAAGTGTTATCTTGCTTAATCTTTGAGGTAACTTTATGAGATGAGTATTACTACTCTCATTTTCCAGTTGAAGAAAGATGAGGCTTGGAGTGATCACAGTGACCCAGCCAGGATGTAGAGTGTGGAATGATGCCGTCATCTGCCAGCTCCCTTGGGCCCCACCACTGGGCTGGCTGACTACTCTGTGTGCATCAAACATTGTTCATCATGTGAATTATTACATTTCTGGCATCAGACGTATGTTATCAATCTTGGATGTTTTGTGATTAATAAAATTTAAAGTATCTTCTAAATTCATGGTGTTGTTTTTGAAATTAGGTATCTTGTCAATCAAAGGGTGTGCAGAAAGGGGTGCCTGGGTGGCTCAGTGGGTTAAGCGTCTAACTCTTGATTTCAGCTCAGGTCATGATCTTGCAGTTAGTGAGTTTGAACCCTTCATTGGGCTCTGCGCTGACAGTTCAGAGCCTGCTTGGGAATGTCTGTCATCTCTGTCTGCCTCTCTCCCTCCCCCACTCATCTCATGCTTTCTCTCTCTCTCAAAAATAAATAACTTAAAAAAAATGTGTTCAGAGAAATTGCCCCAGTGTTGCATGGGTATACAACATTGATTCTGCTTCAAATCTAACCCTTCTAATAATCATTAAGCCCTTTCTTTCTTGGGAGGAGTTTGGAACTTGTTCCCTGGACCCCATTTACCAAGGTGTGTCAGCTCATACCTCTCAATGTCTTCCTTCCCTTTGAGCTGCTTTGAGTCTTTGTACCGTTGAAAAGATTCTGAGGTGTGGACATAATCCATATGGAGAGATCGGTGACACGCTCAGCCCAATGCCTGTAACAGAGTAAACACTTGGTGAATGAACATTGTTGTGTGTTATGTGGGCATTCTCATGACTCAAGAGCTCAATCTGTCAATACTTTTGAGTTGACTTGTAATATATTTAGGCTTTTTGATTCTTCTTTTAGCCATGTGCCTCTCATCTGTTAATTCCATCTAAAAATATTTCTAGATATTATCTATTATCCATCTATCCATCTTTCAGTCAATCTTTATCATCATCATCATCATCATCATCTATATCTTCCATCATCCCTCCTTCCCTCCCTCCCTCCCTCTCTCCCTCCATTCATCTATCTATCTATCTATCTATCTATCTATCTATCATCTATCTGTCATCTATCATCTATCTATCTATCTATCTATCTATCTATCTATCTCATCTATATCTTCTATCATCCACTCCAATCTTATAGGCTTAACCTGCATATCACTTTCAAGTTCTCTTATTCTAGGTCCCCTTCTCTAATTTTGTTCTAGACTGGAGTTATATCATTTTTACAAGTGCCATGCTTAGATGTGTCAAAAATGGCAAGAGGTTGTATGTGTGCAGTGGGCAGATTACGGATGTACAGTTTTGTTATTAAACATATCAGTTTACATATGTTGCTTCCAAGCGTTTAAGGAGGGCTTTCAGGTACTGACCCAAGCCCCTGAGGCTGAGCACCTAAAGGAGGCAACAGGGCATCGTGGCGTGATGGCTATTTTGTGATACTGGAATCACAGGCTCTGAGTAGTTTGCTTGAGAGTGGGTAGAAGGAAGTATTAATTAGCAGGTTTCAGTTTCTACCATTCGAGGAGAAATGGAAATAGATGTGAAATAACTTGCAGGTATTGCCAGTGTAAAGTGAATGATGGCAGTCAGTTGGGTTTATAATATGGTGGCATTTGAATTGGATATGCTAGCATTGAATCACCCAAAATATGTATTTATGCATGAGATTGGTTCAAAATTCATGGTGCAGTTTTATTTTTAACAAGAAATAAATGGTGCTTCTGACTTTTGTCCTTAGGTTGTTCATGACAGTGATTCAGTGTGGCCCTGTACTAAATGGGATTCATGTAGGAGATAAACACACTTAGAAACTAGTTTGAAAGAAGCCATTCATTGAGGCAAGAAAAAACAAACCCTGCTTGAATAGACAGGACTTATTATGTTTCATTACCCTCAGCAAAGATTTATACAGCACCTACTATGTGCTTAGTTATAATTCAAGTAACTTTGGTGTGGGCTTAGCAAGGAAATGGTTTTAGTCGAATGTTAAAATGAAGGGCCATTTATGGCTCGTGTTCATTATGTACACTTATGGGGAGTGTATTATTTGTCCCTGTTCATAGGTTATTGGCTATTATATATGTATTCATGTGTTTGGTTGTGCTTTATGTATTGAACGTGTTTCAAATAGCCGTGTGCATAACTTTTTAGTCAACTAAACTGGAAGTTTTCTCAAGAGAGTTCTCACCATATGAGTTTTGTGTAGCACCTGTGCACAAATACTTAATGTTTTCCTTCAGAAACTGCACTTCCGTGAGGGTATTAGCTCATGGCATTAAGTGAGGATAGTGTTTTAGACACCTGTAATTTCAGTTTTTAAAGGGTGTTATGTACACTCGTTAATCATCGGATGGCATCGACTGCGCTTTTGCTAAATGGAACGTATTATTCTGGCAACCTCATCGAATCCTGTCAGTCACCCTACGTGGAAGGCACCGTTGTCACCCTCATTTCACAGATGAGGAAACTGAAGCATCCAGTTGCTGAGCGGAAGAGCCAGGATTTGGATTCGGGTGTTTCGGCTATAGAGCTGCTGGTCTCGATTCTTCCGCTGTTCTTGCTCTGACTTAGCTTGGTTTTAAAGATTGGCACTGAGTGTAGTTTATTCTTTGAACGCTGAAGGTAGAATGCAGGAGAGCAGAGCAGCACAGAAATGGAGCAAACAGCTGGGTTATCTGTCTAATGTTCATCCGACTGTGTTAATGCAACCTAACGGCCCTATTTGCAGGAACCATCCAGCATTGCTTTCTTCTCCTTCCCTCCCCCCGCTTCAGCCCAGGCCCCCCCTCCCCTTTCCCGGATTCATTTCCCCTCATCCTCTACTTCATTCCTTTGAATTGCCCCTTTCCACAACGCTCCGGATATTTCCCAACACTCAGCAGTTTATCAGTCCATGCGTACCCTGTCTATTGCAGTCTGAACTTGGTCAGAGGGTGACAAAGACGTGATTTGATGTGTTGGGGGTTTAGTTCAAATACTGTCAGTCCTTGTTTTATTTAATTAATTAATTAATTAATTTATTTATTTATTTTTGACTTTCCCAGTCCTATCCCTTAATTGCATCCCGGGCAGATTTCTTGGATTTCTGATCTCTTTCAGTTAAGAATCCACACTAGTTCATTTGAGACTGTGTTCTTCCCCCTCTCTCCCATCTAAACCCTATGCCCCCTCAGCCTAGGCCCAGGGTTTTCAGTGGGCAGGGGTGGGGCCCCTCTGGCACTCTTGTGACCCCCTTCCTCTGGAATGGGGGTGGAAGAAGACAGGAGAGCCCTCAAGGGCCCTCTTGGATTTCGGGCTCTGCTGGAGTCCCCTCTGGGCTACTGCTGATCCCACAGGCTAAAACTGGCTTTTTTTTTTTCTAACCCTGTGTGCTCCCTTTAGGGGTGTGTATTCTGCAGAGAGCTCTGCCCCCACTGCACAGATTTTTGGAGGTCATTTCTTTCTTGACCCCTTAGAGCCCTCCCTCAGCTCCTGCCTCCGTGGAACACCCCACGGTGTCTGGCTGAGAGTGGAAGTCACCTGGGTGGTCAGGCTAGCCCCTCGCACGTCACATCTGCAGTGTGGCTCAGGTGTGTCCCCTTCTCTGGGGCCAGGACAGGGAGAATCATGCATCCGCCCACACACACTGGTGGGGAACCGATTGCCCCTCTGGCTGGTCCCGCTTCTTGCCTTGCTGTTGTCTTTCCAATTCTTGCCCCACCCACAGAGGGCAGCTTGGTGAACTCACTGCATGAACAGATGCCCAACCAGGGTAAGATGAAGCCTGTTTTCCCCTTTTGAAGGCAAACCCGACATTAATGAGACATTATCTTGGTCCCCTTTTTTTATGGAGGGAATAGTCATGGTACTCTTCCAACCTAGGTAGACTATGCATTTCTTTCTCAGCCTTCTCTACCCTCACTAGTATTTTATTTTATTTTATTTTATTTTATTTTATTTTATTTTATTTTATTTTTTATTATTTTAATTTTTTTCTTGAGAGAAAAAGTGTGTGTGCTCATGTGAGCAGGGGAGGGGTGGGGGGGGAGAGAGAGAGAGAGAGAGAGAGAGAGAGAGAGAGAGAATATCTCAAACAGGCTCCCCAGTGTCAGTGCAGAGCCCAACACGGGGCCCAAACTTGCGAATCATGAGACCATGACCTGAGCTGAAATCAAGAGTCTGACACTCAACCGACGAGACACCCAGGCGTCCCTATTTTATTTTTATTTTTTAAAAACTAGGCTGACTGATTCTAAATAAGCCCTGAGGATTTATCTGGTTCAATTTCAGCTCTGTGTGTGTGTGTGTGTGTGTGTGTGTGTGTGTGTGTGTGTGCGTGTGGCTTATCTTTGTCCTTAGCCTTAAGTCCAGCAAAAGTCATTTAAAATACCTACTACCTTGACAATTACATGTTCAACATACATTAACATGCATTGAATGTAGTGCAGTACTCCGTAATCCTAATCCGTTTCTTCTTGAGTTGCTGTCGGTGAGAAGTGTGGGATGGGAGTGTAATCAACAGGAAGGCAACACTGATTGAAGTGTCAGGGATAACATGGTTTAAGCCAGATTACAGAGATCACCACCATTTGCCCCATACCTTCAGTATTCCATTTTTGGTGGAAGGTGTTTGTGAGGAATAAATAATATGCGGAGTATTTGTAAATACGATGGGATACATAAAACCTTGGATTGTGAGTAACTTGTTCCGTGAGTGTTCCGCAAAATGAACAAACTTTTTTTTTAAATTTTTATTTATTTGTTTGTTTTGAGAGAGAGAGAGAGAGAGCGAGGGAGGGGCAGAGAGAGGGAGTAAGAGAATCCCAAGCAGGCTCCGCACTGTCAGCGCGGAGCCCAGTGTGGGGCTGAAACTCACGAACTGTGAGATCATGACCTGAGCCGAAACCGAGAGTCGGACACGTAACCGATTGACCCATCCAGGTGCCCCGATGAACAAACGTTTCTAATAAATTTTAATTCGATACACGAGCGGTGTCTTGCAATACAAGTGGTAGGTGATGCCGAATGTCACTTGATCACAGCTGAGCCAATGGTTCTTGAAATTCACTTTGATATACAAGAGCTTTGGATTATAAGCTTGTTTCTGGAATGAATTATGCTCACAAACCAAGGTTTTACTGTACTTTATGCCAGAATTAACTATCAGTTAGCTACTGGGATAGGGTAAAAACAGAATGAATACATAAAATCAATATGTTACCTTAAAATTAAAATATCTAATATTTTCAATTCCTATTCATGTCAAACTCCTTAGTAAAATTCCGATAATTATGTTTAATTTCCTTTCCCTTTTTTCTGCCCATATTCTGGGAACTGTCCTATTAATAATGAAATGGGAGATAGTAGAAAGATAAGAGAATCAAAAGGGTTGCTTATTCTTTCCTTAATTCTTTCCTTTGATTAATCAAGGAGTCATTAATAATATTTGAAGAATATAATATAATGTCATTAACAACAAAATATTAGAAATATGTGTAGCAAACCAATATATGCAAAAGTTTCTTCATTAGGAAAGAGTTTAGACTTCACACTTAAGATTAAAGTTCGCTGAATTTAAATTATAGTACAAAAAGAGATTAATTCCATTAATATTTTTGCAGAAATTTCCAGGGCTTAAACATAGTGCGGCAGTTTTCATCTATGCCATTAGGTCCTTCCTCCACATACGATACTGTCCCTTTCTCCCTGGCGTCCCCCGTTCCCCAACTGCACTCCTGCAAAATGATTCTTTTCCTCCCCACTCCACCCCAAATCATCAATGTGAATTAGCCATAGTGAATTTCACAAATAATCAAGCTACGGGCTGGGATCCATTATGGAACAATGCAAAATATTGGCAATTGTCCTAGGGTATTTCTCCTTGGCTGTGTAGAGGTCTCTGGTGATGTGGGGAAATGTTGTCGAACTCTGAAGACAATTCCTCGTCAATATAACTTGTTTGTTTTTAAAATTTTAATTCTTTTCTGCATCTAAATTTAAGGAACATTAACTTAATTCAACTTAATATTTATTAATGGCGACCTTAAAAGCAGCGAGGATGCTCCGTTAAAAAAAATATACCTTGAATTAATTTATTTTTAAAAAATTGTTTATAACGTAGAGGGTGCCTAGGTGGCTCAGTTGGTTAAGCGTCCGACTTCGGCTCAGGTCATGATCTTGTGGTTTGTGAGTTCAAGCCCTGCGTCGGGCTCTGTTGCTGACAGCTGGGGACCTAGAGCCTGCTTTGTGGATTCTGTCTCCCTCTCTCTTTGCCCCTCCCCTGCTCGTACTCTGTCTCTCTCTTTCTTTAAAAAATAAATAAAGCATTAACAAAATTTTTTTTAAATTATGATAGATTTCAAACACACACACACATGATAGGAGTTAGTGTAAAGAATACATATATACCTGTCACACGTCTTTATTAAGCCTTAATGTTATATTACTTACTGCAGATATATTTTTCAGTTATATAAAACATTAAGATGAACACTGGGTGTTGTACATAAGTGATGAATCACTGAATTCTACACCTGAAAGTAATAATACACTCTATGTTAACTAACGGGAATTTAAATAAAAACTTGAGAAAGAAAAAAAAAAGATACAGTTGAGCCCCCTTATAAACTCCTCCTTAATCTTATTTCTTTTCCTTCCTAAACTATTATCATGAATTCAGGATTTATCATTTCCCTGCATATTTTTGTATTTTTACTATAGTATAATAATAAAACATATGATACTATTTAGCATAGTATAGTATTGTTTTCAAAAGTTTAAATGTTTTATTAGTGGTATAATACTCTACTTATTCTTCTGCAAACTGGTTTTTTTGTTCGACATTATGTTGTTAAGAATTATTCATGTTGATGGATATAGCTTTAGTTCATTCAGCATTAAATGCTTGTCTATTGTTGCATTGAATGAATGTACATTATTTTATTTATCCATTCTCCTGTTGACAGACATTTGGATCATTTCCAATTTGTTTGTTATACAAATAATGCAGAACTGATTATGCCTGCTGGTTCACATGCATGAGTTTTCCTAGGGCAGAGGTTCTCAAAGTGTGGTCCGTGGGCTCCCTGGGCTCCATGTTACCTTTTTCAGGGGGTCTTCAAGGTTGAAACCATTTTCATAATAATAGAGATGTTATTTGCCTTTTTGACTGTGTGGATGTGTGCACTGGTGGGGGAAAAGCGATGATTGGTCAAACCATTGAAACCTTAGCACGAATCAAAATAATGGCACACACAGCTATTTTCTTCTTCACTCCCATGCCCTTGCAGAAAGAAGCCATTCATTTAAGAATGTCTTGGGGCGCCTGGGTGGCTCAGTCGGTTGAGCGGCCGACTTCAGCTCAGGTCATGATCTCGCGGTCCGTGGGTTCGAGCCCCGCGTCGGGCTCTGTGCTGACAGCTCAGAGCCTGGAGCCTGTTTCAGATTCTGTGTCCCCCTCTCTGTGACCCTCCCCTGTTCATGCTCTGTCTCTCTCTGTCTCAAAAATAAATAAACGTTAAAAAAAAAAATTAAAAAAAAAAAAAAAAGAATGTCTTTAGTGAAGGACTTAGTAAGTGCTTAATAAAATGATTTTAACATTTAAGAAAATTTTGGTTACATTTCAACTCTTGAGTACACGTCTTCTTAAATTTACGTGTGGCACAATGGGGAGTGTACAGGAAGCACTTCTGTGAGATACAGTTTAAGTTACAAACTGAACTAGCTACATTTTCATGGAACACCATTTTTACTTGAAAGAATGATGGGAAGATAAACTATTGGGAATCTAGTAGACATTTCCTCAAAAATGAATGAAGCAATCCTTTTACTTCAAGGAAAACAACTGGCCGTGTTTGTTTTCAATGATACAATTTTAGTTTGCAAGCAACAATTAGGATTTTGGAAAATTTGTGACAATGAGCTTAACATTTCCTAATAGTTAAAGACTTAGGAGATTGGTGATCATGTTAACAAAGAACATTATTTTTTGATGTTGTGTAATGAAGTATGACCACATTTGGAAGATCTGTGTAACTCGGCACACCAGTATTTTCCAAACGATCAACCCACGATGTTGCAAAATTATTCATGGATAAATGATTTATTCTAAGTGCAAGGCTAAAATTTCTATGCATATTTCAACCAAAACAATGTAATTGTATGGACCGTGCAGAAGAAAATCTGAGAATCCAGCTATGCTAAGCCAGATACTAAAGAGATTTGCAGAAATCTGACTAATATTTTCTGGTTTTGGAAAATATAGTTAATAGGTATGTTATTGGAGAATTAATAAATATTGAAAATTTTATCATTTATATTTTCTAAACATTTATAGATATAACACATATATAAAAGCTCTTGGGCCCTTCGACAATTTTAAGAATGTAAAGGGGTTCTGAGGTAAACAAAAATTTGGGCACTGATATTTATTTTAGGGCATAGCTATAAGTGGGATTTCTGGGTCATGGGTGTGGATATCCTCAAAGGTGGATAAGAATTTACATTCTCACCAGTAGAATATGAGAGCCCCGTTTTCCCACATCCTCACCAGAATTTTGTTTGTCAGACTAAAATGTCTGCCAATCTGAGGTATGTGAGATGATATCAATGTTATTTTTATTTTGTATCCCTCTGACGACTAGTGAGTTTGACATGATTATACACATTTATCGGCCTTTTGGTTTTCTTCTCTGTGAATTACCTATTCATATCCTTTGTTCAGTTTCCATTCCTAACATCCCATTAAATTGTCTTTTTTTTAATTTGTTTTCTTAACGAATTTTTAGGAGTCCTTTATATTTGTTAGTTTCTCATCATCTGTCAGTTATATGTTGCAAATGTTTTCTCTCACACTGTGGCTTGTCTTTTAATTTCACTTATCATGTCATGGTTTTGTTGAACACAACTTTTAATTTTAATACAATTGGGTATGTCAATTTTTTGATTCATTCTTTTGGTTTTGTATTAACAAAAATTTTTTTTAATGTTTTTATGTTTGAGAGAGAGACACACAGAGTACGAGTGGGGGAGGGACAGAGAAAGAGAGGGAAACACAGAATCCAAAGCAGGCTCCAGGCTCTGAACTGTCAGCACAGAGCCGGACCTGAGACTTGAACTCATGAACCATGAGATCACAACTTGAGCCGAAGTTGGACGCTTAACTGACTGAGCCACCAAAGTGCCCCTGGTTTTGTATTTCTTATGTTGTCTAAGAAATTCTTCTCTACCCCGAGCCCATGCATGTCTCCATGTAATAAATGACTTTGATATATATATTTTTTGATGGTGAACAAATCAATGAATTGTCTGCTATTGAGCCATCTTTGAATTCTTGGAATTCAATCTAACTGGACATGATACTTTAAAAATTATTAATAATTATTTTATATGCTGCTGAAATTTATTTTTGGATATTTTATTTGGGATTTTGCCACCCATGCTTATTGAAGTGATTAATTTATTACTTTCATTTTTATGGTGACTTACCAGTTTGGTATTCTGATCTTACCAACTTTATAAAAAATGTTCGATAATTTGCTCTCCTTTTCTGTTTTCAGTATCTGCTTGGATGATAAAGCTATTGTTGTTTCCTTGCTCTTTGAAAGTTTGAATAAATTCACTTGTAAAATATTCTGGCTCTAGTGTCTTTATTTGAGGGACTTTTGATTACCAATTCAATTTCTCCAGTTATTATTTGTTTATTCATCTTTTTTGTTCCCTCTTGGGCCAGTTTTAGAAATTTATATTTTTCTAAAATATGTTTCTTTTAAGTTTTCAAATTCATTACATAATATTCATAGCATTCTTTTATGATGTTTAACTTCTACTGTATATTTTTGTGTACCTTTTTATTGCTTTCTTCTTTTATTTTTGATCAGGTTTGCTAAAACTCTCCCTACTTATTAGTTTTCTTTAAAAGAATCTCCTTTCAATTTTATCCTTTCTATTATTGCTTTGTTTCTGTTTCTTTATGACAATCTTATTATTTTCTTCTTATTATTTTCTTTAGGCTTACTTTTCAGTTATTCTAGATTCTTGAATTGAACATTTATTTTACTCTTTCAGTTTTCTAGTAAATGGATTTAATGCTATAAATTTGTCTCTGAAGAGTGATTTAGCTTCATCCACATGTTTTGATATGTAGCAATTTCTTGTTAACTCAGGCTTTATTTGATAAATTCACTTTAAGATATCTAAACATATACATTTGTTATGTTTTTGCTACTTTGCAACATTGCTTTCAAATTTAATGAACCACAATCAGAAGAGATGGTATGAATGATATTTGTTCTTTAAAATCCTGGTATCATGCCAATATTTGGAAACGTTCTATATTTTCATGATAGATGATATAGTCTTTCTGTGGTGTGGGGTTCTCTCTGTACCTAGTTAAGCAAGCTAGTTAATTTTGTTTTTCCAAGCTGCCGTTTTCCAACTAGTACTAATTTCCCTCGATGATCCTAAATTTCCTGGTTTTTTCATTTAATTTTGCCAATTTCTGCTTTATATATTTTAAAGCTACGATGAATACTAATTTCATGTTTGTTATCTTCATGTTGAATTGTGTCTCTTATTATTATATACTGTATTTATTTTTATTAATTCTTTTCAAACTTTAAATATATTTGTCCGATATTAATATTGTTACATCAACTTTATTTGTCTAGTATTTAAAGGCTATATCTTTTTCTAGCCCTTCATCTTCATTCTCCTGCGTGTTTTTTTTCCTAGATGTTTCTCTTCTGAGCAGCATATGGCTTGATTAAAAAATCAGTATGATAACCTCTTAGTTGATGAACTTAATTAATTTACAATTATGATTACTTGTATATTTGAACTTAGTTCTACTATCTTGTGTATTCTGTTCACTATTTTTTTCTTTATTTCTCCTTTCCCTTCCCTGCCTTTTGTTGCAATGACACAGTTTTTAATATTCTGTTCA
The DNA here is from genome assembly GCF_018350215.1 of Panthera leo. Lineage (NCBI taxonomy): Eukaryota > Metazoa > Chordata > Mammalia > Carnivora > Felidae > Panthera > Panthera leo. The sequence goes on along the minus strand of NC_056683.1, from coordinate 140,052,444 downwards.
GATGATTTGGAAGCTGCAAACTGCATTGATAGTGTTTAGAGGTTGCTTTTAATCTTAAAGGTTCTTACTTATCCACATTTTAAGAAAACCAAAGTCTGTAGTTATTCAGTATTTCCTTCTTCCAATGACAGTGAGTCTTAGCATAGGTACCTACTGGGTTGTCGTTGACTGTTATCGTAATTTTGAGTTATTATTTGCTGTTTTTATAGCCAATATTTAATCGGATTATTAACTTTTTAAAAAAGTTCTACATTTGTCTCAAATTCTGCATGTTCTTTGTTCACTTTTTTTCCTGCTAAATTCCTTTTTTTTAAAAAACACCAGTTCCTTGAGTGATACATTCCTAGTCTTTATATGCCTTCAAGTGTCTTTATGTTGTCTTTACTCTTAAATGATAATTTGGATGAATATCAATTTTTTGGTTGTCACTTTTCTTTCCGTATGTCAAAGATATTATTCTACTGCTGTTGCCATCTACTTTTAGAAAGAAATCTGATTTATTTCTTTAGTTAAGTGGTAACTATCTCCAGTAACTCAGTTGGACAATTTTGGACACTGAAAGAGGTTGGATTTGCAGGGTGAGCCCCACTGGGGCCCACGGTTTCCTCTTCGGCATCATGTCTGTGTCAACCTACTGATGGATCTTTTTGTGCAGCGCTGAGATCGATTGGTACAGGAATGTTCGAGACTCAAAATATTTGTCATGAATATCCATGATATTTTTTCAAAAGAGACTTCTAAAAATATTTAAAACGTTGCACACATATGAATTAGATGCATTTCTCTATTCGTAATAAGAAAAAATAGGCTCTTGAACAAGTTATGAAGAGATCCCTTTGCAAGCAGAGTTGTGTTACAGGTAAAATGCGGAAGCAGGACTTTGAGGCACTGACTTCCAATTCTGGGTTCTACTTGCATGACAGTGGGCATGTTGCTGAGTCAATCAGTCAATCAATCAATCAATCACTCTTTCTCTCTTCAGTTGGAGAGTGAAAGCGTTGGACCAGATTAGTGGTTTTCCAACTGTGTTCTGTGGAGTCAACTTGGAGGTCTTTGAAATGGTTGGAGCCACGCACGTGAGCTCTGGGCCTTCCGTTCTTGCCTGGACTGTTCTTCTCTTTTTCACCAGTGTCTTGTCATGGTGTTTTGTGTAAGGTTTCTTCTAAAGAAAGCATTCTGGTAGCTACAATAATCAAGCCACTAAACTATGTAATCTGGAAAGCCATTTCTAGCTCTGAGGCAGTTTTCATACAGATACATAAGGATGACCACTCACCTGTCTCACATGTTTTCAATTACTGCTTGCTTTGTTAAAGTTGAATTCCAGTTTTAAACCTTTACTCACCTCAGGGTTTCCGGGCACCATAAAGCAATTTTTGTGTCATCTCTTCTCGAGCTCCATGTGCTTCTGGAAAGCCTTCAAGATAGTTTAGAGCCAAAGTCACAGCCCTTACTTCTTTGTTCCTGTCTTCGCACAGGACGAAGGATACCTTCCTTACTCCTTCTGCAGTAAGTTCTTCCACCTAAGGAGCTTGAATCGCTGCCCCCTTTTTCCTATATCCGATGTGGAGGCCCTGACATATGAACTCAGGGAAATCATGATTATTCTCCCTCCCGCCAGTCTTCTCTGCACCTTCTTCCTAGGACAGTTTCAGCTGGATGACTAAATTACAGATCCGAGGGGATTTACTTCCATTGTGATTTGCAGAGTTTTAGCACCAAATGGAATGAAATGTCTCTGGGCTGCAGTTCTAGGGTTTCGCACATTTCTACTGACGGCTATTTTATATATACATTTTTAAAAAAGGATTAAACTTTTTAAAAGCATGTTTAGCATAATAATAGTTTTTGAATGTAATTTTTTTTTTTTTTTTTTATACCAAGAGAGAAGATCTTTCTTCTACGCCAAATGATCTTGATTTGGTATGAGGTCCCGGCACTACACTGGCACCTTCCATTTGTAGAATCCACTTGAAAGTTGCTGCTGTTTGGAGAACCCAGTTGAATGAGAGGTCGTGGTAAAACATCGGAGACTCTTAAGTACGGAGAACCAACTGAGGGTTGCTGGCAGGGGGATGGGCTACATGGGTAATGAGCATCAAGGAAGACACTCGTTGGGATGAGCATTGGGCGTTATACATGGGGGATAAATCACTGGAATCTATTCCTGAAATCGTGATTGCACTATATGCCGACTAACTTGGATGTGAACTAAAAGGTAAATCAATTAGTTACTTCACAAAATGAGAGGTCATGGTGTCATTCAAGAGGTGCTAGAGAGCTTTCCTTGCTTGCGTGAATATTTAAAATGAAACCTTTCACTACTTGTAAAAATTCAGCAAGTGTTGATACCAAGGTTTTGTTGTTCGTAAACCCTAGGTTGTATACATACACAGGGTCCATGGATATTATAAATATTTTTCATCGAGTGGATTAGTGTTTGTAGACTGATCCTTGAAAATTCTGAATAGCAAAGTTTCATGCGCAACTAACTTTTGTCTGAACAGGTAATACGTATTGGAGTGGCCATGCATTTTTCATGAGTTTCCATTTCTCTTGTTTCTTTTATGGTTGCTCGTACTAGTCGAGTTCTTAACTTTTCTGGGTTAATTCTTTCCTTCCGTGATAATTGAATATGTTCCAATTTGCTCTTTTTTGTGGGTTTATAGTGTCCCTTCTAATGGGATATATTGGATTTAGACATTTTTTAAAAATTTACTCCGGTGTCGTATTCCAATGGTGAGATGAACTATCTATCATGTCAGCTTCAAGATTTCACTGCAGTCCGTTGGGAATGCAAGGCAATAAAAAGGTACAGTTTCTTAACTGTAATCAAGGAACATTCCACATGTTGTTTGCAGGAGCATGGGATTGTAGGAGAAAAACAAGCAAGCAGATCCTGTCAATTTAGTCTAATCACACCTTCCTGTCGGTGTTACCATTGTGGTCTAGCCTACATACAGAGCTTGTGTTTCTGTTGGGGTCTCTATTCTGGGAACTCTTTCTTTCTTTTTTGTTTTTTTAAACTGTTTAATTTTTGGAACTAGTATTGAGGGAGCAGCGGGTGGTAAAAATGTATATTTTGCTTGGTGGTTTTTACATGGAAAAGGAAAGAATAACATCATATTTTGGAATATAATTTAAACTTAAATTTCAGTTTAAATCTGAGTTAATGACCCTTCCCCTAAGATTGTGTTTATAATTCTTAATAGCACAAGTACTATTCAAAAACCGGGATAGAGTCAGTTCTTTAATATCTGTGTAAACACTGATGTTATCATCCCTTTCAAACAGCTAATCAATGAATGAAAAACAATTTTAATATTATCCAGATCAGAACCCAAGTTTAGCAATACCCCAAATATGATATAAAATACCTTCTACCCATAGGTATTTTGAGGAACACTCACACCCCTCGTGTGATTTTAGAGGCAGCCATGGCCTCGTTTGGCATGACTATGGGGAAACAGTTCCCCTCTAGCCTTTTGGGAAGGCAATTAGTCAATATACCTCTAAACCCGTAAGGTTTATCATAAGGCATTTACAAAACTTATGTTCAAGAATGTCAGTATAAAGCCACTTAAAATAGCAATAAATTAAAGGAGAAAAAAACCACTCTGTATGGACTGAATGTTTACGTCCTCCCCAAATTCATAGGTTGAATTCCTAACTCCCACGGTGATGGTGTTAGGAGATGGAACGTTTGGGAAGTGATTAGGTCATGAGAGTGGGGGCCTTATGAATGGGATTAGTGCTTTATAAAAGAGACCCCAGAATGCTCTTTCCCTCTCTTCCATGTGAGGACACAATGAAAAAGAAAGCCATCTGCAACACCGAAGAAGGCTGTCTCCACAACCCCTCCCCCGCAAACTGTGAGAAATACATTTCTATTGTTTAAAAGCTACCCAGTCTGTGGCATTCTGTCAGGGTAGCCCAGGTTAATAAAGACACCTTCCAAAAGCTCCGTAAATATGAGAACGGTTACATAAATTCAGATAGATTTGTATATTGGAATAATATGCCGCCATGAAAACCTTATACCCGTATAGCATTAATTAAAAATAGTGGAAGCCGAGGTTGTACAGAGAATGTGGTTCCTGTTTTATGCTCGAAACAACGCCAGGCCCACATACGTGCATTGAAAGAAGATAGTTCCTTAGGGTAGTGGGGTTTATTGAAGAAAATGTCCGGAACATGTCCCGTGAGGAGCAGCGTAGCGTAATGATAAAGAGCAGGGAATAGGAAGTCCCATTGCCTGGCTTCAGGTTCAGGTCAACCATTCATTATCAGCAAGGCCTTGGACAAATAATTGAACATTGTGTGCCTCAGTTTCCTCGCCTGTAAGATGGGAATAATGGTAGCCTTACGTTATGAGCTTCGTTGTAGGATTAAATGAGTTATTGGTACTGAAGGAGTTACACCTGTTTGGTAGAGAGGGAGTGCTGCATAAATTCTCTTCCTCTCATTTCTGCACCGAGTGCTGAGTGTCCACTGATAATCGGAAAGCAAGGCCTCAGCCATAGAAGACTCATAATCTGGAGGGGGATGCAGATATCCCCCCAATAATCCAATAGGTCGATAACTAAAAAGTATGATAAGTACCATAAAGAAAAGTAGTGTTTTTAGACAGAATAATGGGGGGAGAACCCAGTTAAACTGGAAGGTCTACAAGTGTCTCCAGATGGAAGTGACATTCAGTAAGAGAGATGAGCCATGGTTGTGCGGGGAGCAGAGAGGAACAGCATGTATATGAAGTTCTGACTCACACACGTGAAGGCGGGGAGCCGGCTGAGGCAGAGGATGAGGGCCAGGCTGCTGGAGTCTGGTGAGTGCCGTGGCCGGCGACGCAGGGAAGGTGGAAGGGTGGGCCTGGCCTGATCAGAGGTGCCTGGCGGCATTTATCCCCCGTGGACAAGCAGTCCTTGGAAGAATCTAAACAAGGGAAGGACGTGACCCGGTTTCCTGTTGAAAAACACTCTGATTGTGGAGTGAGTACAGAGTTGGAGGTGAGGGAGAGTGAACGTAGGGTCATCTGGGGGCCTCTGGAGCAGGACAGGCAGGAGACAGAGGTGAGGGGGGTGAGGTGGACTGGGATGCTGGCAATGGTCGAGCAAGAAGAGAACAGACGCCAGACATTTTGGAGGAAGAAGCAATTTAGGCTTGGAGATGTGGGATTAGGCACAAGAAAGGGTCTATGTTGACTTCCAGAATGATCTCCTGAGTAGTTGGGTAGCTGGATGCCCCTTTGGAGGGACCAACGGGAAGAGGGCAGTGGGTTAAGAGGCAACGACTTTTCCTTGCACTTTTCTATGTTGTACATATTTTATCTCAAAAACAAGTTAGGACAGCATTTAGTTTAGAATCATTTAGCCGTAGGACAACTTAAAACTATTTGCTGACAAAAGTACAGAAAAGGAACAGAGCAGGAAAAAGAAAATGCAGCAAGGAAATAGGTGTCAAAGAATGCATGCAATTTGCTGGGACTGTGCTTTTTGGTGTTCATGAATAGACTACTTTTTGAAGAAGAAAATCAGATCACATAATACAGGCTGATGAGTAACGTGTTTTTGATTCACTATAAAATGTATCTTGAGCATTGTCTCAAGTCACCAGATATGCTTGCAGACGTATTTTAATAGCTGCATAGTATCTAGTTGTGTGGGTGTGAACTATTTTATTTCATTCATTGTTAGTCACTTATGTTATTTTCCGTTTTTCTCTGTTATAATGAGGTAGGTAGCCATGATCATTACTGCAGCTCTCTCTCTGCATCCATCATAATTACTTAAGGTGAGTTATTAGAAATGGAATTATTCTTTCAAAAGTTTTTAGTCTTCTTGAGTTCTTTCACATGATATTAGCATCAAGTGTCCTGCATATATGTATGTATATAAATATATTTATGTATATATACGTATATATATATGTATAATTTATATATGTATATATATATTTATGTGTTATATATATATATTTATGTGTTATATATATATATATATATATATATATATATATATATATATATATAACTTTGCCCTGATACCTCTTTGCATATTCTGAACTTTTTGGAGGACGTTTTGCTTTATGTTACCTCCTCCCTTGCCCTTCTCTCACTCTGTCTTTCCCGATCTTTACCCAGCCAGTTTTTAGCTCATTGGAGAGTTTAATGCATTTAAACTTATCGGTATATGCAGTGTATTTGGTTTGTATGTTATTTTGTGCTTCCTTTGCTGCTTTCTTTGATTTTTATGTTTTAGATGTAAACTATGTTTTCATTTCTTGGAAAGCTTGGCAACGTTTGTATCTTTCTAGTTCATGCTGAGCACCTAGTCATAGCGGGCACTCAGCAAACACTTTGGAAAAACAAACAGATTCTACTTATGGTTCTACTAGGTTTTGGTGTTTCCGTTGCTGTTTTCAGGAGCATTGTGGGACATGTTTCTGTAAGTGTTCTAGGCTAAGGTGAACGGTCCCCCTCGGCTTGTCTCCTCCCTTCCAAGAGAAGGGGCACAGCAGTACCCTTTTCTCTTCTTGCCTCTATTTGCCTTTGTTCCATTTATTTTGTTACATTCTAAGCATTAAGATTCCCTTTGTTCGTATTCTCTTTATTGTACACAGAAGCTTATTTTATTTGTACTCAATTTTTTAAATGTTTGTTTATTTCTGAGAGAGAGAGAGAGAGAGAGAGAGCAGGGGAGGGGAAGAGAGAGAAAATTCCAAGCAGGCTCTGCACTGCCTGACACGGGACTCGAACCCATGAACCGCGAGATCGTGACCTGAGCTGAAATCAAGAGTCGGACGCTTAACTGACTGAGCCACCCAGGTGCCCCTTCTTTGTACTCTGTGGGGCGCAAAAAGAATTTTCTAAAAATGTTCAGGATCCTGCAGTAGATCATTTTCAAAGAGCTCTCTTCCACTGAGCGTCTTGAGGGTGGATCCTGCTTATTGCTGTTTTCCTGTCATTACTCATCCTTGAATCGTGTCCAGACCCAGTTTTTGTCCACAGACAGGAGCCTTAGATGTGCTTGGTCTCTTCCCTGCCTTCATGTGTGATACTGAATCTTCTTTTCAGAGTCACAGCTAAAGAGATGGTTGTCCGTCTCTCGGTCTGAGGTTTGGTGCCCAGCAGGGTTCTGTCCAGAGCACGTCTGCTCTAGCAAGGGGGATTTTTCTCCTCTCCTCTACTCCTGAGGATTAGGATGTAGACCTATTATTCCTTTGGGGCCGCCGTTCAGTCCACTCGCTACACAACAGGTTTTGAAGAGATTGGATGTAGACCAATTAATTCTGCATACCTAAACCCCACAAGTGACTTTTTTTTTATTGAGCACATATTACAGCAATTCCAAGGCTTGAGTGTTCATGAGAATGCAGACAAAGGTTGTACATAGATCAACCCCTATTTTTTTTTTTTTTTTTTTAGCCAGGGTTTAAAGTCAGCAAGTATAAGGTCCCCTTACTGTGACGGTGAGTGACTGGGCTGTCATTGTTTTTCTACCCTCCTTTTCAGCAGGGTACCCAGCCCAAAGGCACGCTGCAGAAGAGCCTGGGAACACGTAACTCTAGTGTCCAGTCCTTGAGTGAGAGTTTGTGGCGACTGGCTAGAGGAGACGGAATTGAGGAGTGTTGGTCGTGGAGAAAAGCAGGTGCTTCTCTCTTCTTAGAGGAGAATCTAGAACCACAAGGGGTGTGCCAGACCTCTTTGGGCTTCTCGGGACGTAGAAAAGATGAAGAGATGATGGCGAGGTGATCAAAGAGGAAAGAGGTCTTAAATATCAGAAATGATTCAGTCTGCCGTCAAGGATAGCTGGGGAGGGAAGTCAGCAAATCAGGAATATTCCGTATTCCCTGCTGCGCCCCCACCCCCCCTCGCCCTCAGGAGGCAGGAAATAGGTGATGATCAAGCAGAATAACTTGCATTTTAAAGTACCTTTCTCTAAGGACTTCAAAGTAATTGTTGATTTTAAAAAGCATTCATCTTGCAGAGTTAGCTCCTGTTTCATTTTTAACTTGCGAGACCTCAGCTCACAAATGCCAGGGTTACACAGGAAATTAATTTGAAGGTCTCCAGGCTCACATGGGACCATTTTTCACCATCGCATCACCTGATCTATCTCGGCAACATTGACCTCTGGCCCCCCGGGTTCCTGGAAAGGGGGGCAGTGCTGAAGGTTACCTCCAGGAATCAGGAGCTGCTGGAAGGAAGACCTCACACACTGAGACCAGAGAAGGCTCATTTTTCTTAATGTTCACACAAGCCACCTTGGCTTCCTTGATTGCTATTACAAGAAGAAAAAGGGGAGGGGGAGGGACGAACCCTACTTAGGTTGTTCCTATGTGCCAGGCGTTGCATAGTTACCCTTCTCAAGTGATAAAACTATTACTGCTGCTGTTTTGATAGAAACAGGGGAAAAAAGGTTTCTGAGAGTTTCGGTCACGTGACTGAGGTCCCTGAGAGGCTCTGAAATGGCTTTGATCCCGTGTAGGTGAAGCTCTTGCTCCTCTCTGTGCGGGATCTGCCCGGCCTCCTTTTCCCCCTTAGCCTGTTTCACTGTCCCTTTGCCGGCATTGCTGCAGCCACACGGGTGGCTTTTCGGTTTGTTGAACACACCAGGCCAGTTCTGGTCTTAGTTCCTCTGCTGTCCTTTCTGGAATGTTTTCCCTCGAATCTTGGCCTCCATGGCTTTTCCTCATTTTTCAGCTTTCAGTGCAATAGCATTTATTCAGCAGACCCTTCTCTGATGCCCCCCCCCCCCCATTGAAGCTGCCACTCCATCCGGTTTTCTTCATGTCGGGTGTCCTGTCCACCCCACTGGAATGAAAGCACCATGAGGGCAGGGTTCTTTTTTCTTTTCTTTTTTTTTTTTAAATATGAAATTTCTTGTCAAATTGGTTTCCATACAACACCCAGGGCTCATCCCCACAGGTGCCCTCCTCAATACCCATCCGCCACCCTCCCCTCCCTCCCACCCCCCATCAACCCTCAGTTTGTTCTCAGTTTTTAAGAGTCTCTTATGCTTTGGCTCATGAGGGCAGGGTTCTTAATCAGCTCCCCCATCCACTGGCCTGGCATGTAGTAAGTCTTCAGAATACACGCATCGAATGAATGAATGAATGGATGAATGAATGAATATGCTAACTTCCTAGTGACATTGGCTAGACATTTTGGCACCGTTTTCCTCCATGGTCCACGTGGGCCAACCTTAAGGCTAATTGTGATGCCGTTTCCTTTGGACCTGAGAAATTATCTCCAACATAGTCTGTGTATCATGTACATGTCCAAAACTAAAGCAGAGGAAGTATCAGTATCTACACTAAATTGTAAAAAACAAAAAACAAAAAACAAACAAAAAAAATTGTAAAAAACAAAACAAACAAAAAAAAACCTAGATTGAGCGATGTAAATAACCAATCCTCGATTTCTGGAAAAATCCAGACAATCTCCCTGTCTGCACGTAGGCTGAAGAAACCACACAGATGATGGGAGATGTATTTTATGTAGTGGAGGCATGTAAGAGAATAATCTCTTGTCTTCAGTTGACTAAGTAGCCCAATAGCAGTCGATTGTGGAACCCAGGAATTAATATTAAGAGTTGGAAGCCATTCACAACTCTCAGTACAGTAGTGAGGGAAAGGTCCCAAACTGAACCCGTTATTTTTCCTCTGAAAATGTTTCTCCTCCAGGATTCCCAGTCTTAGTGATGGCACCCAGCTACTTTGTTACCCAAGCCATACGCTGAGTGGAGAGGGGTCATGCTTAACTTCTTATCCCTTTAAAACCCAAAGCAAGAAGTCCTGTGGAGGCCCCTTCTCTGCTTATCTTTTCAGTTCTGTCTCTTGTTAGCAACTGCATTACCTCCTTCCACTTGCTAACCCCCGGGTCACGCTAAACATGAAAATTCCATAGCGCATCACATTATCTAAAAGTTAAATAATGTGCTCAGTTAAATAACTCTGCTCAGACTCCGCTTAGAATGTCTCCTCATTTTGTCCACCCCCTCGACACCCACTGCATTTCCATTACTCAAGTCAAGTGTCCTCTTCCCATTCATATTCTTTTCTGTTTCTTTCTACCAGTAGAATTAGCCCCTCCTATCTGGGAGCCCGGTATACCTTTTGCACACTTAATTCATCTTCCTTTCTGGTGCCTGACATAGCACCTTTTCGAAAGTACTCCATGCCTGCTTAATGAATGAAGATTAAGATCCGTAGGCAGTTGGGGGCAGTTGGGTTGCTTCCTTCCGCACCAAAATCTCTAGTGTTGTGAGGAATTTCACACTACATCCCCTAAGTCTGTCTGGTTGAAAAGTAGGAGAGCCTAGGATTTAGAAATTCACAACGAATGCTCTACAAAGCGTGTCAGGGATAATCTTTACATGAATAATTGATAGTTGACTGTAGTGTCATCAATTAGTAATGGAGGTCAGTCTTATTTCATTAGAATGTAACTTCCTGGAGGTACAGCTTTTGTTCATGTAGGTCCTAATTTCTTAAAAGTACAGTGTCAAAAATAGTGTGGGCGCTCAAAAAGTTGGAGATCAATTAATCAAGTATATCAGGTTCCAGAGTGACCAAAGGAGAGGCTGATATTCAGGAGACCCATTTGTTCTCATTAATAAAACAATCTTATCCATATTAATAAAACGATCTTATCCATGTTAAAGTAACAGAAGGTGGAGGATAGGAAAAGGATCTATTAGTGTGGTCCAGCTGGGGACCTCTGAGATCATTCCTTCCTTCCCGGAGCTCATGAATAATAAAATAAATCGGTGTGACACCAGGGAATAAGCTGTAAAGTGTCACAAAATGCCAGGAACAAAATCCATCCAAAGTGCTCTTTTTCTTCCTGAGGAAAAACCTAAAAGAACTTTTCTGATTACCTGACAGTCCATTTAATCCCCAGGAAACATTCCTTTGTTATAGTTTCAAGGAGAATTACTTGAAATAATCCTTTGTACAATGTGCCTGGTTCTATTTTAGTTTTAAGTCGTGTCCCTTTTCTTTTTGAATTTGTTAAAAAATAAAGACATCTAATCAATGCCCAAGTGGAAGTGGTGTGGCCAAGTCGGAGTTTCTTTTTCTCCAGGATGAAGTTACCTTTTGTGTAGAGGCCTTTTAAAAAGAGACTTAAAAGACTCTAGGAGCTGAGAAAGAATAATAAAAAAAAATCCTGAATGTTATAATTAAACTGGACAGACTTAGCCATCTCTCTTGAGTATTATTGGAGAGGAGCATGCTTTTGGACCAGCCCCACTTATGGATGTTCACAGTGACCCAGATTTTAGGGGACTTGGACATTTCTTGGCTAAGTACCCAGGAGGATTCATCTGTAGCATTTGGTCAAGGGGAAGACACAGCCCTGGCAGTAGATAGGCCAACTGGTCAACTGTGTATCACTTGAAAAGTGGGATGAAAAAGGATAGGGAAAGGAAGAAAAGGAGTCCAATATCCTGTGTGTCTTTGACACTTTCCCGTATTTTGGTTTGGAAATACATCAAAGCAACAAGAATAAAAAGGAAAAAAAAATCAGAGGGATTTTAATTTAGAAAATAAGGCACTATGTAGGTCCATGCACATGGATTCTGTCTAAGAGAGAAAGGTAAACCACTTTGGGTGAACTTCTGGTGGTGACCACCCCCCCACCCCCCCGCCATTGTAAGGTCATCAGCCAGGAATTATTCTGTGCTTTTCTTATCTTCCTCAGTCTCCTCCTTCCTCTTTCCACTCTCCAACGTGGGGAAGAAGATTGGGGTAGGGGACGAGTGTAATTCCTGATGAAGTTCTAACATTTCCCAAACTCATTCCACCCAATGGCTCAATCCAAGTTCAAAATGCAAAATGAATTAACAGTTAACATGGATGCAATAATTCAGTTCACTGCACAGGTACTTTGTTTTTTGTCTTTCAAAAATGTATTGCTTTTTTCTTTCTCTAGAGGCAGTTTCTTTTTGATCTTTAAATAGTAACTTAAGGTTAAACCACAGAATAATGTTTTTAAGAATGAAAACTGTTCCGATAATTTTAGGGTAGCTGGTTGGGAGAAAGATTCATGAAAAATTCAGGTGGAAACTTTTCTTCACTCTTTTGTTTAGAGGTCTTCAAGTTTTTCTTAGAGCTCTTTTTTTCCTTTTCTTTTATCTTAGAGGAAAAATGGTAGATTCCATGACTGCGTTTTAAAACAAATGCTTAGTTAAAAATAATATCCAATTTGGCCTTAACTAGTGCATAGCAGAAATAACAAAAGGCAGTTAATGTGGTAGGAACTAAATGCCCATGTCAAGTTGCCAGCGCATTATCTTTGTGTCTTTTACAAGGAGGACTTCACTTGCTGAAATGGCTCTTGACAAAGTTAAGTGGGCCCAGATATTGTTTGGGAAATTGCCCTTATTTTGTGTGCTTCTTGTTCCAGTAATGGAACCCATGAGCAGTAGATAATTGTAGCGGCCTCATCTATCAAATAATATTAGAAGTCAACAGCTATAATCTGAGCCACTTGCTTTACACAGCTTTTCTCTATATTTTCTGTTCAAATTGTCAGTTGTTACCTGTAAGTGTCCCCATTCCCTGTGGTTGATGGAAGCAAAAAGATTTAAGTAAATCAGGAGGTGAGTTGTGTGTGGGCTTGGGCCCAGGCTCCACAGCCAGCTTACCACAGCAGATGATAACAGCTCCCTGAATAGGGAAAAATCATGGTTCTTTGTACTACATTATATGTTACTATGACTGGTGCAGAGGCTGGGAGAAAGGGTGTTTTTTAGAGATAGTCTGGGCTGTTAAAAACTGAGTTTAAGAGGGTCAGAATGAAACCTCTCATTACAGGAGGGTAAATCCACATAGCGTTTCAGCATTCTGACCTACTTTTGTTCATTTCTTAGACCCCTTCGCTAAAAGCAAAGTTGCCTAAAAAGAGAATTGTGCAAGCTTGGTGGTAGGTACGTGGGTATTTATTATACTTTTCCAAAAGCTCATTTGTAGGCATAAAATATTTCATAATCAAAAGGACAATGTTTTGTGGGCATAGTCATTATAACCATGTTTGGTTTCTTTATTTATCAAAGAAAAATCAGAAAAATACCAAAGCAATAGAGTAAAAACATGAATGCACTTCATCCAATGGTTGACATTTTTTAATGCATATAAACATATATATATGTTTATATATGTATATATATATATGTTTATATGCATTAAAAATATATGTGTGTGTGTATATATATATATATATATATATATATATATATGTTTACATATATACAACTGTCTATATGTATGAATTACAGGATCACATTGTATCTGCTTGCAGTAGCCTGTGGTTTTCCCACTTAATATATTGTAAGCATATTTCTATGTTCATAAATATTCATTTGCTATACTATATTTGTTGGTTGCCTTATATTCTATTATTATTCTATTATTATATTCTATGCAGTATCTATTATTAGATACTTAGGATATTTTCAGATTCTCACTATTGTAAACAGTGCTTCGAAGAATATCCTTGCATCTAAGACCTTATCTACACCTATGACAACTTCTTTAAGTGAAATTATTAGAAGGGTATTGAATAGTTAAACAGTTTGCATGAAAGAGGGCAAAATACTTGCTATTATTTTAAGCAGTACCTGAATGATCCTGCCTTGCTTTTTCTCCTCAATGTCAACTAGGCACAGATGCTTCATAGATGTTTATAGTCATGGAGACATGTTCTATGGAGGCGGGGGTGGGGTCTGCATGTCCTAGAGCATCTGTGGATAACGGTGATCAGGGACAGCTCCAGTAAGGAGAAACTTCAAACACATCCATGATGGGGGTCCTAACAAAGGAATGGGGGCACCCATGGTTGGGGACCGATACGGTCAAAGACACAAGGTGGCATGAAAGCCCAGAAATAAGCAGACTGACAAATGCAGCTGTCTGGGTAGGTGGCCCCTGATGTTTTTGCCACCAGCCTCTCCTTTCTCTGAACCCCCTACAGAATGTAAGTTTATATCGTCTACTTTAACAGGGCAAAATCATCTCCTCACATTGTTCTGTCACTGAATATTTGCTATCATTGCTCTCCCAATGGGATTGTAAAGTATTTGGGGGCAAGGAACAACACCAGCCCCTCAGAGGCCCCAGCTGCTATGAACAGAGAAAGTAATGAGCAGAGATCTGGAAACCTGTTCCATGGTCTGAACTGGCCCTTTCTGTCCTTGAATACCAATAGTTCTGCTTGTTTCATTTTTCCCTCTTATGCATGATTCTGTTTAAGAGAGAGAGCTGGGATTATTAAACATACCCCTCCCTCCCAACACGCACACTTTTTCTTTTTCCTAACAAACTTTTTTTTCAACCATTCCAAATGATCAAACTTGTGATTTCAGTTTTCTATTTTTAGTGGTATTATTATTTTGGGGCATTTCCTTGACCATCGTTTTCTCAACCTGAGTATTTTGTCACCCAGTCACTAAGTGTTGCACACCAGGTTTGTCATTATAACCCATGGGTGCTGAGAAAACAGGAAGGGAAAATCAGCATCTTTAGGTAGCCTTTATCTAGTGGGGTGGTAGAAAATAATTTACTCTCCAGGGCTATCCTTCTATAGCTTCTCGCACTGAGCTGCACCAAATGAAGCACAAAGTCAGGTTAAAAAAGCCACTGATGGTTTTCAGTGGAGCTCAATGAAAAGATACTTGCTTCAATAGAAGTTTCTGTGTTGGGGACTCTGGCCCAGCAGCAGCTGTGTTTTTCAGCCTTTGATTGCTGCAGAATCACCTTTCTGGCTAACGGAGAGGCTGTGTTTCTACTTCCATTACTAAATAACAGCACAGGGCCAGGGCCATGAGCGCTTTCCTACCCAGAGCCAATATTTCAGCCCCGATGTCCTGAGGCAGTCATTTACATTCCTAACATGTAATAATTTTTCGTATACGGTATTTCAACAAAATGTTTATATAGTTCAACAGTTGTTCATGGCACAAATGAAGGAAAAAAAGGTGATAATTTATACAACTGTGTGATGAAGAATTGCCAGTTGCCATTAGAAATGTGCCATGTAATTAACACCAATCCTTTGCAAACTCTTCTAAAAAATCAAAGAGTACAGAACACTCCTAAAATCATTTTATGAGGCCAGCATTATCTTCATATCACAACCAAACAAGACCTACTAGAAAAGAAAACTACAGGCCATATCCTTGATTAATATAGATGCAAAGATTCTCAATAAAATAGTGCAAAATAAATTCAGTAGCACATTTAAAGGATCGTTCATCATGATCAAATGGGATTTATATCTGGAACGCAAGGATGCTTCAAAATACGCAAATAAATCAATGCAATACATCAAATTAATAGAATGAAAGAAAATGAAAATAGAATGAAAGAAAATTAATAGAATGATCATCTCAACAGATACAGAGAAAGCATTTGACAAAATTCAACATCCATTTGTGATAAAAACTCCTAGCGAAGAAGGAACATATGTGAATATAATAAAGGCCGTATATGACAAGCCCCCAGCTAACATCATACTCAGTGGTGAAGGGTTGAAAGCTTTTTCTCTAAGATCAGGAACAAGACAAAGATGACGGCTCTCACTATTCCTTTTAAGTATGGTACTGGAAGTCCTATCTAGAATAATCAGGCCAGAAAACAAAAACAAAAACAAAAATGTCAGAATTGGAAAGAAAGAAGTGAAATTGTCTCTATTTGTAGATGACATGATTTTATATCTAGAAAATCCTGAAGACTCAACCAAAAAACTTTTAGATCTAATCAAGGAATTCAGTAAGGTTGCAGGATACAGAGTCAATGTATAAAATCAGTAGTATTTCTACGCAGTAGCAAGAACTTTTTTGAAAAAGAAATAAAGATATCTATCCCATTTACAATAGCATCAAAAACAATAAATTATTTAAGGAATAACCAAGGAAGTAAAAGAGCTTTACTCTGAACATCACAAGACCTTGATGAAAGAAATTGAAGCCACATATAAATGGAAAGGTATCCCATGTTCATGGATTAGAAGAATTAACATTGTTGAAATGTCAATGTTATCAAAAGCCATCTATAGATTCAATGCAATCTCTGTTAAAATTACAATGGCACTTTTTTTTACATAAGTGGAAAACAATCTTAAAACTTATATGGAAGCACAAAGACCCCAAATAGTCAAAAATAAATCCCAAGAAAGAAGAACAAAGCCAGAGGCATCACAATTCCTGATTTCAAGCTATACTATAAAGCTATAGTCATCAAAACAGTATAGCACTGGCATAAAGACAGACAAGTAGACCAATGGGACAGAAATTGATAGCCCAGAAATAAACCCAAGCATATATGATCAACTAATATTTGACAAGAGAGCCAAGAATACTCAATGGAGAAAAGACAGTCTCTTCAAAAAATGGTGCTGGGATAGTTGGATATTCATGTTCAAAAGTATGAAACTGGACTCCTGTCTTACACCACTCACAAAAATTAATTCAGATTGAAGACGTAAATGTAAGACCTGAAACCATGGAAGTCCTAGAAGAAAACAGGGGAACAAAGCTTCCTGACATGGGTCTTGGTGATGATTTCTTGGTTATGACAACACACAGGCGACAAAACAAAAAATAAGCAAGTGGGACTGCACTAGTCTAAATAGCTTATGTACAGCCAAAGAAACCATTAACAAAGTGAAAAGACAATGGAATGGGAAAAATATTTGCAAATCATAGCTAATAAGGAGTTAATATAAAAATGTGTGAATAGCTTATACAGCTTGATAGCAAAACTCCAAATAACTCAATTAAAAAATGAGCAAAGGGCCTGACTAGACATTTTTCCAAAGAAGATATGCAAAAGGCCAATAAATACATGAAAGGATGCTCAACATCACTCGTTATGAGGGAAATGCAAATTAAAAACTAGTCATGCCTGTTAAAATGGCCATCATCAGAGAGATAAGAGATGACATATGCTACTATGGAAAAAGTATGGAGGATCCTCAAAAAATTAAAAATAGAACTACTATATGATCCAGAAATTCCACCTCTGGGTATTTATCTGAAGGAAATGAAAATACTAACTTGAAAAGATATGTGCACCCTCATGTTCATGGCAGCATTATTTATAATGGCCAAGGCGTGGAAACGATTAAGTGTCCAGTGATAGATGAATGTATAAAGAAATTGTGGTATGTGTGTGTGTATGTGTGTGTGTGTATTAATGGGTGTGTGTACATCCAATGAAATATTATTCAGCCATAAATAAGGAAATTCTACCATTTGTGACATGTATGGACCTTGCAGGCATGTTATGTTAAGTGAAATAAGTCAGACAGAGAAAGACAAATACTGTAAGATCTCACTTATATGTGGAATCTAAACAAAACAAAACAAAACAAAACCCAAAACAAATAACTCATCCCCCCAAAGCCATACTCATAGAGAAAGAGATCAGCCTTGTGGTTATCAGAGGTAGAGGGTCGGGAAGTAGGAATTGGAGGCAGGTGGTCAAAAGGTACAAACTTGTAGTTATAAATAAGTCTTAGGGATGTAATGTATACCATGATGAGTAGGTTACACTGTTATATGACATGTAGGACAATTTGAGAGTAAATCCTAAGAGTTCTGATCACAAGGAGAAAATTCTTTTTTTTTTAATTTTTTAAAAAAATTATTTATTTCTGAGAGAGAGACAGAGACAAAGCATGGGGGAGGAGTGGTGGAGAGAGAGGGAGAAAGAGAATCCGAGGCAGGCTCCAGGCTCTGAGCTGTCAGCACGGAGCATGACTTGGGACTTGAACCCACAAACCATGAGACCATGACTTGAGCCAAAGTCTGATGCCCAACCGACTGAACCACCCAGGCGCCCCGAAAATTCTTTTTTTTTTCTTCTTCCTTTTCTTTTTATTGTATCTATATGAGATCATGGATGTTGGCTGCAGCTATTGTGGTACTCGTTTCACAATCTGAGTAAATCAAATCATCATGCTGTCCCGCTTAAAATTATACAGTGAGGTGTGTCAATTATTTCTCAATAAAACTGGTAAAAGAAGAGGCGTGCCATGTGACTCTTCCCCAATGCATGCTGCCTAAAAAGCAACAACAAGCAACATCGGCAACAACAACAACAACAACAACAACAACAAAAGAAGCAGTAGAAATTTAAAATGGTGCAGCCGTGTTGAAAGTTGTGGCAATACTAGCAGATAATAGAATGTGCTCCTGAGATGCTGAGCTGTGGGTGGCTGACCCGGGATTTTGAAGCGATCCTCTGATACTTGAAATCATTTCAAGGTTAAATGGAAACCGTGAGCTCAGATTATCTGAATCCTCCTGCACCTGGATAACGTATAAAGAGGGAGCGAGAAACGTAACCTGTGCGAGTGTCGCTGTTCTCCAGGACGTATTTCCATTGCTAGAGAGCAGCCTGACCATTCACTTCTTTAAGTTAGCTGCTCTGAATCTCAACATCATCATTTTTGTACTAAGCGGGGATTATGAAGGACTGACCTTGTTTTGAAATGTTTATGTTAATTTACCAGTCTTTAAACATTTAGTGTATGGACAAAGTCCTACATATCCTGAAAATAAAGATGGGAACACTCTATTCAGAGACTACTCCAACGTCTGTTATTATATTCTCACAACAACACTGCTAGGTGCTTGTAATTAATCTCATTTTACAGATGAATAAACAGAGGCCCGGAGAGGTGAAATGAAAAAGCTAATAAGTGGTAAAGGTGTGAATCAAACACAGGTCGATCTGATCTCCAAGCCAGCGTGCTCAGTCACTCGGCTCTCCCAAATACTTTATACTAGAACCCCTTTCGTGTTTCTGACACAGAAACTTCTCTGACCTGGAGGGCTTAAAAATGACTGTGTTGATTACAAGATAACAATATTTCATTCCACTCGATTTCATTTCTTTAAAGGAGAAAAAAATCATCCATTTGCAGCTGATTGCTTTGCCCTTTTGTGCATCTATTTTGTGTGTGAAGGTTTACAGCAATGTATTGACTTTCTTCATTATCTAAATTTTATGCACCTAATGATACTTGTTAGTGTGCTTAGTGACCTTCTTTAAAATTTTTGCAATAAGAACGCACCCCAAACAACTCATGTGAGTAGCTTTTAGTTGGTAAAATGCTTTCAGTGACCAAGCTAAAGCCATATATACTCATTTGTGTGAATGCTATTCTTGCAATTACTGTTGGAGTGACGGTTTCTCTGAGGGATTTGAAGGATGCAACTTGTTCAAGTTTAATGCCATCTATTATGAACTCTGCTGCATGCTGTTAATAGCTGGAAGGCATTGATTTTGTTTTCTGCTCTCTTATCTCAAGCCCATACATTTTGCTTGCATTATTGACTGTTCTGATCATTTCATGCACCACCTCTTTAGAAGATGTATGAATCAATGTCAGCCATGAAACTTAAGTTGTTTATTAGGCTGCCACATAGGTTTACACCTTCGTGAAAATCATCTAATGTGGTCGGTGTCAGACGTTTCAAACAATTGTTGACCAGGTCTGATGAAAGAGGACAGCCTTGGAACATGTCACCCCTGGAGGAGGAAAGTTCACTCAATTATTTATTTGGGTCACATGTTATACTTGACTGGATGCACTTTTTAATGATGTTAATTAACTTCTTCAGGGTGTTAAATTAGTTTAGAACTGCTATGATTATAGCATGACATAAATTGGACTCTCTATTCGAAGAGATGCATTTGAGTTTTACAAACCGAAAGGATATTTTGTACCGAGTTAGTGCAAATGGAGCTGCATTGCTTACATTCGAGCCTACTTGATAGACGACCCGCACCGACTTCAGATCAATTTCACACTTAAATCACAGAGTCAAAAAAACAAGTTCAGGAGCCTGAAAGCCTGTCCATCATTTTATACAATTACTGAGTTCTTTAGCCAGCACCCAAAGAGCATCAAATTGCACCTCTAATCCAATAAAAAGTGTTTTCCATAATTAAGGCAATTATGAAATGCCCTACAAAATCCATTCTTAGGGTTCAGCTTCTAAGTGCTTCCTGTGCATACAGCAAATTTTGGATTAGTATAGGCTAGATTTTCTTCCCTAATTTTTACAATGCTTTTGATTCATGTGGCTTGCTTAGTATTTTGTGGGGCATTTTTCAAATATGGAGAGCAGTTCTCCTGTCGGTATAGGAGGCGAAGGGTTGCACAGGGTTGCATTACTCATGGCCGATTTCTGGGACAGCCGTGGATCCAGTAATATCATGTGACTGGTTCTTCTACACATGTGGTGGGAGGGGGTTTTGGGAAAGTCTCCCTCGGCAATCAGTCACCCGGACCTGGACATAATGTGAAAACCCTGCTGACTAGTTAAAAATTAAATTCAGAAAAATGGTAATCAAATTGTCGTTAAGAATTTATTGCTCAGATGTTTTTTGATACAATTCTTAATCAAATAGAAGTACAAGGACAATTTATTTTAAATATTATACATTTATGGGAGAGATGCCCTGTAGAGGCTTGAACTGTGTCCCCCTCCCCCCAAAGTATGGCCACCATGAACTTGAGAATGTAACTTATTGGTATAAGAATCTTTGCAGAGGTAAGGATCTTGAGATGAGATAATTCTGGGTTAGAGAAGGTCCTAAATCCAATGATAAGTCCTGAGACGAGAAGAGAGGGAAGAGAAGAGAGGAGAGGGAAGGGAAGAGGAGGGGAGAGATGAGAACCATTTGAGATGGAGGCAGGGGCTGGACTGGATGCCAAGGAACGCTGGGGCTCAGCCGCCAGCAGACCCAGGAGAGAGGCAGGAAAGAATTCTCCTGCAGAGCCTCCAGAGCGGACTGACCCTCTGGCACCTTGCTTTTGGACTTTTAGCTTCTTGAGCCACGAGAAAATACATTTCTGTTGTTTTAAGCCGCCAAGTTGGTGGTAATTTGTTATGGGGGCCCGAGGACGCTAATACCTGCTCCCAGCTACTTCCTGAGTCCGATACGCCGGTGTTACTCGCTTCCTCCTTCCCATTAAGGAGTCTCCTCACCACGGCCCCTCCACTGGAATGCCATTTGCTGCCACTTCTGCCTGCTGAGATCCCTCAAGCTTCCAAGGCCAGCTCACATAGCCCCTCATCTGCCGGGTTCCGGTACTTCTCTCTTCTCTGGATATCCATAGCACGTGTCTCTATTTCCAGGGCCCTGCTGCCCACGTCCGCCTTATATTATGCTGAACGTATTTGTTTCCTCCCTTGATGTTTGGAAACATGCCTTGTTCAGCTTTAAATACGCTAGAATGCTTAGCACAGACCTTCGTCTATAGTCAGGTTTCAAAATATGTTGAATCTAATTGCATGGCATCCTTTGCCATGAGAAAAATTCTGTTTTTGTTTCACAATTTGGGTATCAAATTGTGTATGCAGAAGAAATTGAAGCCATGGGAGAAGTAATTTCAACAAAGCCAAAATTCGATGATTCTAAAAGCAAGCGTTGTAAGAACTGCTTATATTTCAATATGTTTTTGAATGAAAATATGTTGTTCAATGGATAATTCCAAGTCCAAATATTTTCCTGGGGAATATGATGTTGAATCATACTTACAGTTGGGGATAGTTAATTCACTGTGTTAATCAGTATGCATTTGACTTCTCTATTTTTAGTCATATTAGTTACTGAGATATTCTTCTGAAATATATTATGCCTGCATAATAAAAATATTGAGCTAAATCTCTTTATTCAAGACTTTAAAAGCACCTTATTCACTGCTAGTTGATTTCTGACCGGTTCGTTTAGCGATTCAAACAAGACGATGTGTTTTGTACAACACAATGTACTTTTAGAACTGCCGTACGTAACATACTAATTGTGAAGTTTAAAAAGCAGTGCTCACCTCTGAATCGCCAAATCCAAATAAGCGCTCAACATTTAACCTTGGTTCAGATCACCTTTCCATACTATCTTTGTTTGGTACATGCTTTCTTTCTTTCTTTCTTTTTAAATTTCTTAATGTTTATTTAGTTTTGAGGGAGACACAGTGTGAGCAGGGGAGGGGCAGAGAGAGCGAGCGAGAGAGAGAGAGAGACACAGAATCCGAAGCAGGCTCCAGGCTCCGGGCTGTCAGCACAGAGCCCGACGCGGGGCAAGAACCCACAAACCGTGAGCACATGACCTGAGTTAAAGTCAGATGCTCAACCCATTGAGCCGCCCAGGCGCCCTGGTACATGCTTTCTGGATTTAAGTTCTTTCATGCCATGTCTATGTGTGATGTGGTCTTGCCGTTGCTTCCATTCTCATGATGTTAGGCTTTGGCGGGGTGTGGTGTGGCTGAGAGGAACAAGCAAGGTCCTTGGCTTGAGGGAGACTCAGATGTGTATACTGGGTCACCTTTCAGCCAGTTGTGTGCCTGTCACCAAACCACTTAGCTCGACTGAGCCACAGTTTTATCATCTGTGAACATGACTAATGATAACTCCGTCGTAACACTGTCATGAGAATTAAAGTGAATAAAATAATATCTGTAAAGTGTTTAAGCCAGGTCTTGGCACATACAAGGTGCTTAATAAAGAAATGTTCAATGTGGTGTTGTTGTAGATGATCAAGAGTTCAACCATCTGAATTTAATTCTTTTAATAATATCTACTGTTGTAGGTCCTGGCAATTTAACAAAGGTGATTCACAGGGTCTGCCTTTCCAGGGAGGAACCAGATATTTAAATAGGAAATTCAAGGCTGAGGGTAGCCCGAGAGATGGTCCGGACACTATATTTGGCCCACATTATCACCCAGGCCATTCAAGGTTCAACTTGACCTTTTCTGGGTAAACATGGCAGAATATGTAGCTCTTTTCCCTCCCCGAATCCAATTAAAATGGCCGCAAAGGAAGAAAAATGAATAAACACACAAGCAGAAGGTGAGTGGAGACCCCAGTAAATAAAAGAACGTTTCCAGAAGCTTGGAGTGGCCGCTGACTGAGCAGAGCAGAGGAAATAACAATCCCATGGGCCTCCTCCATGGGGGAGAGTGTGAGAAATTAGCTGATCCACTCCGCAGAACCTAGAGAGTGGGGGCACGTTGAGGATCCAGGTGATGTGGATGGCAGGCAGTGGGGAGGCATCAGGCTGAAAATAGGAGATTGGCACACAGTCTGTACATGACCTGGTTGAACCCCATGCATCAGCTGGCTACCCCCACAGGTGGTTTACATCGTGGACAAATGAAATCAAGAAAAGAATTCGGATTTAGCCACAAGGAGGCACAGCAAAGGGTAGAGATAGAGCGGAGAATGAAATTCAAGGGATGAAGTGAATGTCTCTGTAACTGACCTCTAGTTGCCCTTTCCCTACTCTGCTGCCAAGATACTGGATGTCAAGAATTTTATCCTGATCTCGTCTCCTCCCACCGCTCCCCCCCCCCCCCCCCCCCCCGCCACGTACATCGAACAGGGCAGAGTATCGATAGATTGTTTTTTTGGAGAAACAGTATGACCATAAAGAAAAGACCTTTACGTATTCAGAGATGATTCATATTTGCTTTAGCTGGATGCTTGGGCAGGATGGGTAGCCTGGGGTGCCTTTAAAATGAAAGTCTTGGTTTTCCAGAATGCCAGATAGTATAATTTTGAAATACATGCTTATCTGAGGGGTCTTCATTGTGAAGGCCGATTCAGAGGGGAGATTTTTTTCATTTTTTTTTTTTTTCTTCAAGATTTGAGACGTGATCCTCCTTGTGATCTCCTGGAGAGTGGACGATGTATTTTTGGTTTATCCTTATTGAGACTATGGCCTTTTGGGATTGTAGCTTGTGGTGGAATGGAGTGTGTATCTCCTATTTTACATTCCATCTTTAGGCTTTGTCTGCTGTGCCTTGTGCCCCTTTGAGGCCTTGAAGACCAAGTTCAAGTTCATCTGGTTTGGTGAATGACTTCAGATGAGAGTCAGCTTTGGGGCTCTGCTGTTCATTCTTAGACTGGCTTTTACCTGGATTTTGCCATCTGAGTATTCTTTTCATTTATTTGTTTTCTGTCGGCTCAATGATGCAGGCTAAAAGATAGCTTTTAGACTTCATTAGGCATTTTTAGTTGTTTATGGCAAATAGTGTGGTTAGAGTATATAGTTTACTATACCACCGGAAATAGAAGGCAGTAACTCTTTTCAAGTATATCAAACAATATTCTTACACTTAAAATCACCAATTCATTCTTTTTAGAGAACTGAACAAAAGAAAATGTGTCTAAACTATAAAGAGTCCAGTCAAATTGCCACGACTGAAAGGCTGATTGGATACTGATCAAGTAACTAAGAGAAACCGAAATATCTTCGGATGTTTAAAAAACACAAAGCAAAACAAAACCACACACCGGGTCATTTATCTCGTCGGGCGGAATGCTCCTTTGCCCGAGGCAGGGGGCTGGGGAAGATGACCTGTGAATGCCCCTTCAGTTCTGTCATTTTATGATATTTGTGAGGAAAAAAGCTAGACTTTCAGAACAGTTTTTCCCTGTGAGTTTGTGAAGTGATATTATGAAACTGGTCTAGTTTCTGTCTGTCAATTTCAACTTCCTGCAGTGAAATTTCCAGGTACTGAGTTTTACTCTGCAGGACACAAATTTCTTTTTCTTGTGATTTGTCCGTTTTATTAGGCCTTCCAAATCACATACAAAAATGTGTAAAGAATGGTTCCCTCCATCTGTGTCCGTAGGGATTCCCTTTGACTTCTCCGCGGATAAGATAGACTGAGCAGCAAAAATAACGAAATCAATTTTCCATTAATGGCTGATAGAGTAATGAATGTAAAGATGAAAGGAAGCAGAAATACTTTTAGTATTCAGAGAGATTTTGTCGTTGTTGTAAGTCACCAGGGTCTTTTGTGAGATGACTGACATAGAAATATGCTCATCAGGGGTTATTCATTGATGTAGAATTTGATGTCTGGTGCCTTATTGGTTCCCCAAAGTTTACCACCATGTGACAGTGCCTGTCCCTTTCAGTTCTGCCTAATTAGGACATTCTATGGCCATTAGTATCTCCTACATCTCCGATACTGATGGTGGAAAGTAAATTGGCCTGCATGAAATCTTTAACTTATATTAAGTATATAATAATATAAATAAAAATAAAGCAAAAATATAATCTTATATTAAAGAGTTAAAAAAAGACACCTCAGAACACAGCTGTATGTTTTGCAAAGTATTTTCATATTTCCTTTTTCCACCTGGTTTGTCTAACACCCTCACGAGGCAGGAGGGCAGACATAATTGTGACCATTTTGAAGACCCTCCTGTGTCCTTTTGCCTAGGGAAACTGCCTTTCCCCATTAGTAGGCTAAGTTCCACTTACCTCCCATTCCCCTCACCCACCACCAAGAAATTAAATTTAACAACAGTACAAAGAAAAAAAAATCAAATACCCATGTCCCACCATCCTGAATTAACAACCATTAATATCTGGCTTTCTTTTTAAGGAATTAACACATTGTAGGTATGTTGACGTCTCTTAATGATTTCCCTTTGTCACTCTCCTTCTGAGAAGAAATCACTAATATGTCGATTCAACCAACCCCGCAATCACCTCCTCCAAGAAGGCTTCCCTGGTTGTTGGGTGCCTGCCCCTGAGCTCTGCCCCCACTGAGCCCTGCTGGCCTGCCAAGCATGGCTTATGTTGACTATCAGACCCTGTATTTGAGCCGTCTTGTCCCAGAGGACCATCGCTGGGTTCGTTTTTGTGTTCCTTATGCCTGCCATGGGGCCTGGCCTAGAGCTGGGGCCACTGAGTGTGCGTGTTAAAGAAATAAATGAGACGAGGGAATCCTAGACAGTTTAATTTGATTTGTCCAATTTCACCGTTTCCAATTTCTTCACTGTTATATTTTTACAAAGAGATATCGGCTTTGTCCTGGGGAGCAGTAAAGTGCTTCATTTAATCGGCACCTACTGAATGCCTGCTGGGGTCAATGGATGAGTGCGCTCCCACCCTCAGGGGCCCTGCATCCCCACAGAGCCCAGGCCTCTTCTTCCCAAGCTACTGGTTAGCCGAAGCAGGTAGGCGAGCATGGTAATAGTCTTGATGACGTCTGCAGCAGGCTCTTTTTTTTTTTTTAAGATTCTTGACTCTGTAGTAAAACACTATTACAGGTAACTTTTTATATTTTTATCTTGATTTTTTTGTGGTAGCTATATATTATTTTATAAGAAAAAAAGTTCAAAAGAATTAGTTAAAAAGAAAAGATAATGCTAACTCGTACCTTACTTTGGGGAAAGGGAAAGGCTAAACTGTGGACCTGTGCGTTCTGTGAATCAAACTCCCGGGTCAGTTTGGCATTTTTTGTTTGTTTTCTGGAGTTTACCCGTTTTGGGGGAAGAATCACTCTGGGCCTATTCGGTGATTTCACTTGCTCATCTCCTAAGATTTCTGAACATGGGGTGAACAATGTTATACCACGGATGACTCTGTATCTTTACGGGATCCAGTGGCCTTGAATTCTTTTCAGATGTGGAGTCCATTACAGGGAAGTTTGATGAGGGGTGGGGTGCACACAGTAGGACCTCATGCTGCCTGGTGACAGCACGTGATGGGTGGTTCCACGTGGCTGCTGTGGTGTTCTGGGCTAGCCTGGGGGTGGCTTCTGACTGCTCTCCTCATCTGTAAAACCATTTGACCCCACACTTCTCACTTCTGGTTATTTATTTTACTTACAAATGATGTCTAAGTATCACTGTCCTAATGTGTTTTATTTGTTGTAAAACATATACAAAAATAGGGCACCTGGTGGCTCAGTCGGTTAAGCGGCCGACTTCGGCTCAGGTCATGATCTCGCGGTCCGTGGGTTTGAGCCCCGCGTCGGGCTCTGTGCTGACTGCTCCGAGCCTGGAGCCCGCTTCGGATTCTGTGTCTCCTTCTCTCTCTGCCCCTCCCCCACTCGTGCTCTGGCTCTCTCTCTGTCTCTCAAAAATAAATATTGAAAAAAAATACGAAAATACAAAAATAAAGTTACCATAGGAGGAGGGAACAAGATATATATAATGTAAAATTTTTTTCCACATTCTAGTGGATTAATGTAGTCCCCACCTTGTGGGGGACGCCAAGTAGAGGATATTGAAAGACGTGAAAAGGATGTCAGAGCAACTTCCATGTGGGAGAAGAAACAGGTGTTAGCCCCAATGGAATTTTCCGGGCAGGTATAGACAGCTGCTGCTCTAGACAGAGGAGAAAATGCATGCTATTTGCCAGCCTCCAATATTTTGGGTTACCATGTCGGTTGGTAGCAAACAGTATCAGAGAGAGGGGAAATGAGGAGACACCTAAATTATGATAAAAGGGAAGTAAGAGTCTCCCTAATTAATTGTGTCCATCTGTAGAGATCGCAGGGAAGGAAATGAAAGGCGGTAGCAGCCAGCAAGGCAAAAATCTTGCAAATTCTTCAAATGTGAATAAGATTCTGTGATAAACCCTCACTTTCTGGTAAGCATTTTAATGGATCCTTTAATTAGCTTTTCTGGAAAGTTCACTGATGATGTGCTGGAATAATGATCCCCTGTGCTCTAAAGTGTCTAGTCATTAGCTCACAAGGTGACTGAACATACTAATGCATTTGCCTTTTAGACAGTTTAAGCCTATGTTCCTAATAAGGGCCTTGCTTTGTTTTGAGTCAGCCACGGAAGGGAGTGTATGGGCTGGGCCGTCTCCCAAATGGTAATGACAGTGAGCCAGACCCAACTTTCTCCCAGTCCCCGTGTAACTGTAGCTCCTGCAAGGAGATCCTTGGGGCAGATCTTTCTGGAACTGTTCGCGCGCTGCCTGCCACCTCTGTGGAGAAGTTTTGGCTCAGCATCGACAGGCACCCTGAGATTTGGAATCCATTCTAGAGGAGGGAACCGGTTGTGTCTTATCACCCACATCGGTAGCATCTTTCGGAGGACGCACCCCCCCCCCCCCCGCCCCCATCGATGTGTATTTATTTTTCCTTCCAAATGGTGCGTTATGATTCCATTTTATTTCCCGGGCGTGCTTTCCACCCTTTCCAGGTGCAGGTCGGTCCAGTGAGTGGTAGGTTAAGCAAGGCGTGTGGGTGGAGACTGGGACGTTGCCTCTGCTCACAGCTGAGCCAGGGACGTGGCCCCGCACCAAGCCGATAGCAAACTGGGCTCGGGATCCGATGTGATGCTCCCAGTCGGGTTTGGTTCCAGCATGCTGGTACATGCTAGCCTACACAGTCTTTTGCATTGCATAACTTCTCGTGCCCCTGGCTGAGAAAAGCTAAACTGCAGATAATGTATTCAGCATAAATTATTGCTAACCTTAGCTGGAATAGCACAGGCTTTTGGTCCTCTTCAGATGTGGAGCCAATGGGGAATTGTCTGGCTGCAACGTTTCCCTCCGCATCTTACGGTTCCATCAAATTCCAAATCTTGGGGACATCTGGTATTCCTCAAAGACATTAAATCTATAGAACTGGGGCCTGAATCATACGCTAGGAAGTGTAATTCACAGTTTGTTTTGTGAGTGTGAGCTATCAGTAACATTTTAAACGTCTAATTACATTTTTCATTTAATAATTCATTCTTGTATAATTCGCGACGTAAGCTATGCAACACGCTTATGTTACAAGACGCGGACGTTTTCCTTGAGTGTTTTTACACCGACGTCTATGAGACGGAGCAAAACACCAAATGCATATTGTTACAAATTTAACGTTCTGGCGACACAAGTCTTGTTATTTGGTCTGGCCCACCCGCTAGGCGACGTTGGTCAGGTGTATTCCGAGCGGTAATAAAATCTCCCACCTGCCCAAACTATGTATTCTTCACCAGGCTGTTTCGGAGAAATCTTCCCACCTTATTTGCTTTTAAGTTCCCTATGGATAGATTTTTACCCCCAAAGTATGGTTGCTCAAGTCAGCAAGCAACCTTATCAGGGGATTTTGCACCAACCAGTTGAAATGTGTGTGTTTTGTCCTACAAAAACCAAGGCTCCCATGGCTCCACATTATACTCGGTGAGAACAGACGCCAGAAGGCGAGTATTGCCCACCAGTCATACCGTGGAGTTGGCGAATGTTGATCATGATCATGTGGAAAAAAATTATCTAGTTTTTTAAATTGAAAATGTAATACTCCAAAGCGATAAAAAATAATTCAAGCAGTGCAAAAGGGTATACAGCGAAAATAGATTCCCTTCCCACCAGATCCCAATCTCTAATTCTGTTTCCCATGGGCAACCACTCTTCCCACGTTCTTACGAACCTTTTCTGAAATAGTCTGTGCATCGACAAGGTTTATACGTATGCCTCTCCTTATTTTAACAATACCCACAGGGTGTCCTACCTGTAGTAGTTAGCATCTTATTCATTCCACTTACCGGTTTATCTTGGTGAGGTTCCAAATCATCCGTACGATTATTTTCATGGCTGCATAGTAATCTACTCTTAGGAAGCACCATACTTTATTTTAACCCATCCCTACGGCTGGACATTTGGCCAGTATTAAAAATAGTGGATACAGGTGTGGATATCGATCTAGAGCATAAATGACTTGAAGCAGATTTGTATTATCAGAAGGGATCTACACTTTACTTTTCAGAGACATTGAAAAATTGTCTCCCCCAAAAGATCACACGGTGTGAGATTGTAAGAAAAGTAGACTCTTGTCACTGGAGGAGGATACGTGCAGAAACTCGTGCGTCCCCAGGTCTCAGAATAACAACAGCTGAGTGAGGAGGCTGGGGTGAGCAGGGCTCACTCATTGGTTGCCTGGCTCTACCCCTCATGTCGGTCTTGTGGCACATGTGATTTAAAGTCCTATAAAATGCTTCCCACATATTGTCTTCTCAAATCCTCAAGGCACACCTATGAAGCAGATATTATTATCTCATTATAAATCACTACACGACACTGATATTGGGGATCAATCAAAAAGAAAAGAAAATGTGATTGTTCAACGCGTGCTTGCCAAGAGTGTCTTTGTAATTGAAATAGTGCACGCTGCTTACAAAGACTATTCTAGGATCTCTGTGAAGCGTAAGTAAATTCCATCATTATGTGTCTCTGTAATACTTGAAATGAAAGGATTAAAAGAGGCACACTTGTCTTTTAGTGCTATTTGAGGATGTGATAGACACAAGAGTGTTTAAGTTGAAGCCACTTAGGTTACATTTCGGGCTCAATACAAATTTGTGACCTATTCAATTTCCCTTTATTTAAAGATAGCAGAGCGTATTCGAACAAGAAGAACAAAATGCACGATTAATTCCAAAATCTGTACGAAAAGACTCTATCCAGCGGGGCTTCCTATTTACTTATTTGGTGAGTTATTAGGAACAATTCATATCAAATTAGAATAACTGAATATCGAAAAGTCTAAAATGCACTGCGTAACAACGAATGTATGAAAACTCCTGCCGTGCGTGGATGTGTACTGTGTATCATGAGGATGAGAGGTCAGGAAATGCTTAATGGAAATATCGCGTAACCTTTGAAATCCTCCCGGGGACCCCCAAAATCACACAACGCCTTCATTGCCACAAAAGGCACCTATTAATTTGCTTGCTTATTATCTGAGACACGTAAGTCACGGGCCTTGTGTACTCGTTCCTGCTTTATCTCTATGTGGGTTCTCATCCTGGACCACAGGCATGTGGATTGCTTACCCCACGCACCCTGGCTGGTCCATGACTGTCTGGCTGCCATTGTAGAGGTGACGCTGTATTATTTCCTGGTCGGGGGGGATGCATTTGAGAACCAGAACATGTGGATTTGAATCTTGGCCAGTCATTATCTGTGTCTCTGGGCTTCAGTTGCCTCTTCTGTAAAATGGGATCTTGGCATAAACAATCTCACAGGGTTTTGGCAAATGTTAAATGAATTCATTATGTAGAGCTCTCAGAGCTCAGGCCCATCACTTAAAACAGGCTGTTTAAAAAGCCAGCTGTTGTTATTATTTTATGCCATCCCTTTTATGTTCAAAGCACTGTACTCAGTACTGTGAGGTAAACAAAAATTTAAGAATGGGAACATCCTTGTCATCTGTTTGCTCATTATGTAATGATGAGAACAAACCACACGTTATGAGGGAATAAGGAAAGGACTTAACCTAAATAATAAAAGACTTGAAGTTTTCACCATGGGGAAAAGGGCATCCAAATAGAAGCTAAGTGCCTGGGTGCATGTAACTCACACATTTAGCTAGTCATTACTGGCTACCTGTGATTATGTGCTAGGTAACGCATTAAGTACGGTGATACTCGTTAAAAAAAAAAAAAAGTAGGTCCCTGCCTACATGGGGCTTATCATTGAGACGACCAAACTGAGTGATGTGTTTGTGCCTCCGTCAAGAAAGGCGGTCCAAGAGGAAGAGGTGCATGCCATACTTGGCTTTGTGCGTTATTGTATATGGCTGTGATATAATGGTTGATTTATAAAAAGTGAAATAAGGATCACAATTTGTCATAGAGCAAGCCGATAGCAGTGGAGCCGGTTAATTGTCAGGAATCATTTCAAGTGAAATGGAAGAGCCTGAAATTTTCATGTATTTTTTAAAACGGAAAAGAATATTGAAAGCAATCTTAACCTAGACTAATTTTATTTTTTATTTATTTATTTTTTATTTTTATTTTTTAATTTATTTTATTTTTTTATTATTTTTTATTTTTTTCAATATATGAAATTTATTGTCAAATTGGGTCCCATACAACACCCAGGGCTCATCCCAACAGGTGCCCTCCTCCATGCGCATCCCCCACCCTCCCCTCCCTCCCACCCCCCATCAACCCTCAGTTTGTTCTCAGTTTTTAAGAGTCTCTTATGCTTTGGTTCTCTCCAACCTAGACTAATTTTATATGTCAATAGCTCAAATCACATCTGGAATGATTTCTTTTAGGGTGTGCTTGTGGTTTTCTTCTTCCGCTTACATCATTTGTTCAACAAACACTATGGAGTCTCTCCTGTCACAGGTAGAACAGGTAACAGGAAACAGCATTGACGTAGATAGCATCTTTGTTCTTTTTTAATTTTTATTTGTTTATATTTATTTATTTATTTATTTTTTGAGAGACAGGGACAGAGCATGAGCTGGTGGGGGGGGTAGGGGACAGAGAGAGAGGGGGAGTCACAGATTCCGAAGCAGTCTCAGGCTCTGAGCTGCCAGCACAGAGCCCGACGTGGGGCTCGAACTCATGAACCACGGGATCATGACCTGAGCTGAAGTCGGATGCTTAACCGACTGAGCCACCCAGGCGCCCCGATAGAATCTTTGTTCTTACCGGGTTTATGTGTTACTGAACCAAGTTAACATAACACTAAATAATGAAATAAATAAACCACCACACACAGTGTGCTCAGAGCTTAGGTATTCTACCTAAATGAACCAGTTGGATTCTCAAAGGTAAGTGTGGAGATGATGGGATAACCAGTGCATGGTGTAAAGAGTAGGAAAGATCTGCGGCTCATGGGGGCAGCGGGTATGATGACGGTTAAGATGAAGGGTCAGCTCTAACCAGCGGTTTGTACGGGAGTAGGTACAACACCATGGTCAAGGTGAGGAAGGGAGGCTTTCTTCCCCTCCAGATTGTGCCATCCACTTTGGAGTATAGAATGGCGAGAGAGAGTGAGAGAGAGAGAGAGAGAGAGTGAGAGAGAGAGAGAGAGAAATGAAAACTGAGGCCATCGTGGTGGGTGTGCTGGCTGGTTGTGTGGTTGTTCAATTATTGCTCTCAGCTCCAGACCCACCCTTTGTGCTTTGCTTGTAAGTGGAGTATAGAATGGGCACGAGGAAGGACCATCAGGCTTTGCTGTCGGCTTCCCAATTTGCTGCTGCTCCTTTGACTTTCCCACCCAAAGGCATTTGAGTCCAGGACCAACATTCTAGCCCACAGAGCATTTCTAAGGGTGGCTGCAGCTTCTTGCCGCCTTGAGAAGAACTAGAAGTCAAGTTAGTCTGAGATATTTGCTCCGGGGAGGAACTGTTAGTCCTAGAAGGACTCAGAACTGGCTGGAGTCAACCATTTGCCCTCGATTCAGGGCCACGTGTGGGCTGCTGGAATGTGAGCAGTCTCCACGCCTGCCTGTCTTGTGGTTAGGGAATGGGAAGTGTTTTCATATTTCGGATTTTATTTTAATTGTGGCTCAGCGACAGAAGGCCCGGGAGGGCTTTTGACCACCATGGGTAGAGATCGAGGAGCACAAAGCCAGAAGGAAACCCTTTTGTGAAACACTGGAAAACTATTCCCCAGCGGGATCCAACGGCAGAGTGATCTGGAAGAAACTTATTTAGAGTTCTTTCCGATTATCCGCTTTTCTAGGCAGGGAAACGTTTGTCTTCTTGTTCAGTGAGTGCCCACCCAATGAATATATCATTAACTAAGAAGCCCAATGCACATCGAATGATGCTGACGTTTTATGTCTAGAGCTAATGGCAATCTTAATATGACAACCCTCTGTGGCATCCAGGGGTACCCCGCACGGCAGCACCCTCAAGATTTCGCAAACAAGCAGCAGAGGTCTCTGAAAATTTGCCGTTATAATCAAGAGTTTATGGTTGCTTGCATTTGAAACAAAAATGTTTTCGGGCTGCGGGGATTAGCTTGGGCGTGCCAGTGACCTATTTTGTAACGCCGAGCTTACATCCAAGACCCTCCCGGGAATCGTGAGTCATGTGAGTGGAGCAGGAGACTAAAAACATGAAACAATTCCAGAAACAATTTCAAGTTTCAGATAAATTATAACGTAATTTGGTGTGTCTTTGAAGATGAAAGTGGTCGAAGGTTTTTATTGCGTCCCGTTGCACTTTTTAAAGTCGTTAGAAACGAAGCAAAGATTCTAGCTTTTTTTGGCTGATAATAATAGACCGCTCATAAAAGTGCCGGCAGAGAGGGGGTCGGCAGGTGCAGAGGTGCAGGCAGATAGAGGTGTGGAGTCTGGGCACGTGGCAGGACTTCTTGGGCCGGGAGTTCTTGTTCCTCCTAACCCGATGGGGCTGTATTTGTGTTCATTCCAAGAATTTCTGAGAAGTAAAGATCCAACGGTCACAACGCATGAAGCCCACGTATCTACACAGAGTGAGTAAATAAAGATGCCTAAACTGTTCTCAAGTAAATCCTGAGGGATATTTTGGCTCAGTACTTTTTTTTTTTGAGTAAGTGGGAGAGATAATAAAGTGATTTCCAGGAGAGACACACAGAGAAATTTCCAAGGTGGGGCGGGGGATGAGGCCAGGAGTCCCGGACTTCTCCACCTCAGGTCTGGGAGAGATGGCCCTAGTTCTTAGAGCAAGTCTTCTGTTGAAATGCCTGTCTCTAAGGCATGTATTTGTTCTTCTGGGTTAGACGCATAGGGGAATAAAATCACCCGAATGCAAAGCTCATATTTGCTCAAATAAGATTTTTTTTTGCCACAAGGTAACTGAGCCGTGCGGTACCAAGAGACAGCAGGTGGAGACGAAACTTGCCATGTAGCTCATTGTACTAAGCTGCGGAGGAACCCTGCACGCACAACACGCACCTCGTCGGCTCCTGGGCCCCAGGTCACCTGTGCGCACCGTCCCGGGAGTGTGTACCACGCTCTTCCCCTGCGTGTGCATGTTTTGGTGATCAGATTATTTAATACAATGATCTGGTTATAAAAGTCAAGTAGTGAGCATAAAGGGAGGGTCTTAGGTATCGAGGGGAAACTGAAAATAACAAAATGCTTTAAAAGATACGAGAAGGGGAGAGGAGGTAGGAGGGCCAAAGGAGTCCTCATTAGAGACAGTGCTGGAGGGAGAAAGAGAGAGAGAGGAAAGCTGAGGCCATCGTGGTGGGTGTGCTGGCTGGTTGTGTGGTTGTTAAACTATTGCTCTCAGCTCCAGACCCACCCTTTGTGCTTTGCTTGTAGAGCAAACTACGTTTTCACTTTGCCCTTTGGTGACTGCTCCTCGTTAGGCCCACACCAATCGAAGGTGCTAGAGAAAGATTTAAAGTCGGAAGAACGGCAGTTGGTTCCGGTCTCCGGTCATCTTGCTGTCCTGGCACCTGGCCCGTTTTACCAGTTCAGAGGTACCAGTTCCTCCTGATCAGAGAGCTGAGTTCCAGCTCTGGGGAGGAGGGGGCCCCTTCTCTAAGTTCCCGAGGCATCACCACCAGCCAGGCATCCCTCCTTCCTCTAGGACGAACAACCATCTGGTCTCCCTGGGACTCTCTTGGTTTTAGCATGAAAAATCGGTGTCCCAGAGCAACTGGGATGGTTGGTCACCCTACTTCTCTTCAGAGGTCTGGTCCCACCAAGTGACGCTCCCACTTCATTTCTTTTTCCATCTCAGAAGATGCTTCCAGAAGTTGCCTGAGACTTCCCCCTTTGACTTTTTAGTCATCCATCACCTGCTTCACCAATCCCTTGTATTAAATTCTCACTCTTAAAATAACTTGTGTGGTAGTTATCAGCTACTTTAAAGGTGTTTTAGAAGCACCTTCAGGGGACCGAAGATCATGGCTTAATGCCAAACCACAAATACAAATACAACAAACTAGCACTTTGTGTCACAAAAAGAGGGAACGGGCCCAAACCCAAAAGCTGGATTTCTAATTTAAGTCAGCGTAGAAGTAAGAAGTACGGAACGTCGAGCCATGGCTATCCACCGTGGGTGTCGCAACATTTCGTCTTAAAAATTAGGATGGCCTTCTTCCAGCCCTTCCTCGTAATTCAGAAGCCAGACTAGCTCACCTACCTCCTTCCACTAAACGAAATTTATGCAATTTGTCAAGGAAATGTGTCAAATAATGCGTTATTTTAAAACATGTATTAAGAATCCAAGATGTTTACAACTCTGGTAGCATTTTAATTGTGCTATCACTTCTCTTTCTTCTTTGTCTGCTTTGTCTGGTGCATCACTGAGGAGACATAAAGGGTCTGAGCGCCTGGCCCAGTCCTATTATCCCATAACCCTGTATCGTTTGGGGGGTTCCCAAGAAGAAGACCCTGAGGCCGGAATTCAAGTGCAAGTAGTTTAACTGAAAGGTGAAGGAAATGCTGGAAAGGAGGCAGGGAAGAGAAGCCAGCTGACGAAGGTGTCTGGAGACAATTACAACTGTGGGCCACAGGCACATAGACCCCTTGGGGAAACGCAAGGAGCCCGTGTAAGACACGCTCTGAGTTATCCCACCTGAGGGGTAAGGGAGCTGGAGCCTTTACACCCCAACTACTGTTGGACGTTAGTCAGAGCTGCTCCGGGGAGGCATTAATTCCCCAGCATCCCTAGTCCTCTATGTGGGCAGGCAGAGAAGACTCTAGAGGCCAGACAGACCCGCGGCCAAAGGAACACAGTCGCGGGGCTTGTTGTGGGAAGTCTGGCCCACATGCAACCAAGGGATGAGCGTGAGGGGCTATGGTTGAGGCTCTTGGCAGCGTCTGCTGTCGTTAGTATTTTTATTGCATGAAATCCCATAACGTGAAGAGATTTAGGAGCACATGTTCATTGCTATAGGAGAAATCCTGTAATTTGATTTGTCAACCCATAATCAATTCCTAGGGCTTGGGAACCTCTAATTCTTGTGTTGAGGGGCTCATTTCTAGCAGATGCTAGATCCCTCGGGGGCATATTTAGAATCAGGGGCAGTGTTGGATGTGGGATCTTGGCTTTCCCAAATTTATCTGGTGAAATTTCCAAATGCTAAATGATGGAAGATTTTAAAGGGGTGCAAGAGTTCTAAGAAATTTTAAACAATAGGGCAACTCCTTTCCTTTGTTCAGATGGGAAGATCGAGGAGAGAGAGAGGGGAGTGGAGAAAATGGAGAAATCGGACACGGGAGAGGATCAAGGGTGGCAACCCGGATAAAAATAGAGTGGGCAGAGTGGAGCGGATACGAAGGTGGCCTAGGAATCAAGAAAGACAAGTAAAGGGGGAAGACGGATGACTCGTGTTTTCACTAAATATTAAATCATAACTGGTTCACACAAATGAAAGAGACGCCAAGCCTACCTTCTGTCTTTCGGGAAGGTGTGGTAAATTTTGCATGCTAATTTACAGTCAGGAACAGGTGCCAGTGGGCGTGAGGACGGTAGTCCCTGAAATCCGTGGATCGTCGTCTGTTGCACCCAAATTCCCATGCCAGGTTTTGTGGTCTCAGGCCACACGACGTAAAATATATTTTGGTGGAATCTCTGAAATTGTAGTGTCAGTTTGCATAGGTCCTCAAAGCAGTACCCACGCCACCTTGCTTCTCCCCTCGGGGTGTCGTAAGAATACAACTTTCAGTAAGATCCAGCTGTTGTCTGCTTGCAGCCTGAGTTCAAATGGCGTGGGGAACCCTTTCAGTCCCGTGTCCCTGCTTGTGCTCCAGAAACGTAACAAGGAGAGAACCAGGCAGCTAGTGTTTTCTCCGGAGAGGATTTGGAACCATCAGTAGTTGATGGCGTTTGTTATGGTTTTTCATACCCTCCCAATCAGATAAAAGTATCACATCGTCTGTCCTCTTTGCCAAACCTGGGAGAAACTATTCGGGGGGAGCGTCTTGATGGGGACATTTACTACTGAGCAGTAATGGTAGCCATGAACTTTTCATAACGGAGTGAAAAAAAAAATCCTTTCCTTTCTTACTTGCAGACATCACCTAGGTGGTGCGATTTGACTTGTTTGTTTTTATTTATTACCTAGAGGTTCCCTGTGACAAATGCCGGGCCTTCAGGTTTAAGCAGACTTGATTTAACAACATCTCCAGATAAAATTCAAAACAGCTATAGAAGAAAATGAATTGACTTTACAGCCTGCTAGGATGTCGACAATGGCTCAGGACGTACACAACTCAGAAAAAAAAAGGGGGGGGGGACTGCGGAAGGAATCCCCTTTTCAGAGACTGAGCACGTTGGTTTGGAGTAGGTTATAAGTAAAATGGAATGACGTCCACGTTAAGCTTCCATCGGTGATGATCAGGCGCTGGAATGTTCGTGCCTGGGCTCATCTGAGCATTACTAATTCAGGACAGTTCTGTTTGTATGGAATTATTTGCATTTATGTTTTGCCCGAGTTAAGAAAGGGTACCCTCAGGTCTTGCTCGGAGCGTGGGGGATTAAACACGCAGCTCTCATTAACAAGCCTGCGAAATGTGCAAGCCTGCTCCACTCCCTAAACGCTTTGCAGGAAGTGTTCCTTCTGCCAGCGTGCGGTCTACAGCAGCACCTTCCAGATTGGAAAGCTTAGCAGAGTGGTATAGCACTGAGGAACAAGCCACCATACGGGAGGTCTGTCACCCAAAAGGTGGCTTGGGAGCCAGACGTTTTCATGGGACCAAGCCAAACAAGGAAGTTCGGGCAGGTGAGAGCTGGCCAGCGCCGTGCCTAAGTTCACCAGTTGGACTTTGCTCGAAGGGACCCTCTCACGGCTGACAGAGGGCCTCGGAACTCTTGGGTCGCCTTCGCGTGAACGCGCGGCAGCTGTGGTGTGTCAGGAAGGAGTCCCCTTTGCCACAGAGACGATGCCACAGTTCAAAGCGTGGCCTTGAACGTCAGACAGATTTGGGTCCCCTGCTCCCCAGCTGATTGACCTCGGGGATGCTGTTCTGCCCTTTGAAGCTTTGGTTTCTCCCACTACAAGATGGGTATAAAAACATGACAACTTGCCTCATGGCTTGTGGTGAAGCATCTTAACATAAGAAATGCCTAGCGCACAGTAACCACTCAAGAAATTTTGGCTTTTTTTTTTTTTTTCCTCAAACTCTCGGAGCCCAGGGATCAGTCCATGTGGGAAGCAATTTCCTCAGCACTTGCAGTTGCTATAAATCAATGGGCAGATTGCCTGGATTTGGGGTGGAAGGCAATTTAATTCCAGTGTCTCTACTGTTTGCTTTGTTTTGCTCTGAATTCAGGCCGTAAAAGGTAAGTTGGCATCAGCAGTCAGCTGTTGCCACCTACATCTGAATGCCAATGTCCTCTCATCTATTGACACAAGAAGAGAGTAAATAAGGTAATGTCCCCGGAATTTTCTTTACACTAAACGTGTAATTAGCCACTTACCCATGATGAGTGAAATTTAATTTCAGCTAAGTGAAAAGGAATGCTGATTAGATTTATTTTATTATCTGTTTACTTTCTGGGAAGAGGGCAGCTGGATAAAATATCTTCTTGACTCTACTTTTAATGTCCTGCAGTGTTGACCACTGAAACGTGCAGAAACTTGAAGCCACTGCACGCATAAATGCAAATATTCATTTTATTGGCATTTTCCTTCTTTTTATTAGTTGGAGTGGAGGTGAGCATGACCCCCTAGCTTCTGTCTGCCCGAATGCAGAGGCGAGAGGGGCGGGAGGCAAGCCTGGGAGAGAGGCAGAGACAAGTTAGGGCAGGGCCAGCCCTGTACAACACTGCTTGAAGGGGCTTCTCTCCTCTGCTTTCACTGTTTCTCTCTTTCCGGTGACCTTGCCTCCCCTTTGGCAGCCCAGAGCCCCTGCCGGGGCCCCTTTCCTGGACTCCCTTACCCCAGGATTCCTGGCTGTTCCTGAACCATTGTTCTCATAGCCCTATTTCATCAAGACCCCTTTTCCAAAGGCTCTCAGCGAACAGTTGTAAGGAAAGAAAGAGTATACATTTCTGCGAAGTTTTTATTTTTTTTATTTATTTTTATGCTTATTTAGTTTTTGAGAGAGACAGAGTACGAGTGGCGGAGGGGCAGAGAGAGAGGGAGACACAGAATTGGGAGCAAGCTCCAGGCTCTGAGCTGTCAGCACAGAGTCGGATGCGGGGCTCAAACACACAGACTGTGAGATCATGACCTGAGCCGAGGTCGGACGCCCAACCGACTGAGCCACCTGGCGCCCCTCTGTGAAGGTTTTTGTAAACGATAGTAGCTTCATGGATTTCCTTGCTGATGTCGTATTTTTGTGGAGTACACACTTTAAGAGATCAGTATTTAAACCTTAGGGAATGAATCAGAAATGTTGGAGTTTCAGGAAGGACTTTCTAATTGCCCTTCCAAAAATTTTTTTAATGTTTACTTATTTGAGAGAGACAGAGAGAGACACAGAGAGAGAGAACATGAGCAGGGGAGGGGCAGAGAGAGGGAGGGAGACAGAGAATCCAAGCAGTCTCTGGGCTGTCAGTGCAAAGCCTGATGTGGATCTTGAACCCACGAACCACGAGATCATGACCTGAGCCGGAGTCAGACGCTCAACCGACTGAGCCACCCAGGCGTCCCTCCTTTCAAATGTAACAAGAAAAACAAACCTGTCCATTTCTACAGTCTTAAGACACTCCTGTTAACCAGTATCAACCAGTTCCTAGAAAAAGAGACCGGAGAACATCCAGAGAGCAAGTCTATGAATTCCACCCCCTCGTTTCAGGGATAATTACGACATTGTTTACCATCGGGGCTCCATAAGCTACACTTGATAGAATATTCTCATTCTATTTTGTTTCAGGCTATGTGTAAATGTGGGGATGACAGATGACTTTTCCCCATTCTTCCTGTCTTTGTGGTTTCCCGGTCATAGAATTTGAATGAAAAGCTTTTGATCGTTGTATTTTTTATTTGTTACTGAAATAACTCTTTCGCTTACATTTAGGCAGCTCTGGGAATGGCCACTGGAAGAGCACACTTTAAATACTTCGGCTGGCACCACCATACTTCGGCCATCTGTCTAGGTTTCGAAGTACATGGCCTTCCTCGGGACCTCACTGGGGTGATACTTGGGGGGTGACTGTGGAGCATCTGTGAGCATCTAGGTCTTGACATGACCCCATTAAGATGCTCTGGCCTCTGTTCTCACAATCTTAGCTGTTCACTTTGAACTGGGTGTCTAGGTGCCCTTTTCTTTATAAGTGCTGTCAGCCCAGGTTGGCTTTGCCACAGCCTGACATGACTTTCTTTGGGTCTGATGATCTACTGGAGAGGAAGGCAATTCTTCCTTTTAAAGCGGGCAGATTTTCAAACTGGGGTGTGCTATGCAGAACTGCCATGAATCTGCCTATGGCTGTGACTTTGAAAAAAAAAAAGCTACTTTAACCTTGAAAGTCATTGAGGACAGGAAGTGCGTGCTGGGGACGTCACCAGATGTGCCACTTTCCTGGCCCTGGATGGCCACTCTCTCCACTCATCCCCTTTGCTTCTGGACCGTGGAAATCGGGGTCAAGGGGTAAAGGTATAGGATTGGAGGCGAGTGAGTTAAAGTCACGTGGTCAGCGAAAGGTGACTCCTTCCTACAGTGATAACCAGACTATTTACTCGAATGGGCAGCAGAAGCAACATTTGTATCTCCTTTTGAAAGACGGCTTACTGCTGAATTAAAATGATCTCAAACTTTGGGAATGGTGCCGCTGAGCACGTGGAAGAGGCCCAGGAAACACTGTCCCCTCCCCTAAAGATACTGTATTTATTATTTTCTAATGTGCTGTCTCTTCCCAGTGTGGCTAGGGTTGAATTTTAAACTTGTCATCGTGTGCAGTTAAATGTGAAGGGGTGAAGTGTCAGAAGCATTCACCTGCTTCCCTCCTCCCCCTGCTCCCTGCTCTCCAGCTTACCTTTTGAAAAGCGGATCATCAATGGCTTATTTATTTAAAGAAGTGTTAGGGCTATTAATAAATATTTTGGTAGCACCGTATACTTTAATAGGGCTGAACAGTAAACAAATCTGTGCCAAAAGAAAAAAAGAACAAAATCTCCTTCGCCCCAGGAGTAGAAAACTTCCTTTTATTGGCCGTTGCCACCTGTTCTGATAGATGCATTTTGACTGCGGCTCATCTCGTCTCTGTTACTTAGACAAGGGACGCACCTGTTGTCTGTCTCTGGGGACGTGACGAGATGCTTCATACCCGGTCTTTGCTAGGACCGAGAGGGAAGGAGAACTTTGAGTGTGGGTCAGAGTTCCTGTCTTAGGAATTTCAATTCCTTCTGATTCAAACACTGAGTAAATGAAGTCGATAGGAGTTTCCCACCTATTGAATATTAGCTCAGGCGAGGTGTTTCAAATAAATGACTTTTCTATCGTTATTATCAAAATCTTTTTAAAGATATACACACTTACTTGCCTTTCATTATAAGGGATAAGGAACGTATCTTTTAAAAATAATTTATTGTAATCACTGTGGCTGTCACCTAGCCTAGTGGCTGTATTTCAGGGTGACAATTCCAGGGACTCTTGTTTGCCATACTCTTTTACCCTGTCTGCTTTCCATAGCCAATTCCTTCTTTCGTTGAGCAAATATTTATTGAGCGCTCACTATATTTGAGGGAGCACAGGTATGAAGCTATGCTCAAGGGCGTCTCTGCCATTAGGAGCTGTGGAGTGTGGCTGGAGAGGTAGACACATCAAGATCTACGTTCAGTTCATTGGTACAAGTGTGCAGACGTGTAATGGAAGGTTTCACACAGAAGGGGCCATCTGGGTTGGGTGTTGAAAGATAAGTAGGTGGTTGACGCCCAGAGACCCTAGGAAGGAGCATCCCAGGTACTGAACCCAGCATGGGCAAAGGTAGGTGACTGTGAAAGTACATTGCATAGGACATCAGGGTGCCTGAAGGGGTGGGTGTGCAGGAGATTCCCGGAGATGAAAACTGTCCACTGCCCCCAGGGCTCTAATTTGTTTGCTGTCACTTTGCCTGCCTCGATCCTCTTCTCCTTCCTGCCATGACAGACCTTCATCTTTCATTGGCTGTGAAACTCGATACCTAACCTGGTTGTGTTTAAAATGAGAGTAATCAGCTTTCAGGGGAGCGCTTCCTCTATGAACAAAGGGTGAGGGCTCTGATGCATCCATTTCGGCTATTCAGGGACTTCCTGGCTCTCATTTGCATATTGGATGATGAAGGAGGGTAGAGAGGTCACCTTCAGAAAAACAAGGCGTCTTGCTAACTGTTTTTCTAAAGGCCAGAGACATAAACAGTTAAAATGGAACTCACTTGTGATGGAGGATGAATGAATCAGTGTGTGCAAAGCGTGTGGTTATCTTTCTATGAAGGGTGAGGTTGGATGCAGGAACACTGTTATTCCAAGAATGATGGATGGTGGCAAATCTCTTTGAGATAAATCGTGTCAGCTCCCACCAACATCCTTCCAACTGTATGAACTCTGCCCTTTGATTCTTGGATAACCCCCTGCTCACTGTAGATGTGAGACCTTGATAGGTATCAAAGCACCAGGGAAAAATAATATCATAAAAATAACCAACATCAATAGAGCAGGGAACAAGAATTACCTCCACTCCGTGGGCAGCAGCCAGCGAGGGACACAAAAAAGAAATGATTGACATCGGCATACAAACATACACCCTGATGAGACCTGGCTATGTAGTTCAACAAGAAAGCTATAGCCCATGACAACAGGAATGGACGTGGGCTTGAAAAGTGAAACACTTTGTGGATACATCCCCCCACCCCCCAGTGCATTGCAGCTGGCCTCTGAGGAGCCATATTGTCAGTTCACTGACCCCATCCCTGCCTCTCAACTCTACAGCTCTGGAGTCAGGTTCAAACAAGGTTGAATGTTGGGCTTCCTGGCGGGGACTATCCTTTCTGTAGGCCTTATAAATGGAGCCTAGGTGCAGGC
Source organism: Panthera leo (assembly GCF_018350215.1). Lineage (NCBI taxonomy): Eukaryota > Metazoa > Chordata > Mammalia > Carnivora > Felidae > Panthera > Panthera leo. The sequence continues at coordinate 140,008,998 of NC_056683.1, read as the reverse complement.
ATGCTTTGCAACATGCCCTCCTCCCTTGGCCCTAATCTTTCCTGGAGCTCACCTGAAGATCCCAGGTTATATGACATCACTTGCTAAAGGAGTGGTGTTGCCACTTGAGTCGGACCCAAGCACAGGGACACTGTTGAGGGAGAGTGCAGCTCCCAGTTGTCCTGAAGTTTTGTTGAGAAAGCAATCGTTTTATTAATACGCACTATCTACAAAGCATCGTTAGGTACTATTTGAGGTATTAAAAAATAAAAAGACAGGGTTATTTTAGAAGATTTGATAGTCCTGTTGGGGGAGAAAATACATAAATACAAAGATTAACATATCATCTCATGTACTCTGGTTGAATGGAGATTGGGTTTATCTGACAAAGCTTGCTAGACAGGCACGTTCTTATCTAATGCGGGAGGTAGCAGAACAGGCTTCATGGGCATGGGACCTATGGAGTCACACGTGGCCATACTTAGAAGGGCCCCCGTGCTTGGTTTACTGCTCTGCTGTTGCATGTTAAATTCTTAATCGTTTTTGAACAAGGGGATCCACATTTTAATTTTGCCATGGGCCCCGCAAATTACGCAGTTGGTTGGGGGAAGGGGGATATTTGTGACATGGCTGCCTCAGTCACCAAAGTGATATCTTGCAGAGGAACAGCTAATAGATTGGCTTGGTTGAGCTGAAAAGCCCACGTGTAAGAAGCGTGGAAAGGGAAGGCTTTGATGGGGGAAGGCGAGATACTTGATGGTAGTATGGGATTTCAGGAAGGAGTTGCCAACCATGGCCAACACTTTCTTTTTTATGCATTTGCACATAACTTGTATTAGCATATGCTGTCCTGAGGGGTGGAAAGGGTTAGAAAAGGCTTAGGTTCGCTGTTTCCCATCTGTCCCCATCAAGGATGTCGTGTGGACTGTTACATCCTTGCTTGTACCTCGGTGTTGGGAACCAGGCTCTGTGGGGCTTTCCCCGAAGGAAGTTCATGCCAAATATCTTGGAAACCCCTTTGCTTACCCTCACCACTTTTCTACCAGGAGGACTTAGGTAGATCAAAATTCATTCCATTTAATTTATGAGGTGTGAGGATCAAATAACCCATAAAAATTTTTAATTGTGTTTTAAGATGTCTAATTGAGATTGAAATTCATCTGGTTAAATTCCAAATAAACTGACTCCCTTAAAGTCTCCCCGGAGTCACTCTCAGGTTCGCTTGTGATCATGGTTAATGTTCTGAGGCTGGGTCAGGAGAGGCAATGAAAGGGGCTTCCCTAAACCCCAAGCCCATGTGATGATTTGAAATGAAGTGAAGGGATGAACTAATTCATTTCTTTGAGCCACTTTTTTGGGGAGCTGTGTGCTTGGAGAACTGCACTTGGCATTGAAGATCACACAATGTGAGCTGAAGACCAAATCTCTGATGATGCTGTGTGTCCTTGGGCAAGCTCCTTGGTTACCAACTCATTTCTACTTTCTTCCTCTAGCGTACTGAGACGTTATGAGGTTCAGCTGTGACTTGCGTGGCATTCTTGGAAACCAATTCATTATATAAACATGAGGTATTTTCATTAGCTATGTCAGATCTTTGAGAGGATTTCATACAGCCATGCTAGCTTCTCAAAACATGTAAATGTTAATGGCGTCAGAGTCCCTAGCCAAAAAATAAAAATAAAAATAAATTCCATGACCTTCATTCTCTCTGTACATTTCCTTCTCTTCCTCTTGGTCACTTTTCTCATATCAACTCATGTGACATCTTGGGGATCTCAAAGTTAGTCCTAAGTGGTGGTTGTTCATGGGTATCATGCAGCATTTTATAAAGGGAGAGCAAGTCTTAGCAACAGGAAGAATTGAAACTGGACAGAATAGGTAGTTCCATGGCGTCAGGTCCACTCTGGTCACTATTAAATCTGTCCCCTGTCTGTGGGAAATTACCTGGTGGCATAAGAGGATTTTTGTAAGTAGCAAGAGAGTGTAAACGGGTAGAATTCTTAAATTAACCAGGTTGTTTTCTGATCACACTTTATAATCAGACATAATTAAACCCACAGCAAAGGCCTAGAAGAGTTCGTAGAATTTCTTATGTCCTTAGGGGTTGGGTTTACGTCGTAGAAACTTCTCATGTCCTTAGGGGTTGGGTTATAGAGGCTTCACCTTTTTTGTCAGGTGGGTCATCGACTCAGGAGGTATCCAAGTGGTGGAACTAATAATATTTTTGAGACCTACTTGGTGAAGTGGGCATCTCTAAAGAAAGTGTTATATGCTTGTTAGAAGCCTAGTAAGAAACTTGTCTTTCCTTCAAGGCCAATTACTGGCACCAAGAGAGATATTTGTTGAGGATTTAGGAGAAATGACCACAAATTACAAAAAACATAGCATCGATTGTAATATGCATTATATCAGTAGAAAAAAGGTAATGGGCCTGAAGAAAAAGATGTAAATTGTGAGGAAATAGAAATAGTGACCTTGTGAAAGAGGGATTCACTGTGGTGCTTTGCTGGGCATCCCCTTCACCTTGTAGGAAGGCAGCAGCGGCCTGGAAATCTTGACTCCAGGTGGGTAGGGTTGTGGCCATCCTGCTGTACTTCATGGCAAAGTGGCCCTTGTAAGAATAACTCTCAAACCAAAATGTTTTCTCAACCGAGTTCACATCGTTGCTTCTCTGGGTAACGTTGTGGTTACCACTCCAATGGTGCGAGGATCTGTGGGCTTCCCTTCAAGACTGAGTAGAGACCACCTTTTCTTCTTTCTCCTCTTTTGGCAGCTTCCCATCTTCACCTGGACAATGGCAGTGTGGGGCTCATGATGGTTTGTGCCTCTGCTCATCTGTGTAGTATTAGTTTCCCTTATCTGACTGTAAGCTCTGTGACTGTAGGAACTATGTTTGTTGTGTTACCAGCTTAGTCACCCAGAAACGCAGGCTGGTTGTGGATGTTGTCATCTGTTACTCTTAGTGTTTCCATGTGGGAATTCTTTCTTGGCATTCCTTGGGAAATGTACATGTTTTTCTGAATGGTGAATCTCGAGAAAAATCAGTTACAAAATTGGGAAAATTGGGCAACAGACCTACTTTTGTAAGAACAAACACTTAACAGAGACTGTCACGGGTTCTAAGGCATCCCCTGAAGTCAAGTAGAAAGCAAGAGCCGAAAATATCGATACATGGATACAAATATAAAGGTCAACATTTGTAGGAATGAGGATGGGAACACATAGGAGAATATTGGCCACAATCTAATCAGTCATCCTTGGTTAGCTGCTGCCATGTTTTAAGTATGTTCTTGTGGCTCTGTCTGCTTCAAATGGTGAGTCTTTATTGAAAATAAAATAAATACGAATGTCTATATGGAGAGTATGTTTTCCACAAATCCTATAAGTGGTGCTCCAAGAATAACATGTTTTAGAAGCAAAATAAACCCTTCAATGGGCTATTCAGGCACATGATTCTTTTAGTACTTGCTACGAGATCTAAATGTTACATTTATTTGAACACGACCCAATAGTGTTTACTGACATTTTCCAGTGTTTGAATATCCTCTATAGACTATAGCTCTTTGAAGATACTACTAAATGTGATATTTCTTACGTATTAAAACTTTGAAAGCTATCCATAATAATGAGTGAAAATTATGACGAATGTTGGCAGTATTAAAAATAACTTCTAATTCCCAGGAATTCAAAATTCCTATTCCCAAATCCTAAAGATTAATATCTGTCGTGATTTTAGAAACACAAAGCTGCATAACAAACCACCCCACAAACCAGCCCCTTAAAACAACACCGATTAATTTATCATAGTTCTCTGGGCTGACTGAGCTCAGCCGGGTGGTACTTCTATATCTCATGTTGTTGGCGGGATCTGCAGTCATTTGGGGCTGTTTTGGCTGGGATGACTCATTTGCAAGGTTGGCAGTTGATGATGGCTGCCAGCTGGGGTCTTAGCTGTGCCTTTTGGTCCTATTCTCATGGTTCCCTTCTAGGTATCCTTTTCATGTGGCTTTAGCTTTCAGTGTGGAGACTGGGTTCTGAGAGGGGGTGACCCAAGGGTAAGCTTTCTAAGAAGAGAAGAGAAGCTGCAGATTCCTTTAAAACCTGGGCCTGGTGGCCCCAGGGTGTCACTTATGCTGCTTTCTATTAGTTAAAGCAATCACAGAGCTATGCCACTTTTAAGGGAGTAAAATTAAGCCCTATTTGCTGGTATGAGGAATGGCGCATGTGCTCAAGGAGGAGAGGAATTCTGGGGCCATCTTTGGAGACTGCCAACCATAGTCTGTCCACTGATTACAAACATTTGTGTCACTCTTACTTCCCAAGGTCTCCCAAAGACTTGTCTCTGCTCTCTTTATGTCCACAGAGACTGCATTATCCTGGATGTTTTCTTCACTTGTATGCTGATATTGTAGCAAATGGGGCTCCAGGGTGGTCAGACTTCTGGGTCCTTGGTTCTTCCTCTCAGCTGGCCCCTCAGTTGTCTCCATTTCACCTCAGGGCCTCTCCTCTACGCGATTTCTCCACCACGTCATGGGATGTTTTACATGGCAACTCAGGACTCCCAAGAGAGAGCACTCTGAGATAAGCCTTTGGAGCATATGTGTGTCAGGATTGCCCCTGTCCTACTGGCCCCAGCCGGCCACAGAGCCGAGCCCAAAATCAATATGGGAGGGCCCCACAGAGCCGGGAGGAGTGGCTCATTTGGGACCACCAAATTCGTAGGGTGCTGTGGATGCTCGGTAATGGTATGAATGAATGAATACATGAATGAATACATGTATTCTAGTTCAGTCACTTCCAAATCCCATTTTGGAAAAGTCAGGATATTTCTCTGAAGGGGAACACACTTCGTGTTTAGTCCCCTCTGTACCACGCATCTCAGCTCCTGAGCCATCTGACTAGACTGATCGTGAGACATGTTCGTGGAGATGGGAGCCCTCCCTTGATTCTAAGCCCCTACAGATTTACTCGGGCTCTGCAGAAAATCACTTACCTCCTTCCTCTACTCCTGGTGTTTGCTTTCTAGTCTTTTTCCACTTTTTTTTAGTTTAATCACGATCTGCTTTGTCACTACCCACCTCACCCATGCCTCTCCAACTGTAGGTCATTTCTACCATGGGCATTAACTTCGAAAATCTAACACGGGCATATCTCATTTTATTGTGCTTTGCTTTATTGCACTTCACAGATACTGCATTTTTTACAAATTGAAAGTTTGTGGTAACCCTGTGTCAAATGGGTCTATTGCTGTCATTTTTGCAACAGCATTTGTTCACCTCGTGCCTCTGTGTCGCGTTTTGGTAATTCTTGCAGTATTTCAAACGTTTTCGTGATTATATGTATTATGGTGATCTGTGATCAGTGATTTTTGGTGTTACTATTGCAACTGTTTGGGGGTGCCACGAACGGCACCCATATAAGACAGTGAACTTAATAAATATATGTGTTTTGACTGCTCCATTGACTGGCCATGCCATCATCTCTCTCCCTCTCCTCAGGCTTCCCAATCCCAAGACACAATATTGAAATCAGGCCAATTTAATAACCCTGTAGTGGCCTCTGAGCGTTCAAGGAAGAGTTGCCCGTCTCTCACTTTAAGTCACAAACTAGAAACGATGAAGCATGAGGAAGGCATGTTGAAAGCCACCATAGGCCAAAAGCCAAGTGGTGAATAAAAATTCTTGAAGGTGTGAAAAGTGCTACTCTGGCGAACACATGAATGGTAAGAAAGTGAGCAGCCTATTGCTGATATGGAGAAAGGTTTAGTGGTCTAGAGAGAAGACCAAACTAGCCACAATATTCCCTTAAGCCAAAGCCTGATCCAGAGCCAGGTCATAACTCTCTTCAGTTCTCTGAAGGCTGAGACAGCGTCTAGAACTTCATAGCTAGAGAAGAGAAGTCAATGACTGCCTTCAAACTTCAATGAACAGGCTGACTCTTTCGTTAGGGGCTAATGCAGCTGGTAGCTTTAAGTTGAAGCCAGTGCTCATTTGCCATTCCAAAAATTCTAGGGCTCTTAAGAGTTATGCTAAATCTACTCTGCCTGTGCTCTATAAACGGAACAACAAAGCCGGGATGACAGCACATCTGCTCACAACATGGTTTACTGACTATTTTAAGCCCACTGTTGGGAATTGCTGGTTAGAAAAAAAGATTTCTTTTAAAATATTACTGCTCATTGACAATGCATTGACTCATCCAGGAGCTCTGATGGAGATGTACAATGAGATTACTGTTGTTTGTATGCCTGCTAATACAACATCCATTCTGTGGCTCACGGATCAGGGAGTCATTTTGAGTTTCAAGTCGTATTATTGAAAAAATACTTATCTTAAGGTTATAGCTGCCATAGATCATGATTCCTCAGATGGATCTGGGCAAAGTAAATCGAAAAGCTTCCGGAAAGGATCCACCGTTCTAGATGCCATTAAGAACATCTGTGATTCATGAAAGGAGGTAAAAATATCAACATGGGGTCCTTTAGGGAAGGGGAGAAGTTGATTCCAGGCTTCATGGATGACTTTGGGGGTTCAAGACTCCAGTGGAGAAAGTCACTGCAGATGCGGTGGAAATAGCGAGAGAACTAGAGTTGGAAGCAGAGCCTGAAGACGGAACCGGGTTGTTGCAATTTCATTATCAAACCTGAACGGATGAGAAGTTGCTTCTTATGGGTGAGCAAAGAAAGTGGTTTCTCAAGATAAAATCTACTCCTGGTGGAGATGCTGTGACGATTGTTGAAAAGATAACAAAGGATTTAGAATATGACATAAACTTAGTTGATAAGGGTGGCAGGATCTGAGAGGATTGACCTCAGCTTTGAAAGAGGTTGATTAAATGTGGATTAAATGCTATCATATAGCATTGCAAGCTACAGACAAATCGTTCATGAAAGGAAGAGTCAAAGTATTTTTAAATTAAGGAATGTATATTTTTTAGACATAATGCGGTTGCATACTTAAGAGTCTTATATAGACTATATTATAGGTTATAGTATGGTACGGTATAAATGTAACTTTTGTATGCACTGGGAAACCAAAAAATTCATTTGACTTGCTTTATTGAGGTATCTGCTTTCTTGTGATGGCCTGGAACCAAATCCATAATAGCTCTGAGGTATGCTTACTTGTGTGCTTCTTAAATCACACACACACACACACACACACACACACACACAGATACAGACACACACACACACACACACACACACACACACACACACCTAAACCCATAATTCCTTCTCTCTTCTTCCCCCAAACTGCTTTCTCCAGAAGGGCCGGGCAATATTTCATTTTTGTATTCGAGCTTGGGCTGTATTGAAACTTCCCTGCTGTATTTAAACTTTGGCTCATCTCTTATAGACTAGAGATCAAGAGCCAATTTGAGGTATGGATTTGCTCTTTCGGACGTGTAATCCCAAGGGGGATGAATTATTATCACTCCCATCATTTCAGATGTAATAAAAACCTTAATCATGCAGGGGGCTTGGTTTCTGAACTCCTTGACTTTTTAAAAATATTTTTTTTTTGCAAGCTTAAATAATGTCAACAAATCCTGAATGGAAGGGGTTGTTCAAAGATTATAACCAAGCAGTAATGAGGACATTAGGCAGGGAAATGTACATGAGTATTATGCCTTCTTTTATCTCATCGAGTAAAATCTTTTTAAGAGAAATTTTGAGCTTTGTTACCCTGGAAAACATAACTGCTTATAGGGAGAGATGAGATCATGGTTTTTTATTGCACTGAGGAAACTTAATTATTAGAAATTCCAGACTTTCTAGGGGACTCTGACTCATGTTTTGAGACCACATTTTATCCAGCAAACCGTAACATTCACATGACCATTTCTCTCTCAGTTGAAGCATCCGGTGCAACATTATGCCTGAAAATGTTTACACATTTTTCGTAGGGTAGAATCCTGCATTTGTCCCTGCCTTATTTCTTTTACCTCCCACCCACATTGTCGGCCTCAGAGATGGAGGTACAAAGTGCATATTAATATTCTTCACTCCCTTCAACCAGTGGGCTGCAGAATAAACTCATGCTCTCTAGTCAAAGATGGGAAGATTTTATTATAACTTTGGTTCTACCTCATGGTCTTTGACCTAAGTCTCCTTCTCCCCAGTAAAAATTCAGATCTGACATGCTTTGGGTCAACCCTGGACACAAACTTATCTCTTAAATAAATGGTCACACTCACACATTTGTTTATCTGTTTAATAAGTATGTGTTGAGGATCTCCTGTGTGTCTGGTACTGTTCTATGCCCAGGAAGTAGAGCGGTGAGCAAAACAGACAAAATCCCTGTCCTCATGCCGTTTACTTGGAGGGTGGGAATACGGGCTGTAAACAAGATAAATAAGTATCATGTAATATGTTACCTACATGTAATTAGACTGTTAGCGTTAAGAATTAGTTGGTGATAAGGACTCTGAGGCAAGTGCATCAGGGAAGGGGATAAGAGGTGGCTGGAGCAAAGGTTGCAATTTTATTTTATTTTTTCAAATTTAATGAGGAGTAATTGACAAAGTAATTGTATACATTTAAAGTGTCCAATGCAGTGGTTTGAGATACATATACCCTGTGGAATGATTACCAAGACCAAGATAATTAAGGCATCTACCACGTGTGTGTGTGTGTGTGTGTGTGTGTGTGTGTGTGTGGTGAATGCTTAAGATCTATACTCAGTGGCTCTCAAGCATACAATGTTGTGTTATTAACTATAGTTGCCATGCTGCACATTAGAAACTCAGAACTTCTTTTTCTCAAATGTTTATTTTGTGTGAGAGAGAGAGCAAGAGAGCAAGGGGCAAGGGAGAGGCAGAGAGAGAGAGGAAGCAAGCTCAGCACTGACAGCAGAGAGCCCAGTGCGAGGCTTGAACTCACAAACCGCAAGACATGACCTGAGCCGAAGTTGAAGACTTAACCGACTAAGCCACCCAGGCGCCCCTTCTTAAAAGTTTGTGTACTTTGGCCAACAGCTCCCCATTTCCTCCTCCTTGCAGTCTGTATTTTTTTGACTCACATATAAGTGATATCGTATAGTATTTGTCTTTCCCTGACTTATTTCATTTAGCATCACACACTCCAGGTCCATCCATATTGTTGCACAGGGCAGGATTTCCTTCTTTTTTATGGCTGAATAATATTACATTTTACACACACATATACACACCACATAGATAGATGAACACATATATGTCTATGCACTGACACACACACACAGACACACACACACACAAATATATATATACACATCACGCCTTTTTTTTTTTTACCCATTCATCCATTAAAGGATTAAAAGACATTCAGGTTGTTTCTGTATCTTACTATTGTGAATAATGCTGCACTGAACATGGGAGTGCAGATATCTCTTTGAGATATTAATTTAATTTCCTTTGGATATATACCCAGATATATACTATTACTGGATCATGTGGTATTTCTATTTTTAATTTTTGAGGAATCGCTAAACTGTTTCCCATAGTAACTGTACCAATTTACATTCCTTTTCTGGATATCCTCACCCCCATTTGTTACCTCTTGTCTTTTTGACATTAGCCATCTTAACAGGTGTGAGGTGATGTGAACTATTTCCCTGATAATTAGTGATGTCAAGCACCTTTTTGTTTATCTATTGGCCATTTGTATGCCTTCTTTAGAAAAATAGCTATTTAAATCCATTGCCCATTTTTAAATTGGATTGTTTGCTTTTTTTTGCTATGGAGTTACAGGAGTTCTTTGTATATTCTGTATATTAGCCCTTTAAGAGATATGGCTTGCAAATATTTTTGTCCCATTCTGTAGGTTGCCTTTTTAATTTATCTTCTCCCATTCAGTAGGTTGTCTTTTAGTTTATTGATTATTTCCTTTGCTGTGCAGGGTTTCTACTGATGGTTTTATTGGGGTTCCTTTGTATTTGATGAGTCTCTTTTTCTCTTGCTGCTTTAAAAATTCTGCCTTTGATTTTAGAGAATTTGATTATAATGTGTCTTGGTGAAGATCTCTTTGGGTTGAAAATGTTGGGGGAGCTTTAAGCTTCATGTATTTTGGTGGCTATATTTCTCCCCAGACTTGGGTAGTTTCTTTCTTTCTTTCTTTCTTTCTTTCTTTCTTTCTTTCTTTCTTTCTTTCTTTCTTTCTTTTTTTAAAATTTTTTCATGTTTATTTTTGAGAAGGAGAGAGACAGAGCTTGAGTGCGGGAGGGATGGAGAGAGAGAGAGAGAGGGACACACAGAATCCGAAGCAGGCTCCAGGCTTCAAGCTGTCAGCACAGAGCCTGACGCAGGGCTTGAACTCACAAACCATGAGATCATGACCTGAGCCGAAGTCAGACACTTAATTGAGCCATCCAGCTGCCTCTCAGCCATTATTTTCTTAAATAATTCTTTCTTTCTTTCTCTTTCTTTCTTTCTTCTCTCTTTTGTCTTCTAGGACTTTCAGTATGCAAATACTGTTGTGCTTGGCATTATCCCATAATCAACATAGGCTTTTTTCACTCTTTAAAAACACTTTTTTAAGCTTATTTATTTATTTTGCCAAAGAAAGAGAGAGATGGGGGAGGGGCAGAGAGAGAGGGAGAGAGAGAATCCCAGGGAGGATCTATGCTCAGTGTGGAACCCAACGTGGGGCTGGATCTCACAACTGCGAGCTCATGACCTGAGATGGAATCAAGTGTCGGATGCCTGACTAAGCCACCCAGGGGCCCCCTTTTTCACTCTTATTTCTTTCTTCTCCTCTGAATGGATAATATCAAGAGATCTGTTCTCAAATTTGCAGATTCCGTCTTCTACTTGAGCCTGCTATTGAAATCCATATTGCATTTTTCATTTCATTCATTGTATTGCTTCGGTTTCAGAATTTCTGGGTTTTTTTTTTAATGATTTTTTAATGATTTCTATCATTTTTTGTCGAACTTCTTGTTTTGTCCACACACTGTTCTCTTGAGTTCATTGAATTGGCTGTGTTCCCTTGAATTAAACTGAGATTCCTTAATTACTTTGAATTCTTTTTCAGATCTCTATTTCTTTGGGGTCAGTTACTAAAAACTTATTGTGTCCTTTTGGTGGTGTTATGTTTCCTCACGTTTTCTGAGTTTCCAATGGCTTTGCATTGATGTCTGTGCCTTTGTGGGAGGAGTCACCTCCTCCAGCCTTTTTCGACATGGCTTTGGTGGAGAAAGACTTTCACCTAAAGGTAGATGTGGGTGTGCTAGCTAGGCACAGTGTAGCATCTCTCATTCCTGGGAGGGCACAATAGCATAGTCTCCATGTAACTCCATCAGCTTAGGTCAGTGTCAACGAAGACGGTGAGTTCTTCTGTGACCAAGACTACAAAGATCCCAGTGGTGGCTAGGGCTATTGGGGTCCTTGAAGGTAAAGGTCGCTGGAGTCCTCCTGTTCTCCTTCTTTGCCTGTGGGAGAAAGTTCGAATGGAGGGGGTTCCTCTTGGTTCTGGGTCTTGTGTGTCTGCACTCAGAATGGCAGTAGACCCAGGGTTCTGGGGTCAGATGTGCTCTGAACTACTACAGTGCCTGCACTTGTTGGCCCTGGTGTCCGACGTGTAGGTATGTGTGGGTCTTTCATGGAACTGGGCCCTGGGTCTCTGGGACTCACTGCAGTGACTAAGGCTCCAGAGGAGGGTCGTGCCTTAGTAGCATGGGTCTGGGATGACAGAGTGCACTGGTGGTTTGGGCTCAGGAAGCAAGGTGCATACCATGGGGATGGTAGCTTAAAGCCCTGACTCATTGCGGGGGATGGTTAACATCAACAGCATGGCCCTGGTGATGAACCATTAAAGCCATATGTCGAACTGTCAGAGCGGTGGCAGCTCTCCAGTCCTATAGATTGTGAGGCACTATGACATCCCAATGCCAGATAGTGGGGCAGAGCAGTGACTGGGGTTCTCGGGGCAGGTCTCACCACTGCAATGGCTCCAGCTGTGGGGAAAAGATGTAGCAACAGGGACTCTGGGCGGCTCCATTAGCTGGCTTCAGGGTTGGTGGGGGTCCTCAGCAGCCAAGCTTGTTATCATCCGTGGCTATGAGGCTTTATTTTAAAAGCACCGCTCTGGCTGCCGGGTTAAGAACAGATGGTAGGGGGCTAAGAGCAAAAGCGAGGAGAGTAATTTGGAGTCTGTTGCTATGACTAAGAGAGCAACAATGCTGGCTGGCAGTGGGGTGGGGAAAAGTGCGGGTGGGAAGCGAGAGAAAGAGGAGAGTTGAGGTGGTAGTTGATGGGAAGGACAGAAGTGCCTCTAACTGAGCTGGGAAGGCTTTGCAGGAGCAGGCAAGGAGGGGGTCATGTGGAGCTCAATTCTGGACATGTTCCACTGAGATGGCTGCTAGATGTCCAGTGTGGATGTTGAGTGCACCTGTGACTCCATGAGTCCAGAGTTGCCGGGGTGGGGGGGGGGTGGGGAGGTGGGAATGCTGTAACTGGACATATAAATCCTCTCTTCTTCCTCAGATTAGACCCTGAGCTCAGCCCATGTGTCTGAGGCCTGCTTACTGCCCGGTTCAGGCCTTCTGGCCCCCTGGAGGCCCTCCGTCCCAACCCGGTTTCCTAGAATAACCCAGCCCTGCTGGCTCTGGGACACTGATTGTGTCCTTGTCCATTCTCTCACCTTCTCTCATTTATTGTGGACCTAATTCAGAGTTCAGAGTCCTTCGCTACACCCCAACTCCTGTGATGATTCTTGGCAATCTCAGCTCCCAGGTGAATGGTCTACACCACATCCTGGCCTCTCAGTTTTTCACCTTCTTGTCGGCAGTGTTTTGCTTTTTTCAATGTTGGCTAGCCACCCCCTCCCATGGCCACATCTTAGATTCCTTCACCATAACAGCTTTAGAAGAATCCCCTAAATATATGAAATGGTAATATCGTGCTCCTACTAAAGGTTTTTGTCCTTCTAGCTAACTGTTCAAGGAACCCCCAGTATAATCATCCCTTGACCTCATTGTGGTCCACTGAACCCCCTAATTGCATTAACTCCCTTCAGCTTCCCTTCATTTTTTGTCTAGCCTAGGCCCCTTGCTCAATCAGTATGAAGGTCTTGCAGACATTTTCTTCTTCTGGCTATCCTACTCTCTTTTCAAAGCCTGTAACCAAAGCACTTTAACCACACCAGAGAGCCTTCAAAATTACCTATGCCTGGGCCCCACCGTGGAACAACAGAATCAGTCTTTGAAGGAGGAGCCTGAGTCTCAGTATTTTTTTTTATAAGCTCCTAGATGGTTCTCATGCCCAGGCAAGTCTGAGAACCACTGCCCTGATGAACCCAGCTATCTGCCTTGTTCTGCTTGCATCTGAGTTCTAGAGCCTAGTCAGAGGAAAGCACTACTGAGCAGACTGAGTTCCTTTTAAATTCTTGGTTTCAGACCTCAGGAAGGTTCCCTCTCCTGGGCCATCTGAACACACTTCTCTGCAAGCTCCGTGTCCCCTTAAGGGATGGTTTTCTCTGTCTCCGCTCTTCTCTCCCACCTCTCTCCAGTGCACACTTAGTTGGTGACTTTACCTCACACCTCACCGGAAAAATGCAAGTCATCAGATGGGAACACCTTGAACTCCTCATTATTTCCCTTTCATGTGCTGGGTGTGGCCACTTTAGTTCATACTTATACCTTGTTTGTGTTCTTATTTATTGCCTTTCTCCTATAAGACTGTGAAATGTGAGGGGGTCTTCTGAGGGGGGCCTTGTTGCTTGTTTACCAATGTATACAATTGGTAATGTATACAACATCTAGCATAGGGTCTAGATCCCACCTAGAGAGAGGAACACTCTAAAATTGTCTGCATCATTAAGGAAGCCAAATCTGGATCCTATGAGTTAAAGCAAAGATATAGAAATATTTTCAGTGTTTTTTTGTGGCTAGGAAAAAAGTTAGAGATCATTCTAGTTGAGCAATCTTGCTTTCTAAAGGCCCAACTGAAGCAGGTCAAATGCTCCTCCTAACCAGACAGATGGTTGTAGAGACGGGACCAGAAATCTTACCTAGACCAACCTGTATGGTCAACCACAGTGAGTGGACGAGTCAAATGCCATTTTCCTATTTTCATTGGGCTTTGGCATGCAGGGTCTTATTTCTTAGGGAAGAAGAGTTTCCTCTGTGGCGATGTTGGGTTTAAGCCAGTAAACTGGCTTGTGTTTCCATAGCGCGGACTGATAGAGATGGGGATGGCCCCAGGAAGGAGCTGGCCGTGGAAAGAGGCCAGCCTTACAGAGCACAGAACTGAATTGTTCTCACCCATGCATTCGATACTTTTGCCTCCAAATCCTCTTCTTAAAAGCACTTTACTAAAAATAAAGTTTCTAAGATATTGAGTAACTTTAAGGAAAAAGTACCTATAAGGACTTACATTGTGCTTGTCACTGGGTAATCGCACACATTTTGACAAAGGTACCGTTGAAACAAGAAATAGTAGAAAGAGAAGCAAAGATATCTCCTTCTTCCACATTAAACTTGTTAAAAAAAGAAAAAAAAATCCTAGGTTGAATCAGGTAAAGATTATTGCCAAACAGAGTGTTTTCTTGCGCGATTTGGCCGACTTGTCTAACAGTGAGTGCCCGGATGTGGACTGGCTGTGGAGTGAGAGTTTGTTAGTGAGAAGGTTGAACACCTTAATTGGAAAAGTCATCCGTTTTAGAGTGTGTGGAGTAGGGGACTTTCCTGAATGCACTCAACCTCAGAGAGGACCATTAGGAGGTAGTAGCTGTCTGCCCAGCTCCAAACCCAATGAGTGTCCTCATGTGTTGGTACCATGCTCCCCTTCTAGGGTGACCAACCATCTTGGTTTGCATGGGACTGATGGATTTCTCAGGATGCAGGACTTCCAGTGCCAAACTGGGAGAGTTTTAGGAGAGCTAAAATGGCTGGTCACTCTAAATACTGGTACTTGTTGGGGAACGACTTTTCTCTCCATGGTAAGAAAATCCACCCGGCCTTTTTTTTAAGTTTTGTCCATAGAAAAGGGCGCCATGAATCCAGACCCTGCTTTCTAGCCTGCCCACCATGATTCTATCCTCCTTTGGAAATTGGAATCGGTTGTAGATGCTCTGCCTTCAGAATAGTGTTAGCTGTCCTACAACCTGAAAACCCCAGCTAGTTTTCAGTTCTTATCTTGAATTTTCTGAAGAAGCCCTGGACCTACCCAGGGCCTTTTCCTACCAGGAAGATTATTGCAATATTACATGATCCAGGGTTGTAGCCCACCCTTCCTCCACCCCCTACCCAGTTTGGAGTTAGACCAGCAACGAGGGCGAGTTTGCCACTTATGATGGGGAAGCCGCCTGAAATCTCTAGTCCTTCATTTCCACATTTGAAAATGAAAGCGTGGTATTTCCCACATTTAAACCATCTCAAGCTATAATATTCGGAGACTCCAAGATTCTCTGTGAGAATGTATAGTAAATAGGATAAAAAATTCTCCCATAAATATTTCCAAAATTCATATAAAATTAGGTTGTCAAGTTCCTGTCTATTCATCTTTTCAAACTTGCTTGCTACATCCTGACACGGGGAAGAGTTGTCAAAATAAATAGAAATCTCACCGTTTGAAACATGCATTAATGATATTAGATGAGAAGGATTTTCCAGACAGTTTTGAACTCTTGTTACAGTGTGATTTATGTTGAAGTGTTTGAAAAGTTGTCCCGAAATTTGGCACATGATCACAAATTACCTGGTATTATTTAGCTCTTTATGACTGTTTAATTTTTATGAGCGTGTGCCTTGCTTTCCCAATTACGTTGTAAGACACTGGGGCCAGGAAGGAAGGGCCATACTTCCAGAAATTCTCCACAGTGGGTAGCACAGAGCTGTGCGCACAGTAAGCGGGAAGGCTGTGTGCGCCGTCATTCAGTGAGGGCATCGTATTTCTCCAAGTATTGGCATTTGTGTTGGTTGGTGGATGGCCGGTCAGCAGAGTGGCCTTGGAGAGTGAATTATGTGTGGAAATAGCTCTAGGTTATGTGAAGAACATCCATTCATTCATTAGGTTGTAATTAACCCTACAGGTTCCCACCATGTTGTTACGTTGAATAAAAACAGAGACAAGATGAAAAGCTCTTTCATGTTGACACAAACTTGAATAGGCCAGCTATTAGCCACTGATGTTGAGCTATATTTTGTCAAGATAATTCATGCCTCACTTCGAGGGGAATCTAATACTAGGACCATTTCCTCTACTGCTCAGCTCATAACCCACCTTCCGGTAATAAGGTACCATATCCTAAGATAAGCTGTGGGAGAAACATCAGAGTCATCACTTTACTTATTTTTAAATGCCAAATGAAATGGATCTTGTGCTGTTCGTTTCTGATGAAAACGAAGCTTTCTTGTCTTATATTTCTCATCCTGTTTAAAATGGCAACAATTCTGTTTGTGGCTATGGAGACTTGAGATATTTAGATATATCATGCCACAGACGTATACAGTATAATTATTGGCATTAATGAATTTTCCCAGTGAATCTTAAAACAGTTGGAATCATTGCATCCCTTTAAAAAGGGAAATCGCACATCATATAGTGATGGAGGCTGCTATGAATAATTTTGACCCACTCTGACAGGGAGGGAGACAGGTTTCATCTTAACTGTCCCCTCTAATCTGTTGGTAGGAAGTTAACTAGGGCCCTGGGGTAAGGATCACGAGGCTACCAGGAGCCAGGAAATTGTTTTTACAAATAATCGTATGGTAAATATTTTCGACTTTTAGAACCATGGAGTCTCTGTTGCACTTATTCAACTTTGCTGTTGTAGCATAAAAGTAATAGGTAAACCAAAGGGTGTGGGTGTGTTCCAATAAAACTTTATTTACAAAAATGAATAGTAGCTGGAAATGGCCCACCGGCCACAATTTGCCAAACCCCTGCTCCAGACTCAGAAAAAGCAGTGGCTAATTAGTTTTGTCTGCTGTGGGCATGAGCGCAAGTAATGATACGGATACCCTTCTTCCCTTTTCTGCAAGTGCCCATAGCTTTCAGTGAAAAAGAGTTCTGATCATCATTCTGGCTATGGATCATGTGTATAACCTAGTTATATCAATGGAAGTTTTAGATAAGAGTTAGCCCATTGTTCTCTACAAAAATTAATACAGTCCATAATTCCTTATTCATAATTCTAAAATCCTAAAAGCTCTGAAAACCCAAAGTGTTTTGTTGCAGGCTGCAAAATCCGAGCTGACCTGAACTCATTGGGCAGCAAAACCTGGCCAGAGTGGACATAAGGCCCTTCATCATCTTTATTTATCCTGCTTAATGCGACAATCCATGCGTCTTGCCGTTTGATTACAGAATGCCTTCCCAGATCCTGCTAGGACTGTCACATACTGAAAGGTATATGTACCAAATTACCCTTCTCAAGTCCCAAGATTTCTGAATCTCAAAACCATCTGACACTGGTTTTGAGTCTCTGACGAGGGAGTTTCTGATGAATTTCTAATGAGGGACTGTGGACTTACAAACACAAGCTCTCCTTTTTTTGGTGCTGTGTGTAAGAAATACATGTCAGAATAATGACAATAAATTAGTCTCATCAAGCCATCTGACCGATTACTGGTTATAACGGTGCGATCAGCTTAATCACCTGTGTTAATGAAGAGTTAAGCTTCCGATTTTTAAACCCAAGCAAAGCCAGGAAAATCAACATTAATCTTTCCCATAATGACCTTTTCTCTGCTTCTTTTGTGTGTAAATGCATGTCGGAAGTACTGTTTGCAGCACCTCTATCCATGCAAAACTGTGCAGATCTTTTTGGCCAATAACTGGCTTCTACAGACTTGGGTTACCGCAGCAGGCGTAACCAAGTGTGGTACGTTGCGGTGAATGTCAAGGCGATGCGTGAGCCGTTGAGTCACATTAGATCTCAGGACCCATTAGAGCCAGAAGTTAGGACTGGACCCAGTCTTGCCCTTCCACTGGCTGTGTCATAGGTGTGTTCTAGTTAATCCATAAAACAGGACTGGAAGAGTCCTGTGCTGTGTGGAACAGCACATCTCTCATTGTCTTTATTGTTTCTTATTGCCACCTTTTATCCACTTCTCTGCCGGCGTTTACTATTTTCCCCTTTCCATGGGACCATAATTTCCTTGAGAGTCAGAAAATATGTTTTGTTCCTTTTATATCTTCAGTCTTTAGCATAGAAGTGAAGATGTTTGTTGACTGAACATTTTTAGACTCAAGGACTCAAGACTAAGGGGGACCTCAGAAACCATCTTAGCCAAAACATGAGGAAACTGATATCTGAAAGGGTTTATTAGACCCTCTCGTGTACTGGACACCATGATCAAGCACTGTGCTGGCACTTCATTAATCCAGCGACAGTCGTGTGACTTAGGTGCGTCACCAATCCTTTCACAAACAAGGCAACTGAATCTCAGAAAGGGTCGGCAACCTGGTAGAAAGCAGTGAAGATTCGACCCAGGGTCTGTCATGCTTCCAAGTGTGTGTTTTCCCCCATTATATCGTAGGATCATCCCTCACTATTGTCTGACCATCCTAGACTGATAGATGCTTCTAGATCCTTCTAGGATAGTCAACTCATTTTGATTCATACCCACTAAAGGGTATTAAGGTGAGCTAAACATGATCCCTGCCTGCTAACAGTTTACAATCGAGGAGAAGCAGATGTGTGCAAACCTGGAGTATTGCCATAGCTTCTTCCCCCAGTTTCCAGCCTTACTGAGGTATAATTGACAAAATTGTAACATGTTTAAAGTGTACGATGTGGCGAATTGATATGCATATACATAGTGAAATGAATACAATAATCAAGTCAGTTAATATATCTATCATCTTACGTACTTGTGTGTGTGTGTGTGTGTGTAAGAACTCTCAAGGTCTAGTCTCTTAGCAAATTTCAAGTATACAATACAGTATTATTAGCTGTAATTAACATACTGTACATTAGATGCTCAGAACTTATTCACTTAAAATTGGAAGTTTGTACTCTTTGACTGACGTCTCCCCTTCCCCCCCACCCCTCACTTTCCTAGGCCCTGGCAACTACTGTTCTACTCTGCTTCTACGAATTCAACTTAAAAAAATTTTTTTTTAGATTCCCCATATAAATGATACCATCCTGTGTTTATTTTTCTCTGTTTGGCTTATGTCACTTAGCATAATGCCCTCCAAGTTCACCCCTGTTGTTGCAAATAGCAGTATTTCCTTGTATATATATCACAAATATAAATGTCAGATTTTCTTTCCGTGGATAGACACTTGAGTTGTTTCTATATGTAAGTGGTTTTAAATAATGGTGCAGTAAACACAGAGATACAGATATCTCTTTGGGAAATGACTTCATTTCCTTTGGTTATATACTTACAAGTGATATTGTTCTATTATTAATTTTTTGAGGAAACTCCATACTGTTTTCTATAATAGCTATACCGATTCACATTCCTACCAGCAGTATAAAAGGGTTCCCTTTTCTCTATATCCTCGACAAGACTTGTTAACTTTTATGTTTTTCATTTTAACAGCTATGGGGTGCTATCTCATTGTGGTTTTGATTTGCATTTCCCTGATGCTTTGTGATGTTGAGCATCTTTTCATGTGCCTAATGGCCATTTCTATCTTCTTTGGAAAAAATGTCTATTCAGGTCCTTGGTCCATTTTTTAACTGTGAGATCTATATCTATCTATATCTATATCTATATCTATATCTATATCTATATCTATATCTATATCTATATCCATATCTATATCTATCTATCATCTATCTATATAGCTATTGAGTTGCAAGAGTTTCTTGCATACTTTGGACATTAACCCCTTATTGGGTGGACAAAAAGCTTACTTTTTGTCTATTTTTGTAGTTTATACAAATGGAGTCATGTTGTATGTACTGTTTTATATCTGGTTTATTTTGCTTCTTGTTTTTGAGCTCTGTCTATACTATTTTGTCTATCAGCTGATAGATGATATACATTCTTATGTATTGCCAAGTAGTATTTCTTTATACACGTGTTGTTTATCCATTCTCCTGTTGATGGACTTTTTGGGTTATTTCCAGTTCTTGGCTATTCTTATGAATAATGCTGCTATTATCAGCCTTATATATGTCTTTTTGTGGAAATACATTTTAATTTTGCTTAAGTAAATATCTAGGAGTTGAATTTCTAGGTCACAGGGTAAATTTACGTTGAACTTTATTAGAAGCTGTCAATTGTGTTTTTTCTTTCTCTCTTTATTGTCAGTCACACTAGGGATAAATCAATGTTACTAATATTTTTATTTTTACTATTTATTTACTTATTTTGAGAAAGAGAGGGAGAGCGCATGAGCAGGGGAGGGGCAGAGAGACAGACTGGGAGAGAGAGAGAATCCCAAGCAGGTTCCACACTGTCAGCATGGAGCTTGAGGCGGGGCTCAAACTCACAAACTGGGAGATCATGCCCTGAGCCGAAAGCAAGGGTCAGTTGCTTAACTGACTAAACGACCCAGGTGCCCCTTACTAATATTCTTAAAGAAAAAACCTTTTGATTTTGTTAGTTTTTCTACTGTTTCTCATTTTATTTATTTGTGCTCTGATCTTTATGATTTTATCCTATTTACCTTGGGTTTAAATTCCTCATTGCTTTCTGGATTCTTAAGGTGAAAATCTAAATCACTAATTTTAAACCTTTCTTCTTTTATCATATAAGCATCTAAAGCTATAGTTTTTCCTCTAAGCACTGCTTTAGCTGTATCTCATATGATTCAATATGTTAGATTTACGTTAATGTTCAATATGAAATGTTTTCTAATTCCCTTGTGATTTCTTCTTTGACTCATTGGTTGCTTAGAAATATATCGCACTAAGTCCAAACACTTGAGGGACTTCTCACTTTTTAAAACTGATTTAAGATGAATTGCTTTGTGGTTAGAGAACATACTTTGTATGATTTGAATCCTTTGAAAGTTATTGATATTTGTTTTCTCCATTTATTTTTTGTTCCATTTTTGCTCTTTCTTGCCCTTTGAAAGTTAATATTTTTCATATCCCATTTTATCTCTTCTATTCGCTTTTCAGCTTAATTACTGTTTTAATTTCCTATTGCTGATATAGCAAATTACAATAGATGTAGTGTCCTAAAACAATGTAAATTTATTATTGTATAGTTTTAGAAGTCAAAAGTCTAAAATTAAGATGGCTACATTTCTTCTGTAGACTTGAGGGGAGAACCCACATTCTTGCATTTTCCGGCTTTTCGAGGCTGCCCATATTCTGTGGATCATTGCTCCTTTCCATCTACAAAACCAGCTATTATGTCACTCTGACCTCTGCTTCCATTACCACATCTCATTTTCTGGCCCTCTTTCACTTATAAGGACCTTTGGGATTGCATTAGGTCCACCTAGATAAAACGCGATAATTTCCTGATCTCCACATCTTTAATTTAATCGTTATCTGCTAAGTCACCTTTTCCATGAGAGATTACGTATTCACAGGTTCTGGGGATTAGGGTCTGTACATCTTTTGGGAGCTGTTATTTCACCTATCACAATGACTTTGTTCTATCTATTAGTATTTGCTGAAGGGATTATAATACACATCTTTTATTTATCATAGTCTAGCTTGCATTAATATTTAATCACTTTGTGTGTCATTATGTGTTAGGTAAGAACTTAACAACCATATAGTTTTATACCCTCCAATCCTTTGTGATACTGTTCCCACACATTTTACTTTTCTGTGTGGTATGCCTCCCAGAGGCATGTGGTATGCCAATAACTTTGTTATTATTTTTTCTTTAAACAGGAAATTTTCATTTAAAGGAATTAAGAGACAATAAAGAGTCTTTTATATTTAACCATGTATTTACAATTTCTGGCATTCTTCCTTCCATCAGGTGAACCTGTTTCTGTCTTATACAATTTTCCTGTAGCCTGAAGAAATTCCTTTAATCCCATTATGAAGGTCTCCTGTTAACTAATTCTTTCAGGTTTTGTTTAGCTCATAAGGTCTTTATTTCACTTTCATTTTTGAAGAACATTTATGCTGAATGTAGAATTCTAGTTTAATAACTTTTTTCCCTTTACCACTTTAAAGATGCCATCGTATTGTCTTCCTGCTTTGCATGTCTGATGAGACTGCATTCATTTTTTTTGTTGTTCTTTTGTATAGAAGGTGTCTTTTTTTTTTTTTTTTTCTTTTTGGTTTGTCTGCATTTGTGATTTTCTCTTATTTTTGGTTTCCAGCACTTTGAATATTATGTATCTTTGTGTGGAATTTTTGTATGGGTTATTGGGTTTCACTGATTTTTTTTGGTTCTGTACATTTGAAATTTGGAAAAAAAAATGGAAAAAATTCTGCCATATTTTCTTAATTTTTTGTATCTCAATTTTTCCTTCATTGTTTTAAGTTCAAATTACATATATGTTAGATTTTTTGATATTATTCCACATACTATAAGGGTCTGTCCATTTTCATTTAGTCTATTTTCTCTCTGTGCTTCAGTTTCCTTGGTTCCATATTTGTCTTCAAGTTCACCAATATATTCTGCAATGTCAAATCTGCTTTTAATTCCATGCAATGAATATTTGACTTCAGATCTTTTATTTTTTAGTTCTGGAAATTCCATTTAATTGTTTCAAATATTTTCCCTTTCTCAGTTTAGATCCCTTATCCATGGAGTCATTTGTTCATATTTTCTTTTAAATATCTCAACATATTTACAAACCTGTTTTACAATTTTTATCTGATAATTCTAATAGCTATGTCATCTCTGAGACTGTTTATATCAATGTTTTTTTCTACCAAGGATTATGAATCACATTTTCTTGCATTTCCATATATCTAGTGCTTTTTGATTATCTGCTGGGCATTGTATATGCTAACCTATCGATAGTGTGGATTATGTCCTTTACTTATAAGGAATATTAGCTTTTGTTCTGTCAAGCAGTGAGTTAAGAGGCTTAGTTTAATACAGAGCAGAAGCGCTCTTAAAGTGTGAACTTTCATAAGTGAATGCCCAGGGTGTCCATCTTGGGATCTCCACTTTGCTCGGTCAATGTCCCATGTCATACCATGATAAAACCTCCAGAATCTTGGTTGGACCTCCCCATATGCTAGGCTTTCTGAAGTCTTTCAGTGAGCACGCACTGCATCGTTTTGTTTGAAGACTCACAGTGACCCCATGCAGATTTCTGGGAATCCTTCACTTTTCGCCTTCTCCTGACCTGCAAATTCTGGCGGCCGCAGTAACCCCAAGCAGATATCTGTTTCCTTTTTCCAGTGAGACCACCAATCTCTGTTTTGGTTTTACTTTCATGTGCTGCACTTTGTCAAGTGCTTCCAGGCAGAAAACTGGGGTAGATGTGAAGTTGATCTCTTGTACTTCCCTTTTTTCATGGATCACAGCCTTGTGATTTGTAGTGCCAATGTTTGAAATTATTTGCTTCATACAATTTGTGAAGTTTAGTGGCTGTTTACAGTGGCTGAGTAAGTCTGATACTCATTCCTCTATCACGGCCCAAACTGGAAGTCTATCATCAAAGCTATTTGAGTTTAATTCCAATTATGAAAACCTGCTAGTTCCCTTCTTGGTGGCTAAACCACCACAAGGTGCAGAGTTGACTAACAGTGGGCCGGCTATGTTGTATGTCATGTATCTATAGACAGATCTTATTTCACATGTGATTTAGTGATGGGCCTAATAGTGTAATCTCAAACTATTGTTGAGTATAAATATTAAGACATCTGCAATAACTGTGATGGGATTCTTATTGATGATAAGATCACAGGCATTGCTAATATTACTTGACTTATAATTTCTATTTGGCCTAGTTTCAGGTTCATTGATCTTTTCTTCTTCAGTGTCCAATTTGCTATTAAGGCTATCCAGTGAATTTTTAATTTCAGATATTGTATTTTTCAGTTTTAGAAATTCCAATTCTTTTTTTGCCCCCCACTCTCTGTTTTTATTAAGATTCCCTATCTTCTAATGCTACTGTGGTTTGCCGTCTACATTGATGGTTAAAGGAAGTGCAAAATTTCAGTAAGGGTACATAAATGTATTTTTTTTCCTCTCCAAATTCACGGGTCGCCTGGGATCTAAAATATTAGTAACAGTTACCTCTGGGTGAGGATTATGGGAGATTGTTTTTTTCTTCTTTGTTATTTTCTGTTTTTCTCTCCTAACATTTCTTCAATGAGCACATATTACTTTGTAATTATAAAGAACAAATGTAGCTGAAAATCTATTAACACTTAAGTGGCATGTAATATTCTTTTCAATAATGTTAATGTGAATTGAAAGTATACTGTATAATTTTTTCATTATTGTATTCTATTTAAGGTGAAATGATTAAACAGACATGTCAAAATGATGGTGATTTTTCTTAAGGATGGAAAACATAGAAAAAAGCAATATGATTAAGATCATATTGATATCTTTTGTAACTGTTTTTTCAATTTTAACATATTTCATATCCTCTAATAAATTCATTTCATATATAGAAAAACCATTACTTTAAAAATGATAATTTATATGACCAGTATAACTGCAAATACTATGTGGTATATATGTGCATCTTTAGTCTATTACATTTTATTTTTCAGTGTTGGAATTCATAATAATTATGTCTTGTCATTGAGAGGAGATAGTTACTTGATTATTCATTACAGTTAACCACAAGTATCTAACCGGATTATTTAAAGGTATGAGTTATGTCGTGGGAGTAGGTTAAACTCTTGAGAAGTGAGTATTTTTTCCTTCAGGATATGTATTAAATCACTATTATGTGAACTGAGGTCATAAGCCAGTACTGATTAACTTCCAAATAATCATTTTAAGCAATCATTACTTAATATAAAATGATGCCACTTTCCTTTAGCTGTGTGTCTAATCCTGCTAGGCTTGGGCAGTGGCGTAGACAGAATAGATGCTGAAGGAAGCGGCGTTTCTAGATAAATAGTGAACTCTATTTAAAAGGTGACCTATTTACAGATTTAAAAACACGAGACAGGTGACTGTTAAGTGAACCATCCCGTGGGACTTTAATAAAAGCACCAAGTCCTTTCTCTGAAGGTGAGCCCTCTTACAACTTGGGGTCTGGGGCAGTCCGTGGGATTCCAGCAGGTTCCTCAAACACTGCCCTTCATGGGGGAAAAGGTGCCCGAACTCTGGATTTTGTCTGCCTCTCCAGTGCTTCACTGCCGTGTTCTGGGTGCCATTACTAACATTACTCGGTTGTACATGGCTAAGTGATCCAGCCCGGGACCATTGGTGCATTTCCCTTAGCGCATCTGGCATACAGATTCATTTCTAGGGGTATGGAAACAGCACTCCATCTTGAGCCCGAGCCCCAGTGATTTGTAGTACATTCTGTATTAATTGCTCACTATTCTGGGAACTTCACATATCAATTTGACTCTGTCATATAGTGCGATCATTCACCACAAATGTGTTGGAAATATATCCTTGCAGCAGCAACTGCTGAAATGAACAGATATTACTTTTTATCGTAAAATGAGTTATATCCTAGGCCCTCAGGCTTGAAAGGGGGTGTGTGCAGCCACCTACATCAATAACAAGGGAAAGAGAGACCTTCATGTATAAGTTTAGGTGAAACATCTGGCAAGTGGGCGATATTTAGATTGTAGGAAACATAGATGCTTGGCATCTTCCACGGTGGAGACGGTCAGGTCCTCCAGAAGCACAGTCGGCTCACAAAATGTGGTCGGGAAGCGTGCTCTCTGCTCGTCTCAGGAGAGGCCCCAGGACAGTGAGGGTGGCTGGGAGATTCCTGGGGCTTCGCATCACTTTTACGTCAAAATGAAGAGCAGTGAGAACAGGTTCCATCACTATTTTCCTCTCCAAGGCACTCCAGTTGCAAGAACTTTCTGGAATTTCTGTCAGGGCACAAATTCCCAGAATTGCATTTGGGCCCCTCACCTGTACTTCCTCTCTCTCCGCTGACCTCAGAACGCAGGTACCTCTTTATTCTGGGTCCTCCACAAAAGAGGATACGCCGTCTACTACTCTTAATCATTCAGACTCCCCTTTCTTGAGTATATAAAGCTGTTGGCAGGGGCGCTTGGGTGGCTCAGTCGGATGAGCATCAGACTCAATTTTGGCTCAGGTCGTGATCCCCACATCAGGCTCTGTGCTGAGTGTGGAGTCTGCTTAAGATTCTCTCTCTCTCTCTCTCTCTCTCTCTCTCTTTCTCCCCCCTACTTGTGCTCACACACTCTCTCTTTAAAAAAATAATAAATAAAAGCTGTTGTCTTGCTGATAACTACAGGGAGAGAGTTAGGTATAGTATAAAATGACAAATCAGAGAGCTCGTAAGAAATCTAAAAAAAAGTAGAGTAATGGTCCCCCCTTCTCTCCTGGTCTACACAGAAATAAAAAGTGAGGCAGGATATCTCTTAGGGCTCGCCTATTTCTTTGCGTGTTCCTTCCAAGTTATCTCCGTCCACACCCCTCCCTTCTATTCTTTAGGATGAGGTGAATCCTGATTTTGCCCGACCGCACAGAACACAGCTTGCCGAACCACCCAATTATAGGAGATAACCGAAGCTCTGGGCAAAAATATGGATCGAAAGGCCCCACTCATGAGGTAAAACGTCAGCCTCTTCAGAGGAGAGAATCTGCTTGTCTGTGTTTTAAATAATTGCTCAGGTAATTTATATTATCAGAGAAACTTGGGAAACATGGTAGAGACCGGCTCTTAGCACCAAGTAAAAGTCCCTCTCCACTTTTCTATACACTTCTGGACTTCACACGGAGTGGGGGAAAGGTAAGGCTGCACAAGCTGGTGTGCAGGGCACCTGGGCGGCTCAGGCGGTTCAGCGTCCGACTTCGGCTCAGGTCACGATCTTGCAGTTTGTGGGTTCAGGCCCCGTGTCGGGCTCTGTGCTGACAGCTCGGAGCCCGGATCCTGTTTCGGATTCTGTGTCTCCCTTTCTCTCTGCTCCTCCCCCACTCATGCTCTGTCACTCTCTCTCAAAAAGAAAATAAACATTAAAAAAAAAAAAAAAAAAAAAAGGAAGAGTAGGCCTGGTGTGATCTCCTGTCGTATGTGTGGAAATTGATGGAAACGTCCGTGAGAACACAGCCCCCCGTCACTGGGGTGCGGAATGGGTTTGGGTTTTGGTCTATGCAGTTCAGTCTTTGATGGTCTTCTACCCATATGTTGCAATACACAATAAATATTGTCCCTATTTTTAGAACTAATAAGAGCTTTTAAAAAAGACAGTCGCCTTTCTCAGCAACAGCCTGTTAAGCTTTCTCCACCTTCAGGAGGCCAGCCATTTGCGACTGATCACAGACAGCAGCTGAGGCCACCCCTCTGTGAACTGAATTTGATTGACGCTTTCATTCCTGTGTCTGGTTCCTTTTTGGCCATGATTAGATTTTCTGAGCCTCTTTTTTTCCTGTGGCCTTTTCAGGGAGCTCTGCAGAGGCCCCTGCTTCTCAGGAGAGCCATTCAGGAAGCCTGGAGATGGGCCGGAGCAGGGCTGCATGAAAAAAAAAAACAACAACAACAACAACAGAAAAAACCCAAACGCCAAACTGCATAAGAAAACAATCTTCCTGCCATCCAGCAAGTAGCAAAGTGCTCTTTTAATTGTAGCCGTTGCTATAATTTAAACGGAAAGTATTTTACATCCATTTTTCTCAAACTGCTCTAATCATAGTAGTTTTCGTTTTGCCTTAATGTAGCAAATACATCCGACTACTTAATTTTGCTCCTTTAGAAGATCGCACTTTACAATTAAGCGTCGCAGGCTGCTCTTGTGTGTTTCCAGAGTAGAAATAGACTGAGACATCTCCCTTAGTTATGCTATGACTTTAAAAAATTAAACTGTACTTCCAAATGACTTACTTCATTCAACTCCAAATGAAATAATGGCTTTAGATGTCTCTTGTATTTTAAATTTAGATAATTAAATTCAACACAAATCACATCGGGTATATAATAGTCAAATATCATTTTAAGAGATTATTATTTGAGTGGATCATTTTCTCAGGGGCTACTATTTGTAGCTAAGTGAATAACACTGGATTCTGCCTATCCTTATTAATGCCTGGGTATCTTTTCTTGTTTTCAATCCTACAGATAAAAATCTTTTTCCAAAGACAGATATATAGGGAGAGACAAAAATTCCCACGGGGATATTGTACTTTTTTTTTTTCTCCTAGGATAGATAAATTTCTCCATACACTTATCTTGAAATATTAGCTTACCCATTGTCCAGAGAGTGGCACTAGATTGAATGATTTTAAGTGCACTTTGAGATTATAATTTTTCCTGTAAACATTGTGTTTCAGGTTAATCAGCATCATGGGTGGGTCCTCAAATGATCGCAGATCCCGTGCGCCGTGAGGGGGGGGTGGGGGGCCGGGGCAGAAGTAAGCAATCACGTTGGACGGGAGTCTGAACTTGATAATGTTAACCTCTCAAACTTGATGCAGTCCTCTCCCGATTATTCTCTTGCCAAATCTGGACCAAGAGCCTGAAGAAGTGTAGCAAACCTGCCACAGAACAGAAGACTTGCCTACGGGTGTCGGTCACAGTCGGCCACGTCGTCTTGTAACTTTTGCGATAACCTTACGCTGCTTGACGTGACTAGTTTACCTGTCTGTTCTCACTCTTTTCATTTGAATTAAAATTTATGAAATGCACGAAGAGTATAATTAAGAGAAGTTAGCACCATTGGGCACAGATGTCAGCCTCAGGCCAAAGAAAGGACTCATACCTGAAGGTAGAAGGTCTACACTTTTTCATTTTTCTGTGCTCATTGCGATCTGGGGAAAGGCACTGAACATTTCAGGGCTATGTCCTCCTCGTCTGCAAAGTGGAGATATGCTGGTGTGGCCCACGATGGACTTCACCTCTACCTTCACATCGAGCTAGATCACTTTTCCAACTGTGGTTCCCCCTCATTGTGTCCTACCGTGAATTGTTGTTTAAACATATGAAACAAGTCTAAAAGCGTCTTTAAATATCTATCGAATGCAAAGCATTGCCTTTAAGAGATTTGACATAGATCTTGGCCATCTTAAAAAAGATAGGATTTCGAGGCAGGATTCTGACATGAAGAGGGGAGAGGCAGTTATTTTTGGAAATCCTAAAAATTAAGCCTTATCTTTCCTGAAGAGAGAAAAATAGCTCTTAAATTTATGTTGACATGAATATTAAAAAAAAAACAAATTCCTCCTTTGGTTCTGCAGGCAGGCCTCAGATGGACTAGGGCTGATAGGCAGTTTGCGGCAAAGGCTTTCATCTGTAGCTTGGCTTAACTTTTTCTGAATTACATTAAAAAAAAATCGCTAAGCAGGTAACAAATTTCCTTAACTTGTTTGATGCAGCTTTTGCCTGTATTTAGGGTGTGTGATGCCTATTTTTAAAAAGCAGGACATAAATAAAAGATATAAATAAAATATCATTTCACTAACGTTTTTCTTTTTCTTTTTTCCTCCGGCTTTTTCCAAGGGTGTTGAAATCTGCTGAGATTTATTTTGATGAAGGTAAGTCGCTTCTCGTTATCAGGCAGTAAAGATGTTCTGTTATTGTTTACTGTTTCAGCAGCTCTGAAAGGTGCCATCTGAACACTTGTGGTTATAATAGGCAGAAACAATGAAAAGCCATTTTTTTGCTGGTTATGTCCAAAGCTTTGATTTACCTCTTCAGAAGGTGAAAGATCTATTACTGACACCTAAGGTGGTTTTGAAAGATAACGGGTCACGGAGCCTCGTGAGAGACTTTCGAGGTTTGATCTTGGGAACAATGGTTAGTAGATGGAGGACGGTTTTCAGAGATGTAGATCATGGTCACGGACGCTGTGAGGCTTGTGCGGACCAGGCGACCGCTAGGTATAGTAATCCAGGTCAAGCAGAGAAGGTATAAAGTCATCACCTTGAGTTGCTTCTCGGAAAATGCCATGTGTTAAAGGGAGCACGTGTGTCTCAAGGGCAGTAATGCGGCCTGATCGTGTCCATATATAACAGACAACCCTAGACTGGGGAACAAGAGGACCTACCTGGGTCTGATGCTGGCCATGTATGTGATCTTGAGCAAGTTGTCTGCATTTTCTGGAACCCAACCCGGACTAGATCGATGACCAGGGAGCTCAAATCCCCCAAATGAATTCATTTTATTTAAATATGCATTTGTTGAATATCTAGATGTTAGGCATCTAAATGTGAATAAAACTCGGTTCTGGTGGCGGTGTTGAGCTAGATACAAAGGTGAATATGGACAGTGCAGTGTAGTGAGAGACATATTGGAGAATGGATATGGAATGACAGACACACAAATTTGGAAGCCATTTCTTTAGGGGTAAAAGGACTATTCAGGGGAAGTGAGGTTGCTTCTGGACGTCCTACGTGATGGTTCAGAGAAAAAAGGCTAACAGGGAAACAAAAGTGTTTCCCATGAAGGGCCAGACAGTAAATGTTTTTGGCTTTGCAGGCCACTTGGTTTCTGTGACAACCACTCTACTCCGACATAGCACACAGGCAGCAATGGTAAGCGAACATACGTGACCGTGTTCGGATAAAACTTTATTTATGGAAACAGGCCAGCTTTGGCTGGCTTGCAGTCTTTAGTTTGATGACTCCTGCTACACAAAGATGATTTGCGAAGATGAACTTCATCAAACACCCTGGTTAACTCATTGTGGCGCTTTTTCCCATCTTTGGGATTTTTACGAACGTGACTTCACAGACTTGTATATGGGGGTGTGTGTCTAAACCTGGGCACGTGCATCAGGAAACTGCTCATATCCTTGCAGCACTTACAATTTCTAGGCGTGGGAGCCCCGCTTCCCTCTCCCACACTTGCAGCTCATTGTCTGCCAGAGCTATGAGGCCATGCATGGGGAGCGGGGCAGGCGTGACTCTCCCCTCCCCTAAGTTCTCAGTCAGTGACTGACTAGACGTGGCGGAGGAGTGTCTGGGCTCCTGCCCCCTGGGGGGCGGGTTCCCTCTCAGCATGGGCTCCATGGACTGTGTCTGAGCTCTCCAGTGGGATTAAGTCCAATGGCCCGCTGTTGTACCTTGCGTCACAACACGCTCTTATTGGCTTATTTCCTCCCCTGTGTCCCGTACCTCCTTCGCCTATACGTCCACGCTTATCTCCTGAAGCACCACCTTGTACTCAAACCCATACATTGACATTCGTTTCTGGAGGAATGCAAACCAAGACGGTATTTGGGACATGAAGGACATAAACTCACCTCTATGTGATTACTTAGAAACTCCTCATTTAAGCGAGGCTGTGGGAAAACAACAACAACGACGACGACGACAACAACAACAAAACGGTTCATGAGTTCAAGCCCTGTGTTGGGCTCCGTGCTGACTGCTCAGAGCCTGGAGCCTGCTTTGGAATCTGTGACTCCCTCTCTCTGTGCCCCTCTCCTGCTCATTCTCTGTCTCTCAAAAAATAAATAAATGTTAAACAAAAATTTTGTTTTAAGAGATGGTGTGGAAAGCCCTTCTCCAAGTAGGGTCGTCGCAGGGCCATTATTGAAGATTTTATTTGGATGCAGAGACCCAATATTTTTCCTAACGATTGACAGATTTCCCTACTTATTGGTTAGGGTCAGTAGCAGAGGCTGTTGATCTCCCTCTTGATGACCCCCACCCCTGCCTGTGGCTGATGATAGTACCCCCCCTGCCCCTCTCTCAGGCACCTACATTCATCTCTTTTCCTCCTTCTTTAGGGCCAGGCACAGGTGCATCCTGGATATGTTGAGTGATCAGGGTTGGAGGAGGTTTGGAGAGATGGGGCTTACTGGGACGGCTTGGGAGGAGGTGAGGCCGGACACACTGCAGAGGAGGGGTGTGGCCGTGATGGGCCCCGAATGACTGGCTGAAGAACTTGGATTTCATCTTGCACCTAAGTTGAGCTACTGGCCATCTTTGAGGACAGTGGCAAGAGAGCTCAATAACATTCAATAAGTACTTGTCGATGACCGACATACGCTACAAATAGTGAACAGGTGCAGCAGTGAGGACAGGGAGATGCTGAAGCGTCATCTTAAAAGTCACTTTAGGAAACCCCTCCTGATCCTGCAGGTAGACGGCACCCCTCTGCATCCCACTGTTCCTTCTAATATGGCACCTCCCGCACTTTGGTGCATTTATGAAATACCACCCGTCTCCACCCCTACAGCCTGTCTTATCCACTTCCGCATTGAGCTTTGTGCTACAGTTAGCCATAATTAATGGGCTTGCCCAACTTTTTTTTTTTTTCCTTTATGTGTCACTAGGTTAATAAAAACATTGAGTTCAGACTCTAGGGAGAGAGAAGTCATAATCAGTCAACACGCTTCCTGAGAGGGGTAGTCTTCTTGCCCAAAGATCATCGATCATCTTTACCCTAATGCCCGAGACCTCAGGGCTCTTTAAGTGGAGCTTAGTTAGTGAGCTGTCTCTTTCTCCCTCCGCCAGATAAACGCCCAGAAAACTCTTAGACCCCTGGTTTATGGATCTGCAACCTTTTTGAGTAAGGGGAACTCCATTAAGTATTCATTGTGAAGATTTTCAAACATACACGAATGTCTTAATAATGAGAACAGTAATAATGAATCCTCATATGCCCTTGACTCAGATTCAGTTGTCCAGAGTTTCCCTTTCTTGTTTCCTCCATTCACTTCTTTTCATTTTTGCTTAAGTGTTTTAAAATAAATCCCAGCCAGTTCTCATCTCACCCATACATACGTGAATATGCAGCTCTTAAAAACATGGCCATTTTCGGGGCACCTGGATGGCTCAGTTGGTTGAAGGTCTGACTCCTGGTTTTGGCTCAGGTCACGATCTCACAGTTCCTTGAGTTTGAGACCCATGTAGGGCTCGGCCCTGACAGTGCAGAGCCTGCTTGGGATTGCCTCTCTCTCCCTCTCTCTCTGCCCCTCCCACACATTCAGTCTCTCTCTCAAAATAAATGAACTTAAACAAAAAAGAAACAATGGCCATTTTCTCTCATGTTACTAACAAAATTAAAAAATTAACCATAATGGGTATCATCTAATGCCCAGTACTACACTTGTTTCCCTGATTTTTTTTTTCTTTCCTTTTTTAAAGTTTGAATCGGGAATTAAATGAAATCCACATGTCATTTCCTTGTGTTTTCCTCAATTTCCCCTCTGTGAACTCAGCGTTCTCTGCGATGTGACCTTACTTCTGCTGGGGACATCTAGACTTGTGACAATCCTTCTGTGACAGTTTTTCTCCACCTCCTCTTTCTTTTTGCCCTTTCTTAGTAGCAGAAAATTAGGCTGAATGTAGATCGTTTGGGCGGGGTACTGAATTTGAACCTGTGTTTTTATGTTAGAATGCTGGTTCTCGTCTTTGAAGATTTGGCCGGAAGGTTAAAGCATCGTGAAAAATAAAACTACAGGTGTAAACCTGTAGTCTTTTTACCCCTTACAGCTTTGGCCTTATTACCTCAAGCAATAAGTCTGACCCTTTTTCCTCGGTGTATTGAAACTAAAGAGTAAGTAGTTGATCCCCACTGTTCTTCCCACAAGTTTTCAGCAGGGTGAGGCCAATTCACTGCTTGTTTTAGGCTTAAAACTGCTCCTGACATGTAGGGATGAAAGGTGGTGTGTAATTGAAGTCGCTGGGTATTGTGTGCCTAAGATGGGAGAGTGAGTTGAATTTCATGGGCTTTTCTGAAGCTTGCTCTCTTAACTGAAAATGTTGGCATTTTCTGCGAAGTCCGCTGTATGTTTATGGAGAAAGAGAGACTTCTCTTCAAGCACGGTGTGACATTTCTACAAAAATCAATGATTTAGAGGTAGGTAACCGAAATGAAATGTGCAACTTCACTTTCCATCTGTTGGAAAGCCTGCTGGGCTGGTTTTGAAATCTTCATATATGTTTGGTGTCCCTTCGGGGGGTAAAAATTATATTGACTCTGCACTTTGGAACATGTAACAAATATCTTTCGGAATGTGGCAAGAAATAGAACAGCCACCTAGTCCTATGTTTTCCAAAATGGATTTTGTAGTAATGTCTTAATTAAACGAACAAACAAACAAACAGAAAAACACCCACTTTTAGGACTAGGGTTTGCTTTTTCCTTTCTTCTTGAAAGATTTTCATCTTTATTAAACCTGATTACCTAATCCAGTGGAGGGGACGGTCATGAATGTGGCTCAGCACTGCCTTATCCGTGTGTCAAGCCGAAACTTGCTCTTTGATTATTAGAGGTAGTGAAGCTTATAGGAGCATGATGATGTTTTAATTTGAATTTTGAAAATTAAAAAAGCCTGGCGTAACTATTGACACAATGAACAGGGAGAGCTCAAGCCGCTTTGAAATCCAGCCCCTCCCCCAGGATCCTCGAGAGGTTTTATATCTTCTTTAAAGTCCTTAAAATATAAAAGGATTAACTTCTAAAGTGACTGATAAAGCCAGAGAGAAAAATACGGAAGAGTATGGAAAGGGTCTAATGAAAACTCAGCACAGGGCTGGCACTTAATTCCATCTCACAATAATAAGAGAAAAAGCATAATGGAGAGTGAGAAGCAGAGCCATTTACATAATAACTTCCTAGCAACAGCTGTAATGAACAAATACGGGCAGATGAGTCAATTCTCCAAGACACCACCTCACATCAGAGCTTAGAAAAAAGGGGGAAAAGGAAGGCACAAGTAAATATGGGAGAGCCCCTGAATTCGGGTTCTTTTCTATGCAGTTGCAGACTGGATCGCTTGCTCTTTGCTATTGTGGCTTAAAACCCGTTTGGCAAAGGAGAAGCAATCTGGTGAGAGAGAGAGAGAGAGAGAGCGCGAGCTCCTGAGGCCATCCAGGCCCAGCTGCGGGGGACGGGAGCTTCCGGGGGAGGTCAACCTTTGCTGCAAGTGGGTGTTTAGGGCTGATGCCTGTGAATTTCCTGGCTTGGCTCCAGGGGCACTAACATCAAAATCCTCCCCCTCCTCCTCCCCCCTCATCTCAATCCTCAGCATCACAACCATCATGTGCTGAACACTTCCTCGCTCGGTCAGGCACGGGCGCTCCACGCTCCACGTCTGTTTCTTGCAGACCTCGCAGTGCTCCTGTAAACGTACATATGATCATCGCCACTTTACAGATAAGGAAGCGGAAGCTCAGAGCAGGAAAAGCGATTGATAGTGAAGTAAAAATAGTTCACTTTCATGGAGCGTGTCCTGACCCGATGTGCCCGGCACCGTGCCGAGCGCTTTCCACGGGCTGTGGGATGCGACCGAGCTCAGATCGTAGATGAGGAAGGAGAGACCCCGGGAGGGCAGATGATTTGCCTGAGGTCGCATAGCTGCTCCCGGTGAGAGCCGAACTCGAATTCAAGCGGTTGAGTCAGGAGGGGGCAATGTTAGGAGTCAGACCTAAGGGTGCCTGATGCCGGAGCTGGCGCTGGTGCAGCCGCTCACGGGCGTGCACTCACATTTGGAGAGTGTAGCAGCCAACGATCAGACTGGATGTCCTCATGGCCACGCCAGCGGATGGGACAAGATTATGAGCGGGCAACCTGGGCTTCTGACATCTAAGTCCAATCCTGGCCAAAATCGTAGAGTCTGCGTGTCTCAAAGTGTGGGGTGTGTGTGTGTGTGCTTCTTTTGGTGGCACTCCAACTAGACAGTATCTCTCACCCCGGGACTTACCGTCAATACGTACTTAACTCACTTACCTGTGCCTCGTTCGAGTAACTGGCCGGATACCCCGAGAAAACTCTTTGTGCCACAACTTTAACAACTAAGAATGGATCAAAGGATTCTCCTTCCAAAGTAGCACACACATTTTTTTTTTTTTTAGATGCAGATGTTTTCAGTGCTTTAACCAAAGATACGAACTTCAGGCCCTTGACGGGGAGCAGGGGATATCTTGGTGTGTGTGTGCGCGGATGCACAGGGGGAATGGCTCAGAAAGGATTTTCCGGGCAAAAGAGAGACCTGAGTCTCTCTCTGTCTCAAAAAACTGTCAAGCAGGCCCCTGTTGCTTATTCCGTCTACGTTGTGATCCCCAGACCTACTCTTTCCTCCCTATTGGTTAACAGGAAGATTCAGCGAGGGGCAGGGATCTGGGGAGATGTAGCCCAAGGAAAGTGGGTCAGTAGGCTGAGAGACAGGGGACAAATCCCTGTTCAATTTCCTAGATTGTGCCCTTTGTCAGAGTTGCCTACAGATACGTTGCCTGTGTTCCAATTTTGCAGAATTACCTTCCCTGGTTAGCACCTACCCCCCAACCGCAGGCTCTGCAGAAATCCTCCCGACCTACACCCTCTTCCCTTCCCCTCTCCTTCAAGCGGTTCATCCTCCTCCGGCTCTGCCCGCGATTTGGGGTATCTGAGGAATTCGCCGTTTATCGAGCAGGTCCTTAAGCACAGGTGAATGTCTCCACTGCCTTATTTTAAGCTGGCTCCTTGTCCCAGGGCACCTCTGAGTTCTCTTCACACAGGCAGGCTCCTCGGCCTCCCCGCCACCTGGAGGTGGGGGGTGGGGACTGGGGCGCAGTCAGCAGCCTGGGCGCGGGGCCCTGGCGCGCAGGGACGGCCGGTACCCGGCTCCCTGTGATCTCGGCCAGGCCAACGCTGCTCCACGGGGCTCGCTGGTACTCACACCTGAGGCCATTAAAAAAGGCCCAAGGCTTAACTGGCTGGCGCGCGGGGGGATGAATTACCCAGTAACCTCAGGCGCCTGGGCTGCGCAGAGACAACAGAGAAAACTGGGACAGCGGAGGTGGGCGGTGGCGACGACCCCCGTGGAGTTCACCTGGCGTGTGGGCACCACCTCCTGGCAGCCTTCCCCTCGCATCCGGGGCGGGTGGAGGCGCTCCCCCTGCGGCTGCAGTCCTGGGGTGCGGGGACGCGGGGGTGACAGCCGCCGACTCCGTTCTCCAGCGCTGGTGTCTGAAGGTCGTGAGCTAGACTCTCTCAAACATGTTTTTCTTTTTTTCTCTCCCTCATGTTTTCGCTCTCGGTTCCTCGCTAATCCTGGGATTGGAAAAATTCTTTGATTTCTAGCCTTGAAATGGTCGGGGTGGCGGGGGAGGGGGGTGGGATGGGGGGAGACCCATCAGGCTTGTTTTTCCAGCTTTTGTTTGGGGTCCATAGGAAAGGTTTTGCATCGACAGAATGGTGCCCTGGCAAATTTCTTCTTTCTTCTTTCCCAGGTGGGAAAAAAAAAAAAAGTGCAGTTTACCTTCACAGTGAGAACCCCCCCCCCCCCTCTTTTGGAGAATTTCGTTCACAGCCACTAGCATCCTATATTAATAGACCAGAAAGGGCTACATTTCCCACCATGGAGGTTTCCCCCCGAAGCGACAGTCTCGTTGGGAGACTGTGGTGGGGGCTTAAACTGAGCACCTAAGGTCCTGGGCCGGCAAGCACTTCCCCACCTCTCATCTTTTTCCCTGAAACCTTTCAATGGAACTTACACTTCTCTGGGTAGGAGCAGGGCTTCCAGTTGGAGTTCCATGGCTTAGTTCGGTTCTTTAGAGAAGATTCTAAGACCCCCCAGTTGCATCCAGAGATGCATTGGCGGGCCTGGGTTTCAGAGGAAAGCGTGAAGCCTCACGCACATGCTGCGCACCGTGGTTTCAAATCGGGGCTTTGGAGATGAAGCCGTGAAGCCTCCCAAACCCAAGCCCTTAGCCGAAATCACCGGCTTCGATTTGCACGTTGGCTTTGCCACAACGTTTTCGCTCAGCCCCGTTCCAGGGGCTGTGACGTCTGGCGAATAAGAATATTTTCTGATGTTTAAGCCCTCTTGCTCTTTCCAAAAGTCAGCTGCCTGAGACAACGGAGGCACCTGTGCTGTGGTTTGCACGGTATTACTTCATGTACTCAGGGGCTCGCTGTTCCTCCAGCCTAAATAAATCTGGTGTCACCCTCTATTAAGTTGAAAAAAATATCTTTCCGCCGACTGAAATACGAAAAGAAAATGCAGAAAGCTTGGGCTTTCCTTTTGTTGTGCCTTCTCTTTTCAATCCTTGCAGAGGGTTGAAATACGTATTTCGGTGTTCAGCCAGTGAGGCTGTGTTTTATTAGCGGCGGTTGGCATCGTAGGCTTGAATTTACCATTTGCTGTAGGGTTGATTGACCCGGTCACAGCCAGACCGGAGGAAGCCACTATTTCGCTGCACCTGTCGTCATCTTTCCCCTCCCTTCCATACCGGAAGGCAAAGCAATGTCTCTAATTGCAAGGGGTGAAAAACATGCTTATTGGTTTTTCATTAATTGGTAAAAGAGAATTAAGTCCGTTGGCAACAGGTGCCTATTCTACCATGCGTCAGGGAGGGAGGCACCGGGTGACGCGGGCCTTTGCCTGTGCCTGTGGATCTAGGGCGAGCCGAAATCATAACCACTACCAACCCCCTAGCAAAGCCCATTTAGTTCCAGCAGTTGGCTCATTTGGCAACTGTTTGAATCACTACCCAGGGTTTCACAGATGCATTTCTGCTGCAGAGACCCTTCTCTTAGTCACACAGGAAAAGAAAAGGAGAAGAAAAAGAAAGGGGAGGCTATCCAGCAGGCGCACTGCTCATTGCTCAGGGTTGAGCACCCGCAGGCCTGATTGTTACAGAGTTTGTGGGAAGATGGCCTTTTCCTCCATGACCAAAACTGGTAAAGAACTATCAGGTGATGAGGAACCAAAAAGAAGGCTGGCATCTTTGAAATTTTTATTGTTATTTTTTAATGCTGAGTTATTTTTTAGAGAGAGAGTGAGAGAGAGAGTGAGCCAGTGGGGGAGAGGCAGAGAAAGAGGGCGACACAGAATCTGAAGCAGGTTCGAGGCTCTGAGCTGTCAGCACAGAGCCCGACGCGGGGCTTGAACTCACAAACCACGAGATCATGATCTGGGCTCAAACTCACAAACCACGAGATCATGACCTGAGCCGAATTTGGATGCTTAACCAACTGAGCCACCCAGGTGCCCCTGAAATTTTTAACTAAGGGTTTTGTACTAAGAGCGTTACATGAGGCCCAGGTAGCTTAAGGCCCCTTTAGACCTTTCTGCTCTGAGAGCCTTCTTTTAATTACTTACAGGAAAGAAAGCTCTTCGACTGCTGGTTGAAATATATGTAAACAGATCAGACATCCCACAAGTTTTTGATCTTGAACACTGCTGTAATTGAGTATCCCACATAGAATGTTAAGGTGAGGGGTCATTCTTTTTGAAATATATTCTAAAATCTCTGATGCAGAAGCATTCGTCTCCTTGTTAAAGATGTTAGTCATGAAGGAAGTTCTTATCTTGGAGACTTTGATAGTTGATACAAATCTTGAAAGCTCTATTTTCTTGAACTGATTTTGTCAAGGCAGATTTCATTTGGAGTAATAATTGTCCACCCTGGTCTTACGATATCTCAAGGCACCACTAATTCTTTGGTACTGAAAACTTTTCTGTTTTCAAAACTTTTCATAGATCTTTTCAAGACAACATTTTGTCCCATCACCTTGTCTCAAGACTTTTGATGGTTCTCCATGGCCCTTTGAATCTCGGAATGGCAGGGACCATCGAAGGTGGAAATAATCTCCCCAATAATCTTTTTTTCTGTCCCCAATTTATCGTTTCCAGCACTAGGGACTTCGCTACCTCATGAAGTAATTGGTTTCATTTTAGGCAGTCTGAGGTATTAACATATTTGATTTTGTATTGTGGTGAGCTCAGTTCCTTGAAGGTTGCACCAGTTGGACCCGATTTTGCCCATGAGAGCAACTATCACAATATCTGATCTCTTTTAGATATGATATTTGAAGACCTTACTCTGTCTTACATTATTCTCACCGATGTGGGCTCGGAGTCCTTTCACTATTTCACATGTCTGGTGGCAAGACTAGGAAAGCCCTGGGGACGGTTTCATTCACCATTGCTTCTCTCAAAGTGCACAGCCACATCAAGCCCACACTTACCAGCTTCCGAGAGCTGCCCTGCCAGCCTATTGTATCTTATCCACATTTGTTTCCAGGACTTCCCAGTACAAACCCCCCCAACTCAGGCTGTCTCTTCACTGTTGCCTACATATAGGAATGATAATTCTTTTTGGTCAGTCTGTAAGAAACAAGAGAAATCTAAGTTATGGTAATATAATAACATCATGATTTCAGGATATGTGGAATGCTGATGCTGGATGAATGAATCATAGTCTCTGCCATCTTGGGGCTAACAGTAAGCTGCTTAGATGGACGGTAAAAAAGAGAACAAAGAGATTAGTGATTGCAAATTTCAGTAAGTAAATTTCAGCCACAAAGCTGAGAGCCATGGGGCGCTGTGCTGGAGAGTTATGCCTTGGGTAGGTTTGTGTATAGGAAACCCAATTTAGATAGGATTGTCACGAAGGCCTCTTTAGGGAGACAGTATTGAAGTGATGTCTGAAGGATGGTAAGAAGCTGGGGCTCTCGGAAGAGTGGAGGAAGAAGAGGAGAGGAGAAAGGGAAGGAGGAGGGAGAGGCGAGGGAAGAGGAAGAGGAGACAGCTGCAGGTGCAGGCGTCAGAGGCTGCAAGGGCGTCCGTGCTCTAGGAACCTAAAGAAGCAGCAAGGGGCTGGGGTGTGGAGAGAGTGTTAAGGGCAGAGGCCAGATCTTGAAGGGCTTTGCAAGCCATTGGAGGATTTGAATTTGTCCCTAAAAGCAAAGGGAAGTTCTACTCTGAAAGTAATAAAACAAAAGTGTGTGCGTGTGCGTGCGTGCGTGTGTGTGTGTGTGTGTGTGTCTGTGTGTGTATGCATGCATGTGCGTGCTTTTGTGCGAGAGGGAGAGGGGAGGAGAGAGGGAGAAAGAGGAGGTTCAATTTCAGAAAGATTACCCTGGCAGCAATGTGAAGAAGGATTCGTATGTCCAGCCCTGAGATGGGTGCCATGGTGGGGGAGCCTGGCCGTGGAGGGGACAGTGGAGAGCATGCCTGTCTGGTCAGAGCTTGTCCTGAGAGTCTCTCAGGGTCACTGGGTATGAAGTAAGAGCACTGCAGGAGAGCTCAGCGTGCGCCTGCCCACCAGGCGGGGCTTGTTCGGAGGAAACTCAGGCAAGAAGAGCTTGCACCTTGGTAAAGCTCCATGGTAAAGAGCTGGCACCTGAGGTCTGGGACTGTTGGTCAGTTCCCTCCACTGTCTTGCACTCTCCTAGGGACCTGGAAAGCCACCTGACAGTAGGGTCTTAGTGACCCCAGAGGGAAGGATTGCTCTATTTGGAGGAGGAGATAGACTTGACGACAGGTGCATACGTGGGTCTTCCTGAGTTGTGGGTGGGAGGCACCCGGGAGAGATGTCAGGTGAATGGAGACCAGACTGGCTTCCTTCAGTCTGTGCCCCTAACCCTCATCTTTTCAGTCTGGCTTCCTGGCTTCTCAGAAGTTCGGTGAGGATCAAGGTGGTGAAGAGGGAGGGTAGGTTTGTTCCTCACCCGAGCCTCAAGGAGGGGTATTCCTTCCCTAAGCCCCCTCCCCCATTTCCTTCCCATTGTTTTCAACCCCCTCTGGTCCTTCCTTAATTGTACCTGAACTATAGTCCACACCACAACCCAGCGAAATGAAAGGAAGGATTTAGGCGTATGCATGCCTCTAACCTTGACCTCTGCAAGGAGGGCCTCACTCTATTAAGCAGACATCACAGGAAGAAAGAGTCCTTGTTTTTAGTTACTAGGCTTCTGCACTTGAGGAGAAACAGCCTGCTCTGGGTCCGAGTGGATGAGGCCCAGGGAGAAGGGCAGTTAGCGGTGGGAGAGCGGGAGCTTAGAAGTGGAGAAAAGCCATTGAGAAAGTTCATCCAGCGGCTCCTGGGTTGGCTCGGTGGGTTGAGTGTTCAACTCTTGATTTCAGCTCAGGTTATGTTCTTACAGTTGTTGGGATTGAGCCCCGAGTTGGGCTTTGCGCTGACAGTACGGAGCCTGCTTGGGACTCTCCCTCTCCCTCTCTCTCTGCCCCTCCCCTGCTCATGCTGTCCCCCTCTCTCAAAATAAATAAACATTAAAAAAATCTTATCCGTTTCTGCTGGGTGGCTTCTGTAATGAGACTCCTCCCCTATTTCTCCAAAAGAAAAAAAAAAAATCAGCTGAATATAAATTTCCCCCTGATCTACAGAATTGGACTTCTCTTTGGCTGCCATGAGTTAAAATGCTTTTTGCCAGCTCGATGCCGAGGGCAGGGTGTGTCTGTGGGGCGCTGTGAAATCAGTTCACAAACTTGCGAAATAGAGGGTGTGCCCGCCGCACGCACATGTGTTTATATTGGTTTTGTCTTGAGTTTTGGTTGCCTACAGTTTTTGGTTACTCACGAGGCCCGTGCGCCT
This sequence comes from Panthera leo, assembly GCF_018350215.1. NCBI lineage: Eukaryota > Metazoa > Chordata > Mammalia > Carnivora > Felidae > Panthera > Panthera leo. The sequence goes on along the minus strand of NC_056683.1, from coordinate 139,966,819 downwards.
TAAAATTCTGCATTATCGTTGATTCACGAAAGAGAAGAATCTGGTACTTCCAGAACCCTGGCACGGTATTCTGTAATTGCATTATATTTCATAATTGTTTGGAGCTGGATTATTTGTCCAATTCCATCACACATGATTATTTCCTTCTCTTGCCTTATAAATTGGATAAAGCTCTTATCAGTATTCGCTCAGCCATAGGAAACAGACTGAGTTTTTCAGGCCCTCACATCGTGCTTAAAGAGAATTTTAACGTATCTAAAAATACCAGGCCCGGTGCTATTTGTTTAACACTGTTATTGCAGAGCTTTTTTTTCTTTTTTTCAACTAAACCAATCCCAGCTGCAGAAAGCAAAGATTACAATGAATGAAAATCCAGAAATCGGGAGCACTGCTAGCTGGCAGATGGTAGATGGAGAAAACTCAGCGGCTGCTGCCTGGGGTCAGTAGACAGGGTCTTTGGCACAGAAGGGGCAGCTCGCCATTCCCGCCGGTGGACGGCCGGGAAACCGGCCTTCTTGGGTTTCCTCGTGGAGGGTCTCAGAGCCTGCCCGTGTAGGGACAGAGGCACTTTGTGTGGCAGGCAAGGCTCTGGACCAGTGGGGATATTGGTACCATGTGGCCCCGACGTCTGTCTCCAACGATCTCTCCATCACCTGTATTTATAGACACCGTGATGCACGCTCGAACATACTTTTGCTTCCCACCAGCCTTAGGGAGGATGCAGAGATGGTGGGATTTCTGTGTACAGATGAGTGATTCCCGTCTACAGGCTCAGAGAGGGCTCATAGTACAAATGCAAGTCGGAGACTTCACCGGGCCTTGAACCTTTGCTTTCTGACTCTGCTCTGAGCGCTCTTTCCACAACATTTTGCTGGCTTATTCCGCTCCCTGGGGCAAATGCTTCTAGCTGTGCAATAAAAGCCTTGAGTCAGGGAAAGGCTGAGATGGCTGGGTTTGAACATTCTTGACGTCAACAGAGATTTTAGCAGAGAGAGAAGAGGAGGGTTTGGGCTTTCACCCAAGGGATTGGCTCAAGCTGTTTTGTGGACGTTGTATAGACCAGAACATTCAATAACGCGGCCTTGGATCTGGACAGGTGTAGGTAGCTGAGACCCACACCTGGGCTTGAGGTGACCTTTGCATGACGTTCCTTTGGATTTGGGTATTCCTAGCTTCAGCCCCTGGGTGTTACAAAGTAAGTAAGGATTTAAAAATACCCTGAATCGTGAATGTTCACGATAAGGGCAGCAAATCCTTTTAACGGAAGGAACCATGAGCACTGAGTTTGGGGAATCTGATATAATTTCAAAGAGAACACTCACTATTTTAATTTTTGTTGTTAGCTGTAATATTCTTAACAATCCTAATGTATCCCTAACCAGTTTTTACAGAGTTAAACAGTCTGGTTAAAAAAAAAAAATGTCAAAAAAAGTTAAAATTTCTAAAACGGATTCCTGGGTTGGATTTATTTAAACTCTACTTATGTATTAGTATATACAAATAACAAATATAAACAATGTCACAAAGCAAGAAACACAACCCATGTTTAAAATTCTATTATTATTCAACTAAGAAAAAGCTGTTCTATTTTTCATTTGAAAGAACAGCTTTCCTAAGTGAGGAGTCACTAAGATTACTGATAATATAGCATGATGAATTTCACAATGTTACAAGTGCTTCTTAATTTCTCTTGTGTTTCTTTCCTTCTGCTTTTCGACTTTGCCTCACATTCAGTTGTACAAGTTTTCTGTTCTTTTCTGAATGGGCCATCTTTCTTTTTTTTTTATTAAAAAATTTTTTTTAATGTTTACTTATTTTTGAGACAGAGAGAGACAGAGCATGAACGGGGAGGGTCAGAGAGAGGGAGACACAGAATTCGAAACAGGCTCCAGGCTCTGAGCTGTCAGCACAGAGCCTGACGCGGGGCTCAAACTCACGGACCGTGAGATCATGACCTGAGCCGAAGTGGGACGCTTAACCGACTGAGCCACCCAGGCGCCCCAAATGGGCCATCTTTCTGTGTTTTCATCTCTGCTTCCTGTCCACCTTGGGCCTGGCTCCCTCATTGTAAAGGTCCTTGATTGGTATATGCCATCTCCACTCTTCTTTTAGTAGCTACGACTGGTGGAACCATCTCGACCGTGGATGTGGTCCCCCCTCGAGGATAATGCTTTGGTCCCCGGCACCTGAAGCCTCAGGTAGCTTTCAGCCTTCGTGGCATTCACTGCTGACCTGCCCTGGGATCTGAGTTCCCCGATCAGGGGCTTGGCCAGGTCTAGCTGACCAATGTGATGGATGGCGCCAACATTTCCTTTGTTCTTCTCTTTCGAATTCAAAAGGAGACCTCAAAGGGAATTCAGAGCTATTGCAAGTCTCCAGGCGGATAGGTTGCAAGTCAGGAAGACTTTTAAATGAAGATACAACCGAGGGTGTCTGGGGGGCTGTCAATTAGTATCACATGGAAAGGTGTTTTGGAATCTAGCCTAGACCCCTCTCGACTAACACCGAGAATCTCCATGGGGGCCTCCTCCTTGGAAAAAGTTGTCGGGGGATGCTGGCCGACCTCACATTGAAGAGCCACTGGTTTAGAAAACATTACCCCTCGAGTAGTCTGGAGGCCATCGGACATCTGGGCTGTGGGGGTATTCCTCCCGGCTTTCATCCCCTGCGGCACACATTGTTTCCTAGGGCATCAAGGTATCTCTCACTCAGAGCGCCTGACATAGTGCTGGAGGGCGGACCCGTGGGTGCTCACTCAGGAAAACAAGTATTCAGCAAGTTCCTTCATCCTTCACTGTGCAAAAGAACGTAGGCACCTTCACTGGGGAAGGGCTGGGCCGAGAGCCATGGGCTGGTGATAAGCAGACAGATTCTACTCCCAGCTCTGTTTTTAATTAGCTCACTTGATTTCTCTGGGCTTTGGTTTTCTTGCTGCTAAAACGATTAGATTGAGTAAGGGTAAGGTCCTCTGAAGTTCTAGGCTACTTTGAGTTCAACTTAAAAAAAACCTTAAAGTGTTAGACAATTGACCTATTTTTACTGTAGAAAACCATAAAACGTTGGGGTAAGCAAAAAGGAAAGAAAAACCTCATTATCCCATGACCCCGCCACCCTGAGATGACCTTTAAATATAATTTTTTTCGTTCTTATGCGATGATAAACACAGATTTGGATGTGTGCACATAAACATAAAAATTCATATATTTTAATGTGATAGTATTTTCCCAAAGGTGTTCGTCCTGTGTGCTACCTTATGATCTGTCTTTTTAGTTAATATAATAGGAACACGGGAAGACCTTTCCAGGGCACTAAATGCACATTTGACACCTTTAACTTGGGGGCAGATAACTTAGTGATCAAGAGCCTGGCCTTGGAGACTATCACTGGCTCTGCTGTTCACTAGCTGTGTAACCTTGAGCAAATCACTTCACCTCTCTAAATCTCAATGTCCTCCTGTGGAAAATGGCCATAATAATAATACCCACTTCATAAAGTGTTCTGAGGGTTAAATCAGACAGTGCATGTTAAGTATTCAGTGCAGTGCCTAGTAAGGGCCCATAGCAAGGACCCAATAAATGGTAACTAAGAATGCTGCATATCATTTCATTTTGTTAACGTGCATAGTTTAACCAATTCTCTATTATTGCTTATTTAGATTTTCCTTTGCAATTATACACAATGCCGCACTGATTGTTTCATAGATAAATATTTGTATCTATTCTTAAGGCATACTTCTAGAGGCAGAATCACTATGCTAAAGGACACTTACTTTTAAAGATGTCGATATGTAAACCCAACGGGCCCAGTAGAAGGTTGTAACAGTCTAGGAGAATGCCCATCCCCCACATCTGAGGGGCACATTAGTTCTCCTTTATCTTAATTTATATTTTTTTCAAATGCTTTTTTATTTTTTTTAATTTTATTTATTTATTTATTTTTTGAGAGAGGGAGAGACAGAGCATCAACAGGGGAGGGTGACAGAATCGGAAACAGGCTCCAGGCTCTGAGCCGTCAGCACAGAGCCGGACGTGGGGCTCGAACTCACGGACCGCAAGATCATGACCTGAGCCGAAGTCGGCCGCTTAACCGACTGAGCCACCCAGGCGCCCCATATGCAAACAGAAGAAAAACTGGGTGAAAGTGCCATCTTTTAATTTTGCATTTATTTTCGTAAACACACTCACTTTGCCCAGGCTTCTGCAGTGTTTGCCTCGTTATTGAGGATTCGGGACGATGTTCACGCATCTAGAGACGCAGCCCTTTGCTTCAGGTATTCATTCATGAGCGTGAGCTCCGCAGTCAGGGGCTGGGGTAGGCGCCGGTGGTGAAGACAGCAGTCCCAGGTCCTTGCCCTCATGCATGTAAGGTTCAGGGAGGAAGTGGATATTAAAGGAATAATTAAAACCTGCGACGAAGGAGGAAGACAGGACCATCCTGGGAGACTTCCTGGAGATGGTGATGAGTGAAGAGAAACTCAAGAGGACTAAGGTAGGTACAAATGGGGTTTCAGGCGTGGAGAAACATTTTCCTTAGTTGGTTCTTTGCTTTTTTTTTAACTTGGCTCATGGTCTATGTTGAAACCTCAAGGTTTTTAAATGAGTAAAATTTATAAATGTTTATATTCATGTGTATTTTCCACCTTTGGTGTTTTGCTTGGCAAGCATATCCAATTAGGTTTTTCTTGTAAAATTTTGATACTTCTAGAACCTTTCATCCTACGTGAGACAGATGCATGTTTAAAAGAAACACCAAAGATTGTACTTCTAGAAGTATCTTGTGGGGCTAGGTTCATGGACAGTAAGACTAACATTTAAAACCTGTGCTCGGTGGTGACAGAAGCTGGATAAGAGGGAAAATGTGATTCACAGGAGACCTGGGAAGAGGAAAGTTTATTTTCAGACCTCTCTCTTTTGAGCTATTTGATTTGTGGTACCTCATACTGTTAACAAATCTCTATGGCCCCAGGTCTTGGTGCAAGAAAGTTTTCTATCAAACTAATTCATGCTAACATGTGAATGGCTGAATAAGCTGTCTGTCCTTAGTCTATTTAAATTTAACAGAGCACCATAACGAGGGATCAAAGCTTACCCAAATAAATGGGAGAATTTCAGACATCCAAGTCAGACTGAACGTAGGAAATAGTTTTGGTTAAACGAATCCTCCCTGTATTCCTAGACCTATCCACGAAAGCATCAGACTTACTCACCTTAGATGCTAAAGGCTGAGAGGTATTGAGTATACTGGGTAAGAGAATGAACCCAAGAGGCAGAATACCAGGGTCTGGTTCTAGGTCTTTCATTGACTCATTATGTGACTGTGGGCAAGTTTATTAATCTCTCTGTGCTTCAGCGTCCTCATCTGTGACATGACAATGAATGTACCCATCTCATAGGAATGGTGAGAAGACTGAATGACTTATTAAATGTCTGGTACCCAGACCACTGCCTGATACAAAGCCGGTGCTCAGCAGATAATAGTAATTGTTGGGGCGTCTGGGTGGCTCAGTTGGTTAAGGGTCTGACTGTTGATTTCGGCTCAGGCCATGATCTCACAGTCATGGGATCCAGCCCCGTGTCAGGCTCCACACCCTGCTTAAGATTCTCTCTCTCCCTCCCTCTACTCCTCCCCAACTTGTGCACACACACGTGTGCATGCATGCTCGTGCTCTCCCCACCCCCCCCTCAAAAACAGTAATTGTTATTTCGACTGAGGACCTTTCCTTAAGGAAAAACTAGAAAGCTGGAATCTTCCCTTTATGCATGCCCTGGGGATTTCAATATTTCATTCCCTTGGTTTTCCTCTTACCTACCTCTTTGTTTCTTTGTTTGTTTCTTTCTTTTTTTTTCCTTTCCTCCTTCCTTCCTTCCTTCCTTCTTTCTTCCCTTCCCTTCCCTTCCCTTCCCTTCCCTTCCCTTCCCTTCCCTTCCCTTCTCTTCTCTTCTCTCTTTTTTTCTTTTCTCTCCTGACTCCTCGTGCCTCACACTTCCCTTGCACATGATTTACACAACCTGATTCTTGTCATCTTTTATCCCTCATTCCTCTCTCCCTGGACCGCCCTTGCTCTCTCACTTCATGTATCACCTCTTTGAACTGGTTTCCCAAATGTGTATGACCAGCCCACGATACCAGTACGTAGCATTTGGATATTTTGTCAGTTAATTAGCTGGAAAATCCAGAATATATGGCTTCAGGTATGGTTTGACTCGGGGGCCCCCATGGTATAATGAAAGCCCTGGATTTTCTCATGTTTGCTCTGGCCTTCCCTGTGATTGGATCCATTGTCTGACAGCCAGGAGCTGAGCTAGAATCAACAGAGTGCTCATGCTTCTTTGCCTACCATACTACTGATGGAGAAGGGAGAGCCTCTGTCTCTTATTTCTGAAGGGAACCAGTTTTGCCACAGTGCACAGCTTAATATCTGGGCACTGCTTTATGGAAAGAAGTGTGAATGGATGCCGATGTGCAAAGCAGCAGAAATTCCCTGCAAATGTATCGCTTTTCCTCAAATTTATCATAACACAACCAAGAGTGTACTTAATTCCTCTGTTTTGACTTGGCTAATTCTATTGGGGCAGTTATCATTATCCATGATCCCATAGGTTCAAATGTTCAGTATACACATTTGTGTTCCCTTCTTGATGACGTCACTTGTGTTCCAGTTCGTAGATCCTAGAATACACTCCCACCTTGATGTTGATGCCTCACTGACTGGTCCCGTTCAGTATAAGACCTATCTGCTCTGTGCCGTGTTCTGTGGACATTAGGATCCACACTGAATTCATCTGCCCAACTCTTATAACAAGGATATTCATAGTATTCATGCATTTCTTATTCTATTCTGTTTTATATTATTATTTATCTCTACCTTATGTCCTTTCCTACTGTTACTGCCCAGTTGGACTTGGAATGTCTCAGAAGCATATCTCCTATTTCCCTGAGTCTTTCCACACTGTCTGGTGTAAGCTCTCTGTGGTATGGAGACTCAGTTAAAGCTCCTGTTGACTGGGAGAGACCGGACCCCATGGAAGCATGCTGGGGTAGGAGTCTCTGCAGTCAGCATGTACTTTGGGTCGGCCCAAGTCTTCACAGAGCCGCCCAATGATGTGCACTGTGGAATTGTGTGTCCACAGCACATGAAGAGATGTGATATGGAAAATGTTCAGGGGTCAGATATGTTGGAGGAACGGCGTCTCAAACAAGGTTAGCATTTTCTTCACTATATGAGTTTTCAGATCCTTGATAGTGTAATATGTGTGTGAATCTGCATAAAAAGGGTTGTGATGGCTAGACTGTATACCCCCCAAATTCATATGTTAAAGTCCTGACCCCTTGTGGAATGTGACTGCACTTGGAGTAGGGTCTTTTCCCCCAAAATGTTTATTTATTTTTGAGAGAGAGAGAGAGAGAGAGAGAGAGAGCACACACATGCCACAAGTAGGGGAGGAGGAGGTGGCAGAGAGAAAATCCCAAGCAGGTTCTGCTGTTGGCACAGAGCCTGATGCAGGGCTTGATCTCATGAATCATGAGATCATTACCTGAGCTTAAATCAAGAGTTGGTCATTTATTTTCATTTTTTCCCCATATTTATTTTTTTAAATTAAAATCCACGTTAACATACAGCGTAATGATGATTTCAGGAGTAGAATTTAGTGACTCATCACTTACATATAGCACCCAGTTATGATAATACCCAGTTGTAATGCCCGTCACCGATTTAGCCCATCCCCCCACCCAACACCCCTCCAGCAACTCTCAGTTTATTCTCTGTATTTAAGAGCCTTTTATTTAACAGCCTTTTGCCTCCCTCTCTGCTTTTACCTTATTTTTTCTTCCCTTCCCCTATGTTCATCTGTTTCGTTTCTTAACTTCCACATATGAGTGAAATCATATGATGTTTGTCTCCCTCTGACTTATTTCACTTAGCATAATACACTCTAATTCTATCCATGTTGTTGCAAGTGGCAAGATTTCATTCTTTTTGATGGCTGAGTAATACTCCATTGTATGCTGATACCACGTCTTTATCCATTCATCAGCCAATGGACATTTGGGCTCTTCCTATAATTTGGCTATTGTTGACAGGGCTGCTATGAACAGTGGGGTACATATGCCCCTTCTAATCAGTATTTTTGTATCCTTTGGATAAATAGTAGTGCAATTGCTGGGTTGTACGGTGGTTCTATTTTTAATTTTTTGAGGAACCTCCATACTGTTTTCCAGAGTGGCGGCACCAGTGTGCATTCCCACCAGCAGTGCTAAAGGGTTCCTCTTTTTCCACATCTTCACCAACATCTGTTGTTTCCTGAGTTGTTCATTGTAGCTATTCTGCCAGATGTGAGGTGGCATCTCATTGTGGTTTTGATTTGTATTTCCCCGATGATGAGTGGCGTGGAGCATCTTTTCACGTGTCTGTTAGCCACCTGAATGTCTTCTCTGGAAAAGCGTCTATTCATGTCTTTTGCCCATTTCTCCACCGGATTATTTGTTTTGGGGTGTTGAGTTGGATAAGTTCTTTATAGATTTTGCATACTAACTCTTTATCTGCTAGGTCATTTGCAAATATCTTCTCCCATTCCATTGGTTTCCTTTTAGTTTGGCTGACTGTTTCCTTCACTGTGCAGAAACTTTTATCTTGATGAGGTCCTAGGAGTTCATTTTTGCTGTTGTTTCCCTTGCCTCAGGAGATGTGTCAAGTAAGAAGTTGCTGCAGCCAACGTAAAAGAAGTTGTTGCCTGTTCTCTCCTCTAGGATTTGGATGGTTTCCTGTCTTACGTTTAGGTCTTTCATCCATTTTGAGTTTATTTTTGGGTATGGTGTAAGAAAGTGGTCGAGGTTCATTCTTTTGTGTGTCACTGTCTGGTTTTCCCAACACCATTTGCCAAAGAGACTGTCTTTTTTTCCATTGGATATTCTTTGGTGCTTTGTCAAAGATTAGTTGGCCATATGTTTGTAGGTCCATTTGTGGGTTCTCTATTCTATTCCATTGATCTACTTGTCTGTTTTTGTGCCAGTACCATACTGTCTTGATGATTACAGCTTTGTAATACAGCTTGAAGTCCAAAATTGTGATGCCTCCAGAATTGTTTTTCTTTTTCAACATTGCTTTGGCTATTTGGGATCTTTTCTGCTTCCCTACAAATTTTAGAATTGTCTGCTCTAGCTCTGTGAGGAACACTGATGTTATTTCAATAGGGATTGCATTGAGTATGTAGATTGCTTTGGGTAGTATTGACATTTTAACAATATTTGTTCTTCCATTCTACAAGCATGGAACGTTTTTCCACTTCTTTGTGTCTTCAATTTCTAACATAAGCTTTCTATAGTTTTCAGAGTAGAGATCTTTTACCTCTTTGTTTAGGTTTATTCCTAGATATTGCCTGGTTTTGGTTGACCATTTAACTGACTGAACCACCCAGGCACCCAGAGATAGGGTCTTTAAAGACACTATTAAGTTACATTGGGGTCATATGGAGGGCCCTAATCCAAAATGACCGGTGTCCTCATAAGAAGAGATTATGGCATAGACCTGCACAGAAAAAAGACCATGTGAAGACACTGGGATAATATGAAGAATATGGTTGGTAGACCCCAACCCTGCCTACACTTTGCTCTTGGACTTCTAGTCTCTCGAATTGTGAGAAAATCAATTTCTGTTGTTGAAGCCTCCAGTCTGGGGTACTTTGTTATGGCAGTCCTAGCAAACAAATACAGGGGTGTATTTTAGTGTGTTTTTCCAATGAACTTGACCATACAGTTCCTCTTTTGAACCAACAAAATTTCCTAAGGTGACATCTGCTGTCATTCCTTAGGCTGCAAGAGTTGTTGGCACTGCTGGGCATGGCAGATGCCTCCTAGGGACAGACTGACTGGTGCTGTGTGCTCTGCCCTTTACACACGTCCATACACTTGGGAGCTCTGCTGTGTCTCATACCCACATTCATGTTCTGATAAGCTGTAGAAAATGGTGGGTCCTAGTTTTGATCTTCATAAGCTATGGAAGTCTCTGATTTCTACAACCACACAATCTTAGTTGGGAGTCTCTGGGAGTCAGAGATGGTGTTTACTATGTATGCTATAAAGTGGACACTTAATCCTGAAATTAGGAAGGAGATTTAGATAGGCATGCAATATATTTCTTTTTCAAAAAAGATCTGTATTAAAATCCTCGCTTTGAGTAGAAGTTTCTTTCTTTTCCTTGACCAATGTGTTGTCCTTCTGGAGCATACTGTCTCTTTTTTAGTGAAATGTTTGCCCTATGACATAATGGAAAGGTTGAATGACAAGGAGATAAGCTCTTTTCCTTCCTCATGAATATTTTCTGTTCACCAAGATTTCTCCTGGTTTCTTTCTTGTCGTTGTTGTTCTGTATTTCCCTATTTGCTAACAATAATGGTAGATTGGAGGGATGGCCAATGAGACAGAAAAAAAAGACGGTGCTATTTATTTATCAGAATGTGTCAACGGATGTTTGAGAGTGGTGTCAATGTTGAGCACACATGGTAAGTAGTTTTTGTAAGACTTTCATGGAGGAACAGAGAGGCTCTTAAAAACGAAATAATCGTTGCTATTGGAAGTATAGCGAGAAGAGGCGGGGCTCCTGGTTTTCTCTGGTCAATGCAGCACTTGTTCATAGGGTCAAACGAACTTCTCTAGAAAAGTCACAGCACAGGCTTCTCCGGAGAAGAGAGTCAGGTAAGGACTTTTACTCTCTTTTATAAGTGCACGGCTGCATATGTGTTTATGAACTCAATGGAAAATAGCACCTCCAGTGAGGATGTTGATGGTGGAGAGTGGGACCAGGGAAGTGGCTGTGGACACTGGGTCTGAAAGGTGGTCCCCCAGCCTTCTGGCGCTCATATGGGGTGACCGGGACTGACCAAACACAACTCAACACGGACGGTCTCTGGACGTCAGGAAATTAAGATGCATATCAAGGTTCGTATATCAGTCTTTTGAGGTCAGACTACTACACTGAGCTGGAGAATCACCGTTGGATGTTTGTTAAAATACAGATTCCAGAACTCTTCTCCCCAAGATTTGGATTCGTTACATTGGAGTCTGCATTTTTAGCGGGTGCCCAGGTTATTTTGACATAGTGAGTCTTCAGACCCAGCTTGGAAACAACTGGCCTAGAAGCTTCCATTCCTGGGCGGTGGATGGGCCCGGCTGTCTCTCTCCTGCAGAAGGGCTGCCGGGAAACCAGGCAGCCTGGCTGTGTTATTGAGATAATACTGCAAACGGAACCCAGATGAGTCATATGTAAACTTATTAAGTTCAAATGTTTTCATAAGCAACTTGTCCTTTCCAAAAATCAGGTTATAATAGATCTGAGAGGAAGTCTTTGGGTTTGCTTGTCAGAAGCGATACCAAATGTAGATTTGGGGACGTTGCCACCCAAGCAACGGATTCTGTCATCGTAAGAGAGCAAATCTTTTTGACAATCAGATGACAATTACACTGGACTTCTCTGTAGGGGCCCAGCTGCGTGTTAACACATATTTGTGGCCTCTTATTTGGAATGCAATAAGCTAGATGCCTATTAAAAGCCCTTCATTCACTTTAAAATGGTCTCAGGAGATTATTTCTTTCTGTCCCACAGAGTTTAGAGACTTGCCTGAGGAATGGGCCTCAATCTTTGCTAAATTAGCTCTTTAGGTATTATTCCTCAAGAAGGGGCATCTCAGTTGTTCACAAATGACAGAGTTCGTACTCGGTGGGTCCCTTATGTAATTTGCAGCCCTGTGTTTAACCTAATCCTAAAATGGCTTAGAGTTTATGCAAAGCTAGTTTAGTACTGATCACTGCTGTACTCTCTTTCAAGCTGCTGATAAAATAATGTAAGAAAATTACAAAACTTTTCTTAAGGTTTCTTGCTATTTCATTGGTCTTTAACACCTAGACAGGATTTTTTTTTTTTATGGTTTTTAAAACCTCAACACGTATCTCAGGCCATGAGGGTTTCTCAAAGTCCAATTCGTAATGCTATTGCCAAAATCAAAGTGGGAGAGACATGTTTTTTGTCAAGTCAAAATCCAGTTTAAGTGATATAAAACAAGGCCGTTCTTCGGTTAAGCATGTATGTAAGTAGTGATGTAGGAATTAGATAATTTGGATGCTTCTCTATCTGTCATGGGAACTGAGAAGACACATACCCACTTTTATGTTGATGACATAATCTTAATATCACTTATTGGAACAGCTGTAAAACACTGATGAGCCTGTTGGCTGATTATTATCAGAAAGAATCACTATCAACTAAATGAACACTGAAGTTGCCGTGGTTGGCCGAGATGTCTCAAGAGTTGAGCCGGATTTTGTCATAACTGGAGAGTTTTAAATGAAAAAGCAACTCATTTAATGTTAAAGAATGATAATGAATGAAGGTTTTGTCACATTAAAGAGTGTTTTTGTATTCTTGGGTCTACCTATGGGAGCTAATATTGTGGTGGGCTCATCAGAATTCTGAGCTATCGAAAATCAGAAATTCTCCTGGGGCCATGTTGGGATTTAAAAATTATTGAGGTAGCCAACCAGTAAGACTTAAGCTTAAAAAGTTTCAGACCAAAATCTTTTGTTTTCTTTTTTGACATAGAAATTTGGGAGTTGCACCCCAAAATCTATGGGCACTTGGCAGGTTAAAAGTCCAGTTTTTTGAAAGTCTTTGGCCCAACATCTAGGCCATTGGTTCTTAACTGGGGTTATTCTCCCTACCCCCAGGGACAGTGGACATTTTGCTTGTCACACCTGAGCAGAGGTACTACTGACATCTAGTGGGCATCTAGTAGGATACTAATCATGCTACAGTGCAGGGGACAGCGTTCTCCCTGCCCTACCCACCTCCCCCCCCACTCATGTCCTAGAGTTTATCCCCGCTCTGTGTCAATAATACCACAGTGGAGAATCCCTATTCTAGTCCATTGTGGGGCCACACTGGGTGTGGTTCTGGGCTGGCATCCCCTCCATGACTTACTGATAATGAAGACCTTGTCAGCGACGTTCACTCCAAAAGCGATTCAGAATTTGCCAAAAGGTCAACTGAGTTTTGATTTGAGTGGTATGGTCCAAGGAAAATTTTGCCCATTCACTCCGCTAGAGTCTCTAAAATCTTTCTCTGCATTGCATAGATGTTGAGAGAAAACAAGCAGACAAACTTAACATATGTGCATTTTATTATTAGTTTTCCAAATATTTCCTAATTGAGGTGATGAGATGATAAGCCCCTAGGATGGATTCAGTTAATGAAGGAAAACTGTAGAGTGCTCTCTGAGTCTCCTGTTGATGATGATGGTGGAAGGTTTTCTTATAGCTTTTTCTGTGGCGGTATTTAGGAAGACTTCATATGAGGAAGATTTCTGTGACTTTATACATCCCACATGTATAACTGTATGTATCCTACAAGCTAACAGTGTTGAGTTCCTGAGAGATACAGCACAAGGAAGATTCCAAGCCTGCTTTCCACATTTATTAAATCTCCCCAGGTGACACAGGAACCTCAGTGGCCTTCATAACCTGGACCAGACCCAGCCTCGAAGCTTTAGACCTTTACCTTTCCATCCCCAGGTGCTGGCCTGGCCCAGTGTCCAGACCCAAAGCTCTTCATAAGGGATCAGCACCCTGAGTCCCAAGTTTCATCTTCCAGAGAGAAGGCGGAGGAAGCTGGAAGTTTCTTTAACCCGCAGCTTGCTTCTGAAGATTCTGCGGCAGGCATTAGGTGAACATGAGGCCATAACAACCTCTCTGAGAGGCCTTTGTGCGGAGTTTGGGCTGAGGTGGTGAGTAGGGTGTGGGATGGAACCCACATTAGAGGTGGAGACATCCCTTACCTATCACTTTTTATATAAGCATGCCAGCAGTAGCATCATCCTGGAATATGGTACCTGGAAGATCAATTAATCTCTTTTCAGTGAACTTGGATAGTTCCTTCTACTAGGAAACCAATGTCAGCTAATAGAAAGCCAGTTGGAATGCACGGTTGTAGCAACTGATTAAACTCAGACGCCTGCCCCTTAATTGGTTTTGATCTGTTTTTTGTTTTCTGTTGTTGTTTTTGTTGTTTTAAACCTTGAATTTTTCTACATGATTTAATGATGTAAGACAACCTATCTACTTGGGAGTGTGAGCAGGGTAGAAAGGATAAGTAAGTGTCAGGTAAAAAAAAGATATGAAATTTTTCGTTTGTTTTCTGAGAGAGGGTGCAAGTGAGTGAGGGGCAGAGAGAGAGAGAGAGAGAGAGAGAGACAGAGAGGGAGGGAGGGAGGGAGAGAAGGAGAGAGAAAAGCAGGGCTCACCCAAAGCGGGGCTTGTGCTCACCCGAATCGGGGCTTGGACTCATGAACTGTGAGATTATGGCCTTAGCCAAAATCAGATGCTTAACCAACAGAACCATCCAGGCCCCCAGTGTATGAAGTTTTAAAGTTAATGCCTTTTTAGTAACATGAAACTAACCAGGAACTTTTGCTAGCTGTGGTATGAATAAGGAAATCATGGATCATTTGTGTAATTTTTTTAGGGTGCGAGTGGTTCCCATGGATGTGAATGGCTTCCCCAGCGATACTTTCTTATCTGCCTTGCTCATCTCTCAGGGACTGGATGCGCTCTGCCATTCCTACTGTTAGTATTCTTCTCCCTTCTCCAATTCTACTTGTACCCTTGCTCAAGCTTCGATAATTTTAAGACCCACAAAGCCTTGAAATAGGTTAATTCCTTTGCAGAGAAGATTGCCTGTTGGTTGTCCCTACGCTTGTTACAAACAGCACTGCAGGAGAGCAGAAATCATGTTCAGGTCCTCAGTTTCTGAGATGACTGGTTTTAATGCTGCCAGTGTGGACTGGGTCCTCCTCTTTCTATCCTTAGCATCTTCTGCTGCACTGGAGCTTCTCTTTCCCTTAATTCTAGTTCTATCTGCCACAAGGAACCTTGGGGATTACCCATCCTGTCCCGTTGGATAATGGGACTAAGGCCCCCAAAGCATGAGGACCGTTGTAAATTCTTCTTGCGGTCTGATGCCCTTCCTATAATACTCTGCGGGACCAACTCCCAAACCATTTGAAACTGAGTTCTGGCCATTGTTATTTCACAGAGCAAAGTCATAATAATTCAGGTGTCCTAAAGTTAGAATTTATGGTCACTTACCTTTAGTTAGCCAAAGTGTAATCTTGTGCCAGATATATAGAAAGGGTTTGCTAAGTCAGCATTTCCTACGGTGTGCTATTCTGTCAAATGCTGGAAAACACAGTTTTATCATCAAATAAACAACGTGTGGGAACCACTACATATTAAGCCTAGCTCTTAAGAGATTCAAAATGTACATTATTGGTACATTATAGGCTCAGAGCATTCTTGCAGAGTTCGAACTTATGTATTTATTTAACTCCGTATTTCCCAAACGTGCTTAACCATAACTTCCTCTACCCCCTCTCTATCCTGCCCTCCACCCCTCCATATATATATAATCAGCTAATAACATTCTGGGAGTTACGATTCCCTGGAACACAGTTTGGGAAAAGATGTTCTGAGCAAAGACATGGGGGGACTCTCAGAGCCCCTGACACTGTAAAGTTATCTGGAAAACCGTATTTTGCCATTCTGCATGGAGTCAGCCTGCATTTTGCATCCGTCTCCACGTAATAGAACATCTACACGCATCCATTTTATCTGGATACTTTGAGGGCTCAGTATTTTTCTGGTCCATAATCTCTCTGATGGCACCAAGTTATAAACAACTGGCAAGACAATGTATTTTAACCACAAAATGAAACTGCAGTTCCTGCAAAAAAAGCCGGGATTTCATGAAGTCCATGAAAGTGATGTTGGAAAACAGCTCAAAGCTTATGGAAAGCCACCTACAAATGAAATTCCGTGAGAGTTAACCTACATAAGAGCCAAAGAAGAAAAACTCAGGAAGAATGAAGACTAGACGGATCTTCCCAGCAAAAAAAGTTCTGAATCTCCAATGAATTCGAGAGGCTGCAGGCAAAATCCATCATTCCATTAAATATGTTTTTGCAAGATGACCTTCTTCATATTCATGCTTTGGAACTCAAATGCAAAATAAAGGGTATCAGAGAATTTTATCAGAAATTTAGTAAAATTGGTCTGCTCAAGGGTCATTTGCTGTTTATCCTAAGAATTCATGCCTTCCTAGTTTACCTCCAAAATGCAGTCTTCAAAGCTATCACCTTCATCATCATTGACCACTGAGTTTTGGCCACTGCATTTACTTTAAGTGCCCTTTTCCCCCTGGTATTAACTATCCTCAAGGGAGAACGGTGGGTTTTGAGAAATAGTACTTCAGAGGACAAGTGGTTTTAGGGACTCTCAGACGTTCCGTATGTTACCTGGGGATGTTGCTGATTTGAAATGGGTATTATTTGTTTTTAATTTTTTTTGTGTATTTATTTTTGAGAGAAAGAGAGAGAGAGAGCACGAGCAGAGGAGGGGCAGAGAGAGAGAGAGAGAGGGAGACACAGAATCTGACGCAGGTTCCAGGCTCTGAGCTGTCAGCCCAGAGCCCGACGCGGGGCTCGAACTCACAGACCGTGAGATCGTGACCTGAGCCGAAGTCGGCCGCCTAACCGACCGAGCCACCCAGGCGCCCCTAAAATGGGTATTATTGAATGTCGAGGCAGCTCCACTGAGTAGGTGTTGTGTGGTGATGGTGAGCATGGGCCTCATGGGAGTCAGACGGTGGCATTCAAGGCCCAATTTCATCCCCTGCTGCTTCTGTGACCTCGGACGCTGTTCTTAGTCTCTCTGAGCCTCAGTTTTCTCTCTGAGATGGAACAGGAAAAGCACTCGCCGGATGGGAGCATAGTGAGGATTTAAGGAATCACCTGCATTGGTTTCCTAGAGCTACCATAGCAAAGTGCTGCCAACTGCGTGGCTAAAACAGCGGAAATCACTTTCTCCCAGTTCTGGAAGCTGGAAGTCTAAGATCAAGGGGGCAGCAGGGCTGCTCCCTTCTGAGGGCTGTGAGAAGTCCGTGAAGCCAGGCTTCTCTCCCAGCTTCTGATAGCGTTGGCGAGTAGATGGTGTTCCCGGTCTCTTCAGACCATCTTCTTCCTGTGCACATGAATCTCTGTGCCTCGATTTCCCCTTGTATAAGGGCACCATTCATATTGGATTAGGACTCACACCAATGACCTCATCTTAGCTTGATTACCCCTGTGAAAACTCCACATAAGGTCACATTCTGAGATGCAGAGGGTTCAGAGGCCAATGTATCTTTTTTGGAGGATACAGGTCAAACTGTAATAATGTTTAGGAGGAGGTGTTAATAACACAACACGTGGTAAGCCTTCATCAAATTTGAATAATGATTCTTGGGTTCATCCACATGAAATTGCTGATATTGACCATTTTGCCCTATAAAAAATGCAGATATAATATAATTAACCTTTTTTTGCTTTCCTTTACTTCCCGTGGTCTCCGGCTAGACGCTCTTTGTCCTTGACACAGATCCCTGCTTTGGGCAACCGGCAAGAGGCAGGCTCTGCTAACCGCAGAAGGAGAGAGTGCTGGACTGACTCCTTTTGCCACTTGCATTCAGAGGCATTCATCTGTCTCGGCTCTGGAATTTCTTCTCAAATCTTTACCTCCTGAATGTAATAGATGTACCATGAAGCTTACCTGTCAGGCCCCCCCACTTGTAAGGGATCTTTCCAAGGCCCTGGGAGAGGCTCCCCAACATGTATGTGTTTTTGTAAAATTTGCAGAAATAACATATTTCATCCCGGCCAGATTAAGATCACCATCTCTGCTCTCCAACTTCTGTCACGCTTTCCCTCATCTTGGGTAGCACTAGGGTGGCCCTGAAGAAATTTTTAAAAATAAAACTTAATTTTGTTAGAGCGCCTTTGGTTCACAATAAAATTGAGCCCCAAGTGCAGGGATTTCCCATATACCCTCTGCTGCTGCCCGTGCACAGCCTCCCCCACTGTCCCTCACGAGTGGGACGCTTGTTACAACCAGTGACTATGTCAACATATCCAAACCCACAGTTTACATTAGGGTTTACTCTTGGCGTTGTACCTTCTCTGGGTTTGGACAAATGGATAATGACATGTATCCGCCATTATAGTATCATACAGAATAACTGTGCCTTAATAATACTCTGTGTGCCACCTGTTCTTCCCTCCCTTCTCCCGACACCTGCCGACCACCGACCTTTTTCCTTTTGGCACAGTTTTACCTTTCGCAGAAGGTCATATGGTTGGAGTCATACAGTATATAGTCTTTTCAGATAGGTTCTTTCTCTTAGTAATACGCATTTAGGGTTCCTCCATGGCCTTCATGGCGTGATAGTTGGCTTCTTTTTCAAACCGAGTACATTCCAACGTCTGGAGGTACCACAGCTTCTTTCTCCAGTCACCTACGGAGGGCATCATGATTGCTCCCACGTTTTGACAGCTATGAACAAAACTGCTATAAAGCCCTGGGCAGTCTTGAGGTAACTTGAAGGAAAGGAGACGGGAGCGCATGTACAGTGGGATTCGTGGGATTCACGTCTATGAGTTGCGGTCACGCCACGTGTCACCAAGCACTCTTAGCTATCCTGGTGTAGGAATGTGCCAGGTCGTGGCCCGGATGTGCCGGGGTGGACATCACCCAGCCATAGGACTGTGTTCTCCTTCCCTGCTTCCCGAAGTGTGTGGCTCGGGGGGGGAGAAACCAGATTTGAAACGTATGGAGTCAGAGGCCAGTTAGTGAAAATTTCATCAGATGTATGACCTTGTAAGTGGAGGAGTTGGTTCTTATCAACACCTTGTCAAATGGAAGTTCTCTCTGTCAGGAATATATCTGTTAAGGCAGCACCTTCCTATCAACTCTGCTAGAGGAAAGATCGAACTATCATTCTCTATGTAGAATACATATAACCTTTTTGTCTTGTGAAGAGGTGCTCAAAGAACATCCAGCACGACCCCCCCAAAAAAAGTGAAGGAAAAAGAAAGTATTATAGAGTTATGTGAGTTATTTGGCTTAAAAAAAATATGGTTTTGTTGGATTTTCATCCTTGGTATTTGTCAGATTAAATTACATAATTTGTTGAGATTTCTTTTCTCAGTTATATATTAAATATGCTTACATAGAAAATTTTAATTTTGTATTCTTTTTTCTTAAAGAGGGACTCAGACTGTGGAGCCTTCTAGTCTGCTGAGCCTAGATCCTTCTGTGTCCCTGGGCTCCTTTATCTTAAGATCTAGCTGCTTTTTGTGTGGCATCTGACCAACTCTTTTTATTACATCTGGGCCATTTAAATACCCAACAATAAAGCAAATATTAATTTTAATATGCTCTTGACTTACAGAGAAAGTAAAGGCAACTGTATATAAAGTTGTGTGTCTTAGTATGAATGGAGGGATCTGTATGAATGGAAAGATGGAGAAATAATCTTTTATCATATAATTTTACAAATGTTGCTGTTATGCTCGTGGAACAATTAAACAATGCTTCATAATTCTGTAAAACTCCTATATTTTCTTGATGTTAAGATAAATCCTTGATCTTTTATCACAACATAGGTGAGGTCTACTTTTAACTAGGGAATATCTGACTCTGGTTAACTATATTTTAATTTATTTAATATAAACTCTCTATACCTGCTTTTCAACTTACTCATAAAATGTTGAAAAAGATCATATAAATAATGACGTGGTTTTGTCTGTGGAGGATGCTGTTAGGACTGGCCTTAGTTCACAGCTAGTAGAGAGATGATATACATTTCTAAGTAGCTCTGTTCCCCAAGCCCCACTTTTGTTGTCATTTATTTGTTACTTGAGATTCAATTTGGTTATTTTACTTGAGCTGAACACATTTTGGCCTCATTTAGAGGGGCGGCCTTAGCTGCAGATAGATGAAAATTTGCATATTTTCGTTCTAGAAAGAGACACAATAAAGGATTTTGGATATTTATGTGGCTAGTTAAAGTTTCTTTTAATGTTTATTTCTGACAAGAGTGTGAGCGGGGGAGGGGCAGAGAGAGAGAGGGAGACACAGAATCCCAAGCAGGCTCCAGGCTCCGAGCTGTCAGCACAGAGCCTGACGTGGGGCTCGAACTCACAAACCGTGAGCTCATGACCTGAACCGAAGTTGGAAGCCTGACTGACTGAGCCGCCCAGGCACCCCATTGTGTGGGGTGTGCCTAGAAAAAGGCTGGGCTCCCTTTTAGTTCTGTTAGTTTCCTGAGTATTGCTGAACGTGTGCAGCCAGCCTTTGTTGCCAGCAGCAAAGGGACCGCTGCTGGTTTGCATCAGTCTGTGTCAGGACATTGAAACCTTTGCTCCCATTCTTCTTTCCAGAGTGGAATGCATACGGTGTCCACGTTGCATCTCATGCCTTTACCGTAAGAGATGTCGACATTATACAGAGCCAGTGAGGATTGCAAATCCGAAGACTCCTGAAACACATTTTCTGGCATTGCCTTCAATTGTGCAAATCTTACAGAGTTGTCCTTAAATTATGCAAATTGTGTTATAAAAAGGAAACAACATAAGAAGAACTATGTCGGTGTCACATCAAAATGACTATAATGCCATATAAAAGAAAAACGGCTTTTAAATTTGATTTCATTCACTCATTATTGGCAACATGCTTTGAGGTACAGAGAACTTCTCTAGTCACACAGGCCTAGCTGGAGTTCTAACCCACAAAACATGGCGGGTCCCAAACATCCCTCAGGGGTGGTAAGCAAATCATAAATGTTTTCAATCCTCAGCTCCTTCCTGAGCCACTGCTGTATGTTTGGCATGGTTTCCAGCCCTACAGAGGCAGTGGTCAGTGTGGCACAGAAGTCCCTGTTCTCAGAAGGTTTCTCTTTTAGCGTGATGGGAAATAAACCAGTGAACAAATGCGTGTGTCACACAGGCATCACACAAGCAGGGTGAGGGAGCGGAGACTGAGGGAGATGGTACTTTAGGGACAGCTCTCCAAGAAGGCTTCTGGGAGGTGGTGACATTGGAGTAAGGAATCTACATGCAGGAAGAGAGGACGTCATGTATGTTTCTAAGAGAAGAGTTTTCCAGATGGAGAGAACGTCAAATGTCTTGAGGTGGGAACAAGCAGGGTCGTTTAAGGAACAGCAAAGGGCTGGCGTGACCAAATGGAGTGTCCGGGCTGGTGATGTAGGCGGAGGGGAAGCCGGGGAGGGGAAAGGTGCGATTTATTTGGTTTTCAGTTTAAAAAGACGGCCTGCTGTCCTCTGGAGAGGATGTCCTATGGAGAGGACACGACTGGGAACGGTGTTTATTCGTTAGTGTTTGCAGATAAACCATCCCAAGATGTGACAGTTTAAGGCAATAGCCATGTATTTTGGCTCCCAAGACTGGGCGATAATAATGTGGGCTGAACTTTGCAGGTCGTCTCCTCTGTGCTGAAACCTTTCAGATCAGAAGGGCAAGGTATTCATGAATGTTGTGTGGGTAGAGAGGCATAATGCGGGAGCTGGTACTTGACTCTCTCAGACAGATGTGGCGGGTGTGGACAGTGTGGTGAGGGCCTTTGGGAGGAGGGGGAAGCATGAAGAAAGAAGCTGAGGGGTGAATGCACATGGTGTGTTGGTCATAGGGTGGGAAACCAGTCCAACTGGAGATGATGAATCTCGGCCAGTGCTGCATAGGTGGGAGGGTGTGGCCAGGCTTTGGAGACACTGGACAGCAAGAAGATTTAGTTCTGAAGTCAGAGGAAATAGCCACAGAAGGCTTTTGACTATGAGAGCCACATAGAAGATGAAGGGGAACCTTGCCATTGTGCTTGATGATGGGGACTGGGTGGGGACTAGGAACTTCCCCTGCCACTGGAGAGCCTGGCACTGAGAGAGCCCCCCTCCCAGGAGTGATCACCATGGAGTTGGGAAGAAGATAGGCAAGCTAACTGGTAAAGTGAGGCGGAAGGACTTGCCGATGCGCTGGATGAGAGAGGGAGGGGAGGGGTTCACAAGAGGTGATCCTGTGGCATTCCCGAAAGTGTGTTCTCTGTTCCATAGTATAATGCTATGTACTGCTGTTCTCATATCATCATGATGGTCAAATACAAAGAAATGACTCTAGGGTGTTCAAGAAGGAAGAGATTTAATACAGGGAATACTTAGCTTTTAGAGAGACGGGAGGTTGTAGGCGTCTCCAGGAACCATCAGAGGCAGCTGCCTCCAGCACAGAAAGTTTAAAAAGAGAGAAAAACATCCCTGTCTTGCCAAAGCCCTCAATCACCACGCCCCACCCGTCAGAGGAGCACTACCATGATGACGGTTTCTCT
Source organism: Panthera leo (assembly GCF_018350215.1). NCBI lineage: Eukaryota > Metazoa > Chordata > Mammalia > Carnivora > Felidae > Panthera > Panthera leo. The sequence continues at coordinate 139,944,571 of NC_056683.1, read as the reverse complement.
GGTGCTTCCCAAAGCATGCATGAGTGCTCCTCCTGGGTAGAATCTGGCTGGGAGTCCTGCAGGCAGAGATTCTGGAATTGTAGGTATTAGATTTCCAGCTCTGAAACTCGGGGGGATGAGGGCAACAGAGACCGATTGATGTGGGTCATTCCTTCCTTCCTTTCAATTCCAGTTGCAATTCCTGCAGAGAGCCTTGCCATATTTTATAAGATTTCTTTTAGCAGAGTTTGGTCAAAATCCACTTTGGCACTTCCATCGAAGTTGCAAACAAGAATTTAATTCTAAAGACCATTCAGCGGTGTTTCTTATTGTTTCCTCTTACGGAGCAAGGCTGGATAGAAAATTTGGTGAAATAGCTTATTGGGTTGGAGGTAGACTCATTTGTACCTGCCCTATATGTGTTTTCAGCCTGTACATTTGTGTATCTATACATCTCTCTCTCTATATATTTTTATATATTGATTGAAATAGAGATGCTGATTTTTAACTTGCTAGCTGATTGAATTTCAGACTCTCCTGCTATGGACTGTAACATCAGAACATACAGAGATGGAGAGGCGTTGCTCAAAAATATTTTTATAGAGCTCTACAGGCCAGCTTTCCTAATTTTTTTCTCCTTAAAGCTTTGGTGGAACAAGAAAGGAAGAATTAATAAAGGAGAACAGAGACTAAGAAAAGTTAGAAAGAAGGCTCATCAGAAACCAAGAGTGAGAGGTAGATTTCTGGGGCGCCTTCTTGAATCTTCATTGCTATTAAGTGTGTCGAGAATGCTCAGTGGTCATTCTCACGCCGTCTCCCCCACCTTGATTTTTCTATCCCTTCATTTTACAAATGTTTATTAGGGGCCTATTGTATGCCCAATATTGTGTTAGAATTGGAAGTTGAAAATCTAGTCTTAACTCTCAAAACCTCAATTTAATGCGAGGGAGTAGATATATTGATACATAATTACCATACAGTGTGAGCCTCGCATAGCAGGACCACAAATTTACAAATATTTCAGGAGGGTAAACTTAGCTTCTCTGTGTTCTATTAGTGTCTTCTCTGTAAGTCACCATGATGGTTAAATTTATGTGTCAACTTGACTGGGCTATAGGATGGATGCCCAGAACATTATTAAACCATTATTTCTAGCTGTGTCTGTGAAGGGTGTTTCTGGATGAGATTTGAACCGGTGAACTGAATAAAGCAGATGGCCCCTCCAGTGTGAGTGGGTATCATCCAATCCTTTAAGGGCCAGAATAGATCAAAATGCAGAGGAAAGGAAGGGCAGCTGGGTGGCTCAGTAGGTTAAGGTCTATGCTGTCAGCGGGGAGCCTGCTTGGAATTCTCTTTCTTCCTCTCTGCCCCTCCCCACTTGTTCTCTCCCTCTCTCTCTCTCTCTCTCTAAATAAATAAACTTAAAAAAATTCAGAGGAAGGGTTTGCTCTCTTTCCACTTGAGCTGAGATCATCATTTTCTCCTGCCCTTGGACATCAGGGCTCCTGGTTCTCAGGCTTTTAGACTCAGAACAGGACTTATGTTGGTCCTTGGTTCTCAGCCTTTTGGTCTGGGACTGAATAACTTCACCGGCTTTCCTGGTTCTCCAGCTTGCAGGTGGCAGGTTCTGAGACATCTTGCCCTCCATCATCGTGTGAGCCAGTTCCTATAATAAATCTCTTGTATCTACTTACCTACCTACCTATGTATCTACTTATCTACCTATCATCTGTCTGTCTATAATATATCTATCAATTATCTATCTATCTATCTATCTATCTATCTATCTATCTATCTATCATCTACCTATCATCTATCTGTCATCTGTCTGCCCATCTATCATCTGTCTATCTACCTACCTACCTACCTACCTATCTATCATCTATCTGTCATCTGTCTGTCCATCTATAATCTGTCTATCTGTCTATCTATCTATCTATCTATCTATCTATCATCTATCTTATTGGTTCTGTTTCTCTAGAGAACCATGACTAATAAAGTCCCCATCCAACTCGATCTGTGTTTGTGTCTGTGTGTCTCTATGTGTTTTAGACTCTAACGGGCCAGTTATCTCAGTCTAGCTAGTTAATTTAGTTACTAAATTAAATAGTAAACTAAATACAAAATACTACCAGTTAGGTAAATTGTCTCACTTTCTTCTAGCATAAATAATCTCTTACGAGTAATTTAATTCCTTTTCAGTTATATGTTTAACCTTTTTGCTTTCTTCCCCCCATTGCCACCCATTCTAAAATGGCATGAGCACATGGTTGCTGGTGGTGGGGAAGAGAAATGGCTCATAGGCTTCTGTACTGGTCCCTCTGTGGTCCTTTATGTCACCTGGCCTCTTCATGTACTATCTTCTCTCTGGGACAGATGTTACTTTGGCCCGGTGCTCTTCCCTCAATGACAGGGCTCCTCCTCAGTGCTCCCCGGCATTTCCCCCAGGCCTTGGCAATGTAGTGACTTTCCCCCAACTTTCCCACATTACCACCCGCCCCCTCCCACCCCCCCATCTCCTCACCTTGCTAAGAAGCACCATCAGCAGCTACCTTCCATTTCCTGATGGGGCAGGTGGGAGCTTCTTCTGCCTAGAGAGGTAGAGGGAACCATGGAGGTAACCACTCAGGTTCTCTTTCCTTTACCATGGCGTGTACCATTTTTACTCAGTGCAGATACCCCACATTGCTAGCGGGCTAGCCTGCCAAGCATTTCCTCTTCCATTTTTATTCCAAACAGAAACTGGGGCACAAAGCCCATCTCTTTTATTTTTTTTCTCAACCTAAGCCTTCAATCCACAGGTGAGAAGCCATAATCTGTATATTTTACCAATTGTACCCTGTCTTCCTCCAGTTTTTCTTTTTCTTTCTATCCTTTGCTAGGCTGGAAAGGTCAGGATTTCCATTTCTTCTTATCCCTGGAAAGGACATCCTCGTTGACATATGCTCATTCTTGCCATGGGAAATAAGTTTTATTGGCCTGACTTCAATGGTAGATGGTATGCAGGGAGAAAACGAGGTTTACCACGGTTTACCAATATGTGTACAAAGGCACACATCTTGTGAATACTGAATCACCATCTCTGTGGTACATGCTATCTGGGAGAATCAGTGGGAGCTTCACAGAACAAGTAATTCTTTTTTTTTTTTTAATATTGATTTTTGAGACAGTGCAAGCAGGGGACAGAAGATCTGAAGTGAGCTCTTCGCTGACAGCAGTGAGCCTGATGTGGGGCTTGAACTCATGAACTGTGAGATCATGACCTGAACCAAAGTTGGATGCTCAACCAACGGAGCCACCTAGGTACCCTCAGAACAGGTAATTCTTAAATTGGGACTTGAGGAATAAGCTAGAATTTTCTAAGTAGACCAGCATAGGAAGAGCATTCCAGGATAAAGCACAAATATTTTCAAAGTCCTAGAAGTACACAAGTTTGATAAGCTCAGAAAAAGAGTTTTTGGTCTCTGTTATTTCAGAAAGTCCTGGACAAGAGTCGGTTTTTGTTGTTGAGAGTAAACCAGGCAGCACAAATGAGCTGAAAATCAAAATGTGTGGCTCCAATTTAAGACAGACTCTGAACTTGTGCATGCCTCTTTCTTCTCCCCAAAAGTTGCCTTTCAAATGACAATAAAGGGATAGCAACAGCAACGATAATGATAATAATACAGAAACAAATGACAAAAATGTAGGAATTGCCTTTTATGACCTGACCCTTTATATTTTTAAATTATAGTTCCTGGAGTGAAATCTGAGGGAAAAAAAATCATATGTAACACCTGAACCCATAAAACATTGAAGAGAAAACATAGGCAATAAGCTCCCTGACATAGGTCCTGGGGATGACTTTTTGAATCTGTCACCAAAACTAACAGCAACAAAAGCAAAAATAAACAAGTGGGGCCACATCAAACTATAAAGCTTTTGCACAGCAAAAGAAGCCATCAACCAAATAAAAAGGCAACTTACTGAATGGGAGAAAATATTTGCAAGTCATTATGTCTGACGAAGGGTTAATATTGAAAATATATAAAGAATGCATATAACTCAATAATAACAACAAAAATAATCTAATTAAAAATGGGCAGAAAGTCTAAATAGATACTTTTCTAAGGAAGTAAGATAGATGGACAACAAGTATGTGAAAAGATGCTCACATCATTAATCATCGAGGAAATACAAATTAAAATCACAATGATATAGTACCTCACACCTATTAGAATGGCTATTATAATAAAGAAAAGAAAGGCAAGTTAGGGGTGCCCGGGTGGCTCAGTCAGTTAAGCATCAAGACTCTTGATTTTAGCTCAGGTCATGATCTCACAATTCGTGAGATCAAACCCCACGTCGGGCTCTGTGCCCGATAGCATGGAGCTTGCTTGGGATTCTCTCTCTTCCTCTCTCTCTGCCCCTCCTGTGCACTCTCTCTGTCTCTCTCTCTCTCAAAATAAATAAATTTAAAAAAACAAAAGGTAAAAAGTTTGGGCTTTGAAATTCTACAGAACTAGGTTAGAATTCTAGCACTGCACATAGTAAAGAAAAAAATCATAAATAGTAAAAGAGTGAGTGAGTTTTCCTTGGAAGAAAGAGAATACCCCTGAGAGCCCTTTGGCATCCACTACTCTCTTGCTTATTCCCCCCAGCCAGAAGATGGGTAGTTTGACTTCTAGGGTCTCAGTTTCTGCAGTTCTGCCCTCACCTCTCTTCCCAGCCAGAAATACCCTGCTAATCATTTATTCTCCAAATACTGCTTTTGTATATTTTATTTTTGAAAGAAATTTTTTTCATGTTTATTTATTTTTGAGAGAAAGACAGAGTGTGAGTGGAGGAGGGGCAGAGAGAGAGGGGAACATAGAATCTGAAACAGGTTCCAGGCTTGGAGCTGTCAGCACAGAGCCCGATGTGGGGCTAGAACTCGTGAACCATGAGATCAGGACCTGAGCCGAAGTTGGACACTTAACCGACCGAGTCACCCAGGTGCCACTGTGTATTTTATTTGTAACATAACCTTCAGTCCTGTACTGTCTCTGCTCTTCTGAACCCTGAAGTCTCTTCTGGCCCCATAGTTCCACTATCTGACCTATCCTGGACTTTCAGCCATACCTCACTTTCCCCTCTCCTTCCTGTTTCTATGCAACCCAGAGTTGCTGAAGAGTGTCACCAAAATGTGTTGATTGAGTCTCCTAAGAGTTCTTTTGCTACATCATACAGAAAGTGGGAGTGTTCTTTTTCCCTAGCTAAATTCTTTTTCTCAAACTCTCAACCCAATGCCCCTCAAGCTTCCATGGAAAATGGCCTTGACTCAACTTTAATGTGAAGAGTGTTCCCATTTATTTATTTTTTAAGTTTATTTATGTATTTTGAGAGAGAGCATGCATGCAAGCAGGGGAGGGGCAGAGAGAGAGAGAGAGAGAGAGAGAGAGAGAGAGAGAGAAATAGAGAGAGAGAGAATCCTAAGCAGGCTCTGAGCTGTCAGCCCAGAGCCCCACGTGGGGCTCAGACTTATGAATTGTGAGATCATGACCTGAGCCGAAACCAAGAGTCAGATGCTTAACTGATTGAGTCACTGAGGCATTCCAAGAGTGTTTCCATTTACATTTGGCTCCCTCAACATCTTTCCTCTCCAGCACTTGTCTGTATTTTCTCCTGTCCTTTCCTGTGTCAAGGGAAGAAACTGCCATTCACTCTTACACCCTCCTGTACCCAAGCTGTGGGTTGAATTCCCTTCTACCTTCTAGCACAGCTGGCACCATCAGTGTTCTGCACTTTTAACCCCTTTCCTCAACCTCTCTCTTGCCAGGGCCTGTTCTTTGTCTTTATATATATTAAGATTTCCCAATCGTAAATCTTCCCTGTACTCTGCCATCTCCTTGAGCAACTCTTCTAAATTCCCCTTCTTTCTGCCTCCAGAATTCTTGAATGACTGGCCAACTCTTCCTGTTCCTTATCCTGTGCTTCTCCACTCTAACCCTTAAACATTGGCTTTGCCTCCAATCATCTATTGGTATTTCTTTCTTGAAGGCCATGAATGAACTTGACTTTCCGTATCTACGATCTTTTCTCAGGTATAATTTCCCCAGACCTTGTTTTAGCATTGGATATTGTTAATTAGCCTTTCCAGTTTTAAATCCTCTCTGCTCTTTGTTTCCGTGGCAACTCATTTTATAGGTTCTCCCCTTTTTGTTTTCTTTCTTCTTTTTTTCTTTTCTCTTCTTCCCCAAATGAGCACATCTGTTTATGATGATGATGATGATGTTACTAGTATTGCCATGATTATTATTACTAATATATTTTCCTTGAGCCCTAAATATCCACCCGACACCCCTCCAGGTGCTTTCCATATGTTAGCATAGTTAATAACGACCACAACCCTTGGTGACTACCATTATTCCCCTTTTACAGATAAAGATACTAAGGCGTGGAGAGGTTAAAAAAAAAAAGCCAGGCATTCTGACTCTGAAGTCCAAGTTCTGGACCATTTTGATAACCTTTTGTACTCACCGTGACATTTTCCAGGCTATCTCCTCTCCTCCTAGGCTTTGACTCTCACTCTTAGTGTATGGTGAGCATCTGTACCTTTTTTTTTCTCTCTAGCCTCACACTATGACCTCGACAGTGCAGCTTTGACACCCATGTCCCATCAAGACTGTGTATTTCCTCCCCCAACAGTTTCACCGACCTGACATCATTACATTTGTTAACAGTCCCACCTGCTTCTAAACTTGTCATTGTCACTGATGTTTCTGCAGGTAATCACACCTGTAAATTCATCTCATCAACATTGCTGCCTCTGCTGACATCATCAACTTCATGCTCAGTGTTCTTCTCCTTCTAGTGGCCTCTAGGCCAGTTTACCACTCACAAGAAAGCAAGATTGATGATGTCTGAATAAAATATATAGTTGCTATTGAGTGGGCTCTTTGGCCAATTTCTCTGTGTTTGATATGTCACCAAAGGGTTGCTCCCATTTTAACATCCCTTTTACTCAACTCTGTGTCTGTGGGCAAGAGCCTTAGCCAGGCCAGGTCTTAAACATAAATGTTTACAACTTTGGAAAATAATCTCCCATTTGCCTCCACAAAAAGGTGCCAACAGCTCCGTGAGTTGGCTTCCAAACCCTCTTGAAACGAACGGATTTTGTGTGATTGATAGAAGACTGAGACAAAATGTCTTCCCATGAGATGGAGTTGGCTGTATGCCAGGCTGGAAGAGCAGACCCCGTTGAGGGGGAACCATGGAAGTTGGTCCTCATGATAAGTCCTCTCGACAGTGTGCTGAACCCTGACTTTGGCGTGTTGGTTCAGCTCCTGTTCTCATACCTAGTTGTGCCTGGGGCACTGTATCTTGGATTTTCCCTCCCCATCCTTACCATTGTGGCACATGAGTCTCCTTCTCTAGATTCTTAACCCTAAGGTTGCTTTTCTCAATGATCTAGTCTAGTGTATAGAGTACTGTAGTGTATACACTAGACAGAGTGCTCCCTCAGAGCCTGGGGAACCTGGGGGATCCCATCTAGCCCCTGCCTTCTCTCTACGCAGCTCTTGAAGAGGCCTTGGTAGGTGTGAAAGGACATGAGTGTGGAGGAATTATTTACGTGGAGTCCTTGGTGTGGGGTTTCCTTCCTTGGTGTCCTTGGGTAAAGCTCTCAATCCCCTGGAACCTTGGTTTCCTCGTGTTTATGACTTGTCTAGTAAATAACACTTGCCTTACCTATCCATACCTTAAAGGATCTTATAGGTAAAGTCTTTTTTTTTAGAGGATAATATTAAAAAGGGGGGAAATTCCTGCAAAACTAGGAAAGGTTTTGCAAATTTTAAATGCTGCATTTGGATTAAAAGAACTTTCCCAAATTTAATCAATATTTAATAAATGAATAGGTCTCTATAATTATTTGTCGCTACTTCTTTCCCATCGTGGCTCCTTCAGTAAACAATTCCAAAGGTTACTGTTTTAGGCAAAAACACTATAAATGTGCATAACAAATCTCATTCTTTCTAATGTGAAATGGGTACACACTAGGGCATATTTTGTGTTATAACTGTGGGATGCTTTGAAAGTGTATCATTGACTGAAAAATACAGGTTCTTATTTTTGTTTTATATTTGTTCTTATTTTTCATGTTCTACATCTGAGAGCTACAAGAAAAAATGCCCCAAGACCAAGGTAATGGGGGCTCGTTTATGTATTCAGCCCTTTATGCCCTGCAATATAATTCAATTGCTTGAATGTATTTTGCATGATTTTCCCATAGAGCATGCTGTATTTAATAGCATCTGGCACATCTCGGAGAGCCCCATTGCATATCATGAGATGTTTAAATTGTATTGAATACTTTATAAAAGCAATTTCCATTCTGTTGTGTTCTTTTTGCAGATGGTGATCTGAAACAGTTAACAGTGATAATACTCTTTACTTTCTTATTTGTGACTTATCACTGTTGCAGATGAAGAAACAACATTTATGGATCACTCTTTCTATTCCCTGATTTTGAGGCTGACTTCTCCTTAGACAATACACCGGATTTCACATTTAGGTCTCTAGTGCCAGATGGAAGCTAGGATTTGTGCGTGTGGACTTGATTTGTACCTGTAATAGTCAAGTAGAGTGCTCGATTTAATAATGACTGGTACCTACAGAGACCAATGAACTCGATTCTTAAGGTAGTGGAACCAACACAAATACCATTTGAAGAATGTGTCTGTCTTGCCCAATTTCAAATGCCCATGAGCACACACTTATTCAACGAACATTGAGCAAAGTGGTTGACTCTATGGGGATGTACTGTTAATAAGGCGCACTTCCTGCTCTCAGGGATTATATAATCAAGCAGGGAGGAGTTAGGCAATGATAACAGATATATATCAGATGCCTCCTTTGTGCCAGGTATTGTATTGTTCAAGACAGTACACTCGTATTTTCTTTAGAATATTTCAAGGTAACTCAAAAAATGCACAAGTTGAAGCTTTCAGGGGGAAAATAAATGCTATGAAAGTCACTGTGATAGATTTAATAGCCTTACCCAGTAAGCTCTGTCTTGGTAAACTGGACATTCTGGTTGGCAACCCAATCGTCACCTATTAATTCATTCACCAGTTACCAAAGATGTTTCCAACATTCTGCTTCCAAGATGCAGAAGCTAATGTTTTGATCTAGGGAAGAGAAATAAAACTAATATAAGGAAAGTTTCTTCTAATTCATTTAGAGAAATGTCCAGATTATTTACATCTTCATGATGGGATTTTTAAATATAACTGCATATGTATTCACACACACATGCTAAAATGCTTTTTGTATATAAAGTGTAACCATATCATAATGAAGTTGATGAAATACAAGAACACACACACACACACACACACACATCTTCATATATATGTATGTATTTCTATAGCTCTCAAATGTCCATTGTCATTCTATAGGCAGATAGATGTTACTGAAATCACGCAGTTGAGGATAGAGAAGAAAAAATATGTCAACATTCATCTATTTGTTCATTCCATCATATAGTCTTTAAAAATATGTACGGACTAATACATATAAATGTTTAAAGAGTATCTATTATGTGCTAAGTAAATACTGGGTGTTGGAAAGAGAAATGAATTAGGCAGCATCCCTGCCCTCAAGGAACATGAAAACAAATGCCTTTAATACAGTGTGAGGAGAATTTTTGCAGAGGTGAGCAGTGGACAGAAAAGGATGACTTCTGCCTTGAGGGCAGGGTGAGTGGTGTGGACCGTATGAGTTAAGTTTTCTCAGAAGAGAAGATGGCAAACGTGGGACAAATCAGAGCTGTCCAGGCAGCAGGTAACAGGTATGAATGCACTTGGGTGGCGGCACTAAGGTGCAGTGTGTGTGTGTGTGTGTGTGTGTGTGTGTGTGTGTGTGTAAAGGCTCATGGGCTCGAAATCTCACTCTGCGTGTCCCATGGTGGGTCATTAGATCGGAGCACAGGTGACTGGAGACAACTGGCCAGAGATGAAGGCCAGATGATGGAGGGTTTGCGCGTGGGTGATGCTGAAGAATTTGGACTCCAGGAAGTTCTCTAGGCAATGAAGGGCCAACAAAGTGTTTTAAGCTATGTCATGTTTTCATTTTATAATGATGCCTCTGCGAGTAGTGTTGAGGATAGATTCAGAAGGGGTACATTTGCAGACAACTATTTAGTTAGGAAACTGATCAAACCACAATTAGTGAAGGGCCAGGGGATGTTCAAGAAGGGGGCATTGTGTAGGGATGAATGGATGGAGGCTGGGATGAGGGAGAGGAAGGTTCTTAGGGCAAATGCCCGATTTTGGAAAACCAGAGGGGTGGCGGTGTGTATTTCTCAGGAGAGAGAAATGGCGAGAGAGGCGATCTTTGGGTGCAGGGTAGTAATTGAGTTTTGTGTCTGTTGAGGAGAAGGGGATGCCGGGCCGTGTGGGAGAGAAGTCCTACAGGCAGGGTTTGCAATATATGACTCACTCTACTCTGCAGCCCGGGAATATGAAGGTAAATAAAACATGAGTTTCTGCAAGGAATTCACAGCTCAGTGGAAGACTGAGTGTCCACATTCTAGAAGAACGCAAGCCCAGGCTGACCCTGAGCTATGATGGAAGACATTCCCAAGCTTCTGCTCCTACTTATCTTTCTGCCTCCAGCCTCTCGGCAGCTCTCCAGCTCCCTGAAATCCAAGCCCCAACCCCCGGCCAGACTTTGGAATACATATTTAATTACATCACTCCCTAGTTAAGAAAACCCTTTGATGGCTCTCAATTAACTGTGGGAGAAATCTCACACTCCTTAGTGTGTCCTTTAGGGATCCTCAGGGCTCACACTCCACGCACCCCGTAAACACGGATAATTGGATTCTGCATTTGACAGGCTATCCTTGTGCTTGTGCAGTTCACGATCCTAAACTTGGCCTGATGCCTTTTCTCGGCTTGGCCGGGCATCCCTCGCTGCTCCGCGGGGACAGTGGTCCTTACTGACACTCGGCCTTGACTTCTGTCGCACCTAGAATAATTGCTGTGTAATAGAAGAATATGTAATGAGGGGTGGATACTAGTTGTGAGACCCGGGTTCTTGTCTCGGCCCTGTGCTTTCCAAATCACATGGCCCGTGGTCAGTCATTAAATTTCTTTAGATTTCATTTCTTCATCTGTAAAATGGAGGTAAAAATGCTCTTGCAGTTTTCCCTGGGTGATGGAGAAGTTCAGAGTGATAAATAGACATAGAGTAACTTGGAAACGAAATGCTTTATAAATGTATTTTATATGGACATTTCACTTTAGGCATTGAAATGCCCATTTCTAAATAATATGGCAAAATGTGCAATTAATGACGTCCTTCAATTGCAAACCTTTTTTCTTCCTGAGACATTTTTGATGAATGCATACTGCAAATAGGGAGGAGCCATCTATCACCAGCCTAAATCGATCACTTGCTTTGTACTTGGGGCCCCGCTAGGTACTGAAAACTTATCATTTATTTTCTCCTTTTGGAGATTATGCGTATTTATATGTCGCAACTGACTAAGAGACTGTGTTCTCTTCTATTTTGGAGAAATTCAGCTTGATCTCAGATCCCACAACCAACTTTTCCTTAGATGTGGCTGCACCATGGGTAATAGATAAGTTCTGGTACTTTGGCTGACTAGTCCTCAAATATTTATGATTTGTTCTTCTTCTCCCTGCGTTGGGAGAAGACGCATTTAGCATATGATGGCACTTAGCATATCCCTCCGTGAAGACGGTGCAGCTGGAACGACGGTGACGGGTAGCCCCCTTGGCAATGACATTCAACTTTTTATCTGCTTGTCCATGCATTTGCAAAAGTGAATGCACAAACACGGAGAGAGAACAGACGACGAGGCTGCTGTGCAGATAAGCGTTTGAATGTGTCATCTGAAATGCGAGTCCTAATTGGCCCTAGACAGCTGTTAAAAACATTCCTGTGCCTCTGAGTTGACCAGAGCTTCTGCGTCGGAAGTAATTATTTCTTTTTTCTTTCATCTAGGTTTCTGTACCCACCAGCAAATATACGCGAAATATACGCACATCTCCGTTTTCTGAAAATTCGTGTTTTCACCCGCCACCCATCCTTAGCTGCTGACCTTTGGCTTCCGGCATCACTTAGCAACACTAATAGCAACACTTATCTTACCAATATCGTAGCTGGTTTTATCGAACATTCCACGCGCCAGGCTCGGTGCAGAGTGCTTTGTTCGCATCATCTCTTTTATTCTTACAATGTAGGTCGGTAGGAACAATTATATTAATAGATAAGCACTAGGATATCCCTACTTTCCTGATGAGAAAAAGGAAGCATGGAAAAGTTAAATAATTTGCCCAAGGGCCCCCACCCTACACCAGGTAGGGGGAGGGCAGAGTGGAAAATCCAGAACTTTCCGATTCTGAAGCCCGGACAGCTAACCACTGAACCCACACGAGGTCCTGGGGCCCTGTTTAAGGGACGATGCGTTAGTTTACATCACAGGCTGCTTCTCTTTCCTCCTGTCTTTCTCTCTGCCTAATTAAATCCCAACATGCACCTGCCTGAAAGCAAAGCGTCTGAACTGGAGGGCTTTGAGTGGGTGACCAGGGGTGATGAGTGATCCCCTGTGTCCCTGGGGCTGCCAGGCCTGTCCTAAGGTGGCTGGTGGCTCGGGCCATCGCTGGCTGTGAGCGGCACCTGTTTACTCCACGAGGTACACAAAGTTGAGGGTCGGTTAGAGTCTACGCCAAGTCTGTCTCCTTCGGGAAAGCCTTCCCGGAGTTGTGGCTCCTCTGCTCTCATGACATTACATTCACTGAATCCAGCTGCGAATGGATCATTGTTCACATTCACTGATCTTTCTAGAGTCTGAGTGTTGACTTCAATTAGAATAAAACTTCCTGAGGGCAGTGCCAGGCACATGGGAGTTGCTTGTTGATAGATGAGCATTATTAATAAATAAGCAAATAAGCTTCTGCCCTGTACAGTGACCTGTTATCATCCTGTGACTAGGTTTCTAAGTCAAAGCGAAATGGAAAATTGAGGTAATTATCTGGGCAATTTAGCAGGAAAATAGTGGCCGGCTAAATTTTTCAGATAATGTGTGAGTGCTTCCCGTATCACTGAGATTAGGGGATCTGCCCTATGTTTGCACACCTGGTCCTATATATTAGGATTCAGCTTTCAGCCCTTTAGGAGAGGACTCTGGTTGTTTATCCAGAGAATTCATCTAAATTCACGTCTCCAGCCTGGCCTCTAGGAACGTCTGCAGCACGGTCATGCATCACGCAGTCTGCAACTCCCCTTGACCGCCCTGTTGGAGAATCAGGTAACCCATGTATAAATATACATGGGTCACATGCCCCCAAAATGTTCATATACGGTGGTGGGGGGGGGGATGTTTGCAAATGCCGTGATGTGCACGCCACACGTGGCCTGGGTAAAATGCTTTCTTTATAGAACCATCCCAGGCGCAACAATCCTCATCTAATTAAGGCACCAAAGCCCAGTCCACCAATAGCAGCAAAGGACACAACAACACCGAAGCATCTCTTTCTCCCCAAAGGCACGTTATTTTGTGCTGGAGACTCTCCATAGGTGGAAAAGCACAAAGAGAGACAGCACAGCATTTGGGCTCTTCCATTAGGGCAGAGCGGTGGGGGGTATGAGTAGGGCAAGAGGGTGGGAGACGACTTATTTCTGTTTCTAAATCACACCTGCCACTGGCCTCTTTCCTTGTAGCAGTCGCGATACCCACGGGCGTTTCCCTTCCTGCCCAGCTCTGCAGTTGGGTATTTCCTCTTTGATTTCTCAGATCAGTCTGTGGTAGCTGGTATAAGCCAAACAGATCCTTAGAGCACTTAATAAATCCAGAAGAGGCATATAGGGGAGCCCTTATAAATATATAATAGCCACCTCTGGATAACACTTAGACATTTTAACTCCCTGAAAGTGATGTATTTGGAGGGTCCCCAGTCGCAACCTCATGAAAGGAGCCACACGGGGGACGTGGAAATGGAAGAACATAATGCATTTAACATGGCTTTTTCGGACCACTCTTTCATCAACTATTGATTTGATTGCAAAAGCCTTTAGTTAGTGCAGGAATTCCACTGGTAATAATTAAATTTTCAAGGGATCCGCTGGTAGAAGCAATGAGGGGAGCAGCGGAGGGAGGGGCTGCATTGTGGAGTGGGTTCCACGAATGTTAATGACTCTGTTAGAGTTACATAAAATTAACAGAAATTAGATCTATGGTTATTGAAGAGCCTCCTTTATATTGAGAAGAGCCATTTAAGTATAACGATTGGGGATTATGGTTCAGTGGAGCCTTTTAACTGTTCATTTGCCTGCCTAACTGACCGCCGGGCGGGCGCGATAAATTCAGGATCTTGTCAAGCGGCCCCCGGTTTCCCTTTCATTTGGATCCTTTCCCCAGTTCTCTCCGGAACATCACAGCGAGGGTCAGGGCCGGGTTTTGTCCTTTGCTAAGTGGGGTGCCCTGCAACTAGTAATTCTTGTGGAGCCTACAGTAGTGAACTGTCCCCCCAGCCCCATTTGCCTGGATTTCTGTCTACAGGACCTTCCCCCTCATTTCCGAAGAATCGAATGGGACTGGCGCGTTCGTTAGGGTTTCCCTCCCACACGGCCCCACAATCGCTGTAAAAGGTTACCATGAGGGGCGCCTGGGTGGCGCAGTCGGTTAAGCGTCCGACTTCAGCCAGGTCACGATCTCGCGGTCCGTGAGTTCGAGCCCCGCGTCAGGCTCTGGGCTGATGGCTCGGAGCCTGGAGCCTGTTTCCGATTCTGTGTCTCCCTCTCTCTCTGCCCCTCCCCCGTTCATGCTCTGTCTCTCTCTGTCCCAAAAATAAATAAAAAACGTTGAAAAAAAAAAATTAAAAAAAAAAAAAAAAAAAAAAAAAAAAAAGGTTACCATGATCCGATCGTGCCTTATCTCAAGGTGGAGGTGGGTGAACGTTCTGACTGCCAACAGCAACGTTTAAGACAATGGAGGGCAGCTCCTGCAATCGATGGGGTTTTTTTTTCTTCCTATGGAAATATTTCGTATGCTAATGTGTGCTTCTGATGGCGAGACCCGACTTTTTACTGCTAACTTCAGCACTGCTTGCCGAGTGTGTTAGCTCAGGTTTCCTGGGAAAAGATATTCTTTGTGAGTAATGAGCTGAGAAGTGAGGGGAAGGATGTAATCTGACTGCTCATGATGGAGACTTGACGAGAAAGAGTTAAAACCCAGTCTATTGTCTGAGACGCGCTGAGTGTTAGGAAACTGGGGCATATAGATGAATTCACTGGGGGCCAACTGTTTGATTTCTCTCCCTGCTGCTTGGCACAGGAATGAAATTGTAGCTGCCTTAATAGCAGAAGGTTGGATTATATTCTCTTTTGTAGGAATTAAACCCCACAGAGTAATTTATGGACAGCCAAGCAAAATTAAGCCAAAACCTGCAAAGAGAGGTTGGTGGAGTTATCTTGAGGCAAACGCCCTTGCTTTCGGTGTTAAACGTGGGTTCGTGGTGAGTGCCATCTTTGGATGACCCGTGTCCTTTGGGAGAGAAATGTATGCAGAATCTGCCGTCGCCCCTTGCGTGGGGTTCTCTTTTCCACTTTTCTTTCTGCCGGAACCCAGGGAAGCTGGACTCCTTCAGAGAATGGACAGACTCTTTCACGGTGCCCCTAGGATTCACCACTAGCTGACGGACATGATGCTTTTACTGGGATATGAGTCCATAGGAAAAAGTGTGTCACCCATGAGCCTGTGACTTAATGTGCATTTACCCAGGGTAAATAATTCAGGTGGTATAGGGGGAAAGCTAGGTTTTTACATCAATGTTGAAGGATCTGCTTTAATTGCTTATTGTGCCCAGACGGCCGCCACCTATTAGACATGCGAAGGCCAACGTTAAAATGATGAACTAAGGCACGGGATGACTATTGTTCTAAGGGGCTGTGCCAAGAAGCGTCAGGAGGATGAAAGGAAGATCAGTTGCGGGACATTAGTTCAGCGCCCCTCCCCCCAGTATGCGATGCTGTTGTAACAAGTGCTCCCCAAAGTACTTAAGTGGATGCGGCACTCATTGCCAGACACAAAGGAAACCTCCCTCAGGAGGGGGCCAAGGGCCCTGGTTCTAGATCAGGTTTAAACCCATCGGTATTATTGTTCTTATTGTAAAACCACAGGCGATTTTTTGGGGAATGTGGTGTTTTTTGAATTGAGGAAGAACCCCGTCGTTGCCAAAGAGCTGGGGTGTGAATGCGTATATGTCCGTTCTGCTCTAACGCTTGTTTTGAAACCTCGAATTTATTCCAGCGCCATTGATCCACCAGGGGACAGGTTGAATACCAAGCGAATTCTGTTTATGTTGGCTTGCACCCGATTTCGTCAGCAAGGGACACTAGGTGGATGTGGGCAACTGTGCCCAGCTGAATCAAGCCGCATCGGGACCCACGAAAGGCACACGCCTCAAATATCTGCCACCGGGCTCAGTTCGCCTCGTGTGTCATGAGCCACGGCCACGCACAAGGAGAATGGCGGTGTACCTCCCCATCCGGTTCACAAAACCTGCAGCCATCACCTGAGAGTAATATTCACAACCTTCGACACCCACAACATGATGATGGTAAAATGCCTTTTTTCACTGTGGTATGCTTGTTTCTTAACCATCTCCCCTGGGTGCCACTGTATTTCATAGGTTCTTATTGAAAACATTTTGAAAAACATGTCACTAAGTTGGTTTTTTTTTTTTATGTCACTAAGTTTTTGAGTGTTGTGTCCTAATCTCATTTTCCCCATAAACCCTCTGGTGTTTATTGTGTGATTTTGCATAGTGCAGTGCTATTTAGGAACCCATATGTCACATTATAGCAGAACTGACCATATTTGTTCCAGTCATTCGGCAAAAAGTGAAAATTTTTGTTCTCTCTCTCCCCTTTAAAATATGTGTTTCCTGGGTTCATTAGAACCTCTCCTAGTTCTCAACTAGCTGAACATCAAATAACATTCACCATCACCCATACATTTGGTTTTATAAAACCATAGATCTCTTCATATTGAATAATCTCAATAAATGTTCGTTGAAATAATTTGAATTGGCTTATCCACTGTTTAAATAATAGAACCCGCAATTAGGGATGCTAAGATTCCTGCCTTAGATATCTGTCCAAGCTCACCACACTCATGTGCGTGAATCTTCCAGATCTTATTTGCAGAAATAAAATTCTATGGAGACAGCAATATTTCCAAGGGTTGGATTTCATAATCACCCACTGACAGCAAGATTTTGGTGACCAACGGTGTAAGGATCAATCCACCTTGCTTTCTCTGTGGCTTGTAAATGCTCTCAGTCACAGCTTGATCTGGAAGTGGGCTTACCAGGAGCTCTCAGCATGGTCCTTCCTGTGTTAAGTTCATTCTCACCTTGGCGTCGGCCAGGGCATATACCTGGCCACGGCTCTAGCATTGCAGGCTGGATTGACAAGGGTAGTATGAGGAATTGTGTGTGGAAGTACTTCACACATGGTTTATGAATAGATGTCATTCTCGACTGTTTTCAGTTATTTCATAATTTCCTTCCTTTTTGCAGAGGAAGAAAAAAAATGCGGTAAGTATGAAAATTCCCAATACTTTTTCTTTTCCCAGTATGGGAAATAAAAGTTTCCCATCCTTGTACAAGAAGAGAGAAGCACTTAAAGCAGATATTCCCACCAGTTAGAGGCTCAAGTTTAAATTCGGTGACCTCCTTCTTCCTCTGGGGTTACACCAAGTGGAGGTTAGGGCAATCCTGGAGCAGATCACAATGTTCTATTTGGTTGACGAGTTTCTTAGAACAAATGTCTTAAAAAACTGCATTTGCTGTCAGTGAGGTTTGAAGCATTCAAAAATATTTCTATGAGATTTTATTCTTAAAACATTAAATTAAAAACTTTAAAAACATTTAGAAATTCAAAATTCAAAAAAACACACAACAAAACTTTTCCTTTAGGGTGATTTCATTTCCTGGCATTTTCTGTCATTTTTTTCCTGATTCTTTTCTTTTTCTTTGCTATCTTAATATTTTTGTATAGCTTTTATGCTAATTCCTTTTTTATTACTGCTCCTAACTATTCGCAAGGAGTTCCTGTCATGGAGAGGCCAGAATCATGGCTATCAGCCATGATATTCTATGGAATAAGGAATAGTTCTCCTTATTCCATAGGGAGTATGTGAGAGAAAATTCTTTTACTGCTTACGTCTCTTCAGCCAACAGAATATGGAGATTGTAGACCTGTTTACAATCTGACTCTCTCCTTCACCATAACTCATTGACAGATTGCTTCCTACAAATATGACTTGTTTGTGTAATTCTTTGTTCAGACTTAGTATTCCACATATGACTGAATAAAGCTAGAGAGGAATATTGCCCAATGGGAAGTCGACATGCTGTCTCTTGGATGGTGGAAAAGAGAGATTGATTTTAGGGAGGCACTCAAAAATGTTCATAATACTCTCACATAACTTGGAACTAATTATACTCAAATTCTACAGATAATTCTCCAAATTGATTTAATATTTTCTACTCCCCCAATACTGGGACTTCATCAGAAGGGTCACTACATTGGAAAGGGACTGACGGTTCTAGAAACTCCCTTTTCCCCCCCTTGTCACATACTCTCTGGAAAAGTATTGAACATAAGACAATAAAAAGACAATAAAAAGAACAGATAAAGGGAAATCAAGGCTGAGTACAAAATCCATAAATTAAATCCTAGTGTTCTCATAAGTGATGAACTGTCTTGTATTTTAGTTAGTAAAGTGGAACAAAAATAAATATGAGGACCATTGGAATAGACAATGGATCTAGGAATTAAAGAACTGTCAGCCATTTTCATTACTCTGGCTTTTCTTTCATCTAGTTGTACAGTCTTGAGTAACTGTGTCATAGTCTCCCTGATCTTTATTTCTTCATGTATATACCTTGGTTTTTAGTGTCAGATGCTTCTTTAAAAATAGAATATGTTAGGAGCACTTGGCTTGCTCAGTCGGTTGAGCATCCAGCTTCCTTTCTGGTCATGATCTCGTGGATCGTGAGTTCGAGCCCCATGTGGGCTTTGTGCTGACAGCCCAGAGCCTTGAGCCTGTTTTGGATTCTGTGTCTTCTCCTCTCTCTGCCCCTCCTCTGCTCATGCTCGCTTGCTCTCTCTCTCTCTCTCTCTCTCTCTCTCTCTCTCCTTCTCTCTCCTTCAAAAATAAACAAACATTAAAATAATTTAAAAAATCAGAATATATTAATAAACTTCTCCGCTTGGTTCGTGTGATAAACAGGTTCAAAAGTCGTTCTAGGAATTTCAAAAAGGTAGAGTCCTAGATATCCACAATAAACACAATATGCATACTGAAAAAAATGTGTTGGTGATGATCTCAAATGTTCAGAAAAGACTAACGGTAGGCAGCGGATGTTTAGAAATCGCAAATAAATTTCCTCAGCCAGGCTTGTTAACTTGCTCTCGGTTTGCCAGGCTCTCCTCTCTCCCACAGACTGACAGACTGAAAGTCCAGCAGATAAAATCATTCTGCAATACAGAAGCAATCACACCAACATTGTGCCAGATAATAGCCCTGTTTAAGTCTGCAGGTGGGATACTTTATTGACTGTAAACTCTTCGAGCCTACGCACAAATATTGGCAGGCAGGTAAGCAACTAACAGTTGGAAAAGGTAGGCAAATAGATGAGGTAGAATCAGAGTCTGAAAAAAAAGGCCCTCATTATATGGCCATGTGAGTGGAGACTATTTTTCCTTATTCCTTTGCTTTTACCCACAGAATAGCCATTCAGTCATTCTTTCTCCAGTGATTGCTTCTGGCCACACCTTTGGTCTACACCAGTGGTTTTCAATCTTGGCTGCACATTAGAATCACCCTGGAGGTTCTGAAAAATACTAACGCCTGGTCAGTACCTCTGGAGATTCTGATTTACTTGATGTGGGATGGGGCCCGGGACTCGGTGAGTTCTAAAGCTCCCAAGGTGACTCTCATGTGTAGTTGGCATTGAGCGTTACCGATCCCATCAGTTTCTTCGCACCGTAGAGGTTCTCGGGTCTAGAGAAATGACTCTTAGCCTTGGCCGTATATTAAAATCACCTGCGCAGCTTTAAAAAAATGCCTATGTCCAGGGCACGCCCCTGAGCAATTAATTCTAAACCTCTGGAGTTGGAATCCAGGGATTATTTTCAAAAGCTCCTTAGATGATTCAGCTCTGCGGCCGAGGTAACGCACCCCGGATGGGGAATGATGTGGGGCCACGCAGGAGAAGAGTCCGGGTGTGAGAGATACCTAGGCGTGGAAGGATGTACTCTGACGGCGTAATTGGCTCTGTCATAGAGAAAAAGAAAATCCCTAGCACCTAACAACACATAAAGAGTTGAATTGAGTTCCCTACTTTGCGGTTTCTGGAGCTGCAGCCCAGCCGTATAGGAATATAGGAGCCATCTAGTTTATTCATGAGAAAATAGAGGTGCACAGAGGAAAGTCACTTGTCCAATGCCACACAGATGATTAGTGGTGAAGTCGTGATTCAGATCCTGATTCACCTGAACGCCAGCCTGGTCTCTCTCTACCCCACCCCCATTTTCTCGGGAGGCTGCCCTGATGAATGGGGGTAGGGGAAACAATGCCATTCTCTTCCTGCCCCTGCCACACGTGGGGTGCAAGTCACGGCAAGTCCTTCGTATGGGCTCAGAGTCTGAATGCGTCATCTGTCTTCTCCCTGAGACCTCCTGCATTTAATTTCCTTTAATTTTGAGCTTTTTGTATGCATGCCTGCCTCGAAAGGAAGGATTCTACAACTAAAATAAAGTCCCCAAACTGCAAGACTAGAGGATTTCCAAGGTTGTCTCCGTGCTCCCTCCCAGCACTTTGGTTTGAAAATTCTAGATCTCAGAATTGGCTCTGAGGCCCCAGATAGAGAACCGCAAATCCTCTTTGCCGTGATTTGGAAGGTGACCCTTCCTCTTCTCATCTCTGACCTCTCATGACCAGCTTACAGAGGGCAGAGGAAAATTCTGGGGTGCTTGCGCTTGGGTGTGGCCATAATTTCCTGTGATCAATCATTTCCTGTGATTTATCAGCACAGGAAAATAGAAGTGGAAGCTCCCATGTGGGGAACTCACAAGAAGACCATCGTTTCTAAATGGGTGAAATCCCCTTTATTGGAGGATGGTAGGCAAAGATGCGTGAGAAGGAATTCAGGGCTATCGTCTGTCTCACTTTATCAGTCCTGTTTTTCCTCTTGAGCCTTGTCACTTAAAGCTCAGCTTGCAATCTGCCATATCCGCATCACCCAAGAGCTTGTTAGGAATGCAAGACCTTGAGTCTACGCTAGACGCACTGAGTCCACATTTTCATATTAAAGATTCCCATGAAGTTTGTGTACACATGAAGGTTTGAGAAGTCTTGCTCTTGAGAAATACTGAAAGCCACCGTCATGTCGGGTCAGAAACCTGTCACAGAGGGAGAGGGCGGTAGACGATTGGTCTTCGGCGTGTGATGGCCCGCATAAATCCAGTGAAAATGCATTGCGAAGCTTAGCAATCGCAAGGACAGGTTCTACTGTACGATGCAATTCCCCTTTCCTCCTCTCTTTCTATGATTCTAATCCGTAGGCAGACGCTTGCTGGAATGCCCAAGTTGGGTGCGATATGGAACTCTATGTTGGGATATAACAGGCAGCTCGGCAAGGAGGCAGAGCCGTTTGGGACTGGTTGGGGCCAGGGGAGAGAGGATTCTCCCGGTCGTCAGTCACTTCTCAGTGTCTGAACAATAAACCTTGGTAGGATTTGGCCCAAACTGCAGGAAATCTGCTGCTTGGTTTAGAAATAAATCGCGCGGGATTGCGCTTCCATGAAGGCTGAAGGTCCTTAGTACCTGTGGCTCTGCCAGATTGGGGATGGTGGGGGCTGACCCCGGTCTAGGGTGAGCATCAGTCACGAGCTTTATGTTGCTGTTTTCAGAAGAAGAAATCAGACTAGTTGCCATAACAGACACGCCACCTCTCAGTAATAGAAGCTTATTTCTTGCTCATGTCATAGTCTAACGTGGGTCAGGTGGCTACCCCCCCAAGCTTCGCCTGAGGGACCCAGACTGCTTCCTCTCTGTGGCTCTGTCCTCTTGTGGCTTCAGGTCACCTTGACCTCGTTCAAAACTGAAGCAAGGGTTGTGTGAGACGCTTTCATGGACCAGGCCTGATTGGTATCCATTGCCTCTACCCGTCATCCAGAATCTGGTCACATGGCCCTACTGAATTAGAGGACAGCCTGGGAAATATTGCGGAGAGGGAGGAGATGTAGTGGCCGTCCAGCAGAATCTGACATTGTCTGAATACATAGAAGAATGAGTACTGCCTCACTCATTGGGAAAGCGATGAAAAAAAAAATCTCTTTTTCCTGTGTTTCTTTAGGTGAAACCCATTTGTCTGCGGTAAATGTATTTTGATGCGTGTGTTCTATATAAGTGAGCGTGGGGGATACAAGTTTGACAGTGTCCTAGAATTGATGGGTAAAGAGTGCACGCTGGTGAGTTCATCTGAAGACCGTAAGGAGGAGTTAGGGATCCCGTAAGAGTCCCGTATGCCTCCTTGATATGGCACTTAAAATCAAGAGGTGGCACAATTGGGCACTTTTTTAAGATGATCATGTATGTGTGTAAATGGTGGGAGGAAGGGAAGAAGGAAGGAGGAAGAGGAGAAAGGAAAGACTGTTCTCGCTAGCTTGTTCATACAACATGCTTCCCTGGAAGAATCCCAGTTGCTGAATTGGGCTGGCTCAGCTTTTGACTCCTTGTTTTCCTTCCCGGCTGTCCACCATGACTTTGGCCACGTGATTGCTGTCTACTTGCCGGCTCTATACCTCCCTCTACCCTTTTCCGATCAGGTATGCCCGCTCTCCTACAAAGAACCACACTTCCTTTCTGCCCCAGCTCTGCCCTGCTATTATTTCCCTTTCTTCTACTTCTTGATTTCATTTTGAGTTTTTCATTTTCATACCTTGACCGGTTTCATAGTGGGAGGAAGGAAACCAGTCGTCACTGAGTACCTGTGTGCCTGGGACTGTGAAACTGGCACAGTTTTCCAGTCAGTCATTGAGGTGGGTGTTAATAATCCCGACTCTGATGCTGAGAAAGGGTAAATAATCTTTCTATGGCCACGCTTCCAGTAAGTGCTGGAGTGAAACTCTGTAAGAGCGGGATGTCTGACTCTAGAGACGGGCCTGTCTATTCCGGCTCAGACCAGCCTGCTGTGGACCCGCATTACCACCAAATGGGAATGTTTGTCTCCATCAGTGACACCTCAGAAGTTCAGTCCTGGTGTCGAGAAGCCTTCTCAAGATGTGGGAGAGTCTGGGCCCAGACTGGGGTAAACACCATGATCCTGAGACTCAGAGAAGAAGAGGTTAAAAGTCAGGCACAAGAGCTAGCATGAAGGGGCAGAGCCTATATCTTTTGCTTCTTCTGAAGACATGATTTACGTGTGGGAAGCACTTAATAAATTGTTGTTCCATGAAGGAAAACCCAGATCTCTAAAACAATAGCCGCGGGGCTGACTAGAGGTGAAAACCCCTGTTTGGGTTTCTCTTGGTGGCCTCCCCTGAAGCAATGGCAACCAGGGGCACAGAAAATCATGGCAAGATCATTGCTGTCAGGAAGCAGTGTGCAGTAAGCCCTTCTATGTGCTGCCATGTGCCATGGAACCTTGCGCCATGCAGAGAAGCAGTGTGCCGACAGAAAAGCATATGAATCTGGAGAAACACAGGTAGGTTTGCGTCTGGCTTCGCCACTTCCCGACAGTGTGACTTTGGGTAGGTCACAGAACAGATCTGAGCCTCAGTTCCCTTAGTTTTAAATTTTGATTAACAATACATTGCAAAGGCTGTTGTGTGGAGTGTCTGTGTGCGTGTGTGTGTGTGTGTGTGTGTGTGTGTTGGCAAAGAGCAAGCTCTCGATAAATTGTAGCTATTATCTCCATTCCGAGCAGACGTAACTTCTGCCCTGTAGAAATGTGTGCTCTGAACCAGCTAATATTTACTCCGATTCCTTATTGAAATGATAAATGGCAGTGATCGGACAGGGTCGGCTTGATGTGTGGTAGGAGCTAGTGTCGTCTAAGGCTTTGCTACTCAGCGTGTGGTCCGTGGACCAGCAGCCCTGGCATCACCTGCGAGCTGACAAGAGATTTAGGCGCTCAGCCACCGCCTCCCTGCTCCAGACCTCCGAACCAGAATCCGCATTTTTAGCCAGATCTCCTGGTAATATGTCTACACGTTAAAGGCACTGGCAGGATCTGCAAATCTTACATCCACGTCTTCAAACTAAAAAAAGGATAACTGTTAACTCATAGCTCTAGGAAATGTCGTCATTTTCTTAATTTTCTCTCTGGGGGCAAATATGTTTGTCATGTGGTGTGCTGGGTAGCGTCGTCCGATGGCTTTTCTTCCATCACATGAAAGAGGGAGCCACCATATTTCCAATGTTTATTCTCGGTCTGGTAGGGAGATGGAGAGAGGAGCTCCCGGCTGGTGTCTACTTTTGACCTCGATCTAAGTGATTGCTTTTGGTGGCTTGTGGCCGGGGTGTGTGACCGGTGCTGCTGAGTCAGGGCACGTTGGGGAGGGGAGGAGGGCATGCGTCTGCTGGTGGTGGCATCTGCAGTTGTGACCTGTGGCCTCCATGGAGCACAGTGCAACGGTTGCCATGGTAACTGCAGCGCGTGGCCAGGGGTGACTGGCTGCGCTGTAGGAACTGGACCAACGGCCCCTCCCCAGTGTCCTCTTGTCGCTGACACAGCAGGACAAGCGTGGTTTGGCTCTGCCCGAGTGGGAATTTGACAGAAAGGCAACGAGCCTCTTGGTCCTTGTTTTGTCATACGTCCTTCACTCTGGGGAAAACCAAGAGCCCAAGAAATTGAAATGAAAAGAAATTAATATGAACTCGAAAGTATTCTGCGAGAATGAATACGAAGCACACACAATGAACATGGAGCATGGATGGTACATAGGAACTAAAGGCACAAAGGGATGGACCCCCCACCTTGCTCCCCGAAATTCCCGCTTCAGAGCTAATTGAGATGAAAGTTCAAGGGGCTAAGAGGTCGCTTTCTCCAAGCCCTCCATTTTACGGATGACAAGTCTGAAGTCCAGAAAGGGTCAGCAATTTGCTCAACATCACACAGCAATGGGCAAGTAAAACAAGCTCAGTTTATGATCTTTACAAGCTTAAAAGAAAGGCTGATTCTAGAGCTGGTTCCGATTCTAGAATAAGGGTTCCTTATTCCTAGTACAGTGCTCTTTCCAGTATCACACACAGCCTCTTTGACTTATTATTTGTGTTCTTTGGTTCTCAATTTTCCCCAAGCAGAGGAGAATAATGTCACCTGTCCTCTGCTGTGTGGTGATGTGGTCCCGAGGAAGGGCTGTGCCAACTTAGGCTCCAGCCCTGGTTCTGATACCTACGAACAGTGGCTTTGGTCAGGTTATCTTCCTGCTCTGAGTCTATAGGTATAACACGGAAATAATAAAACCAATAGCTAACTTACCGGGATGTAGAGATCATGGATGGAAAGTGCCTGGAATAGTTGGTGTTCGATCAATGTTAGTTTTCATTTCTGCCCTAGCCTTGGGGTGGAAGGGGCTTCCCCTTTATGTACGTGACCTAATTACTCTAGAAAATCTGTAATATTGAATGAAGTGCATATTAAATGCAAGTCATTAGCGTGTGATTTCAGACAATGAGGAAGTGGGGGGCCAACAGCAAAGGGGTTCTAACCTCTAAACTGCCAGCAGTCTGTGGTTCCCATGTAACAATAGCTGGTACTTGAAACCACAATGATAAAGCAATACAAAAATGTACCAACAGCTTTGAGAGGTGTGAATAGAATATATTGAATTTGAGTCAAAGAGAATTATTCTACCATTATATGAAAGGGCTAGCAGAGTCTCATTTTGAATATCATCTTCAATTCTTATCACTTTGGTGTAAAAAGGATGTTGTAGCAATGAAGAAGGTAAAGCAAAAGCAGTGAAAATCATTCAGGGACTAGGGGAATTTGGTCATATGGAAAAGCCAAAGGATCTAGGTTCTTGTCGATTAAAAAAAGAGAACATTCCGCTGGTGCCATAGAGGCGGAGGCAACTGTTTGGAGACCATGAAGAATCACTACTCCAGAGGTACTACGTTTGTGCTTATGTGAGGAGGGATGATGCAGGGGGCAGAAAGTAAGTTTTGTGCAACAGAAAAGCAAATTCCCAAAGATTCTGGGGGTTTATGTACATGGTATACCAGCTTTCTCGGGCTGCCAGACAAAGGGCCACAAACTGGGTGACTGAAAACAATAGGGATGTATTCTCTCACAGTCTGGGGGACTTGGGGTCCAAAGGCAGCACATAGAAGGGCTGACTTACGGTACGTTCCAGAGCCTTCCCCCACATGGCCCACCGCATGGCCCTCAAAAACCCAAAATCAAGGTGTTGGCAGGGCCAGGATCTCTGAAGGATCGAAGGTGGAATCCTCCCTTGCCTTTCCAGCTTCTGGCCTCTGGTGGTGTTCCTTGGCTGGCACCCGTGGTATTTCCGTCCTTGCCTCCATTTCCATGTTGCACGCGCGTGTGCGTGTGTGTCTTCTTCCTATAAGGACGTCGGTCCTATTGGATTAAGGGCCCACCCTACTCCAGTATGACCTCACCTGAACACATTACGTCTCCTATAACCCTGTCTGCAAATAAGATCGCATTCAGAGGTTCCAGGGATTAAGACTTGAACACAGATTTTGAGGGGAACACAATTGAACTTACAACATGTAGAGATAATTCATTGAGTTTTCTATTGAAAATTGCCCTCTGCTACCAGGAAGGTAACCTGGTAGAAGGAAATCTGGTAGATATTTCTGACTACGGGGCTGTTGTTATTGTTATTATTATTGTTGTTGTTAGTAATTATTGTTAAACTTGAGAAACACTTTCATTTAAAAAATTGTGGTAAAAACACAAAATAGAAATTTTACCATCTTCCCCATTTGGGAGCGTACAGTGCAGTCGTGTTGTCATACGTGAGACCACAGGGTTTTTGAGGGCCGTGTGGTGGGCCATGTGGGGGAAGGCTCTGGAATGTACCGTAAGTCAGGCACCGAAAATGTGGGCAAGAAACTGACTTTACTCCAAGCAATGGGACTTCCTTTTTGGATGAATATTGATTGTGAAAGTTGGAGAATGGGCAAGAAAACACCCAGAGATGAAAAACGAGAGCTGGCCAAAACAAAAGTAGAAATACATTGAATGGAGAGTAGAGGTGGCGATGTTTGGCTGTGATCCCAAAAGTAGAATTGATGAGGAAAGCAGCAGAGGCCTCCTGGGCCACTCATTCTGTCAGCTCTGGAAGCTTCCCCTCTGTTGGTTGGGACCTCTCCCACACCAAGGATATAAGCAGTGTGCCACCAGGAAAAGTAGGAGGAGGAAATGAACACTCTGAAGATCCCAGACCTACTTCAGGACTTCCTGCTCTGGTCAGGGTTGGGGGATGGGGAACAGGGATCCCTCGTGTAGAGAAAGGACTACCTTTTTCTTTAGCTGGGCTGTGGGAGTTGGGGGTGGGGGTGGGGGGATGAGAACCAGCCCTAGAATGAAAAGAATGAGACCAAGAATGAAGCTGGTACTTTCTGTCTGCTTGTCCCCATCCTACTTTCCTTTCCACTGAATAAGAAAACCTGGTCATTCTGAGAGAGAGAGAGAGAGAGAGAGAAGGGGGGACAGGAAGGAGAAGAAAACCATTACTCTGACCCCCCCCCCCCCCACTTCTCTTTTCTTTCAGGTATTATAACTGGGTTTCAGGAGACAATCATGATTATTTCATGAAGTAGTTTTGAAGGCTGCCCAGAGGCGGTTGCCATGTTTTGTGTTGGAATGCAAAGGTGACTAGCAACTTTACAGGACAGACTAATAAATGTTTGAATGGGAGAGGGCCCAGTGCTAGGAAGCCCAGAGAAGGCACATGTCCATCTGGAAAATGAGGCGTTACCTAAGCTGGGTCCTGAGGGGTGAGTAGGAGCAGCCAAGTGAGAGGTGAGGGGAGTAGGGTGTCCTGGTGTGAAAGGTGAGTGGGTGGGCCCACTGCGCAAAGGGTAGGGTGTGGGACCCCCGTGGGCAGTGGAGGACCGCGAGGCTGGAGGGATGAAGTTCCACGCTCTATTGAGAGCTCCTTATGCAAAGTATCCAGAGAAAGACTTTGGTTAAGGGTAAAAAACAAATGAAAAGGCCGTTCTAGTAGGTTACCTCATGGTAGGTAAACTCTTAGCCAAGAATTACAGGCTAAATGTATTCACTCAAAATTTGAATGTTGACGCTCTAACCCCCGATATCATGGAATTTGGAGGTGTGGCCTTTGGGAGGTAATTAGGTTTAGATGAGATCGTGATGGGATTCGTGTTCTTTACAAGAAGAGGTAGAGACACCAATGTCCTTTCTGTCCCTCTCTTGACATTGGAGGACACGGAGAAGGTGGCTGTCTGCAAGCCAGGAAGAGGGCCGTCAACAGGAACAGTATTGAACCTTGATCTTAGACTTCTCAGCCTCCAGGACAGTGAGAAGTCAGCGCGTGTTGTTAAGCTACCCAGTCAATGGTATTTCCTTACGATGGCCTTAGTGGGCTAATCCACAGAGTTTGTGATTGAGTTTAATATAGAGCTCAGACCGTAATTGGGAATGCGTAAGTCTGTCTGAACGGGCAGAAAGAAAAAGCCCCTTAACACCCATAGCGCGGAAACCCTATGGCTTTGAACCTCATCTGAACATTTCCAAGTCCCATTGCCCTGCCCTTTACTGCGCCTTTCTGTATCTCTGCATCCCTCTGTTCTCTGGGTCCAAAGTCAGACCTGCATTTGCCTGTCATCGGAATCCACTCCTCCGCCCTCACCATTTCAGCAGCGCGTGGAAGGCCAGGTCAAATTTTAAATACTAATGGTTTGGAACTCTTTCACAGAACAAGTCGGGGGTGGTCCAGTGAGCCTCCCCCTCTCCTCCTCCTCTTCTCTGCCTCTCTCCCGTTCGGTCAGTTCTGAGTCATCTGAACTCCTCAATGACCTGTCGATGACACCTCCCCGTACACCTCATCTCAAAGCTCACGCACAAGGTGCCGGCCCTATCTTTTAAAACCCTAAGCAGAGAAGGGGTGTGAGGATTGTAAATGAGTCTTTCCCACCGCGTGGATGAGAGCTAACCTCGCTTTCAGAAGCAGCCTCAAGCCAAAATAACTCTTGGCTGCCTGGAGCCGTGATTTCCCAGGGTGTTGTTGACAGTGAACACATCAATGCACAGCACTTGCTGACATCAGGAGATGTAAATGTGCAGGGAGAGGCAGGCCAGGAGGCAGCTGACTGGGGAGCTTAGCGCAGGGCAGATAATAGTGCAGCGTAGTGAATTATTTTTACGTGGATAATTAATACTGGAGAAACAATATAGCGACAGAGAGCCTCCCACGAGAGAACACTGTCAGTCTCCTTATTCATTTATTCTTTTCTAACCAAATTGATGGGCCAGTCGGCCGCCTTTCTAGATCCACACGGATGATGAAATTGCAAACAAGTTTCATTTAAATAATGGGCAAATCTTCCAATTAGTCAAAGCCTAATCCTCGTGCCTTAAAAATGACAAACTACTCTTACCACCGCCTCTGTTTGTTGAAAAGATAAAAAAAGGCGGGGGGGGGGACCTCAAATGAAAACATTGATTGAAAAAAAAAATTTAAGATGCACAGATTCTATTGCACATTAATCTAGGGGGAGCTTTACAAAGTCAATAATTGTCATAAAGATTCATTGGTCAACGTTTAAGACCTAATTAAAAAAATATATATTTTTTGATGGTTTTATTCCTAGAGCCTATGCACTTTCTATCAGAATATTTTAATTTCTCTGTAAAACCAAAGGGGAGTTTTCAATAACGGGACAGGTGTAGCTGATATAAATAAGTAGGCATTTAGAAATAAGGACTTCAAAATGAATTTATTGTCTATGTGTTTAAATGTCTCTGCTGCTGACAAAGACAAAATGAATCTTGTACTGGGTAACTATTTGGCTTCTGGTCTAGAAATTGCTCCTAAATGTGCAAGAGAAAATCACCTTCCACATGTTCTTTAGTTATTCCTGTATGTATCCAGCAAGCGTTAAACATCTATGATGTAGCCGGCTCTCTGCAAGGAACCTGTTAGCCACAAAAATGGCTGTCCTCAAGGAGAATGATATGTAAATAAGCAACTGTTGCACTATTATGTTGGCCAGTTCTCTCATTTCTTGTGCTTTTCAAATTGTAATGTGAATAGGAATCACCTGAGATCTTGTTAAAATGCAGATTCTGAGTTAGTTGGTCTGGAGCAGGACCCAAGCTTCTGTGTTCCTATCCTGCTCCCAAGGGATTCTGGGTCCCACTCTTGGAGGCCAAGGTCCGAAAGGAGAGCCCCAGGAGGCTGGAGAAAGGAAGAGGGCACCTCGGCAAGTGGGGAAGAGGCTGGGGATCAGGAGAGGGCTTCCTGGAGTAGGAGACGGGTGACGTGGGAGAAAGGAAGCAGGAGGAAGCCTGGTTGGGATCCTGTGGGAAGATGGGCGTGGCCTCATGTTGCAGCCTCCATCTCTGAGGTTAGAGAGAGAGCTTGTGTTTGGAAAACTTGGATCAGCTTGATCTGGCTGGAATGGAACTCCTTGAGTTATCCATTGTATGTGCCTTGGTGTTCTCTCCCCTCCTTTTCCCTTGGCCCCGACCCTGAGCGACACCACACGTGCTTTCTTGAGCTAGTACGAATTGGTTTCCAGTCACTTTGAACTGAAAAACTCCTGAGACGGTGGGGTAAGTGTCAGGGGATGAGGTTGGTGAGTGGTCAGGGGCTGGGAAAAGTGTTCTGAGTTCATCTTAACGTCGTTAGGATGAGTTTAGAGGTTGAAGTCGCTTACACAGTCATTGGTGCCACACTTTGTGTGTGTGTGCGCTTGGCTTTGCAGTTTCAACCCCAGAGGAGGCGAGTCCCACTCGTGTTTCTCTAGAATGTGATATGAAAGTCTACTGATCCCTTTAGAAGGTAAGGGTTACAAGCGGGCGGCTGGACGGTGACTCAGGAGACGGAGAGGCTGTGCCACACCAGCAACTGGGCAAGATCTCTTCTCTTGGTGTCATTTTCCTCATTTGTGACATCTCTTTTATTTACAAAACTTTCCACCCAAAAGTTACAACCTCAGACATGCTTTCACTGACAGCCTCCCGCAGTGCTGCTGGTCTCTGGGCCCCGCCTGTTCCCCTCCATTTACACTGGGTCAGGGGAAGTTTTCCTGCAATACGTCGTTTAAAAAAAAATCATTCGCCCTTCCGGCCAGGATCTCTCCGTGACTCTTTTTCTGTTTAAATATTTAATCCGAACCTCTTGGCCAGCTGTTCCAAGTTCTCCTTAAACCGCTTCTCAGCTTCCTCCTTTTCAGACACCACATCTGAATACCTGTGTGCCCTTTTCATCCCATTTCTGCTGTTTGACTTTGCCTGTCCTTCCTCCAGGCCGTGTCAAATCCTCAATTTCCCTCCTCCGTCCTCCACTCCCCACTGCATCTAATGAGAACATCTAAAGAGAGCCTGCCATGGGATTGGACATCCTGCAAAGCATTTTGTACCTATGGTCACATTACTCCTCATGGCCATCCAATGGAAAAGATACCGTTATACCCATTTCATGGCAGAGGATACTGAGGCATAGAGAGATAACACTACTCGTCCTAAATCATAGTGCATCTATAATCATACCAAAACCTGGCAGAACCAGAACTCAAGATCAGGTCACTTGCTCTCCAGAACTGGTATTTGTAACCGCTAATGATTCTATCTTCCATATCAGGCTCTTCTTTGTATACACAATAACTTCTATATGACAAGTCTTTCCTCATTCCTGCTCAATCTTTGTCTCTTTTTGCCCTTCAAAATTTGGCTTCCAAGAGCCTTTCTACTCAGATAGCCATGCCATTCGGATCTTTCTCGCATTCCATATCCCTCTGCTCTCCATGGTGGCATTGGGGTCTTGTCTCATACCCAGGCCAATGTCGTTCCATAACTGACCCCTAGATTTTCATCTGCAAATGTCTGTCTTTTCGCCTTTACTGTGCTTTGGACTATTTTTATACACACAAATTGCTTTCATTGATGTGTGTCCAATACTTGTCAGAGAAATGACTTATTTTTGCAGTGTACTCTTGAGATGGATATTTCCTCTTGCACATACATAGTGGGAGGGATTGGGGAAAGCAAAATCTTTCTGTAGATATTCATGTCTCTAACTATATTAATTTTGTCTATATAAATTTGCACAGGATAGGTTGACTTTCAAAGTGTGATGCACACATCTTTTGGGGTCCCCAAGACTATTTAAGGGGGGAAATCTGTGGAGTAGAAACTATTTTCATAATAACCTTAGATGTCATTTGTCTTTGTTGTGACATTTGCACTAATGGTGCCAAAGCAATGATGGGACAAACTATTGGTGCCTTAGCAGGATCAAGGCAGTGGCCCTAAACTGTGCTACTATTCATTGCATTCCTTACCACTGAACGCTCATAGCAAAAGACAACAAACAAAATAAAACCCAACGAAAACCAAATGCCAACTTCACATAAGAATGTTTTTAACAAAGCATTAAAAATTATTTTATTAGATCTTGGCCATGGAGTATGCATCTTTTTAAATACTAGGTGTAAAAAAGCAGGAAGTACAGGGGTGCCTGGGTGACTCAGTCAGTTAAGCATCGGACTCTTGGTTTCCATTCAGGTCATGATCTCACAGTTTGTGAGTTCGAGCCCCACATCGGGATCTGTGCTGACAGTGCGGAGCCTGCTTGACATTCTCTGTCTCTCTCCCTCGCTGCCCCTCCCCCTCTCACTCTCTCTGTGTCTCTCTCAAAAAGAAATAAAGTTTAAAAAAGGCAGGAAGTACACAGAAAACATTTCTCTTGCATAGTGAGGTACAATATTGTCTGGAGGAGAAATAGGTATGTGGTGGAGCTGTGAGCTGCACGAGCTGCTTTTTTCATGAAACACTAGTTTTTACTTGAAAACGTCTGACAGGCAAACTGGTTATTCAAACTTGAATATTTGGCAGACATTTTCTTTTAAAAATGAATGAGGGGAGCCTGTCACTTCTAGGAAAACAACTGACAGTATTTGTTGCCAGTGATAAAATCTGAGCTTTCAGGGAAAATTAGAATTTTGGAAAACCTGTACCTGCCATTATGAGGTTGACAGCTTCCCAATGCTTAAAGGCATTTTTGATGAGGTTGGTGGTGATATTAATGAATGTGACTTTTTTGATGTTATGTAATGACAGAGTCAACAATTGGAAGACTTGCATAAATTAATGAACCGATCTTTTCCAAATAATCAATGCATGAGTCAAAGATCCATTCAAAGTACAGAATAGATGAATAGATTTTTATGTAACCAAGTAGGGAAAAGTTCATCAATATAGTCCCCCGATTCCATATCACAAATAACTTTTAAGAAACGACCAGTGTTGAGTTTTGGTATAGTATTGAAGAATATCCACAATTATCTGAAAAAAGCTATGAAATGCTCTTTTCCAACTACGTAACTGTACCAGACTGCATTTTCTTCATAGGCTTCAACTAAAATAAATATCTCAACAGACCAAATGCAGAAGCGGAAATGAGAATTCAGCAGTGTTCTATTAAGCCACATATTAAGAGAGATGTGCAAAACCACAAAACAATGTCGTTCTTATCACTCTTTTCTGTTTTAGAAAAGTTGTTTTTCATAAAATTGTATTATTTATGGTGATAGGTAATAGACGTTTGTTGTTTTTTAAAAATGAGTTGTAAGTATTTTAAAATATTCATTTAAAAATTTAAATATATTAATCACTAGACATCATCCCCACGAATAAAAGCAATTTAGCGTTCTGAATGAGTTTTCAGAGTCTGAAAGGGTCCTGAAACCAGGCATTTTGAGGATGGTTATTGTACACAGTTGTGGACACAGAGGTGGGAAAGGATAGGTTTTATTGCTTCCCCTACCGTCTATTCGTGAACAAATGTCATTACATAGTTGCTCAGACCCCAAACCTAGAAATCACCCAATAGTTCTCCGTTCCCCTCATCCTCGATGCTAATCAATTACCTGGTCCTGCGGGCTCCACTTGCTTCTTATAATAGAAATCCATCCACTTCTCACCGTTCCCATCTCCATTCCACCACCAGGGGCAAGGTCACAAGAGGGAGGTTGCAGTAATAGCCCCGTGATTCTTTCATGCCTCCCTGTATCAAGCCCTGGAGTAGTTTTCCTGTTGGATGATTCTTGGCACGGCCACATGAATTGCTTTGACTAATGGGATGATAGCAAGCATGATGTCGAGCGGAGACTTGAAAGTCGCTTGTGTTTGGGACTTGCTCTCTCTGACTGCTTTTGGAACACCGTGAGTACCACCACACGAATCAGCTTGGATGGTTAATCCGCGGTTTGTTCCCCTACATCACCTCCTTAACTTAG
Source organism: Panthera leo (assembly GCF_018350215.1). Classification (NCBI taxonomy): domain Eukaryota; kingdom Metazoa; phylum Chordata; class Mammalia; order Carnivora; family Felidae; genus Panthera; species Panthera leo. The sequence continues at coordinate 139,910,067 of NC_056683.1, read as the reverse complement.
TCACACCAGTTGACCACAGATCCACATCCTAACCCAGCTGAGATCGGCAGAACTATCCAACTGAACCCAGCCCAAATTGCTGACCCACAGAATTATGGGCTACATAAATGATTGTGTTTTAAATCTCTAAGTTTGGGGGGCAGTATGTTAACCAGTAAGGGATAGCCGACGTATCACAAAACATGTAATATGCTGCTGTGTTCTCCAAACTTGCACGGACGCAGGAATCACTAATATTAATAAAATACGCAGTTTGGGTTCTATGGGATCAGAATCGCAGGGGAAGCTGCCTGGGAATCTGTATTAAGCAAACACTTCAAGTGATTTTTATGATTAGCAAGAAGGAACACAGGCTTGGAATCAAACAGCATCAGTTTTAAATTCTTCCCTGGGTCTTACTGGTTGAGTCATCCTATTCTCTTCCTCCCTCTGTCACTCATTCATTCACTCACTCACTCCCTCCCTCCCTCGCTAATTCATTTAATAAACCTTTAGTGAGCACCTACTATGTTTAGACACAGCTCTTGTAAAGCAATGAGCCAGTGGGTAAGGTGCCTGTTCCCATGGGGTTACTTGAGGGGAGACAAATAAATGAACAAGGTAATTTCAGATCAGGTAAATCCCGTATATGGGATGAAAAGAGATACATAAATCAGGATGATGGAATAGGGACTAGAGGGTGCTTTTAGATTGGGTAGTGAGGAAAGGCTTTTCTGTAAGGTAGCCTTCGTGTCGAGTTTGAATGACAAGAGGATCCAGCCTGGACATGAAGTGTCACTAAAGCATTCAGTCGGAAGGAACAGCGCAAAGCCCCTGGCCTCAGTGAGTCTTGATTTCTTCATCTTTGAAACAGTAGGAACCCAGTGGTGGTGTTAGGTTATGAAAGAGTGTTGGAGAATACAGTATATCCAGTGCCTGATGCATGGTCGTTATTAGCAGATGTTATTTTCCTTCTCGCCTGGGGGCAGGAGCTGAGATCATTTCCTCCTTCATTTCTTCAACAAGTGTTTATATGTGTGAGGCACTGAGCATAGGAGGGTTTCTCTCCTCGAAGGACTTGTAGTCTAGGAGGTAAGCTAAAGCAAGTGTATAACCTCAGGCAAAACAGAAAGTGGGAAATGCTTGCAAGTTATTCCTATTGTCAGCGGAGTTTTGATGGGACCAAGGGGGCAGTGAGATGGGGTGGGAAGGAGGGAAAGATGTGGGGATAGCACGATGCCCCAGACCCTCTTAGGGTGTTCATTCCAGGGCTGTGCATAGCTGAAGTCACCTGGGGGTGTTGAGAAGGTTCTTAAAGGACGAGAGGTGATTGGAATGGTCTTGAAAATGACCTTCACCTGCTTATTAATTTGCTTTTGACTCCCTCCCTCCATTTCCCGCATCCCTCAAGGTCCTGAGAATCACTTTCCAGAAAGTTAGAGTCCATGTCAGGGGCCAGTATCCATCAGGGAGCCCCTTGGCTCCTTCTACTCTGTGCCTGCCCTGGTTCTTACCATCTGTACACAATCCAGTCACCGCTGCTGGGGGACACGGGCTCCTTCAGCTCGTCAGCAGGCAAAGGGGGGAACAGGAGAAAGGGCAAAGGAGAGTCCCCTTCCCTGCCATGCCCAGGTGACAAATATCTCAGCAGGCCAACAGGGCACGTCATGTACTATTTATTTATATTTCTAGTATTATTTCTAGGAATTTGGGTATGATTAAAATTTTTTATCATTAAAATTAAAAATTAAAATTTTTTACAGCTGTAGACACTGAGGTAATATAATAGGTAATGGAAACCTTTCTCCCTTAGGTTGATTAAGGACAGGACTTTATTTTCAGTGTATAGATTCCTTCGTAAGCACAGAACTGAGATCTTGTGATGCCACAACGGACGATGGAGCTGACCATCTTAGTTCAACAGCTGCTTCGGTAGGGCAGGGGAATCAGGTATTTGATGGAATCAACTTGCAGTTGAGAAGGCAGCCGGGTGTTGTTTAGAAATATGGCTGAAAACTAGTAGCTTGGTGAGGGTAGATTCCGAGCCACGTGCTTTATTTATGTCATACGATACGGTTATTTTGGAGGGTATGTCTATCGGATGGACCACCAGGCAAAAGGTGGAAAGCGCTTTGATAAAATGCTTCAGTGAAAGAAGAAACTTAATTTCATTAGAAACGCGGGAAGCAATAACGGTGAAGCAAGTCTCTGGTAGGATCATGAGCATTTTGGGCTTTTGAATCACCAGACTGGAAGCCATTAATCCTTGTGATACTATGGCTCTGAGCCAACCTCAAGGTTGTGAAAATTATTGCTGTTTCGCCAACTCAAAAAGACACCGCTGTATGCATGTTTAGCATCACTAAATGGCGTGTTTGACTTTGATCAAAATTACTATTACATTTTGCATAGTACTCATTATGGTGATAAGTAATAATAACATTTAAGCATCATGAAGTATCTCATTCCAGTTGCACTGACATTTGATATTTTCCTGTTCTTTAATTTATATTGCTATTTTGTTCCCTTTCTCTCTCTCTCCATATTGATATTTATACCCATCTATCTCATCTGTCTGGTTAAATTCCAAGTTACTTTTTATTACCTAATTGTTCACGGAATGCTACTCTTAGTGGAAAGCACCCTTCTCCTGTAAGTCTCACTAAATTTTATGGACAATGAAGGCTAGTGCATATTTAGAAAGGAATGAGCGTTATTTAGAATTCAGAGAGGAGTCAAAGTAAAAACAATTGAGCACAGCAAAAGAACCTTGACATTCGTAGAAAATAACGAGCTGTATCTTTCAACTTCCAGAGCCTCCACACACGTAATCAAGCGTAACACTGGGGAGAGAGGCGTTTAACCAGCAAAACTGCATGGAATGGCGCGGTGCGGAATAGCAATGTCACTAGCACTTTGCGCTTCTAAGGGCTCCTGTTACAACCTCGGACCCAAGAGCATTCGCCTTAAACACAACAACACCCTCCTAGACTTTTCGATCTGATGCTGCCTCTAATAGCTGTGTGTGATTTGAGGGAAGTCAATTCACATCTCTAAAATCTCATGTTCTTTCCCTTTGAAAGAGAAAGAGATTGGACCAGCGCGGTGTTTTGCAAACTTATTGTAGCTGTCAAAGGTTTTCTTACTTCTGTTTGCTAGGACGCAGGAGCACTCCTTACGTAATGGGGGGGGGGGGGGGGGGGCGGGGGCAGCTCTGGCTGCAGGATGAGGGTGAATGACCCTGAAATTCCTCGGAGGAATGTTTAGGGTTCCAAGGAACACAGTTTGAAGATGCCTGGGCTAGTCAGGATTTAGAATCCTAATACCCCATTGAAAATAGGCATTGGTAACATACCTTTTTACTACTTGTCATGTGGTTGGCAAAGTATACTAGTATACTAGTAAGAAACTAGTATAGTAATTATCCTCACCATCCTAGTGACGTTCTACAATATTCAGGTTTTGACCCACATCTTGGTTTTGTACAACAAAATATAAAGCTTTGAAACAATGGACAGAAATATTGTGATGATGCTTTTCCAGTCGTGGCTCTGCCCTGCACCTTAAAGCAGGGCAGTGTCATGCGGGAAAGAGTTTGGGCTTGGGCCCGAGTGGACCTGGGCTTAAATCCGAGCTCACTGCTGATTGATTTTGTGATTGGTCTATTCTTTTACTAGTGTAGGGGGCAGTACCTCAAAAGTTTAGATGATATTTATATATAAGAGCTTCTAGAAGGAGCCGTGAGTAAAATAGTGCTCAATAAAATAATATTAGTAATAGTAATATAATAATAATAATAATAATGATAGTCATTGTTTGGCCCAACCTTTCTTTTGGAGTCATCTTATTGTGCAGGCATGAACAACACAAACTGTTTTAATTTCTATTAAAAAAATCACTTGTTCATATTATATTAAAAGTGGTATCACCTCATCCTAATGCCTCAATAAACAAGGGAGAAAATTAAATGAGGGAAGGGTGTTTTTTTATCGTATTAAAACACATCACATTTTTTATCGTATCTTTATTTTTCTTGAAACATAGGCTCTCTTAGTCAATCTTTCATATTTTTCACTTTTTCTAGAGATACCGGTACAAGAAATACATCCGTATCTTAGCTTCCATAAGAAAATCATTGGCCAGAACATGAAAATAAAAGGCAACTCTCTCCGGTCTTGGTAGCAGGAGAGGTTGGAGGTGGGACCCCTTGAGGGGAAAACAGCCCCCAGCCCCGCTCTGCCCCAACCAAATATTGCCACCTGTGAATCAGGGTCCACCTGTGAATCAGTATGTCTAGACGGCACAATTTTTAAAAAAGGAGGTGGAAATCCAAAATTTTGTGTGGAAGCTCCTAATTTTAAATGTTGACTCTGTTTTTAAAGATGTGTTACGTAACAAGGAGACCATCTGTGGGCTGCTCAGATTCAGCAGCTAGAAGCTTATAGGAGACCAGATGGATGTCATGGTGCATTGGGTGTCATGGCTGGATCACTACTGGACACCCGGGTCTGTCTAACCGTCCCTCCTCTGCCCTTTGGGGTTCCTAAGGTAGAGATACAGATATGGGATAATACCTGGATGGGAAGTGAAGTTCAGCAGTATTAGCAGGACAAGCTCCTGGCCCCTCTAATACAGTCTGGTGGGTCCTCAGGCTGGAGGCTAAGTGGGGTCTTCCTCTCTCTTACTCTCCCTGCTCTGCCCTTCCCTGGTTCCCACTCCTTGAGGTCTAGTCCTGGGGACCAGACACTCCCGTGTGCCCACAGTGGGACAAAGACAGAGAGGCTGAAGCCCTGGAGGGCCCAAGTCCACTTTTGCCCCCAGCCAGATGGGCCCTGGAAGGGGCCGGGGCTGGGGGCAGAGCTTAAGAAGAGTGAAGTTTTAGAAAGAACACTGCCTCCTTCAGAGGCACAGCAACCCCACCCACCAGCGCATGTGGCCCGTTCAAATCAATACCTCCGGCGACTCTAGCAGTGTGATGATTAGAGGCTTATCCTTTCTGGGGGAAGGGGTGTAGAGGGGGTTCACAGGGAAAATGGGCAGGAGCAGGGTTCCTGTGGTGAAGAGGGAGGGCACGTGCGACCTTGGGTCCCATTTTTCTTCAGCCTTTAAAAGAAGTCTTTTGGCCAGTCTTGTCACTTCATAACTTCCAACGTCTCGGAGCCACATTTCTTCAGCATCCCCATGTCTGTGACCTTAGCCCAAGGGGTGGACACGTCGTGCCTGGCGTGGTTCCGCATGGCCACTCTCTCGTCCAGCTCCCCTTATTCAGTGACTTCTCTGGGCTTTCCGCAGCTGGGCTTCTTCAGCGCATCCTCTTGGCCAGTAACAGCGGCTTCGCGTGTCTTATTGCGACCAGCATACACCCCCTCTCTGTTCTTTCCCCCCATTCCCCAGTCTGGTCCCATGCTGCTCTTTCAGGGTTGATTTTCCATTCTGCTGCATTCCTCTTGGTCTGACCAGGCAGCTTTCTTCCCAAGGAGATGCTGAAGCCACCATGCTTCACGCTCGAAGGCCAAGGCTTCCATTCTCTCCGTTTGACTTTGGCCAAGCATTGGGGAGAATGAACACTGCCGCTCGATCTCCCATGACTTGGAAAAAAAGCTGGATGCCAAATTTTATAATTACCGTAATTACAATAAAGTGTTTACATGTGGGGAAATCCTGGAAAGAAGTTTTTAAAATCACGTTAAGCGTGTTAGAGGGTAGAAATCAATAGGAGGTTTTCTATTGTGTAACTTTTCTGTAGCGCTCTCGTATCGCTTTGATAAGTACACCGAAACAAAGGTGATGAGTTTTATTTTTTAACGTAGTTAAACTCTGCACCGATGAAGATCTCTATTAACCCAAATTCTCCAAAAATGTCAAGAGGAAACGAAAGGGTGATTCAGTTCACGGATTGTTTGTAGCTCTCTGCAAACACAATATTCACATATACAACCATAGCTAATGCAAAATAAGAAAAGATGAAGGTGAAAATTTCTCTGTTGAGTCAAGAACCCAGATGATGAGCTATAATTATTTAAGAAAGGGGGTGTCTGGGTGTCTCAGTCGGGTAAGTGCCCAACTCTCGATTTCGGCTCGGGTCATGATCTTGTGGTTCGTGGGTTTGAGCCCTGTGTCAGACTCCGTGTTGGCAGTATGGAGCCGGCCTGGGATTCTCTCTCTCCTTCTCTCTGTGCCCCTCCCCTGCTGTTGCAATTTCTCTCTCTCTCAAAAATAAACCTTAAAAACAAGCAAAAAATAAGCATTCGTGTGCCAATCTTTGTGCAGACATGTTTTCATTTAAAAACAAAAAAAGTGGGGCATCTGGGTGGCTCATTGGTTAAGTGTCCAACTCCTGATTTCGGCTCAGGTCAGGCTCTCATGGTTCATGAGTTCGAGCCCCACATTGGGCTCTGTGCTGAGAGTGCAGAGTCTGCTTGGGATTCTCTCTCTCTCCCTCTCTGTCTGCCCCTCTCCCACTCGTGCTATCTCTCTCTCTCTCTCTCTCTCTCTCAAAAATAAATAAATAAACATTTCAAAAAATAAAAAAAGAAAGAATATTATATTTCTGAAAAAAGTTCTCAGCTATTTTTTTTTAACCAAGCGTGGTATTAGAGACGAGCTTTCAAGGTTTATCCTTTTATTTGTCTTTTTTTTTTAAACATACTAAGCCAACTTTAAAAAAGGATGGAGAAAGAAAAAAACAGCCTCTGATAGATTGCCCAGTAGAGAATTATTTATATGAAAAATCCTGCCTAAGCATAATTTTTTGAGATAACATGTGCTTTGAAAATACAACGTGATTTCATCTTGAATGTAAAAGTCACTGTCTTTTTTTTTTTTTTTTTTTTTTTTTTTTTGCTGACACCAAGTGATACAGAACCTGCTGATGTAACACGGATGATAGCTGACTCAATCAATCCGAACACCTATAAATCTAGGTGTTCTACAGCGGACGGTATCGTATTGAGGGAAAGATCACTGATTTATGTAATTGCAAATTTGAGTAATACAGTTTTACTCAATTACGTTTGGTTTTCCTGCCCGAGAGCCTGCCTCTCTGATGAGTGGGGACGCGGTCACGATTCGCACAGAGCTGCCGTTTCCTGCGACCCGGTCCCTCTCTGGAGCGTGAGTTTGGGTCTATCAGCGCTGCCTTTGTGGCCCGCTGAGTGTGACATGTGCAACGGGCTGCGAAGTGAGGAGGTGCGCGGGTTGCAAGGGTTCTTCACGCAGAAAGCTCCAGCACGGGGCACTCAGGGAAACAAAAGCACAACCGGATCAAAGCGGGCCCGCTGACCAGCGTGCTGACAGCACAACCTCAGGCAGGTACCAGCCTTACCTCCGTACAAATGGGCGTTTTCGTCGCGTGTGATCTTTTGCTTCAGGAAGGATGCTTGTTCTCTGTTAGCTCCTCTCGTGCAGAGACTGTGTGCTCCAGACCTGTTTATGGAGTGAACGACCTTCCTCTCCTGGGAAGCCCACACTTCTGCCAGGAACACCTTTCTCAAATCACTTCCCAAACCTCAAGTGGTCCCGCTGCCCCCAGAGCCCACACTCATTCCAGGTTCTTTGCAGTTTGGGCTCTCCCTCCCCCTGGCTTTCTGACTTTGTCACCTGCTCACTGCTGCCCCGGAGAAGCCCCCGACTGTGCCTGATATCCAGCTCCCCGCGGGCTCTGGAGGGACGGGCCCTACCAAGAGCTGTAGCGGAAATCTTCTCACCCTTTTCCCTCTTCCTGACATCAGAACTTTCCCTGCTTAATCCTGAATCCTGGCTGCTTCTATGAGACTTTCCCTTCAGCTCCCCACCCATAAGTGGTCCAGCCCAACCTGTAAGCGGTCCCTAATGCCTTCCTTTAAAGTCGTACCGCCACCGGCAGCAGCAGGAGCAGCCGCAAAACTTTTCGTTTTGCCCTGAATCCCGGGCTTTGCTGTGATAACTGTGCAATTGCTAATGTTCGTGTGTCCGTCGTGCCGCGTTCTCCGGGGCAGGAAGCGTGATCCTATTTGGGATCCCCGACAGAGCCTGACGCGGTGCTGTGAACGGGGACATGTACCGTGGGCCGAACTGTGGCTCCCCCAGATCCCGATGTTAAAGTCCTCATGACGAGTACCTCGGAATGTGACTGTATTTGGAAATAGGGGCATTGCAGATGAGTAGGTAGTATGGGCCCCTAAAGCAATATGACTCGTGTCCTTATAGCAAGGGGAAATTTGGAGGCAGAGATACATACATACGGCAAAAGCCACGTGAACGCAAAACAGAGATCAGGAACTCCAGAAGCTAGGTGGGAGGCGTGGAACAGATTCTCAGAGCCCTCAGAAGGAATCAACTCTTAACTATACTCTGACAGTGGCTCTCTAGCCTCCAGAACTGAGACAATAAATATGTGTTGTTTACACCCCCCAACTCGTGGTACTTAGTTAAGGCGGCTCCAGGAAACTAATATCACATACTTAATAGGCATTTATTAAATCACGGTGGAAAAGAGAAAGGGGCAAAGGGCTCACTATGGGCTTTTTATTTATTTATTTTTAAGAAAGCAATGCATTTGTCAGAACAAGACTTTTAAAAAATAGACTATTTTTGGAGGTGTTCTAGGTTCGTCACAAAATTGAGCGGATCAGAGACCTCCCACACTCCCTGTCCCCACGTACAGGCAGCCTCCTCCACTATCAATAGCTGTACCAAGTGGTACATTTGTTACCATTGATGAACCTACGTTGACACATCATTATCATCCAAAGTCTATAGCTTGCCTTCCGGTTCATCCTTGGTGTTATATACTCTATCGGTGATGACAAAGGTGTAATGAAATGTATCCATCGTTCTAGTAGGATGTTCGGTGTTTTTACTTCCCTAAAAATTCTCCGTGTTTTGCCTGTTTATCTTTCCCCCCAGCTCCCCTCAGCCCCTGGCAACCACTTAGCTGTTTGCTGTCTCCATAGCTTTGTCTTTTCCAGAAGGTCACATAATTGGAATCGTACAGTGTTGCGATCTTTTCAGATTGACTTCTTTAACTTAGGAAGTTTCTTCCATGTCCTCTCATGGCTTGATAACTCATTTCTTTTACTGCTGAGTAGTATTCCATTGTTTGGATGGGCCACAGTTTATTCATTCACCTGCTGAAAAACATTTTGGTTACTTCCAAGCTTTAGAAACTACTCCTAAAGCTACTATAAGTATTCACTTTCAGGTTTTGTGTGGACATAAGTGTTCAACTCATCTGGGTAAATATTGAGGAGTGTGATTGCTGGATTGTATGGTAAGAGTATATTTACCATGTATATATTTACCAAGAATATGTTATAGATTTGTAAAAAAAACTGCCAAACTCTCTTCTAAAGTGGCTGTACCATTTGACATTCCCATCAGCAATGACCCAGAGTTCTACTTGCTCTGTACCCTCGCCAGCATTTCGTGGTGTTAGGATCTTGTCACTCCAATGGGTATACGGTGGTATCTCATTGTGGTTTTAATCTGCATTTTCCCAATGACCTATTTTAAGCAGTTTTTCATACACTTCATTGCCATCTGTTTATCTTCTTTGGTGAGTATCTTTTCAGGTCCTATGATCATTCTTGAGCTGAGTTGTTCATTTTCTTATTGTTGAGTTTTAAGAGCTCTTTGTATATTCTGGATACCAATCTCTTATTAGATACGTCTTTTGTAAATACTTTATCCCAGTCTGTGGCTTGTCTTCTCATTCTCTTAACAGAGTTTTTGCAGAGCAGAAGTGTTTATTTTTTTTTTTTTAACGTTTATTTATTTTTGAGACAGAGAGAGACAGAGCATGAACGGGGGAGGGGCAGAGAGAGAGGGAGACACAGAATCGGAAGTAGGCTCCAGGCTCTGAGCCATCAGCCCAGAGCCCGACGCGGGGCTCGAACTCACAGACTCACAGACCGTGAGATCGTGACCTGAGCTGAAGTCGGACGCTTAACCGACTGAGCCACCCAGGCGCCCCCAGAAGTGTTTATTTTATGCAGCTTAGTTTATCAATTATTTCTTTCATAGATCCCGTCTTCGGTGCTATATTTAAAAAGTCCTTGTCATAAAAGCCGAAGTCACTTACGCTTTTTTCCTATGTTATAGGAGTTTCCTTTTGAGTTAATTTTTGTGAGGAGTGTAAGGTCTGTGTTTAGATTTATTTTATTGTTATTATTATTATTATTATTTTGCACAAGGATGCCAAGCTCTTCTGGCACCATTTGTTGAAAAGACTACCTTTGCTCCAATGTAGTGCCTTTGCTCCTTTGTCAAACATCAGTGGACTCTATTTATATGGGTCTATTTCCGGGCTTTCTCTTCCGTTCCATTAATCTATTTGTCTATTCTTTCACCAATACCACCCTGTCTTGATCACCCGTAGCTTTAATGTAGTGAATCTGAAGTCAGGTCTTGTCAGTCCTCCAACTTTGTTCTTCTCCTTCAATATTGTGTTGTCTATTTTGGATCTTTTGCCTTTCCATATAAACACTAGAAGCAGTGTGTTGATGTCCAGTGTCCCCATGTCCTTAGGTGGGACGTGATGCCTCGAGTGGGCTGGAGTTGGGTATTTCCCTTCTCCCAGGTCAGTTAGGCTCTGATAAAACTCCACTATCTTAGGCAACTTAAATAGTTTCTCTTGAGGACAGAGAAAGAGAGAAAACTTCTTGTTAAGAACACAATGCTCTGGCATGTTTCTAAATCAGTCCTTCCCCTTCTCCCATGCCAGAAGCACAGGTTTGTTTTTTTTTTGTTTTTTTTTTCTCTGATAGTCACCGTAAGAACCTGGTCCATCTCCTGGAGGTAAAACTCACAAAAGTGCGGGGCGCCCCTCTGACTGAGTCCCCCTGGAGTTTTTCTCTCTCTGACTTGTCCACACCGAACCTCCGGCGATTTTTCAACTGTAGTTCAAGTTTCCCTACTCCGGGACTCGTTCCTGTGAAGGTTTCTGCTCTGGTAATTGTGATTCTCTGTATCCTCCTGTCTGTCTTTCCAGTTTTTGAAGCAGTGGTTTGCCCTGTGACCCCACTTCTTTGACTTGTTATCAAGAGTGACAGCTTCCAGGCTCCTTAGATGCTGGACCGGAAACCAGAAGTCCTGTGGACTGTATAATTACCTGCTTGAGTCACACACAGCTACTCTGGCTGTGCGTTTAAGGCAGAGATGGACTCCCTGTGTTTTGAGTATTGATACAATTTTAAAATTACAATCTGTTATTGGAATTTCAACAGGAGTTCATTGCACACAACAAGAGCTTGGATTAAAATATCACAAGAGAAGGTTTTGCAAGTAAATTAATTGCTGCAAGAAGTGATCAAATTCATGAAAACAGAACAAAACACAAATTAGGTAAATTTAATCATTTGTATTTCATTAAGAGCCAAGTATATACCTGTATATATATATATATATATATATATATATATATATATATATATATATATATAAAACATCATTCATTTTCCCTTTTTCTGCTGTAATATGTGGCATTCAAAAATACCTCCATTAAAAAATGAGCACAGGGTATTTTAGCATTTTTAGGATCACATACTCATCTAATATCAGAGGTCAGGCTGGATCATCATGGTCGGTGTAGACTCAGATATTCCTCTGCTCTCACCCCCTTTCTTCACTCATAGCTCAAGAGTATAAATCTCATTTCACAGGACTTTCTCTTTAATAAATGGAAGAGAAACATCACTGCACATTTTACAGTGGTTGCATTTTTTTTTTTTGAATCAGGTTGCTCCAAAAATTAATTGGTTCCTCTTGTAGAGCTCCCATCCTGACTCTTTAAGAAATGGGAGCTATAGTTTATCTTCTTTGAAGTATTCCATCACTTTGCTTGTTTTGTTCAGACAGTTTGAAAATGAAATACGACTTTTAAAAATATTTTAATGTCAAATGTCTTTCAGTCAGGGAAACATTTAATAGTAATATTAAATGTGCAATAAACTGCAATGTCCCAAATCTATCTTGAAGTATAACTACATAGTACCATAGAGGAGAGGTAAGTGGCTAACATTCATACATCTGGTGGTTTCCCATGCTGTTCTGGGCATGCCTACCTAAAGGCATTATTATGTATTTAATATATAATAACAATATATATAAATATAATTGCCAGTTTGGACTTTTATTTTTCTTTTATTGTCACTTTGGTCCACAGAATGACTATTGCTGACTCAAGGAATGCTGTTTCATCAGGGATTAGCATTCATGGTGGGTACACCCAGATAGGGTTTATTTGGGTGGTATAACTTATTTGTGTACTTGGAGAACTTATCAAATTACACTGTGCATATACATATTATATATGTATAATATATACATGTTATATTGTATGTACTATGTATATAAATGTAGTATATATGTATAATATATGTACACGGTATAGCTATGATTCTTTGGAAGTGGAGAAAGAAATCTCTGCACTGGGATAGAGTTAAGCTCTGGATATTGTCAACTTCTTCTCTGACTTGTTTCTTGATTTTGCTGCTTCCAATTTGATGAACTAATGTTAGCCCCATGATTACCCATGTCTTCGAAACTCTGTAGGAGGCAAGCGCTTGATGCTACGTCTAGAAAACCCCGGGCCCTTCGGAATTGGCAAGGTCTTCCCGTTTGACTTACTCTAGCTCAGACTGGTTGGTGTGCACCCTACGTTCCTCAGGGAGGAGTTTGAACCGTTACCTCATCTTTACTATGGAGACGAGGCTCAAACAGACAAGCATGCCTCGTTTCCACTCAGCATGTGTTCTGTTCTAGCCTCTCCCTCAGTTGGCCATACCCCATGTCTCCTGTGGGGGAAGTCCCAGAGATGAGTTTACAAAGGACAGTTGCCCAGGTCTGCAGCCATCAGTTAAGCCTTTCCCTCCAGCCCTCAGCATAGCATGGGGTGCGACCTGTCTGGGCCACATTATCCAGAAGAGAGGAAGGCAGAGTGGAAAGTTGGCACATGTATGGAGAATAATGTAATCACGCCCTTTGCCAGTGTCTCCTCCTATCTGACTTTCCTCCAATGAAAGAATGGGAAGATCTTGGTGAAGGTAGATATTCCAAACTTTTGTGACCCATGCAGCAGTTGCATTTTCTTTCCCTCGGGAAAACTGTTAGCCGCAGTTGTTGGATGAAATGAAGCTTTACTTCTGCCTCTCTCCGGTTTCGCCAAATAACTTTAAAAATTGTGCCGCTGCTTTTAGGATCCTGAGTATGCATGCATTCAATATATACCTCTCTGATATATGGAGGTGGTTTGAGTAATTAGCATCATATTACATTTTATCACTCAACCCTCCAGTATTGAGTTATATACTATCAATTAAATCATGCAACCTGACAAAAAATTCTAGAGAGTGGTTCTTATTAATAGCTGGTGTTTGGTGCAATGCAAAGAATCAAACTAGCATAGACCTAAGGTGCACGTTTCTGTTGTTGCGATAGATACTACTCTCCTGGATTCCAATAATTTTTTTCACATTTGAAAAATATCGGAATAGCCTTCTCCACCGCTCACCAGCCCTCAGTTTCTTTTCTTTGTTTTTCTACACACCAACATTTTTATTTTTGAGGATGGAAATACACAGAGATGCTGACATATGAGAAGGAGCTTGTTCTGACAGAATTTCCAGATTAGTTCAGTGGATGAATTTCATGAGAACAATCACTTTTATAAGAATTCCGGGATTTCATCAAACTGGTCAGGGAAGGTAGTAAGGAAATGAATGTCCACCTGCAATATTAAGTAATTTTTGCCTTGTTCTTCCCTTTCCAAGACATATAAAACCGGGAATAAACAAGTCCCTGAAAAAAATGCTAGTGTGTGTGAATTTTTTTTAAGTTTATTTATTTTGAGAGAGAGAGAGAGAGAGAGAGCAAGAGGGGAGTGGGAGGTCCAGAGAGAGAGAGAGAGAGAGAATCCCAAGCAGGCTCCACACTATCAGGGCAGAGCCTGACCTGGGGCTGGATCTCACGAACCGGAGATTATGACCGGAGTCGAAATCAAGAGTCGGGTGCTTAACTGACTGAGCACCCCCATGCGTCCCACCGGTGGTGTTTTGCCTTGGAGTCCCCAAATAATGAAAGGTACTGGGTTCATAACCTGCAACGTCCTCCTTTCTTGCGGAGTGCTTCAACAGTGCTGGCACCTTCCCGCTCCATTTGTCGCCGCCCAGCAGGATCTGAGCCGTTTTGCTCTCTGACTCCTTCCCGTCTGCTCTCCAGGGGACAGGTGCCTCAGAGCAGCCTTCTGGTCTCCTGACCGACTTCCAGGGGCGGGGGAGAGGCTCTGTGAGTGCATCTCAGTATCGTACGTGAGAGCTCAGCTGTTCTTGTCAGATAAAACTCGCAAGGACTTCAGCTGATTCCTTCCCCAGAGTAAACGTTCTGCTACCAAAGAACATCTTTCATTAGAGTTTGGGAAGCCACTTGCACTTTTTAAATTTATTTTTATTTTTATTTATTTATTTTTAATTATTTTTAAATGTTTACTTATATTTGAGAGAGACACACACACACACACACACACACACACACAGCATGAGCAGGGGAGGGGCAGAGAGAGAGGAAGGCAGAAGATCCAAAGCAGGCTCCATGATGTCAGCAGACAGCCCCATGTGGGGCTCAGACCCACCAACCACGAGATCGTGACCTGAGTGGAAGTCGGACGCTTAACCGAGCCACCCTGGTGTGTCCCCCACTTTTTTTTTTAGAGAGAGAGTGTCAGTTCTGGTGTTCAGAAGCCCATCTCTCCATCCAATGTTTTCTTCACCTTCAGAACAAAAAACTAAAAAACAAAAACAAAAACCCAAAACCAAAAGACAATTCGAACCTACGGATTAGGGTTCCCTTTTTGTTACAACTGAAGCTGTCCGGGTTATAGTTAGTGATTAAGAAAATGAGTGTGCAGGTACATCACGAGTAATCCCACAAACTGCAATATCCGTCACTCGTCTACCTAAGACCAATAACAACGCACGCGGTTACCACGTTTCTGGACTATATCCTGCAGTGAAGAAAATTTAGAAGGAAGATTCGTCTCACTAAATCATCTGTACTTGCTTGTGGTGGTTTACAATGCACACATGTGTTTGGCACTTAAAAATTCACTTTGCCCTCATTCTCTGTTTCTCAGTGCTGCTGAGTCATTCATTGATTTATTCAGTATATAGGTGTTGAGTATTTGCTACATAATTGCACCGTGTTCTGTGCTACAGACCCCAGAGTGAACCAGAGGGACATGAATTTGAACTTACAGCCTTGTAGGCTAGTGACTGTAGATCACATTAGTAGTTAAGTTCATTCTAACTGCCCATCTCAACTTAGAAATGATTATCTTTAGCCACCTGGGTGGCTCAGTTGGGCAAGTGTCCGACCCTTGATTCTTGTTACGAACCAGCACTCTGGTTACTTTCAAGGTGAAAGCAAATTCTATTCTATTTTATTTTATTTTATTTATTTTATTATTTGTTTATTTTATTGAGAGAGCGAGTGAGGGAGTGCGAAAGCGTGTGTGCACAAGCAGAAGAGGGGCAGAGAGAGAGAGAGAGAGAAGGAGAGAGAGAGAATCCCAAGGAGGCTCCATGTAGTCAACACAGAGCCCAATGTGGGGCTCGATCTCCTGAACCGTGAGATCATGACCTGAGCTGAAATCAAGAGCTGGACGCTTAACCGACTGAGCCACCCAGGCTGCTCAGAGAACAAACATAATTTTAAAGCACAGCAGTCAAATAACTCAGAGAGGTGCTGGTAAACGTGACTGTTTGAACAACGTTAATTTGTAATATGTTCCGCCTTTGGCACTATGCTATGAGACTTGTCCAGAACCGTATCTGCTTACCAAGGCACAACGGTTCATTGTAAATATAAGATGCTTGTTTTGTATAAAATGCAAATTGACATGTCAATAATACATTTGGTCTTTCTGAGAAATCAACGTGAATCGTAGAATGCTGTAGGGGCCCCGAGAATGTCTTATCCCAGTCCCTCATTTCACAGAGATTCCCAATAAGAGGGGCGCAGTGAGAGCTCTCCCCTACACCCTGCTTCACACGCAGGGTTTAACTGAGATCAGCTGGGCCCGAATGACATCGCCACTGGCTCCAACGATAAAAAGAGAATCGCAGAGGAAAACAAAAACTTCAAAGAGGAAGCTGGGCTGTCTCCAGAGAATTGGTCTAGTACAAAGCCTTGTCCTCCAGGATGGCTCAGAGGCAGAAGCCTAATAAAAGAGAGGAGGTCTGCTTGAGATTTCCAGGAAGAGGAGACAGACACCTCTGAAACCCTCAAAAGTAAGATCACCAGGGGCCAGGTCTCAAAATTTCACTCTAAAGGTAGAATTTCCTTGGGAAGTCTAGCCATTTAAGAATAAAACGCAAAATGCTTTAGAGAGAAAGAATCGGCTAAAATAATTTATTAAAAGGCAGTTATCCATTTCATTAATTCTAAGTCACAATTGCTTTCAAATGGCCTGTTATTTTATATACCACTAAGAAGGAAAAATCACTGCCCATTAAACTATGATGCCATGCTCTCTCATCACTTAGAATTTCTTTAATACCCACAGAGCCCTTGGAACGAAGACATGGGACTTTGTCATCTGTCACTCTTTTGTCGACAGAAAAAAAAGGATGATATAAGGGAAGTAAGTTGGTTGAGGTGTCCCTAAAGCTTCTTCACCTCCAGAGTCCTGGTCTCCTGTGTCACTTCTCATTTCTTGTCATTGCTGTCCACGTTTGCGTATATATCTGTGCCTTTGAAGATGCCGACGACGCATCGTTTCTTAAAGAATCCATGAGATAACTAAAAGCCATTGGTGCAGAATATTTTAGCCGGCTCTGTTGTTAAGTAGTACAAGCCTGCTTTGACTCCCAGGTCAGTACCATTTAGTACCGTGGTACGATGACCATTTAGTACCACCGCAGACCCGCCCCCCCACGAACACTTGACTGCGCGCTCTTTTACGAAAGTGCATTTCTCATTTCCCAAGAATTCTTCTCCAAGTTGCTGATGTTTGGTGATGCTTGGTCAATGAGAACTCTGTCAAGATTGTCACAGGACAGACAAAGACGGTCAGACACCGACTCTGAGACACGTCCCGATTTTGGATTTCGGAGACGTAAACATGTAAAACGAAACGTGACTCTCAGAGCTAATGAAATATGGCACTAAGAGATTCCTTGCCTTTAAAGTTTCCTCCCCCCCACCCCCACCCCCCCCGTGTGGTATTTGACCCATTTTGTTGCACACAAAGTAAATTAGCTGCTTCAGTTTTGTTATTGCACATAATTGAGTTTGGGGTTGTGTGTGGTATCTGCATGGCATTCCTCTTGGTCGGCATTTCCTACACTGCCTTTTTGGAACATGGGTGATCTCGGGGAGTTGTTAGGATGTGTTCCATGTGGAAAAAATTCTGTGGTTACAGAAGTTTGGAAGATGCCATCCACCACATTTCTTTCTGCGAGAAGCACGATTACCATGAGCATATTAAAGCCTCTGAGAAGTCCTGTAGTGAAGAATCCCATTTAAATGCTTACTTCTGTGTTCTCAAATTTATGTGACTGTAAAAGTCTTCCCCCCATTTTTTATGAGTGTGTTCTAGCAGAGTTTGAGAGATTCTCCTCTAGGGTATTTTACCGTTCAATCAAAATAGCTAAGCCTGAAACACCACCGAGGGCCTTCGGTAAGGTCCTAACATTTATTACGAAGCCATTGAAAATGGCTGCACCCCAGGGGAAGGGCATGTCCACAGAAGAACTAACAAGTCCCAGGGGATTTTCCCTGTCATCCAGCAGCATGGGACTGTCACAGAAATAAGACTTTCTTCCCCCAACACTCTTTTCCAGAGAGTCTTCTCCTCATGCACACCTCTCCTCTGAGACTTGGTGGCTGATGCCTCTTATAGACTTCCTCACACATCTGTCCTCACCTATGGTCCTGCACACTTACACAGCTTTCCTGGATCATCTTCTCCATGTCAAGACCTCACTGCGGTCATCGTGCTGGAAATTTCCAAAGCTGTTCTCCATCCTGGATATAATCTGGAGCTATCAATTTGGTGATTGATAATCCTCAGGCCAGCATTTCACATGCCCTTTGACCTCAACGTGTCCCGAAAGAAATTAATAATATTCACATTTCCCTCAAACACACAGTTCTTGGGTTCAGTCTATTGGTTAATAAGCGTCTGGGAGATAAGGTCCCCATCAAAGCACCTGCCTTAGTCCCCCACTGTCAGCCTATGAATTCACACTCATGGATCCCTAGGCTGGGTCCTTCCCTGTCTGCCCACTACAGCCTTAATTCAGGCCCTCTTTGACTCCAGCTGGAATATTGGTGCCCTTGGAATTCTTTTTTGTTGAAATCCAGCTTCCTTGCTGCTCGGGTTGTTTCTTCACAGTTATATCAAGCCATTCCTCCTCTTCAATTTTCAAATTCCCATTGAATGAGAATACCCAGGATAACTTGTTTGGAAATCATGAGAGGGGTTGGCTAAAAAGAAAATGACATAGGCACTTATAGTAGGGTACTAAGCAGACTTTTAAAAAGTTGTACTTTATTTTTATGTTTTAAAAAATATTTGTTTATATGTTTTTGAGAGGGAGAGAGAGTGCAAGGGGAGAGGAAGAGAGAGGGAGAGAAAGAATCCCAAGCAGGCTCTGCACCGTCCACACTGTCCACGGGGCTCGATCCCATGAACTTAAACCAAAAATCAAGAGTCGGATGCTTAGCTCACTGAGCTCCCCAGGCACCCCTATTTTTATATGTTTTGACATAGAAATATGCTCGTGCTATATTTTTAAGTGAAAAAAGTCAGATCACGAAATAGTATGTATCACCAAGAATACATTTAAAAGTTGTTTATCTCTTGGCACTGGGGCCCCAAACGGTTTTAATTAATTTTTTCTCTTTTTGCCTGTGTGGTTTTAATTTTTGAACAGTGAAGTCGTATACTTTTAAAATAAAAAAAAAAATGTAAAAACATACCGTTTGAAAGATTTGGTGCTAACAAAGCTCTCCTCTGTGAAAGCTTCTCTTTTCAGCACTCACCACCCACATGCTTTGTTAGTTGGAGAATTCTCAGAGCACAGACCGGGAGGTGCTGAAGTTACCTGCTTCCATCTGTGGCCTGAACTGGGCTATAAACTCCTTGAGGACAGAGGCCACACCTTGTTCATCTTGCATTTGGATATTTAGCCCAATCTGGCCGTTAGTGACCGTTCAGTAAATATTTAACGAATGGTTGAGGCTGACGTTTTGTTAAGGAAGACTGGAATGAAGATTCCCTTCCTGCTGGTACACAAATGGGTGTGTGTATATATGCATGCATATGCTCACGATAGGCTGCACCCTGTTCTAGGCATAGTGCGTGCATTATCTTTGAGGCAGAGAATGCGATTATTATTGCTATGAGGAGGGATAAATGGAGGCTTGGAGGTTAAGAGTTGTCTGTGGATTTGCTGTGAGCTAGGTGGGCCCCGCTTGGAAGCTTGCTCTTAAAAACTGTTGAACCGTCTCCTAGGGATCTACATTATCACACAACCATTTTGGAAACAAACACGCTTCGCCACAGCTTAGGCCACGAGACAGACAGTGGGCTCCTGATGGAGGGGAGGGTGGTTCTGACCAGGGTGGAGACTCAGCACTGTGTTTCTCCTGCACAGTTTCACTCAAAGCTGGCTCGTGAGTCGAAACTGGTACGGACTGGAGTCAATGTGCCGTCCTGAAGCCACATCTGTGTCTTTCAGTTGGCTCCGAAAGGTGTGCTCCTGGCACTTCTGAGTTCCTAAGACCTGAGTAGCAAGAGGTCTTGCTACTTTGGGGAAAGCAAAGCAAATAAGTCTATACTTTTCTGTTCTGATTCAATATCAAATGGCTTTATTACCTTGACCTGAGTCGGCAGAGTGGCTCTATAAATGAAAAAGAAAACACGGTTCCAACACAGAGTTACTCTTACCTTTGCATGGAGTGGGGGAGGGGGTGGTTGTTTGGCCCTCCAAATTTAAGGATCCAGAGCAGCTCATCAGGCAGAGGTGATTGGTTTCCAGTTGGTAGGAAGAATAGTGGCTCTGGTAATTACTCCCACATGGGCAGCATCTGCAACATCCCCGGACCTGGTTTCCTCTGTGGTGACCAACCATCCATGTTTGCTTGGGACTGAGGGATCTTCTCCACTTTAGGGCTTTCAGTGTGGAAATTGGGGTGGTTAGTCACCCACCATCTCACTCCCGTATAACCCCAACGAAAGCTCCTCCTTGCCCCTTCCAACACACACACACACACACACACACACACACACACACTATTTATTCTTTTCTCATTAAAAATTAATACATAATAAGAGGTTTGGAGAATATAGGAAAGTATAATGAAAGACAAAACACACATGCACACAATCCTACCATTATCCAGGGATAGCTGCTGTTGGCATTGTGATATATTTTCTTTTAGTCTTCTTTTTCTATATAGACAACCTTTCTGTGACTTATTTTCACATTTCATAGCTGCCCTCAATACTCCTTCCAACTGGATTATCTTCATAACATTATTTGCAGGAGTGAGGGAAGCCTAGTCTGATTTATGTCATCCTATATTCCTGAGATATGGCCCCAGACAGATGTCGAAGGTGTAACAAGGAGTACCAAGGACTTCGGTATCAGGTAATTAAATCCTTAACAGGGGTCAGCTCCCATTTTTGAGGTTTGTAGATAAAGGAAGGTAGGTGACGTTGCAGAACATTTAGCAGAGAACCACAATACATTTGGACTCTTTCATTATGAGATCGCAGAGCCGATTCTATAATTATTATCAGTATATGAGTATTTCTTATATGAAAGAGAGTGATAAATTTTTCCCCTTGCCTCTAGTGAATAGTTAGACAAGAAAAAAATGAGTCTTAAGCATAGTGTGAAGGATTTAGGCTAGATAATAAGAAAAGTTATTAACTACCTTAGTGGGTTAGAGAGAGTATAAGAAATCTCCTCTGAAAGTCTTTAGAAACGAAAGAGATTTTCCTATCAAGGAAGGATTAAGCGTGGGCCTGCCTAATGCCGCAGAATAAACAAAATAGCCTGTCAGGGTCTCAGCCAGGCCTCCGGTTCTAGGATTCTGTATAATAGAGAACACAGAAAAATACGGGTAAAATTGATTTTTATTTTACATTTTTCCTTTGAGGAACAAAAATAAATAGATAGTGATATTTTTAAAGTCTGAGTTTGATTTTCAAACGGTTATGCAGCGACATGTTGCTCTGGGTTGGACGGTAACATCACGGAGGAAGAAGGCACTGGAGTATGACGGCGTTGACTGTCATTATTTTCCCAAATTGCATTCTTGTTGCTTTCCCTTGAAACTTTAAAATAGGTTCATTTAGTTTAGTGACTGTCTTAGCTGGGATTTTAAACCCTATTTGTATTTCAAGGGATTAAACCAAATCTACATGGCTTGCAACACCACGGGTAACTTCCGGCCTTTGCTTCTTCATGCCTGCTATGTTGATCATTCTTAATTGTTAACAACATTCACTTCAGCACTCTTTATATTTTCTGCCGGCCTTTCTTCCTCTTGCACATTCATGCGGATAGCGTATTCGTTGTAAATATGGTCCGTAGAGAAAGCATCCCTTTCTATGCAAATCGGCAGCTCAGGGAATAGTTGGGAGCTTACAATGTCATTGAAAGTCACAAATCAATTGGCAAAAATTACTTTCTGCGATTATCTTGTTTTTGCAGTTACGTTTTTAATTTTGACAGCTTAAGTGTGTTTAGGGTTCACGGTAGTGAAAGGCCAACCAGAATGTGGGGCAGGTCACTGCTGAGATCCCCATTGCTTGGCTAATGAGGTTTTCTTTGGACTTCTGGTGTCATTTAATCTCATTAAGATTGAAGAGAGATACTTGAGAACAAAACAAACGAACAAGTATTTATTGGGTGCCTACGATGTGCGAGGGTCGCATTAGTAGAGTGGGGCATGAAAATTAGGAGCGCTTGCTTTCAAGAGCCTTACTATCTAATTAACAGGAGAATAAGTAGTAATAAAATAAAAATATGGAGCACGTAAGAAAAGGTGCCACAAAGCAGGGCACGATTGAATGTCAATTGAATTATACGGGTGAAGGTTATTTGATTTTGGAGAGAAAATTGTGTCAGGCTCCCTTCCTGCAGGTGATAAGCTATGGGTTGGTCTCAAAGGCCTTGGCTAAACAGAAAAGGGGCCTTCCAGCGCGGCAAATTAATGTGTGTAAAGGCTGAGTGGGAGAAAGCAAAAGGTATGTTTAGGAACCAATAAATACATTTTGTTTGGAAAGAAGATTTGGAGCTGAAGAACAACGGAGAAAGCTTGGGGACCCAGTCTCAGTGAATACCAAGTGTGTTCTTTTTCCTTTTCTTCTTCTTCTTTTTTCTTTTAATATTTATTTATTTTTGAGAGACAGAGAGAGAGAGTGCGCGCGGGAGCAGAGGAGGGGCAGAGAAAGAGGGAGACACAGGTTCCGAAGCAGGCTCCAGACTCTGAGCTGTCAGCACAGAGACGGACGCGGGGCTCGAACCCACAAAGCGTGAGATCCTGGTCTGAGCCGAAGTCGGATGCTTTACCGGCTGAGCCACCCAGGTGCCCCACGTGTGTTCATTTTCTATTGCTTTGTCATAAATCACCGTAGATTAAAGAACGTTGAACACCACCCATTTAGCATCTCATAGTCCTGTGGGTCAGGTACAACTGGGTTCTCTGTTTAGGTTCTCATAACACGAAAATCAAGGGGTCAGTGGGCTTAAGCTAGAGGTTCTGGAAAGAGTGCTTCCAAGCTCATTCAGATTATTGGCGGAATCCGGGCTCCTGCGGCTGCAGGAGTGAAGTCCTTGTTTTCTTGCCGGCTGCTGGTGGGGCCCGCTCCCCACCCCTACAGGACACCCTCAGGTCTTTGCTCCACGGTTCCCGCCATGTCAGCAACAAAGAGATTCCCTCCTGTTGAATGCCTCCCCTTCTCCTGATCTGTCTTCTTCTACCGCCACCAGCTGGAGAAACACAGTGTTTAAAGGTCTCATTTGATTAGCTGAGGCTTTCCCACACAATCTCCCTTTTGAGGAATTCAAGGTCAGCTGATTAGTAACCTTAATTACATCTGCACAGCCTCTTTCTCCATGTAGCGCAACATAACCATGGGTGTCGTGCAAGGGGATGAAGACCAAGGGGGCCAGCTTAGAACTCTGCCTACCACACCAAGTTGTGAGATGATGCTGCCACATCCCTTTCTGTTGCCAGAGGGCGCCGACCTCAGGGTGTGTGAAGAAGACATGCCTGGTTGAAATCGTGGCGGACGTGTGGCGGAATTTCGCATTTTTGTCAGCTCTGCTTTATTTCCAACCAGACGTCCTTTGCATGGAGGAAAAACGAACATGTAAGGAAAGGTCTTAGATGGTTTTCCATTCATCTTTCAAGGTTATGAGCATGTGAAAGGCTTCCTTATGCCCATAAAGACTTTGGCAGCGTTACTGACTTGACCTAGAGGGGAAGACGAACTTGAAAGAGCAAGAAAAATTCCTCTGAGGGTGTGTATACTATTCACAAATCCCTTTTGTCTTTCCCCGGACCAAGTATCCTTGCCTTTGCTACATTTTAAAAGAGTCACGTCATTCCAACAAAAAGTACAAAATCTTATCGCAAGGGGTAGGCGGTAGAGTTGGTGTCAGAATTCAGTTAAGAAACAATAACTCAGACGTTTGTAAGTAAAATGTACTGTAGTAATGGTATTCGCTTTTCCAGCATGGCTGCACCATGTTGATTCATTGAGGGAAGAAATGGTATTTATATTCTCTCACTGAGTCATGGCATCCGCTCTGAAATTTGACAGTCATGCGAGTGGGCAGAAGAAAAGGGGAAGGCTGAGTACCTAGTGCGGCAGAACAAGGAAATAGTCTCTTGTCCAATAGCCTTGGAATCAGTTGCTGACAGTGTAGCCAGTTGGATGCAAGTAGGATAAATACTGCCAGTCAACACATTCATAATGCTTTGGGCAGAGCCTTGGGCAGAGCACTGCATAAGGTGTTGCTGGGATTTTTCAAAATTGTCCAAGTCCTTTTTGACTATGAAAGGAGCTCTTTCCTTTCATTGGGGTTGCTTAACTTCATTTAGGAAGAGTGTTAGGACCTTTCTCATAATCTGTGAATCCCAGCTAATGGATGAATGCAAATATTGTTATCATCTCCCATTGACAGAGGACTCCATTGTTACAATGGACAGAAGTGTTAATCCTTTTGTAATTAATACCTTATTGGGGTCTGCGTAGGTCAAGGATGTAGTTGGATTTCGGCAAATTAACTTTGAAGTCATTTCCTTAACTCCCATACTCCCATTTTTTCTTTTCTTTATTTCTTTTTTAAAAATAACTATTGCATATAACTTTGCTCTTTTTCCTTTACCAATGATATAAGACCTAGTATATATGTTGAAATGAAACTAAACTGGACAAAAGGCAAATATGAAGGACACATGTCTTTTTCTAGAATACTTGCTAACAAATCACATAGATAAATCCAACACAGAGGAATTACTGTGCTCACGTGGTAAAGATTAACCACCGGCATGATGATTTGCGGTTTATTATATCAGTCTCCCCAAGAGTGATCAGAAAGAATGTTTCTTCTAAATTCTATCACTGACAACATTCTCTTAAATCCAAATGGAAGCTGAAGCCCAATGTATTATATTAACTAATGAGCTCATCAATTCATGAATATTTGTTCCTTTAAGGATTGTGTGACATATATTTTTCTGTCTTGGTTGTAACGTGCAACTGGGGCCATGCAAAACCAGTGAAGAGCCTGATGGTGTGTTTCAGTTCATGAGTGCTGAGTGTGGCTCAGAGACGAGAGACAGGTGTCTGGGAAGGTGCCCAAGGGGAGTGGACATGAAGGAAGCCCACTGGGGAGTACGATCTGGATGGGTGGGGGCTCTGTAGGGTGGGCTTAGCAGGCCGGGAATGGCAAGAGCGAAGGCAGGATCACAATAGCATTGTTATAATTGAGAACCATATGTATGTATAGGTGGCGTACAAAATAGTGAGGGGCATCATGGGCTTAGCACACAGGAAGAGCTTGGTTTAAATCTACACCATTTTATGAAATGCAACTTGGGCACATTACTTAACTGCCTTGGATTTCAGTTTCCTTATCTGTAAAATGAGAATAAAGACAGTAATTATCTAAAGGTTGTGAGGAAGACTGAGTGAGATATTATCTAGAAAGCACTAAGAATGCGTCTAGCATGTGGTAAACATTCAATATCATTTAGCTTCTATTATTATTATCACGATGATGATGTAAAAATAGGGGGATGATCAACCAAGAGCTCCGTTTAGCACATGGATAGAATTAAAACATCTAACAACTGTTGAATGCTCACTACATGCCAAACATTCTTTGGGAGTATGTGACATGTATTATCTTATTTACCACTCACACCAATGCTATGGGGTAGGCAGCATTTTTATCCCCATTTCACATATGGGGCCAGGAGAGGCATGGGAACTTATAGAAGGTCTAACAGTTTGTAAGAGACAGGGCTGGGATTTCAACCCAGGCAGTCCAGTGCTGGAATCTGGCTAGTCACTCTTCTGGACCACTCTGAACTCTCACTCAACTGCTTCTTAGGGAGCAGGGGGGCTATCAATGATTAATTCCCTGTCTGCAGGGAGCGTATTGAGCGTCCCCCAGATTGTGGGGCACCAACTCTACCTCAACCCTTACTAAAAATGTCTATCCTTTATTAACTATACTAATGAGTGGTAATGGGTTCAAACATTTTGAAGAATTAGGAACTTTGTTTCAGACGAAGAATTAAAATAAATTAAGATATAGATTCTTTGAAATTTCTTTATTTATTTTGAGAGAGCATGAGTGGGGGAGGGGCAGAGACAGAAGGAGAGAGACAACCTCAAGCAGGCTCCATGTTGTAGTGTGGAGCCTGTCGTGGGACTTGATCACACAAACTGTGAGATCATGACCTGAGCTGAAACCAAGAGTCGGACACTCAACTGACTGAGCCCCCCAGGCACCCCTAGAGTTTTTTTCAATAAAATTTTTAAAGAATTGTAAGAAGGGGTAGAGAGGGAAATAGAGTAATATATAGTAATTCTACAAGGCTCATGAATCTGTTGAAAGTCCATTATTTAAAAAAAATTTTTTTTAACGTTTATTTATTTTTGAGACAGAGAGAGACAGAGCATGAACGGGGGAGGGTCAGAGAGAGAGGGAGACACAGAATCCGCAACAGGCTCCAGGCTCTGAGCCGTCAGCACAGAGCCCGACGCGGGGCTCGAACTCATGGACCGCGAGATCACCACCTGAGCCGAAGTCGGCCGCTCAACCGACTGAGCCACCCAGGGGCCCCGAAAGTCCATTATTTTATTGCTTGTGTTGGAAACGCTTCAGCATACCCAATTAATGAATGTAGATGCCAAGCATTTGCCATGTGCCAGCCACTGAAAAAGGCTGGCCAGTCTCTGATTCTCAAGGAGTGGCCAGTCTAGTTGAAGATACGGAATACTAGAAGAGAGTTTGGTATCTGCACTGTATACAGACCCAGACCTGAAGCACAGGTTCCCGACTTGCTAGCTGTGTTCTCCAGGCTTTGATGTTTCTGAGATTGACGATGTTTTGATGATCGTTTGTTTGATTTCTTTACAGGGAAAATGGCGATAATAACACCTACCTCCCAAGGTTGTTAGAAGTAAATCCACTGAAGTAATATCTACAAAGCCTCTGGTACCATTCTTGGAATGTAGTGATTCTTATTAAACAATATCCATTATGATTATTATCATTTGACATACATCCTTATATACCTCAGAAGAGTAACCAGCCATGACAAGGACATCAAACCAGAGGTGCAAACAATAACTAGGCATTCAGTTCCCAGAGGCGAGAGAAAGGGAAGAGAGTGTCCAGAGGTGATTTTTCTGAAAAAGGTGGAGTTTGGAGTTTGGAAACTCTAAAAACTCCTAATGTTTTAGGATTAAAAGGGTCCTGAAGTCAAATTTGTTTAGGCACCACTGGCTAAAAAAGGTTAAACATGTTTCCTCACTGTTTGATTTCTCAGGGCCATTTCATGACAATTACATAATAACTCTCCAAACAGAAGATTCAGTATGCAGTGTCCCCAACATATTCATCCTTCTGTTCTTTCATGGAGCTCCCATGGGCTGGGGTAGTGGAGCAAACTCTGGGAGATGTGAAGGGAGACTGTATCTGGAAGGATGGACGGCCAAATAGCGGATGGAGATGGGGCAAAGGGCATGGAAGGAGGAGAGACAGGAGTGTGATGAGCCACCAGAGACTGTGCTTAAGGGGAAGACTGGGGACACACTGGGGAGAGAACTGTATTGGAGAATTGGGGAAGGAATGGAAGGTTTGTTTTGTTTTTAGAAGTATTGTTTTTCTTTTTTTGCTTTTTTAAAAAATTTTTAATGTTTATTTATTTTTGAGAGAGATAGAGTATGAACCAGGGGAGGGGCAGAGAGAGAGGGAGACACAGAATCTGAAACAGGCTCAGCTCAGAGCCTGATGCGGGCTCAAACTCACGGACTTCGAGATCATGACCTGAGCTGAAGTCAGACACTCAACCGACTGAGCCACCCAGGCTCCCCGAAGTATTGTTTTTCTTAAGGAAGATTAATCAGACTGATGGTCCAGAATGTTCTGGATGGGCTAGGACTGCAGCAGGAAAGCCTGTCAGGTTTTTGAGTTAATCCGAGCCTGAGAGGACCAGGTTCTTCTCAACCTTGTTTTTATTTATTTCATTTTTTAAATTGGAGAGAGAGAGAGCGCGCGCACGCATGACTGGGGAGAGGGGCTGAGGGAGAGAGCTCGAGAGTTCAAGCAGGCTACACGCTCAGCGTGGAGTCACTTGGGGCTTGATCCCATGACACTGGGATCATGGCCTAAGCTGAAGTCAAGAGCCGGATGCTCAACTGACTGAGCCACCTA
Source organism: Panthera leo (assembly GCF_018350215.1). Lineage (NCBI taxonomy): Eukaryota > Metazoa > Chordata > Mammalia > Carnivora > Felidae > Panthera > Panthera leo. The sequence goes on along the minus strand of NC_056683.1, from coordinate 139,882,138 downwards.
GGTGCCCCTCAACTTTGTCTTTATATTATGATTTTTTAAGCTGATGATTGTGTGTTGACTGATGGGCTTGGGTTCTACCACTGCCAAGTGTCTGATTTTATCATAGGCACCCAGCATTTATACCACATCTCCAAGGCAACACCTTCATTAACTCATGGATGTATCTTAGAACATTTCTACTTCTCTAAGCACCCCCGCCTCTCTCTCTCTCTCTCTCTTTTTTTAACAAAATCATTAGGAATAATAAAAAAAAAACAACAGGTGGAGACATTCACAGTTAGGTACACAGTTTCTGGCCAGCCTATCTAAACTTCCAGAGGCCACACACCCTTTATGGTACATTTCGTGTTTGCAGGTCTGTCATTTGAAATGCCTCCTGGACAATGTCGGCAATAGACCAAGCAGAGCACACAAATGGGATGGCCTACCAGCCTTCATGGCCCATTGAGTTATCAAAGGAACAAAATCCGAGTTTTTTCAGTGTGAATGAGAATTTAAAAGAGAACGAGAGAAAGTGCCGATAAATCACAATTTACAATTGCTGGAAATCCCAGCGAAGCAGGGCTCGAGGACTGTCTCGTCTCGTGATCTTCATGGAAAGAACAATGATTGTTTTTGTGGAATTCTCCCCCTCCTCCCCACTTCCCATCCCCTTTCTCTCTGCCCCTCTCTGCTCCTCTCTCTCCATCCTTGTTGGGATTAGCAGGCCTGCACCTGGTGAGTAATACATGCTGGATGAACTCCCTGTCTTCTTCCCCTCATTCACTTTGACCTTGACCTGGAAGATAGCCTTCTACCGCGCAGGAATTTGCAGCAATAGTTTCGCACTGTTTGATCACTTGGCTATTGGGCATGTGAATTGCTTTTTAAAAAATATACACAGAAACTTCTATTTCCTTGTTTAACAAGTGAGGGGTGAAATAAAGGAGTTCTTCCTAGATCTAGAGATTACAAACAAAACAACAACAAATTCTAACCACCTTCCAGCCAACAGCTGCCCAATTAATGTCATGTGCGTTTACGGCAAAAGTGGCCAGTGACAACATAGCAGAAGGCAGCTCAGGTCACAAATCCAGAACAGGAAATATATTTTCATCTTGTTATTTATGACCCAGCCTTAAAGGAAAACAGATGGTACTACTTTCAGGACTGTTTTGCTCTTGTTTCAAATGGCTAATTCAAATCGAACACGGGATTCTATTCTTAGTCAAGGCAGCTGCTGCATTGTCTGAGCCGCGTTGTTTTTCCCAACAACATCCCCTCCCCTGAACAGAGCAGCCCAGCCGAGGGAGACCACAGCTACGTCACCAGCACACAGCAGCCCTAGGAGAATTGCCTCTGCTGGCAGGAGAGTCTCATACCGAGGGGGACAGCACTTAGGGCAAAATGTGGCCCCCTTTTGAGTGTAATTCACAGCTTCCACTCTCTCCACTCGTGCAGGGAATCCCGTCAAAAGCATGACTTTCCCTTTGAAAGCGGTAGTTCATTCCAGTTTTAGAGCAGAGTGACCTCTCAGGGACCCTTCTAGGATGGGGAAGATTGCAAAGATGGGAACAGAAGTCAGAGAGGGCTAAGAGGAATTGGAATGTGAGAGAAGCTCCTACAAGACAAAGGAAAAGGCAGATACTGCTGAAGTGCTTCTCCCTGGGTGGCCATATTGCCCTGCTGGTTTTCTTTAGCCAAAGGCTGTATTCAGGAGACTCACTGACAAGAGGTTGAAAAGTAAACATTTGGAGGAACCATTCTTCTAAAAAAAATCAATTTTTGAAAACCATCGAAATAACATATGTACATAATTTTAAAAATAAAATACTTCCTGTTTCTTTTGCCACTCTCTGAGAGAGAGCCTCAGCTTCATCCTCCTACTAGGCATCCCCTCCCTGCCATCTTACACACTAGAAACAGTCATCTCAGATTCTTCCAATGTCAACTCCAGGCATTCCATATTTCGGAGAAATATGCTTATATTGTTGACGCTTTAATTTTAGACAATATATCTCAATGTTCTCTAGTGGTGTTTGAGGATTTAGCTTGCCTACAACTCCTTGTCTACAACCTACTCATTCTCCCGATTGACTTATAGTACACTTTTGGTTATCTGGCGGTTTTTATATTATCATGAGTAAGTAAATCTTTTTGTTGTTGTTGTTGCCAAAACATATAGCATAGTATTACTAGACTTCTTTTCTCGTACAACTTTTTGCTTTTCCTGGAGTTGACTGTCGTGCAATTTTAAAATTTACTTATTTTTATGTGTTTTTTTAAACTAATTTTTCCTCTTTGGAATTAAAAACTTGTCAAATGCATAACCATAATTTTTTTTTTCAAATAATCAAACACATCCAATAATCTACTAGCTTTCCTCCCCCTCCAGGCCCCTTCTCTCTGTGAAATTTCCCTTCTCCCTCATGCCTCTTGCTTTGATCTATTTGTTGGCTAGGTCCTTTGACTAAGGCTTAATTTAGGACTTCCTGTTACTTTTTCTTTCTGTTGGCTCCTTTTCCCAAGATTCCATTTCCTATGAAAGCATACTAAATGCAGATATGCATGGGAAGCAAAATGTTTGATTCCTTACATTCCTGAAATTATTGTTATTTTACCCTCACATTATACTATTGTAGCTTGACATGGCAGAGACAATGAGAGTTCAAAACTAGTGAAGTTGAACATATCCCAACAGAAATCCTTCAGAATAAAATGGAGACTTAAATGTAAAACCTAAAATCATAAACTTCCGTATGAAAACTTAAGGGGAAAGCTTTGTGATCTTGGGGTTAGCAAAATATTTCTTAAATATATAACTGAAAGCATGATACATTACAAAACTAAATTTTACCAAAATAAAATTTATTTTGGACTCATTCCATAATTAATTAAACAGGAGGCCGTAGACTGAGGTTGCTCTAATGCCTTGGAAGCTGATGTTAGCAAACCAAAATTTAAGACTGGTAGTGCTTCTAGGTTAAGAAATCAAAGCCTAATGGCAATCAACCACAAAGAACCTACTAGCCTTTTCCTAATAAGGCAAACGCTTAAACTACATCCAACCAAATAATATTGCTTCTGTCCTTTCTCTGTACAGGTCTTTCCTCTGACTCCTGTTAGTAGAGTGTTCCTAACGGCTTCTGGTTTGGTGCTGACCAATTGGAATGAATTTTTGTTCAAATAAACTCTTAGAATTTTTAATATACCTCACTTTATCTCGTAATGAACTGGTGTCACAAATGGAGACTCCTGATGGCCCCCAGGAGCAACAAGTAATGAACAGTCATAAGGTACCCACTGAGTCTGTGGGCTTACTGCTTTCTAACTGTCTCTGGAGATCATGTCATGTCCGTCTTAGATATTCAAGCTCAACAGCTTTTGTGTTATAAGCTCTTAGACTTTGTATGAGCATTTCTTTTTCTGGAGTAGATCGGGAGTCAGACTGGGTTTGACTTAACATGGATAGGGTCCAGTGTGAGATCTCAGGTTACTCAAATTTTGTTTTAGGAAAAAAGAGGACAGAGGGAGGGATAGGGGTGGAAGGAGGAGAGAGTCAGAGACAGAGAAAACTCAGTTCCTCTGAGTCCAAAGAGTCTGGGAATCTTCCCTGTTGGACTCTGGCTAACTATATGTATACAAATTACGGGCCCAGACCTGTGTTAGTCTGAACAAGTGGGTTACCTTTACAAAGATAATTTAATTTTTTTAAGTTTATTTATTTTTCTTTTTAAGAGAGAGAGAAAGAGAGCGGGGGTGGGGGGGCAGGGGGCAGAGAGAGAGGGAGAGGGAAAATCCCAAGCAGGCTCTGCACTGTCAGCACAGAGCCTGATGCAGGGCTGAAACTCACAAACAGATCATGACCTGAACTGAAATCAAGAGTGGGACACTTAACTGACTGAGCCAGCCAGACGTCCCTATCAAAGATAATTTTAAATTACAATGGTCACAGTGGGAAACTTTTAACCTGAATAAGCATATCCATTTACTAGATGCCCTAGAGAACACACTGTAAAGGGTAGAGAGAAAATTACTTTTCTTCCTCTATCGTTTCTGGTGACTAGGTTGGGACATGCTGAGACACCACACTCAACGCTGGAGCCTGCAGATAAGATCCTGGGAAAACTGGCAGAAGCCGGGAAAGGGTGAAAATCCTTACCAAAGTCAGCTCTCTTGGATCTTTGCCTGTAGTGCCTGGTTTGAGAAAAGAAAGATGATGTTTCCTGTTGTCCCTTACTTTTCAAATTCAGACTCTTACGGATTTGGGTTTGGGGTACTCAATGGTTATTGATCCTTTCTCTTCCAGGAACAGCTATCACTTCCTTATGTAGTTCTGAGAACTTAGCTGGGCTTTCTGCCTGTCATGCACATACTCCATTTGTGGCCAGTGTCCTATGGACTGTTGACACCTCTCATGGGACTTGAGACTTAAGGACTTAAGTCCAGATTCCAGTGGTTCTGGATCCTGGGAAGACTACATATTTGTACCCTCTTTGGGGAAAGTCTATGGGTAAGCCATAAAAGGCTTATTGGTTTTGGTTGGTATACCGTTGGTTTAAAAGAAAAAGGAAGTGAATAGGGAGTTCAGTACTGCCAGGAATATTTATTGTTTGTCCAAGCTAAAATGTGATAATAAGATATTTTAAAGGACTAAGAAAAGAGTGAGTTCCGTGGTCAAAAGGTGACCAAATTAGAAGCTTATATTGAAAGTCTGATAGAAATGTTTTTAGGCCTTTTCCTTTGAGCTAAAATGAAACTATATGCCCACGGGAAAAGAAAACATTCTGCCATTATGGAAGGATTTAGTAAAACATTCCAAAGACACACAACTCTGAATGAGAACATAGGAATCTTTTGATTTCCATCTTAATTGGAAATCTTCTCCCTAATAAGCAAATTGAAAACACTGTAGCTGGATGGGTGGGTCCATCCTTTGAGATCATTCAGGTTGCAACTGAAACCTTTGAAGAATTAAAAATCACTTGTCTTACAAATCAAGTCCTTACAAGAACAGAAATGTGGCTCTAGGAGCAATTCAAGCTCACCTATCCTTTTTATTAATCCCCAAACCTCCCCTATTCATCTCTGAAGGCCTGCAGATTGTAAGAGATCTGGACTTTGGAAACAGAAGTCCTTCTTGGAGAAACTTACACTTTTTCTCTGCCTTTGAGATGTAAATGTTCTACCGGGGTTTCTCCAGGAACCAAAAGCCACCTCTTATAAATGCAAACTTTAGGGAAGTAATTCTTATCAGAACAACAAGGACAACACGCTATTTGGAAACTAGGTGAGTGGAAATATTAAAAGTCTTCTCTGCAAATATTAGTAAAAACTTATGCCCTCTGAGCAGGAAAACTTAACTTACCTCACCTGCCAGAAACCAATTTGGATCCAGCTGTTCTTTTATAAACTAGCAAGATTTGCATGATCTTACCTGTCTCATGACTAAAATTTTAAAATGAAAGCTATAAGATCTTTGTTTGTATCTGACTGTTTAGTTATGTCTATATATGTATGTTATGCATATGTTATAGATGAGTGATTTTTTCCCCTTTGGATGGTAATACCAAAATTTGTAAAAGATCTCTATTTAATTGGCTTAAAGAAAAATAAGCAATTATATACATTAAATATTTCCTCAGAAATGTAGGAACTAACCCAAATGTTTTTCAAGTTCACATGATCTGGGATAATCTTCAGTAAATAAAACCTAACTTAAATTTGCTGCTTTAATCAGAATATGCATGTCTTCAGAGTTATTAAGATTAAAAACAGCACATCAGTAATGTGACCTTAATCTACCTGAGTTTCTTAAAAGTCAAATAAACGTGGGGTGCCTCGGTGGCTCAGTTGGTTGAGCATCTGACCCTTGATTTTGGCTCGGGTCATGACCCCAGGACCATGGGATGGAGAGCCCATGTCAGTCCCCTCACTGAGCATGGAGTCTGCTGGAGATTCTCCCTCTCTCTCTCTCTCTCTCTGTCTCTCTCCCCCTCTGTCTTACTTGCGCTATCTTTCTCTTAAAAAAAATAAAGTAAAATACGCTCATGTTATCCTTGTTACAAATTTTTCCATCAAGAAAAATAACTTAAGATGATGGTTAGCTGTTTAATATTTTGTGAGATTTTCGTGAGTCAGCTAAACATAATTTGTTAAGAGCAAGTAAATCAAATAGACGTAAGTAAGATAAAAATTTATAAGTGAACATTTCAATAATAATTTAATGGTATATCTACTTGAAAATAGTTTCCGAAGTCTTTTTGGTAACTTGAAACCTTAATGTTACAGTAAGTTTATTAAATGAAGGTATTCATGGATTGTCTAGAGCATTTCCAAATAAGATAAAATTCTTAAACATTAATTTCTGGACATAGATTTATCTATTTCCGGCTTCTTCTTAGAAGAACTTAACATATTGGCATTTATTTGTAAACTTATACCAAGTTGAAAAATTTACTCTAAGGTAGAATAGACTTCTAGAAATTATGAAATGTATTTATAAATTTTCCAATGCACTGTTATTGCTTATTGTGGTGTCTCCCCCAATCAGATGGAGGCCCCCAAATGTGGGGTGAATGGATCAGGTGGAATATGGCAGCGTGGGTGGTGAAAGAATTCATCATAGGCAGAGCAAAGGAGATAGAAGTTTATTGAATAAACTGCAAGGCAACGACAGGTAAGACAGCAAAGCAGAGACTGTCTGCCACAAGGCAGTGGGTGGGGACCATATTTAAAGGGGGAAGGTGAGGAGGTATGGGAATGTATGGAATTTTCCTTTTTTGGTAACTGTGCCTGGCTGTAAGTAGCCCATTGGTCAGCTAGGGCTTATGGGTATTTTGAGGTGGGTCACCAAATAAGTCTGTGTGTAATCAGCCAGGGGGTCTTACTCAGGTTTCCATTGCTCAAGCCTGTTGCCTAAAAGTGGCCTCTACACTCACTTCTTAGTTTTTATTAGAAATTAAGGTTTCTAAGGGTTAAGAATTCTAGTCAATATATGTAATTAAAACTTGTAGAAATAATAAGGGTGAAAGGAAACAACTGTGTATGAAAAGCAGATAAGGAAAATGGTGGTCCTCTTTTTTGGATAAAGAAAGGTACTAAGGGCATTTTTGTTGTTTTTGTTGTTCAGGGAAAACGGGTAATTTTGTCCTAATGTAGGATGACTGGTTGTTCCAGAGTGAGAAAAAGGAAACATATAAGACAACAGATGTAAAAAATTGTAGCAGGTTTGTGGCAAAGGACCCTTAGGAAAGGAATTTCATGTGTGATCAAGCTGGCTCAGATTAGAATAGATTTATTTAAAGAATAGGCCTTAATACCAAGAGTATCCTGGTACAAAATCAGAATGTGGTTTTCTCTTGTTAAAAGGACATAGTTTTCTTGGACTATTGGTCTTGATAAGAGATTGTGAAATGATTTTCTTTACCTTTTTGGTAGTCTGCTTAAAAAGCAAGGATTTTATCTTACCAAAATAATTTCCTGGGCTTAATGCTGTCTTTCTCAGGTCTTCAATTACTTGGGAGAACACAGTCTTCTCAATATTAAAAGAGCTAATTTCCCCCCACAACTATGTCGCCTTCTGCATTTGCCTTTAAAATCTATTGTCACTTTGGTTAAAAGATTAAGTATTATTTCATAATGATCTGTCACCCTATTTGATCAATGTTCAAATATTTTTCCAGTTTGAAAACTTTCCCCAATCAAATTCCAAATGGAATCTTTCTGCCCATAAACTAGCTTGGAGATCTTCTCGACGGTCCCTGGAAAATCTAAAAGGATTTGTCTCTCACCTTATAAAAGAGAGATATTAAATGAACTAGGTTTATTTTGTATGTTAAATTACACGGAAAGCATTGTCAAATAAGTGATGATAAACTTTCTTAAGTTACATGTGTATGGATGTATGTTACTAATATAGGTATTTCAGAAAGCTTTTACAATTCATAGAAATTTGTCAATACTCTGATTATTATCTTAAATTACCGAATGCCATAGAAATAACTAAATCTCCTTATAATATGAACTCTCATCAAATTTCTAACCATGTTTTACTTTGAGGCTTTTGCAAAAGTGCTTTTTCTTCAGAGAAAGCCATGGAAAGGACTCTGATAAGTACTCTAGAATATATGTTTCTGAAAATCTCGAGACTGTACCATTGGCCTGGGTCAGAATTTGTAGAACTTTTTAAAGGGAAAACTAGGTTCAAGCAAAATAAGAGTTAATAACATGGATTGACAGAACAGGTAAGGATGAACATAATTTTCCATGACTCTTTGTTTGAAACATTGCCGGTTCTTTAATGTTTTGGTTTTCCAGGTGTAAGAAAATCTTTTGCTCTTTTCTTTTTAACCTATCTGTGCTTTACAGCAGTTTGGCAAGGTATACTTTTATAAATAGGATTGAGACATTTATTTTTTCTCTTTACTTAATCCCTCCAGAATTCAGAAACTTACTGAATATTCTTATTCTCAGGGCATTGTAGTTATTTACATAAATTTAGTAAGAATCTGTTTTGCTTATATACCACAGGCCACAATTGGACACTTTGGTTATATTATACGAAGGTTTTGACTGAAATGTCATCTTTGAGAATGATATACATAAAACCAGATATGACCAGACAGTTTTAAGAAACTAAGGTTGACTTTATGGAACCAATAAAGCTCTTTCAAGAACCCACCTGGTATCTTGCTTACAGGGTTCCAAACATTACCAAGAAAGGTGAGGAAGAAAGGTCACTTCTTGGCAGCCATAGGAAACTCAGGATATTTGGGGGACTTCAAAACAGAGAGGAATCAACCAGATCTATAGGTATTGTAGACAAAGTTTGATGCTGAGGCCTTGGCTTGGCTTCTTAGCCATGAGAGGCTTTTAAAAATCCAATGTATTTATGAAAAAATTCCAACAAAGATGACTTCTACAGAGCTGATGTGGTCAATCACTATTCTTGCTGCCCTTACATAAATAATCAGGCCAAGTTTAACGAGACTGGAATTATTTTGCAAACAAATTAGTCTTCCTGTGATTATCTTTGGTAGAAATGAAGATGACTGTAGAGAGAAAAAAAATTTTGTTTCAGTAGGAAACTATAACACAATCTCGTGGGTACCAACGTCCTGTAAACCAGTCCGGGTCTGGAATTCTTCTGGTTTCCTCAAATATCTGGCTATGACTCTCCAAACTAATGTCTCTTATGTTTTCCAATTTTTCTGATTTGCAATCACTAAGAACAGATGCTTCCCTGGAGCCTTGTTGGGAGGGACCATACCCGGTCCTCTTCCTTACTGTGATTGTAATACAACTTCAAGGTCTTAAACCTTGAATCCCCATCTTCCAATTATACGGGGCTCCTCTAGACTCTTGGAACTCCCACCAACTGAAGATCCAATATTAAAATACACTAAGGAGGTTCCTCCCCGGAAGCAGATGACACCTTGAGAGGTGGGTAGTTCTACCAGGATCATGGATCCAGATCCTCATCTCTGATATGTAACTATTATTCCCTTTGCCTTTTCATGACTTGTCTCCCTTTACTCTCTGTTAATGCGTGGGAAGACAATATTCCTTAACTCTGGCAGCTATCACTAATTCTACTGTTAAGGCTACAGCTGTGCAACAAAAGTCCCTAGGCTTTCTCGCCAAGGTGGTTTTCGATAATAGAATTGGTTTGGATTAGTTCTTGGCTAAACAAGGAGGCGTCTGTGCCATGACAATACCCGGATCAATAACTCTGGTTTTGTGTCGAATGCGAGAAATTAACAACCCCCCTACTTGGCTAAATTGGGTTGATGACCCTTCAGGCACATTCTTTGATTTGTCTGATAACCAACTGGTTTGGTTCGTAGGAGCCCTGGGTAGGGGAGCATAATCCAGTCCCTTGGTTTTATCCTCCTGATAATCATCATTGTCGTCTCCCTGGTGGGCTGTGTTCTCTCAGGGTCTTGCATGTGCATTTGCAGCCACATCAGATGGCCTCGCTGTGCTTGGAGAAACAAATGAACAACTAGAAGGTCAACAAAAACAGCTCTTCCGTGCACCTGACATTATGACCCATGAATTTCCCAATGAGACAAGAACAACTTTATCCTGATGGTGACCGAGAGTGGCACTGATGCCACATTTGGGGCCAATCGCTCATGTATGAGAGAATGACCAAAAGGGGGAATTCTTAAATTCTCAACAAAATTCTCCTCTTAAAAGGAGGCCATGAGACTGATGTGGTTCTAATACCCCGGGAGTTTGTGTAAGCAAACCCAAGCCAAAGCCCGTAAACGCCTCAAGGATAAGAGATCAAAACCTAAGGGCAACGAACCAGTTGAGCTTTTCCAAGTCCAGCACACTGAAGCTACGGTCAATCAAATAATTTCCTTGCTTGGCTTCCACATCTTTTCTATAAAAGTCTCTCCCCTAGCTCCTGTTGGGGGAGCACTTCTGACCAGTTCTGATTGGGCACTGCCTGATTTGAATTGATTTTTACTCAAATAAACGCTTAGTATTTCTAATATGTCTCTGTTTGTCTTTTCACCATGTAAAGAACTCTGACATTCAACAGTCAGAAAATACACAACGCAATAAAAACTTGGCCGAAGATTTGAACAATTCACCAAAGATCTACGGATGACAAATAAACACACGAAGAGAAGCCCAACACCAGCCAATAGGCGAACTTAAACAAAAGTCACAGTGAAATACCACTTCACACCTATCAGAATGAAAAATTAAATAGACTCATCACAGGAAGTATTAGCAAGGATTAGGAAAGCTGGAGCTCTCATCTACCGCTGGTGGGCATGTAAAATGTTCCAACCGCTTTGGAAAGCAGTCTGTTACCAAGTTAAACTTACACTTACTATATGGTCAGCCGTTCCACAAATAGATATTTACTCCAAAGAAAAGAAAGTGTGTGTCCATTGATATACATAACATGAATGACTCTCCAAGTAACGATGCCGAGTGAAGGAAGCGAACAAAAGCGAGTGCGTGGCGTTAAGTCCATTTATATAAAACTCGAGATAATGCAAATTAATCCCTACTCACAGGAAGCAAATCAGAGGTTGTGGGGGAGGGGAGAGGACTTGAGGGAAGGATTTTAAAGGGCTCCTTGTGTTGGTGCGGTTACGGTTTCATGGCTATTTACAAACGTCAAAACTTATCTAATTGTCCACTTCAAATGTGTGCTGTTTTTAATGTGTCGTCTAGAACTCAATAATATTTTTTTTTAATTTTTTTTTCAACGTTTTTTATTTATTTTTGGGACAGAGAGAGACAGAGCATGAACGGGGGAGGGGCAGAGAGAGAGGGAGACACAGAATCGGAAATAGGCTCCAGCCTCCGAGCCATCAGCCCAGAGCCTGACGCGGGGCTCGAACTCACGGACCGCGAGATCGTGACCCGGCTGAAGTCGGACGCTTAACCGACTGCGCCACCCAGGCGCCCCACTCAATAATATTTTTGTAAAGTTTTTAAAGAGAAAGCACCCCACAGATGTATCTGGAATCATGCATTTTCTTAATTCTATGAATATTTTCAAATCGCTGGTATCTATTCATCCATCAACATCTATTCAGCCAAGCACTGAGCAAAACCGGCCCTGACTTACCTGGCTGTCTGTCTAGTGGGGGAGAGAGTCAATTGTATATATAAAATAATAATGGTATGTTATGCTTACAGAGCACCTGTATTTGTGAGGCGGTAATTAAAATAGATTTTACTGATTTTACCGATTTTTTTGTTGTTATTTTACTGATGAGGAAATGGAAGCAGGGAAGGGTAGGTACCTCACCCAAGGTGGCTCAGTAAGTGGCGGAGTGAGATCGGACCCCAGGCAGCGTGGCCACAGGGGTTGGATCCTACCCAGCTCACTGCTCCACCTTCTGGGTGGCAAACTGAGAGGTGCCTTGTGGTGTAGAGGCCAAGATAGGTCACAAGGGCCCTCTGCCTCATGCAGGTGCCACCTGGAGGAGAGGCGGCCTCAGGGAAGCGAAGGGCAGTGAAGGCGGGTAGGAGCCACGCAGGTGAAAGAGGCAGCCTCACATCAGGCTTGGTTCTGTGTCTCTGGTCACACTCTCCATTTCTCTCCCTGACTCTCACTGTCCTTCTCTTTCTCTGAAATGGGTAGGCCCGGGAGAGCATCTCTGCCTATGCTCTCGACCACTTCAGGAAACAGAACCAGGAGGGTCCCAGGGGCTGGAGGGCGGGCATTCCTTTTGCATCACTCTTTTCCGCTGGAGTCTCTGAAGGCTTGACAAGAGCAGGTGGAGAGCCGTAAGTGTTGGCCCAAGACCTTGGCCTTTCGACAACCAGGGGCGTTCCTGCCTTTTCAGATACTCCCGTTGAGCCTTCTGAGTCCCGCAGCTACTGAGAGCTGCACCCAAAGCCAAAATCCGACTATTTTTTTTGAGGTAAATATGTAACTGATTATGGTATGGCAATAGCATCATTCGTGGCTCAATAGGTTAAGCCTCCAACTTCAGCTCAGGTCAGGATCTCCCAGTTTGTGAGTTCGAGCCCCGCGTCGGGCTCTGTGCTGACAGCTCAGAGCCTGGAGCCTGCTTCAGGTTCTGTGTCTCCCTCCCTCTCTGCCCTTCCCCTGCTCGTGCTCTCTCTTTCTCTCTGCAAAATAAATAAACCTTAAAAAAATTCAAAGTACTGGTGTGACCTTGTACTGTTCGCATCATAATCTCCGATTTGCAATCACTAAGGGCCAGAGCTGATCGTACCCAGCTCCCCAAATCTCTAACCTAAACACATTACAGAATTAAAATTGACCATTAGCAGTGGTCCTGAAGAGGGTAGGGTACTACTGTAAAGGCTCTGTAACCTGCTGATATTATTATAATTGTTTTCAAGGAAAAACTGGTTGGAGATGAGGCAAGGCAGCACAAAGGCCATTCAGTTTTGGTGGGGGGTTGAGGCAGGCAGCTCAGGGGCCCCACTCAACCTCCAGTCCCTGAAAGGTATATTGTTAATACTACATGACAGATAAATCATACCATGAACCCCAAGAAATGCCTAGAGGGAAATCAAAAAAATGCCGTTAGCAGACAGACTTTTTATGATTTTCCCAGGATACCGTTATGTTTCCAGAAACTCAGCTCGCCGCCTTACTGAATCACATACGTCACATTACCAGAAACAGTTGCTGACAAATACTTCATTTAAATGCTATTGAGATAAAGGCAGGAAGGCTGCGAACAGTTAGAGGCAGAAAAGTAACATATGTGTCCATTGGTATATTGTCCCAAATGGGGAGCACTTTTATCATTTTTTTCATTTGGTGTTGCTCTGCCAGGGGACTGGAAGACATATGTCACTTTTCCACCTTAACGGGGCATTTTCTAGTTTGTTTGGATTTATGTCACAAGCTTAATGAGATTTAAATGGAATTTTTGTATGTGAATAATACGAAGCATTAATGCAAAAACTTTAGTTTGCTGTGCTGCTGGCATAATTTGCATAAGGGTTTTTAAATATGAAAGAAGAATATGGAAGGCCCTTATCAATCACAAGGCATGAGCAATACCGGAGCCATAGAGGGAGCAGATCAAATTATGTAAGTAACTATAGTTTCGGAAAAAAAAGGTGACGTCTGCAGATTTATGAAACTTGCCTCTGTGGGAGAACGGCAAGGTGGTGCCAGCCTGGATGGGAGACGAGGCACCCGCGAAGGACTCCCGCATCCTTGATAGGACTTTCAAGTTCTCACCTTCATCCAGACCAGCTTCCAACACATAAATGGACAGCCGTGCGCTCCTGTTTCGTACTGTGCTGGGTAGACAGGGTTTCAAGGAGAGCACCCGGGGCCATTAACTCTCTTGGGAAAGGGATACACCCTGCTCCGCGTTTGCAAACAACTCAGCATTTGCAGTTCTGAGAACCAAGGCACTTACGGGAGCATGGAGGTCATTTGACAGCTCCCTTGACAGCCTCAGGGTATTCTAAGCCGTCTTTCTTGCACCCCCTGGGCCTTGGGGGATCTCCATGACGTTGCCTTATTTGCTTTAGCCTTGTCACAGTGGTGCCCACCCTGGCATTTTATACGCCCCCTCCAGCAGGGCTCAGGAACAAAAGTAGGACCTTTGATCCACTCTTGGGGGATCAGAAGCTTTGCCGTCGAAAGTCAAGACTTGCCTTTGCTTCATTCCCCTTCCGCGCTATGTCACCCTTCGCTGGGCAGTGAGTGGGAATGCCCTGCCGAGGCCCGACAGGCCAGGGCGAGAAAGCGCACGGTGTGCGGAGAGGACAGCCTTCCAGAATTTTTGAAAGTGCCCCCATGCTGTCTTCAGTCCGAAGCTATAGCTTAATCAAGTCAGTGCAAGTCAGGGTACAGGGTGGCGCCCCGAGGCAGCCTGCTGGAAGTCTGTGCCCTCCCAAAGCTCTTAGGGAAATGAGATTATGATTTCAATCTTGATCACACGGCAGAGTCCTGATGTGAAGCCACATGAAGTCACTGTCTCCCCGAGACAACGGGAGGAGAATTAGAAGGAAGGCGCCAGTCTCTCTCACCGGTCGCCCTGAAGTGCTCCTAAGGGGTTTTGCTGGTTGAACCTCCCTGTCCGGGTCTCAGGGGCTGGAAGATGGCCATGTGCCCAAGGAGACTAGAAGTCTAGCCCCGGAATGTTAGAGGTAGATGGTGTTTAGAGAGGATCTGGTCTGGAGCAGACCTGTGTCAAGACCAGGAAAATCAGTAACCCTCTCAGCCTGTTATTATTGAATTGAAGCATTTGATATTTTGTTCATCATGGATTTTTTTTGCGTGAATTTTCATTTTTGGAGCCCCTGTACGTTTTGCATGGGCGGTGAATGCTGAGTCCCGGACCTGACTCATATCTAGCTCCTTTGTTTTTCAGATGAGAAAACGGAGGCACAGAGCTCAAGGTGGCTTCTCCAGAGTGGCATAGATAATTAAGGAGAATGTGAATTCATGTGTATTTTCAGTCTGGTGGGTTTTTTACTTTTTCTTTGCTTCTACTTTACTATGCTGCTCCTTCACTTGCTTTTTTTTTTTTTTTTAATTTTAATGGAAGAAAAAATTTCCAGAAGTCTAAGGAAAGTTTCCTTCTCATAGAGTTTAAGGTCTACTGTTTGGGGAGCAAGAGACATGACAGATGTTCTGTAGGAGGGAGAGACCTGAGAACCCTGAGCTGGTTTTACAGAGCAGGTCTCAGTAGAACCTACCTTTTCTATAGCTACAGGTTATTTCTTCTAAGGTAGGTCAAGTCGAATCTTTAAATGGCTGCTTCTTCAGATTTATAGCTATTTTAATTTAACTCCAAGTGCTCAGAAGAGTGCTTTTATTTAACTTCAATAGAGTATAGCTTTATTAAAGTCAAATAAGAAACAGGCAAAAAAAAAATGAACCCAGAGAAAATATGCCAATGGAAATTCTCATTTGAGAAATGTCCAGATATTACATGTCTTTCATTTTAATTTATTTCTTAAGCATTGAATGAAATTTTAGGCCCACCTGAGAAGCAAAATAAGATTAGTCTACCGAACAATAGGTAACCAGGTTAAAAAAAAAAGACAGCAAAATTTGCAGAGATAAAAGTTTAATTATGTCCTAGTTGCTTGCTGAGATCTGGAAATCAATGTAGTTATTTCAATATAATTCTTGGTGGGCTATCAAATGACATGAGGGATCTTTGTACCCCTTCTGTTAAAATATAGCCACCATAAAATAATTAACAATAATGGAGTTGACATTAGATTAATGTAGCTAACCTCAGGTTGGTAGTGGAATTGCTTTTTGAATGAAACAGAAAAAAAAAATTAAGAGCAGACCTCTGTGTGAGTGAAATAGCAAGGAACGTGCTTAGAACTCTGAAGACATTTCATCCTTTGTCTCAGTGTGGAATAAAATTCTGTACCCTGCTTAAACACTTCTTCCAGGAATATTTTATGGAAAAATATCTTAAATGGAAAAACCTGGGTGGTGTGAAATTGATCACTTTTATACATCTTAGAATAGATCCAAAATGTTTAATATACCATATCGGAAAAGCTGATCAGCACATTTTCTTTTTTATGGGGAAGTAGGAATGGTGGTGGTCATGGGCAATGGACATAGATTTGAATCCACCTTGAGGCACTTAGCAGCCAGACAACTGAGCCTTTGGTTTTTTTTCATTATATAATTGTGATAATAATGACACCAACTTATTTATCTTTCAAAGTTGTTGTACAAGGCAAAGTCCCGAATCTTCTCTCTCTCTGTAAGTGTGTGTGTGTTTATATGTAGATACATGTGTGTGTACATACTTCTATTATTTATTAAATATTTATTAAAGGTAAATATTTTGGTGGATTTTTGGAAGTTAAAAATATCTGCAGAGGTACTCGGTAAACTGATTCAAATAGTCAAGTAATATCACGTGGTTGGGATCAGGACACAAAGAAAGGACATTTTATTAAAAACGAGAGAAAAAACAAACAAACCTTGCAAGCGTTCTGTGCACGTGGGCATTCAGCTGGTTAGCTGAGTCTTAGCAATGAATTTTCCTGTGTTAATCCCATGAAAATACCAGTGATTTCCATTGATATACTGCTACTTGACTTGTAATGCCACACTTTGTTTTCTGAACTTTCTGGAATCAGATTCCATGATATCCATTCCAGAACCAGCTGCTTTAGCCTAAATACTCAAGAAGCTTCCCAGGGACCTAAAAATGTTGTGGATGTAGTTATTGTAAATTCCTTAATCTGCCCACTTTGCTAGGAAATGCTTTGGACTTCTGGGTCCAACAGATGTCTGGATTGGTCTTTTTGTACATCATTACCAGCTTGGTGAAATTATTTAAGTACGTATTGGTCAGAGAAGTAAAAGGAAACCTTCCATGGTTTAAAAACAACAAGTACCAACAAGCCTGGGGTAAGAAATGTGGAACCAACAGATATAGGGGATACTCATGAATCATTGGTCTTCTAATTAATTTATGGATTTAATGAATATTTATTGAGAACATACTATAATGCCAAACACTTTGCTGGATGATGGGGATACACTGGTGAGTAAAATTCAAAGGCAGAATCCTTGCCTTCATAGGGCATTCAGTACAGTAAAGAAGACAGATTTTAATAAAAGAATCACATATGTGAACGTAAAATATGACTCTTGTAATTGTGTCATGGAAGGGACCCATGGTGGTTTGAGACCATGTGATGGAGGACGAGATCTAGACTTGGATGCTGACCAAGGCTTGCTTGAGGGGGATATATGTGAGTTGAGATCTAAAAGCATGGTTATTACAAAAAAATGAAGAGCAAAGGAAGGGTAGAGGGGAATAAGCATCCCGGGAAGGGGGCACAGCAAGTGCCAAAGCCTGTGGTGGAGGGCACGGCGTGTTAGAGAAATTAAGGGCGGTCTGGGAGGCCAGAACACCCTGTAGTATGACCATGTGGAGGCATAGAGGAGCCCAGCCATGTTGATAGCCACATTAAAATTTTTATTCTTGATTCTAAGACCAATGAGAATCAAATGGTTTAGTGCCGTTTGTGTGGGGTGTGCACGTGTGTGTGTGTGTGTGTGTGTGTGTGTGTGTGACTTATATTTTAAAAAGATGACTGTGGTTCAAATATGAACAGAAGATTGAAGATGGGCTCAAGTGAACGCAGGGAATTTTTTAAAAAGTTTCTTGTCATTATCTAGGGAAGAGCTGATGGTGGATGAGCTTAGGGTCAGTCGGGCTGGGGTGGGGAAAGGTAGAACATTTTGAGATACTTAGGAAGTAACTTGGTAAGACTCAGTGGGAAGATAGGTGATAGGAAGATTTAGGAAAACCCATTTTCTTTTACTGATTTTTCATTTTCTATCATTTCAAATTGTATGTACGTATGTATGTACATATGTATGTGTGTGTGTGTGTGTGTGTGTGTGTGTGTGTATTTAAGCACACCTATAAGAGTCAAGGAGTGTGTTCCGGGCACCTGGGTGGCTCAGTCGGTTGAGCGTCCGACTTCGGCTCAGGTCATGATCTCACAGTCTGTGAGTTCGAGCCCTGCATCGGGCTCTGTGCTGATGGCTCAGAGCCTGGAGCCTGCTTCCGATTCTGCGTCTCCCTCTCTCTCTGTCCCTTCCCTGCTCATGCTCTGTCTCTCTCTGTCTCAAAAATAAATAAAAACATTAAAAAAAATACAAAAAAAAGAGTCAAGGAGTGTGCAAGGCACTGGAGATTCCATGAAGAGCCAAAAAAGATGTGCCTACCCTCATGTACTTACAGCTGAATGATATGGTCACTGTCTTGTTTTAATTTTTTTTTTTTATTTTAGAGAGAGAGAGAGAAAGAGCAAAAGTGAGCATGGGAGAGGGGCAGAGGGAGGGAGAGAGAGAATCCCAAGCAGTCTCCATGCTCAGCTGTAGCCCCATATGGGGTTCATTCCCATGACTCTTGGGATCATGACCTGAGCCAAAACCAAGAGTTGGGTGCTCAACCGACTGAGCCACCCAGGTGCCCTCAGTCACTTTCTTTATAGGGACACCATATGTTCATTTCTGTACTGACATGTTTTATAGGTTTCCCTCAACTGCACCTTAGAATGTCATGCAGACAGTTGGGCACTGTGACATTTGCCATCATGAATTGTGCTGAGCTGCTGAAATCTGGTCCACATACAGAGAATCAGGTTTCTTACAGTGTTTTCATTTGTGGGCTTCTGCCTTGCTCTTATACTTAATATTCTTGTTCAGATATATTGAAACTTCCCTGTGGTCTCAAAAGTGCGAGACATCTCATCTTTTTCCTTTGAAAATATGGTTTTCATCACTCAAGCGACATCCATTTCCAGTGGCACTTGGCATCAGATTTTGAACAATGATGGAGAGACTGGGTACCCAGTACCTTAAATGAAGTAGATTGGGACGCCAAGCTATAAATGGAAAGTTGTAATATTAAATCTTGACCAAATAGCTCTACAGAATTTAACCTCCCACTGAGCGGTTCTGATATGTGAGGGATGAATTGTGCAGGCTGTTTTTTGGGAAAAACTGTCTCTCTAATAGCTACTTCAAAACCTTTCCCCTTTGACTGGTATGGAGTCTTTGTTGTTAAAAACAGAAGGAAGCTAACAGTGGGAAGAATATAAAATAAAGAATGAAAGGTACTCTTTTAAGCTGTTTGCTAATCACAGTAGGGACTGTAATATCTGTCTATCTCTCTAGTTATTATCTATATAAATTTTAAGATCTTTATTTCTATTTAGTAGAATAAAAAAAGTTAAACATCAAATTTGTCTCTATTGGAAGCGGAATGATTTTCTCATAATACCCTTTCATCTATCTCTGCTTTATTTAGATGGACACGTTTAATGACTTCCCATTTGTTCTGATCTTGAAAATCTCAGTTTTTAAAAAATACCACTTCTATTGGAGTTTAATTTCTCTGGGTTCTCGTGTGGGAGAATGCTTTCTGTCTGTGATGCATTATGCTTCTCCTACTTGATCTCTCACAAGTGATCTGTCTCTACTAGGGGTCCTCAGAGTCACCTGGCGATTGTTAAAATCCTTTGTGCCAAGGCCCCATTAAGTCTGGGATGAAGCTAAGGGATATGGTTTTTATGTAACGCCCAAGGCGACTCTCTTGTATAGCATCCTTGGACCACTCTTCGAGAAAGGACCTTTTTGACCAAGGTGCCACCTTTTAAATAAGGCAGTCCTGCATATATGGCAAACTTAGTGCCTATTTTAAAACGTTCCTGAGATGAGGTATTACTGGAGTGGCACCGGCTGTCTACACAGTTTTGTTCCCCTAGTTTCTGGCATACTGCTGCATGTACAATTCATCCGGTTGAAATGTCATTCTTTATTTTCAAATACTCCTATTGGGAAGTTTTTCTCCCTCCGTCTCTGGGCACCCTATTATAAGAGAAAAAATAAATCTCAATATTCGTTCAATAACTTAAAAATATGAGAACATTAAACCCTGAATTGAGTCTTCAGATCGCTCAGCCCATTGCTAATTTTTGTGCCGTAAGTGATGTAGAGTTTCCATTGTTATCTTTTTTATTTGATAGATCTGTCATACGGCTGTCACATCCCAGGCTTGCATTTTGCCAAACTTTCTTTAAAAATACTTCACGTGGATGAACATCTGTAATGACAAATTTATCCTGTGAGTACGGAGTATCCTGAGCCATCATCCAGTAGGAAGTTCTGTTCCGCTGGCCACCATGCTATGGGGATCGAGTTGTATACAGTGATCGCTAGAATGAAGAGAACAACAGCAACAAAAAATCATTTATTTGCTTTTGGAACGTGCTCCTGGCTCCTGCTTGTGGGACACCTGAGAACCTCAGGTGACACACAATGAACATGCCGTTTGCAACAGTCCGGTAACGCTTTCGATCGTCTTGCTATTGTTACCTATGAGAGGTAATTATTTCCAGGTGCATCTTGAAGCCCTCATTAAAACAGCCCCAGATGGGTTGTAATTGATTAACTGGAACAGCATCTTCAACCTGTGTCTCCTGTGAGCAGTTGAAATAAACTGGCACGACTCACTCACTAACTCACACATGTGGTGGTTTCTAGAATTTTGAAAAGATATTTTCCAAAATGTTTTTCTAAGGTGGGACTCAAAATAGGTAAGAGCAGAGAACATGAATAAGCTGCTTATGTTTGAAATAATCCAGAAGCAGCAGTTCATTGGGGGAGAGGGTCCTAGGATATATGGTGAGTTTTTGTTGGATTGTTTTGGCTAGTTAACTAAGAGTCTTGGCTCAGTGGTTGCTAAACTTATACTTCTCGGTGAGGCTGAGATTTGAAATATTTGTGCTGCATTTGAAAAATGGAACTAGAAGTCACTCATGGGTTTTTCCCTATTATTACCACGGGGAGTATATTTATCAAGACAAGGAACGCAAGCTGCCGAAAGAGCAACCTCGAAATCTTAACGGCTTTCCAAAATCAGGCTTTCTTCCTTGTTCCTGTAACAGGTTGGGACAGGTTGGGCCCTCTTCTGGGAAGCCCTTCTCTAAGAGATAGCTGGGAAGTCCTGCCCCGTCCACCCCGAGATGCCACCATGTTACACATGTGACCTCCATGGATGCAGAAGGAGCAGAGCCAGAGTGGACAAGACTGGAAGGTGCTTTCTGGCCAGGTCTGGACAGGGCTCACGGTTAGTGGCCAGAACCTGCTCTCCTAGGCCCAGCCTATGTTCAAGGGGGGCCTGGAGTGTGGTCTCCCCAGGTAAGATAGGTAAGCCTCAGGCCGGTACCCACTGGGAGAATAGGGAAAACTTTCTTGGTCTGATACCTCTCCTGGGTGTGGCTGTGTTTTAATAGAAAGCAAAGAAATTAATCTTAAAGTAAGGAGTTGGATTCTGTTTTGGGAAAGAAAGCCTTCAGAGTTTGATGGTCTCGGGTTCCACTTACTCCTATGTGGTGTGGGATACATGTATAACATGAGAAAAGTATCAGAATTTGGTTCATAAGGTTGGTATGAGAATTAAGGGAGTTTAGTGCTTAAAAGTTGCTTGTATATGCTCAATAATAATAGTAAATATTATAGATAATTTATGTTATATACCATATATACCATATGATAACAAAATACAACTAATAATATAATAAACAACTAATTATTATTGCTAGTTGTTTATTTCCTCAGTGACCTGAGAGGAAAGAGGTTTATGCAACAGTGGTTTTCAACCCTGCCTGCACAGGGGAGTCGTGAGTGAGGGTTTTGGGGGGCGTGCCGCACCCAGCTGTGTTGAATCTGAACCTCCTTCCATCAGTGTGTTGAGAAAGCCACTCATTGTGAGCTGCTGCACAGCTGGCATCCAGCAGGTGGGTCTGTATCTGGCACAGGATGGCTGAGAAGTTTCCAAAGTCTGGAAGAACAGTGTATTGGGGGAAAAGCCTGCCCAGTGTGAATGTTTATGGGGAGTCAGAACACAGAAGATGGAGGAAAATTGGGGGCTTCCATAGTGGAAAGCAGGTCCGGCGTCCAGCACTACATGGCATTCCAAAATGTCAAGGAATCAACCTAAAGGTTATTGGGAGACATAGCTGGTGAGCCGATCCATCCATCATGCCTGGTGTTGGCTCCTCCGGGCCTGACAGTGCCCTTTGGTGTTCCTCCTTCCAGGCCTGTCTCATGATCCAACCTTATCCAACCTGAGCCATCTGCCTAGGAGGGCTGTGTCGGTAACTGGAGAAAAGAAAATCTTCCTCTCCCTTGTAGGGTAATGGGCAGAACTCCATATGCTCTGGACGTAAGAAATCATCCGTCTTCTTTGAAACATACAAAAAGTTCACATCAGCAAAGGCCCCCAAACCCAGCAGAGGCCTGCTGAGGGCTTTCATTTTCTACTTCTTCTCGATTCTCTTCAGACGGAAACCGCGGGAGCATTTCAAGAGTGAAGGTAAAAGAAAGTATCAGTCAGGATAGGCTTGGTTATGCCGTAGTAACAAATAGCTCCAGAATTTCAGTGGCTTATTTCATCCAAAGGTTATGTCTCGCAAGGTCACATGGGAGCTCTGCTCCATGCTGTTCTGTCTCCAGGACCTAAGTGGAAAGATCGCCCACTGAAGAGAATATGGTATAATTTTGAAAAGGGAATGCCGAGCATGTCCGTGGACAATTAAATGCTCCTGCGTGGACAACACGTTGGTCTCAACTAGGCATAGTCCATTTCCTCAGCACCCCACCAGGAGGTCAGGAAGGTAGGTCTTTTGTGTGACCAGAATGACAGGGGAACGGGATGTGGTTGAGAATTATTAGCCGCTGCAGAGATTCAAAGGTCAAAACTACATTTGAATTTCAAACACCTGCCTAAGAAAGCAAAACTATCTGATTAAAAAAAACCCCAAAAAACAAAAAACAAAAAAACAAAAAAATGGCCATCTCAGGCAAATATGTCAAGGCAGGTCCTCTCATCTCAAACCTACATTGAGAAATCACTCATTTTTTTTAAGAGGGGTTATTTTTTTCTAAGGTTGTGAAATTGGATAAAACAGAGATTGCCAGTGACTTGGTCTTTGGCTAAGAGCTGAATTCTCCTAAAGATTTTTATTTCTCTATTTTCTTTTATCTATTTAAAATTTATTGGGGAGTCTAGGGAGATCTTTCTTGACTTTAAGAACAAATGAGTGGACTTTTTGTTTTAAGGTATTTGTTTCTCTGCTCCATGAGGGTGGTGACTCTTATGAATTTTTAATTCATGAGTCCTTATTGCCTACCCAAATGTGCCCGGCATAGAATAGTCAATCTATTTATATTGACCAAAATAAACATTTAATGATGAGTGAGCATGAAAAATGAATGAACATTGGTTTTATAACATCCCAGCGTATGTCCTAAGTATTTCTTAGCAAGTTGTGAAAAATCTCAAAACAAACTTAATTTCGATTGATTTTCATAAAAAAAAAATAATGTGACATTTCTGATAATGTCACGATTACAAACAGTAAAACCATATCTGTTATGGGGTTTTGGGGATGGTCATATGAAGATTCCCTTCAACACCAGAGTGAAGATTGTATTACATCTTTGGTAAGAGATTCCTGCATGCATGTGGGCACGTTGCATAACAAGGTAGATATTAGGTCCTGATTATGTGGTGTTTCCCACGTCATCACTTTTCTTACTTGGAAAATAATTTGGGGCCTTTTCTGTTGATGGCTATTTTGTGACGTTCTATCTAGAATAAATGTACTTCTCAAGGAGAAGAAAGGAGCTTTCTTACATCCTTAGTATGAAAATCATGCCTGAAAATCAGGATACGTGAATACAGGTTAATTGTGGCTCAGTTCAGCATTCAGCTTGTGAGCCTAATTAAACAAATGAAATAATTTTCATTCAGAAGTTTCGTTTTTGAATTCAATTCCTCTTGCCTTTCAACATGCTTTAAGAATTCCATTATTCTTATTATATGCCTTCTGTATTTCATAATATTTCTCTCCCTCTTCATGTAAGATGTTGCTTTTCAAATGCATTCACAGTGCTCCCAGCTCCTACTCAGCCTAATGCCTCCTTCCTCGACAACAAACCCCCCACCCGCCCCAGCATTGGATTTGTCATGGCCATTGTTTAAATATTAGGTACAGTTACCCAGTGTCATTGCATGTGGCCGGTTCAGCTTCTCC
Source organism: Panthera leo (assembly GCF_018350215.1). Taxonomy (NCBI): domain Eukaryota; kingdom Metazoa; phylum Chordata; class Mammalia; order Carnivora; family Felidae; genus Panthera; species Panthera leo. The sequence goes on along the minus strand of NC_056683.1, from coordinate 139,858,075 downwards.
TCTCTGCTTTGGCCCAGACAGTGCAGTCATGCCTGAATGGGAGCCCCATTAGTCCTTCTATCCATCGATACAGAGAATAGATTGCATGGAAGCCAATTCTTTCTTAGCTTTCATTGTTCCCTGACTGTAGGCTTTCTTGAGGTTAGAAAGAACTAGTTTTTTAAAGAAGAGAATGCCTGCACTCACCAAATATGCTTTCAAGGTATGTCACAAATACTATATTTGTAACAGTTTTAAAGCTGAAGAAAACCATAGAAGTATTGCAACAATTAAGAGATGTTCATTACTTCTTTTGCTCTAGGAATGATACATTTTGTGCAACTATAGTTGGTGAGACTTAGCGGTCTCAGACCCACATTTTAGTTTCCAACTCCTAGAAGCGAATGGAAAATCACAGGCTTTGATGTGTAAAATAACTGAGAAAAAAAGGTGGAGAGCCTTATAAAATACGAGAGTTTAATCTGGACCAGCCAGGAGCAAGACTTGAAATCCTCTTACTCAGGAAAATGAACGTAAGCACACTTGCCTTTTGAGGCACAAAATAAAAGAAACCTATAAAATTTGTGTGGTGCAGTGTCCCAGAAATCAATTATGTAATTTTGTACAATCATATCAGGTAGAGTATCAACCCATTACTGAAACTCAGAGCTTTCAAACCTAATGGAGACTATTTGACATTCCTAGGCGAGCTGCCAAAGGCCCATTTCCAATTGCCAACATGACAATTATTGACACAGACATGTTCAGGCAGGGAAGGGTTTTCAAGGAAATAATGTCAATAATTTTCCACTGTGTTTTAAGCTAAAAATCAGTAGAAGGTGAGTGACTAGAATCCTTATGGAATCCATACATACAAATCCCTTGAGTCTTGGAATAGCGAGGGGAGTAATGGGGGAAGTGGGTGTCTACGTGAAATCCAATTAAGTTGGAAATGGAGAGTGAGGCTGTACATTCCGGCAGAGTTCAGAATTTGATTCATCTACTGTCCCTACGTGTAGAAGATTACACCTTCAAGTGTCTCCTTGCTCCATCCACTGAGCAAAGTATGGCCCTGCTGGGCCTTCAAGACTCTGATTTCATCAAGTTTTGCCCCTCTCCAGGGCTCGTAATGGCCGCCTCCTGTTGGTGCCTCAGCCTGCTTCCTGGTGTGTCGGTCCTTTGTTTTTTTACCTGTCACTGTTCCCCCGAAGAATCCCTCTCGCCATCTAAGCCCTTCTCCTGAATCCCTCCTGTGTCTGCTATGCTTACTCCTCCTTCTGTGCTGATTCTCACGCTGCCCCCTCGTCCTGCATTACCCTCTCCACCCAACTTTACCATCTATTTCTGTTCATTCCTTGAGGCCATGCTTGAATCTAGTCATCTTTATTCTTAATACCAGCTCTTGCTTGCTCAGGGTTTAGTAAGGCCAAGGACTGCAGTAAGGGTGGTTTGTATGTTGCGTCTATGATTTTGGTATCCTGTGTGGGTCTTTCTCTCATACGTGCGTGAACAAATGGATGCATGCAATTAAATACATTCTTTTTCCCCTTAGAGAAACGCATAATACACATACATAGTAGGTATTACTGTTCCCACTTTGCAGGGGAAGAAACTGAGCTTCAGAGGCGTTGAGTTTCTTATGTAAATTTGTTTCGATAGGCAAATGTAGATTCAAATTCAGGCCCCTCTGACTCTAGAACCCATGGGAAATTCTGAAGTGTTCTGTATTTCTGGCATCCAGGGATCTCTCTTTCCCTGACGTTTCCTAACACTTGAGTGAGAGCTGTGGTGGCCACAGAGCAGTGATGCCAACAGCGAAAGTTTGCCAGCAGCTTGCTTGATGGCCAGCCCTTTGCTACATTCCTGACATCCATTATCTCAGTCTGCTCTTCCAATGGAATGTAGCAAAGGGCTGAAATTGCAAGCGAAGGGCTTGCTATTTCTAGATGGAGCAACCGATGCACTGAGACGTTCACTCTTTTGCCCAAAGCCATACAGCTAGTGCTGAAATAAATTTCCAGGCCCAAGATGGAGCCACTCCTGCCTGGGGTACCACATCAGCAAGCCGAAACTTTGATAACTTTCATGGCCCTGTACGTGTTCCGAATGCCAAGCCGATGCTGGGTCTTCTCACCCCACACATGGGGGACTATGTGGCCCCAGCCAATCAGATATTTTCTGTTTTTCTCTTCCTTGTTCTTTCCTCTCTAAAAGCTTCCTGCCTTCTTTTTGCCCCATTTGGCAGTTCTCCGAAAGGAGACTGTCCATTTCATGATGTGTTAAATATGGTTTGTATCACCTAAATTGTCGTCTTTAATTTCTTAACACTAGTAAAGAGTAAAGTCATTGTTCACAGCCAGGCCTTCCTGACTCCAGCACTACTCTCTTGAACCCTATACTATTCAGCCGGCCGGACAATCTTGATTTCTGGTTGTTCTTTGGTGCCATGCATCCCTCGCTAGGCTCCTCAAGGCTGGGGGCACCGTCCTCTGCTCCCCATGTCCCTCCAGTCACATGCGTTTGGCCATACAAGATGTTGCCTTTAAGACTGACTCTGGGTATCTGGGGTTGGGCTTAAGTGAGCCATGAGGTCTCTGCAGTGACCTTGAACTCAAAAAGCCACATAGGGTTACTTTGGTCCAGAGCCAGAGCCCAAGCATCTTTCTATGCTTTGGTTCTGGGCTCGTACAGGAGGGAATATAGAGTAATGGGAGTTAAAAATATGCCCTCTATGTGTTAGAGATACAGAAGAGCTAGGGTAGGCTACAAATTATGAGGAAAATAAATACCAAGGTTCACCTAAGCCAGGCTCTAATGAGCACTATACTGTGCTTTGTACCATCTGTGTGGTCGGTCCAGGGAGCTGGGCCCATCAGGCAATGAATGCTGTTTTGTACAGAGCAATGGGTCCTTCAGGGACCTCCTCAGAACTATTGCTAAACAGAGTGATGTTACTTTTCTTGTGTTTTGCATGAGGAGGAATCAGATGAACTTTGGTTCGGCCTCTTAAACAAAACTGTTGGGGGACGTGTGGTGGGGACCACTCAGACAATGCCCCTGAAGACCTTGTTCTCTGGATGATTTCTTTCCTTTCTACAAAGAGCCATACAGTTGATTTCTTTCTTCATATGATGGTAGGCTTTTAGATATTACATAAGATACTGTATTACTCTGTTAGATGGATAATAGTTGAGAACTCTATAATGCATTCATTTTACTTTTTAATGTTTATTTATTTTTGAGAGAGAGAGAGAGACAGAGACAGAGTGTGAGCAGGGGAGGGGCAGAGAGAGAGGCACACACACAATCTGTAGCACACTCCAGGCTCTGAGCTGTCAACACAGAGCCCAACATGGGGCTCGAACTCACGGACCGTGAGATCATGACCTGAGCCGAAGTCGGATACCCAACCGACTGAGCCACCCAGGAGCCCCCTGTTTTACTTTTTATCTTGGCTTCTAGGAAACCCAGAAGGACAGGTCTTTCCACGCATGGACCACAGGGTAGCCTTTGTTCCTTGAAGACCAGGAACATGCAGTTCAGACAAGGAAGACACCAGCAGAGTCAGAGAGAGAGCCCTCCCCATGAGTGGCAACACTGTTAGGGAGGGTCTGAGCACTGTGGTCATGATCAAGGGCTATCCTCAAGTGGCATCTGAGGTAGGGGGCACCAACAAAGGGTGGGGAGGGTTGAGACAGCCAGTAGGACACAAGGGTAATGAGGGGAAGCTTTTGAGAGGGGTGGGAGATTCATCAACCCATGTGACCTGCACCCAGACAAAGACATGTACATGTCATGGGGCACCTGGGTGGCTCAGTCTGTTGAGCGACCGACTTCGGCTCAGGTCTTGATCTCACGGCTCGTGAGTTCGGGCCCCGCATCGGGCTGTGTGCAGACAGCTCAGAGAGTGGAGCCTGCTTCTGATTCTGTGTCTCCCTCTCTCTCTGCCCCTCCCCCCCCACACACTCTGTCTCTCTCTGCCTCTCAAAAATAAAGAAAACTAATAAAAAAATTTTTTAAAGACATGTACATGTCTTATACACGTATTTGATTGAATTATACCTATTTATTTTTCTTGACAATCTGACCTGATTCATACCCGCTGGTTGCTGAGGCTTGGGGAAACCAGGTTCACACCATGTTGCACCAAACCACGGATGGGCTGGTGTGGGCAGGAGGGGAAGGAGCACGTCAGGCTTCTCTCTCACTCCATGTGCGCTCTCCGGACCTTGTGTAACTCTAGCGAGGTGACCACAGGCAAGTCCCTGGGCCAGTTCCCTCACCTGTAAAATGAGAGGTCTGGGCTCGTTGGTCTTTAAAAACAACCCGTCTCTAAAATTCTATGTTTCATTACTTGGTACAAACGAGGGGTGCTGGAAATAAAGTGGAGATGAGACAACGACAAAAGGAGATGCCACGGGAGGCTCCAGAAGCATGGCGGGGGGCAGAGAATGGCCCGGGGCGAGGGCATGCTGGGTGGAGTCTTTGATTCACCACTCATTCCTGTTAACCTTGAGCAGGTCACCTAAGCATTCTGCGCCCAGATTTCTTTCCTGTGGAGCTGGGATAGGAAACGCTCCCACAAACATGGGCGGTCTTACGGGCACGCGTGTGGGTGTGCTGGCTGCGCGTAGGTGGGGGGGGGGGTGGTGTGCTCCTGACTGGCCACCATGGCACCAACTTCGCAAGCCACGCAGGAACCCTGTGACCTGGTGATGTTGGAGCCTGGTGACAATCAGGAAATAGCAAAGGGATTAGTCTTATTTCGGTCAGGAGACCTGGGTCTTTGAATGACCTCTCCATCTTTTAGAGAAGTTATAGAATATTCCAGCCCCTGTTTCCTCATCTGCAAAGTAAAGCACTTGGATAACAAAAAACCCTCCCTCCAAACTGTCTCTAACCCTTACGATTCTAAGATCAATAAGCTAGCTGGCCTCCTTGGAGATAGTTGCTCATTAAAAATTTAATCTGTGCGCTTCCCGCTACCTCTTGCACATAGTAGGTGCTGGAAAATACCGCGTGAAGGACCAGCAAGATGGCCCCAGTAACTGAATTTTGCCATCCTCAGGGGAGTAAGATTCCTCACTTAAAACCAAGGGATGCGAAACCTTAATTCTCTGAGTGCTGAAATATCTGAGTCGTGCTGTTTCAAAGATTCAGGCTCGTGGCCTAAACTGATAACAAATTCTTTCCATTAAGAAATTGCTCTCTCTGGTGAGCCTGACTTCTGAGGCGGGACGGACAAATGCGGACGCTGGCAGAGTGGCTGGGTCTGCGCATAAAATGATTGCAGCCGGGTGAGGCCGTCGGGGCGAAAGCACGGAACACCCCGACGACAGCAACAGAATAAAGCAAAGAGCTACAGCCCAACTAGGAGCCGGAGGTGAGGCTAGTTAGATACTTTCCTGAATGCACCTTGTCTCCTCTGCCTCAAGATTCACAGACCAGATTTGTGAGATGATTTTTTTTTGAGTAAATATTCACCTGGAAGCACCTGAGAGAAACACGAGGGGAATCTCACTGTCCAGACCATTTAGTTTTCGTGCTGAAGCTTTCGCAGACCGACAGACACAGGGCAGGTAGACACATGGAAACACGTCCTGTGTCTTTCTGGCACGGAAGGTTGAGCCGGACGGGATACAGTCTGAGACCCTTGCTTTCCTTTTCGCCTCCTTTTGGGCAAGGTAACCATCAGGCTGCAGCCAGAGAGTCAAATCCGGAGCTGGAGGGACAGGAAAAGGTGTCTGTATGTCCGGGATTTTCCTTCTCTGTTGAGAGGGGAGAGGGAGGAGAGAAACCTCTCTCTTCCCACCCAGAACCTAGTTACTCACGTCTCTCCTGGGGCAGTGAGTCGTAAAGACTCTGCATCCATCACGGAGCCTGGCATTTGGCAGGGACCCTCTGGAATATTCAGTGCTTCCCATCACGTGGACGTCCCCATACCAGCGAACTGGAGGGGTCACCGGTCTCTGTTTGTTTTTATTTTTTTATTTTTAAGATCACTGGGGGAAAGCGCGCCTTCAAGGTTGCATCCACAGCAGAGAATGGCTGCTATTGACTTTTATCCACTTCCTAAGCACTGCATTTCTTTCAGGCCTCATCAAAGGCATAATCCTTCATTCAGAATCTTTTTCATCACTTAAAATAGCCCTCCCGCCTTTGTTGAAGTTTTCTGCCTTTAGAGAGACGAGGTCAAATCTGCTCCAACGGAGGAAATAAAACGGGGGAGGAAAACCGGCTGTAACCTTTGTGCTCAAAACCTGAGAGATGGCATAGGATTTTATTTTATCTTATTTTATTTTTAAAGCTAGCTGCTGCTTGGCTACCCTGATCTCTGAAGGAGCATCTGAAAAGAGAGTGTGTGGGTTTTTTTTTTTTTTCCAAACAGAAAATTTTAAGAAAAAAAGTCTGGGCTAATATATATATTTCAACAAAGTTTCTAGAGAGAAAAAATGATCTCCAAATTGTTTGAGATCGTCAGGCTGGCTCTATTACATCTGTGTAGCAGTAGGGTATAACAAAGCGAAAGATTTAAGGCAATTTTGACACCTTCGAGGAGAACTCCTAGCACTGCTCCGGCTTTTAAACCCAAAGAGGATTCAGCCTGCTCACTTATTACTTTCCACATCTTCAAAAGGACAATGTCTCTTTTTTAATCTTTTGGCTTTGCTGCGAAACCATGGGAAGTTATTGACTTTACAGGCACTTTAAGTATACAATCAGGCAGAAAAGGGACGTGGGGGCACTCGGGGGGGCTGTGAGTTCAAATTCTCATCCCTTTGTGGCGCTCTCCTCCCCGCTCAGATAGAATCGGAAAGGGCAGGGCCAACAGCGAGGGGCTGCGGTGGGTTTTGACGGGGGCCCTGTCGCGGAGTCAGGGGGCTCCTGGACTGGAGCCCTTCAGCTCCAGACGGGGCCCCTTTGTCGAGGCTGTTGTTGTTTTCTGGTCTTGACAGCTCCCGGGGTTCTGCTGGATGGTGTGCTCGGAGATGCCACGCTTCCTTGTAGCCCCTGTGAGCTAAAATAATGAACAAGCAATTAAATCTCATGCTTGAGGGCCTGTGCTGATTGCTTGCAGGAGAGGGGCCCGGCCCAGCCTTGTGCTCTGTGCGTGGGGCTCGGGGCCTGGTTCCTGGCTGTATTTCTCTCGGGGGAGAAGCCCTGTCGGCCTGTGGGTTGCAGGGGGGCCCAGAGCCCGCCACGGGGCTCGAACTCAAGAGTGGCGAGATCATGACCTGAGCCCAAGTCGGACACCCCACCGACTGAGCCACCCAGGTGCCCCTTTCTTTCTTTTTTAAAAATAATATCGTCTACAGCCAACTAACGTTTACTAAAGGCATTTCATTTTTGTTGACATTTATTCGAAAATAATGACAGAGCAGGAGCGGGGGAGGGCCAGAGAGAGAGGGAGACACAGAATCCGAAGCAGGCTCCAGGCTCTGAGCTGGCAGCACGGAGCCCGTCGCGGGGCTCGAACTCACGGACCGCGAGATCATGACCTGAGCTGAAGTCCAACGCCCAACCGACTGAGCCACCCAGGGACCCCATACTAAGGGCATTAAAAAAAAAAAAAAATTATTCTTGGTCCGTGGTAAAGACTGGGTTTTGCTTTACCTGGTTGCTGCGAGGCTGTCTTTTGTCCTGCTGAGTTCCTACGCAAGCTGCCCAGTTTTGGAGAGGGAGTGTTGGGGACGGTGGCAACTTGACCGACCTCACGCAACGAGTAGGATTCGGGCGGTTTGCCTGAGGAGGCAGGGCTCTTAACCACTCTGCCGGTCTACCTCAATATTCATTAATTAAAGAAGTAATTAATAATTTAATAAATAATTCCATTAATAATGTAGTAGATACATATTGACATTGTTCGGGGGCTTTGCCACTGGGAATTCAAGCATAAGCAAGACATACTTATTTCCTGTTCTCCTGGATCGTACATTCTAGCCCGGGAGACTGACACTGATGAAAAGGAACGCGGTATTATACAATAGCCTGTGATAAGTGCCGTGCAAGAGAATTGTGCGATGAAATGGGACATCTAAACGAAGGGTCTAAACTAGTTTGAGGGGGTCATAGGAGAACTTTCGGAAGAATGAGCTTGAACTGAGATCTGGTGGCTGGCTAAGGGGGCAAGGAGGCAGGGTGTACAAGGGAGGGAACGCATAGGAGAGGAGGCTGGCCAGGCAGCCAGGTCGTGGGGGGGAATCATCTAAGTCCCGTGAAGAATTTTAGGGGCACCTGGGTGGCTCAATCGGTTAAGCGTCCGACTTCGGCTCAGGTCATGATCTCGCGGTCTGTGAGTTCGCCCCGCGTCGGGCTCTGCGCTGACAGCTCGGAGCCTGGAGCCTGCTTCGGATTCTGTGTCTCCCTCTCTTTCTGCCCCTCCCCTGCTCATGCTCTGTCTCTCTCTGTCTCAAAAGTAAATAAAAACATTAAAAAAAAAAAAAAAAAGAATTTTATTTCTGATCCCAGGAGCAATGACACGGTGCCTGGGGAAGGGTGAGCCACCTGCAGTGCTGGAATGTGTGTGTGAGGGGAGGGCTTAGGAGACACATGACTGTAACTCCCGCCTGTGTGGGAGGAAGAAGAGGTAGGTTTAGAGGCATATGTGTGAGCTACTTAGAAGCCGGCGTGAAGAAGACATCCGGATGGCCAACAGGCACATGAAAAGATGTTCAACGTCGCTCCTTATCAGGGAAATACAAATCAAAACCACACTCAGATACCACCTCACGCCAGTCAGAGTGGCCAAAATGAAGAAATCAGGAGACTATAGATGCTGGAGAGGATGTGGAGAAACAGGAACCCTCTTGCACTGTTGGTGGGAATGCAAATTGGTGCAGCCGCTCTGGAAAGCAGTGTGGAGGTTCCTCAGAAAATTAAAAATAGACCTACCCTATGACCCAGCAATAGCACTGCTAGGAATTTATCCAAGGGATACAGGAGTACTGATGCATAGGGGCACCTGTACCCCAATGTTTATAGCGGCACTCTCAACAATAGCCAAATTATGGAAAGAGCCTAAATGTCCATCAACTGATGAATGGATAAAGAAATTGTGGTTTATATACACAATGGAATACTACGTGGCAATGAGAAAAAATGAAATATGGCCTTTTGTAGCAACATGGATGGAACTGGAGAGTGTGATGCTAAGTGAAATAAGCCATACAGAGAAAGACAGATACCATATGGTTTCACTCTTATGTGGATCCTGAGAAACATAACAGAAACCCATGGGGGAGGGGAAGGAAAAAAAAAAAAAAAAAAGAGGTTAGAGTGGGAGAGAGCCAAAGCATTAGAGACTGTTAAAAACTGAGAACAAACTGAGGGTTGATGGGGGGTGGGAGGGAGGGCAGGGTGGGAGGGAGGGCAGGGTGGGTGATGGGTATTGAGGAGGGCACCTTTTGGGATAAGCACTGGGTGTTGTATGGAAACCAATTTGACAGTAAATTTCATATATTAAAAAATAAAAAAAAATAAAAAAAAAAAAAAAAAAAAGAAGCCGGCGTGGACGGGGCTTAGGATGGTTGGAGTTGAGGGCTGAGTGAGCATCGGGGAGGACTCCTTGGTTTCTGGCTCACACGGCTGGGTGAATGGCGGTAACCGCCAGGCGAAGATGGCAGCTGGGGGGAGGACTCACCCTTTGGGAGGGAGTTTGAACTTGGTTTAGACCTACTGAGTGCGAGATGTCCCTGAGTGGAGATACTGTGTAAATCCTTGCACCCAAGGGTCTGAAATTCAAATTTCAGACAAAACTGAAAATCAAAGCCACCGATGAGGACGAGATATTTCCCAGAGAGCCTGTAAAATGGAAAGTGGAAAGTCTTGGGCGAAAACATGAAATCTGGTGGGAGGAAACCTCAGAGTGGAGGCCCCTGTAAGAGGCCGGCCGAAGCAGCAGGAGACGGGAGTGTGGGCTGCTCAGGGGGCAGAGACTTTCAGAGAAGGGCCGGCCAGGGGGACTCCCTCTTTTCTCATGAACACCTCGAGGGGCACGAATGATTATTTTCTTCATTTACTAGATAAGGGAGCTGAGGCTCAGGGAGGTTCAATAACTCCGGGTGGATCACAGGATGATAAGAGGTGGGGCAGGACTTGAAAGTGGTTCTGCAGGTCAGACCCCTGCTTCTGTCCCCGTCTCCATCGCTCTATTTCGTTCACATTCGAGTTCATGTTTTTCTCTCGAAAAGAAACGATATAATGTTATTTTGGTTTGTTAAGGAATCATGGTGAGAAAACAGAATGACAACTGACATTTAATGTGAGGCTTATAAACTGATGAAGGGTTTTAAATATATGATAAATACAGAGGCTTTAAAACCCATGTGTCTGACCCCTTATTAGGCTGTTGATTTCAAAACTGAGGGCACAGCCAAAACAGGCGCTGAGGGACCGCATATGTCTTCTGCCTCAATTACTCTCAGAGCCAATTTCGTAAAGATGACTTCTCTGAAGTTAGCCAATGCAATTCAAAACTAGCTAGGTAAAAGGAAGGCCAGTGGTTGAAGACGTATGCAGAATGAAAATGAACTGAGGGGTTTTTCTCTTTTTCTTTTTCTTTTTTTCCCCATCTTTATGAAGATCAGAAGTTGAGGCAAAAAGGATAAGGTGAATGCCTGTGGACTTCAAAGATAATCTCAAGCACACTCTACGAGAAATTCACCTTCCCCAAATCATCTGTGGGTTAAGAAATGCAATCCGTGGGCTGCAGTGGGTTTGATTACGGGGGTTTTGAGTGTTCTGATGCTCCTGAGAAGGTGATGAGTCGAGGTATATATGACTTGCTGGCTGGGAAGGATTCAGACTGAGAAGTGGGCAGGTTGATCCGGTGTCTGTGGGGGAAGGTTTGAAAAGGGGAAATACTTAAATACTTAAATGAAACTGAGCTCTGGAAGCACACAAAACCTGAAGAATAAGGAGAGCGAGACAGAGCCCCCAGGTGGGGGAGGGTTGGCCCTTTTTGAGGGCCCTGGGCTTAGCTCTACTCCTGCCCTTTCTCTAATGGCCTAAAAACTGATCTCCCTCACAAGAGCATGAGTTTGCTTACGTGTCTTACTCACCTTTGATTCCTAGCGCATAGTTGGGTGCCTAGTCCATAGTAGAGGGCTGTTAAATAGCTGAACATTTGTTAGGAGATTAAACACACGCAAAAATGCCAGAAAAGATTTGACAAAGGAGGCCAAGAAAAGGGAGAGAAGACGACCCTGGTCTTTGTGCGAGGAGAATGAGAATTGGGGAAATTGTGTGTTCACGGATGCCCAGGGGAGCCTGCCTCGTGACTTGAATGTAAGCGTAAGACCTGGACAAACCCAGTAGAAAGGTCTTCCAGTCTTTGGAAGTGAAAACACCAGAGGGCCACTCAAGAGTGGTTCGGGTGGAAGAGAAATTCTATCACGGATGTAACACAGTGGCGTTCGGTGTTGGGCGGGAGGCCCGAGGAATGCCAAGGCTTGAACCACCCACAAGGATGGGGAGCCCACGTGGTAGTAACAAGAAAACAGCCCAGTGGTAGTAGATGTCAAGGAGGTGAAGGGAAAAGACCTTTACTTCAAGGATGCGGTCTGTGGAGATGGGCCTCTCCTCCTCCCCCTTTTCTTGCTTTGGATCCTAGGAAGAGGGAAGTCCTAAACCTCAGTGATTAGTCAGATTATAAGCAAATCTATCCAGGGGTAGAAGTAAGAATTAAAAGCAAGCAAAAGATGACCGGTGTGATCTGCTTATTTGTAACAATGGATCTCTCTCCTAATTGATTCATTGGAGGCCCGTGTGCCGATTGTGCAGTACATTCTCGAAGACCTAATTTTCTTTGTGACCTCACAGAGGACATGCTCCCCTCAAGGTGGGCCGCCAGCTGTCCTGAAGTTCAGACACTACTGAAGGATCATTACGTTTCCTTCTCCTTTGTGGCCAAGAAGGTCTCTGGATAAGAAAACTTTATCTGCCAGGGGCATTGATTAATTAACTAACTAATTAATTAAATTAATTAATTAAACTGTATCATTGTAATTCACTATATTTCATATAAATTAGTCTGTTGAAGGGGGAATCATCAACTGTCTTGAAGTTGGTTGCTTTGTGGTTTTTTTTTTGATTCCTTAACAGTCTTTTAACAGTCTTTGTGGCTTCATGGTACAATACCCTAGGTTTAAAAGCAGTTGGATAGGGAAGGATGAAGCTCAAAATAAGTGTCATGTGGTATAAACTCATGAACATCAAAGTAGTGGAAATATGTGCTTTTTATCTGAATTACTTGCTATCAGGCTTTGGGAAGAGTTTCTATAAGTAAGATTTTAATGGATTTTTGATTCCAAGTTTTTAATGTTACAAAATGATGGCTTTTAGATGTTTCTTCAGTGCAGGGGAAGAAACAAAAGATAAGACTCAGTTCTCTGCACTAATTGAGAAGCCAGAGAAAAGGCTAGGCAGCTTCAGTGAATGGGTTTGGAGTCAGACAGCTATTCGCACCTGCTGGACCTTTGACAAGAGTCTTAACCTCCCTGAATATAGAAGATGGGAACATCTCAAATGAGTTTTGTGATGATGAAATGAAATAATGCGTGTATGATCCTGCCACCATACCCGTCCTGGTATACAAAAAGTGCGTAGTAAATACGGACTGTTATTTTGTTTTGTTTTGTTTTTTTATATTATTAAAATTTGTTATTAGAATATAATGTGACTTTCCTTTGTTGACCCTTTGACTCAGAAATTTATCCCTGAGAGCATTTTCATCTTTCCCTCTGTGTATGACTTTTCCCCCTGGATTTGTCGACATTGGTTGAATCCATAGATATTTTTGATAAATGTTCTCAGACACTGCCTATTATTTGAAAAAAAAAAAAAAAAAAACATGGGCACTGTACCTTTGGAAATCTTAGATGTCATTGTAGATTGAATATATTAAAACCTTTTAGAAGACATTTCTGCTCTTAAGGAATTCATCCTCAGGTGACTTTCTTATTTAAGACATCCCCTTAAGCTCCAACTATAAGTTGCAGTTATCTTTAAAGAGAATTTTTTAGTCCTTTGAAACATTTTCTAAAGGGCTTCTCAGCATTGCATCATGTAACATCTCCTATCTGGTTGAAGTTATGTTCTGTGCAAAAATTCCCATGCTCCTCAAATAGATTTATCCTCTATTGCTAGTTGATATGCTATTGATCAACCCACATGTTATATGACAATTGATTGGGACATGGGCTTTACTTCAGTTGGTATGACAACAGAAGACCTTGACCACGATTTAATTTTTCCTGGGCTGCAGTATTGATGGTCCAAGTACAGGATTGAAGTTTGGGCACTATTTCCGACTTTCAGCAGTTTCCAGTTTAATTTCTATCATTAGCTTCCTAAGAGGTTGGCATATGCCTGTTTTATCCCTCCACTGTTCTTTCTTCTTTCCCCCCACTGGTATTCAAACCAGCTGTTAAGATTTCAGAAAATAAAGCAGGTAGAACACATTGGGCATTAGGGGCTGGAAAATTCCAAGTTTCTGGCTCACTGTATGTGATTTGTTTGCTCTGTCTATGCCTGTCTTGGTTTCCTAGCGATTAAAAGACTTGGTTAGAAATGTTGCTACTTACCCACCTGTCAAGGATGGTGTGAGAATGAATAATATCTGTGCCATATTTTTGCTCCTTAGACGAAAGGTGCTATATAAATACGAAGTGTTATTCCATTAAAAATACTTGTATGATAACAGCATATGTTAAATTCAGTTTCCTTGACCAATTTTATAAATATATTTTGCTGTTACAATATGGTTGTTTTTATGGTTAGTATGTGTGTATCATACACTCTGTGTTTTATTTTCTATCTGGATGGTGTGATATATCAAATATTTAAGAAAAATAAAGACATCGTTCCAGTTAGACCGTGAAGCTAAATGCTCGTGCTAAATGTTATTTGCTTTTATGCATTTCTACTAGATGTTAGTGACATACCTACTAATATAGAAGATTTGAACTGCATGCCAATGTAACAGGGTATTATAAGAATGAAACTTGGATAAACAGTATATTTTTCTTACCAATCTTAGCTCTATGTGAATGATTAGCACCTCGCATGCCAGGGGCATTACATAGTTAAACACATGATCCTGGGTTCAGTGACCAGAGATAATGTTTCCTCGTGTCGCCGAGAGGGACATTGGAATTCGTGCTTGGCCCAGGCGAAAGGTCATCATTTCCTGCCTCAGATCACCAAGCCGGTAACTTCTCCTTTTGCAGGAAAGATGGGTTTGAACTTTTACGTCACTACAACATGCTCAAGGAGCGCAGGGGTGGGAGATATATGGAGACATTGCCTGACTGCAGCATGGCACAGTGATTTTTGGGGGATAATTTGTTAAAATGCAGAATAGGCGTTGTAGCAAGTCTTTGTTCTATCCTTATTTTTCTCAGCAAATGACTTGACTCCCTACCTCACAGGTGAGAGATCTCATCATCCACAACTCCCACCAAATTATTTGAAACCAGATCTATTTTTTTTAACTTTTTAGTTTGAAATGATTTTAGATTTACTAAAGAGTTACTAAGAGATTTTAGAGTGTCCCCATACACCTTCACCTGGCTTTCCCTAAGATTAACCCCTCACAAACCATGGCACATTTATCTAAACTAAGAGATTAATTTTGGGGTAATGCCATGAACTAAACTACTGACTTTATTTGAATTTACCATTAATCCACGTTTTCTGTTCCAGGATCCCATTCAAAATATCACACGACAATTGGGTGTCATGTCTTCCTAGGGTCTCCAATCTGGGACCATTTCTGTGTCTTTGTCTTTCATGACCTCAAACATTCTAAAGAATAATGGTCAGGTATTTTGAAGAATGCCCCTCAATTTGAATTTATCTGACGTGTTGTCAGACATATACTGGGGTCATGGATTTGGGGGAAGGATTTCACAAAGGTGATTGCCTTTCTCATTGTATCATCTCAATAAGCGCATCATATCAAGAAGGCTAATGACAGGTGATGTTAACCCTGGTCACTTGGTTAAGGTGATGTCCATTAGCTCTCTGCGCTGTAAAGTTACTCTTTCCCCCTTGTCGTAGTAGTCTGTTCCTTAGAGGCAGGCACTAAATCCGTCCCACACTCGAGGGAAGGGGAATTAACCCCCACCTCCCAAAGGGAGGCCTATCAAAGAATTTGGGGTTGTGTTTTCAAGCCATAGCCATAATTAGTAAATTTGAAGAAGGATACAAATGAATGCAAGTACTTTTCTTTCTTCTTAAAAGTTCACCCACTAGTTTTAATAATTATCAATTAACCTTGCCTGCAGCAATGATTATGGTGATGTTCCAGTGGTGATTTTCTATTTCCCTAATTCCTTCTATATTTGTTAAATGAAATTCTTCTTTCAGGAAGATTTGTTCTATCTCTTTTGTTTATTTATTCAGTTATTTATTTATATAAACATAGGCTTATGGATACTTCTTTTTTTGGAGATGATAATCCAATATATTGTTATTTATTATGTTGCTCAAGTCATAATAGCTTAGGCCACTGGGAGCCTTTAAGCTTGGTTCTTTGGTCCTTTCAACATGCCCTCATTAAAAAAAAAAAATTCTTTTAGGGAGTCTTTAAGCTTGGTTCTTTTGTCCTTTCAACATGCCCTCATTAAAAAAAAAAATTCTTTTAGGGTCGCCTAAGTGGCTCAGTCGGTCAAGCCTCCAACTCTTGGTTCAAGCTCAGGTCATGATCTCACGGTTTGTGAGTTCGAGCCCCACATTGAGCTCTGTGCTGACAGTGTGGAGCCTGCTTTGGAGTTTCTCTCTCCCTCTCTCTCTGCCCCTCCCCTGCTCCCTCTCTCTGTCTCTCTCTAACTAAATAAACTTAAAATTAAAAAAAATTTTTAGCACTTCCTTTCTTTCCGGCACTAAAAGATATTCTAGGATCATCTGGTACTTACTTTGTCCTGGTCTCAGAATCACGGAAGGGCCCAAGTGGTAAAGCAGCTGGGGCTCCCTGCCAACAGCCATGTGAATGGACCCTCTGCAGAAATTAGATACTGCAGCCCCAGTCCAGCTTTGAGATGACCGCAGCTCCTGCTGACATCTTGTTTTAGTTCGGTCTGCTATAACAAGATACCACAGGCCGGGTGGCCGGAACAACAAAAATTCAGTTCTCGCAGTTCTGGAGGCTGGGAAGTCCAAGGATGCTGACGTCATAGGGCCTCCGCTCTCAAGACCTCATCTCTACTTAATTGCCTCTCCGAGGCTCCACTTCCTAATACCATCCTGTTGGGGGTTAGGGTTTCGACATACACATCTGAGGAGAACAAAGGCATGGGGTCCATAACATATCCTGACTGCCAGCTTAAGAGAGTCTGAGGCACAACCACTTAATTTAAGTCCCACATTCCAGACCCAAGGAAACTGTGTTTTAAGCCACTAATCTTTTTGAATGTTTCTATATTTATTTTGAGAGAGAGAGAGCGAAAGGGAGAGCGAGCACAGGCGGGGCCTCCCCCACTTGTGGCAAAGAGAGAGGAAGAGAGAATCCCAAGCAGGCTCGGCACCGTCAGCACGGAGCTCCACGTAGGGCTCGGTCAAACGAACCGTGAGATCATGGCCTGAGCCGAAACCGAGAGTCCGACGCTTAACCGAGGGAGCCACTCGGGTGCCCCTAAACCAGTACATTTTGAGGTTAATTTATTGCACAGAAGGGGAAGTGGGGTGCTTCTGGAACAAACACCTGACATGTCGTGTTCCTTGTTCAGGACAGAACAAAGGGACGCCAGGACATGGGCACCTTTTTCCTGCCTCTTCTCCACGCGTGAGTAATTATCTACACCAGGATTCCCCTCATGTCCCTTCTATGACAAGATGGGGTGGGAGTGAATACACATGTCCGTTCTATGACAAGATCGGGCAGCATGTCCCCTGCTCCCCGTGCCTACCTTGTGCTTTGTCCCGGGTCATGTGGGAGTGGCTTTGAAATGGGACAGTGGACAGAGGCTGGAAAGACTTTGAGGAGTGTGGGAAAGCTTGAAAAGCCACGAAAAATTTTCCCATGGAAATTCAGTCTCGGGGAGCCTCAGTGGCTCAGTCGGTTGAGCATCCGACTTTGGCTCAGATCCTGATCTGACGGTGTGTGGGTTCGAGCCCCGGGTTGGGGCTGTGCTGTCAGCTCAGAGCCTGGAGCCCGCTTCCGATTCTGTGTCTCCCTCTCTCTGCCCCTCCCCCACTCGCACTCTGTCTCTCTCAATACATAATAAACATTAAGAGTAATTAAAAAATAAAACGAATGCAGTCTCTAGGGAAGCTGTCAGGGGGCGGGCTGCTTAAAGAAAAGCAAGGAAAACCTCACCGCAAACTCTACTTGTTACTTTGTGGTGGAAAGTTTAGCGAGGTTTTCACCTGTATCAACATGGATGTGAAAAGTGCACCCAACGAACCGGCTGGTCTGTAGCTGAGGACATTGGAAGCAGACAGGAGAGAGAAAGTACAGGAAAGACTGTTAGAAACAGACAGGAGGCAGGACTTGTTGGTTTTGAACATTTTCTCCCTCTCCAGGTGGGAAATGATGCTGAGATTAAGAAATGACACGAGGTCAGATCAACCTGGGGCACGGCCAGGAGACACGGCACAGAGGTGAAGCCTTGACCCCGCGACCAACAACAGCGCCCCGAAGAGAGTGTGCCCCACCTCCTGGCATTCTAAACTCACGCGACTTAGTCTAATGTTAGACCTAAATCTGAATCCAGATTCTTAGCTACAAAGAGGTGAGGGAAATAAAGTTATTTGTGGGGTAACGATGTGCTTTTAGCTATGTGCTATGAAAGAAGAAGAGAATGTTTTGGGGGGAACAGTTAGCAGTGCCATTCAGGTCCCCAGTCCTCTCTCATTCTAAGGGACGGCGGCCATACGCTCAGTGGATGTAATGAGATGTGGACACATTGGTCCTTTGCCCCTCACCTCCAGCAGGCCATCTAGCCTGTAGAGGGAGACAAAGAGTTCAGACAATTGACTGGATCGGCACAGGGATCCGCCGACTGAGGGTGAAATATTTGGTTCTTCTCCTTCCTTTCCTATGGGGAATGAAGACGTGCCCCCCAACAAGCATGAAGGGCTCCAAAAGAACTTCACAGGGATTGGGGCGTGTGCCAGAGGTAAGCCTGGCACATGGGTGGCGGGAGCTCTCGGGCTTACCTTGGTACATCCAAGCAGAGACGAGTGAGGTGTTCTTGAAGAAGTGTGAGATCTGTTCCCTGGAGGCTCAGGATGTGTGAACTTGGAGACTGGTATTTGCTTCCTGCCTGGAGGATACTGGAGACCCAAGTCTGGCGGAATCTGCCTGCGGTGCAAGCAGCTGGTACTTGCTCCTAATGTCTGTAGGATCGAGACTGTGTCCTAGGCACGGTCCCAGTGAATATGGCCCCAGGGGAGCCGGGACAGGCCATCCTGATGAACGCTTGCTCACAAGGGCAGCCCTTGCTTAAGAGGACATAGTACGAGTAAGAGTAAGAGTCTGAGGGCTACACTGCACAGACATCAGGGAGGAGAGGCTAACGAAAAGTCTGGTGGACCCCATGACCAAGGTGGGGAGTTGCAGAACTTAGAGATTCCTGTGAGGGTCACTAATGGACCTCGAAATGAGCTCTGTGAGCGGGCCAACATCTGTACCCCTGCCATGATGGAAAAAAGGACAGCCGGCTGGCCATTGCCAACAGAGAGGACATCCGTAGGTTTAGCTAAGTTAACAAACTTTTGATCCCTTTTATTATTATTATTATTATTATTATTATTATTAGTGGTAGTAGTTCTATTTCTCTCTACTCATTTTCTGAGCTGTTATGCCTCAAGAAGTAAGGTGATTGCAAGAAGAGGGTGAGAAGGTCCAGGAGAGGGAATGATGATACAGCTCATACCCTCCTACTTGTGGTTTTGATCCAGGAGCCTGGCCAGAACTGTAACTTGGACGTGATACTGAACTTTTGATTTAATTTTTTAATGTTGATTTATTTTGAGAGAGAGAGAGAGAGAGAGACATAGAGAGATAGGGCATGAGTGGGGGAGGGGGAGAGAGAGAGAGGGAGACACAGAATCGGAAGCAGGCTCTAGGCTCTGAGCTGTCAGCACAGAGCCCGACGCGGGGCTCGAACTCATGGACCACGAGATCATGACTTGAGCTGGTTGGACGCTTCACCAGCTGAGCTACCCAGGCGCCCCTGAACTTTTGATTTATACTGGAATTTATGTTTCTAAGCCCAGAGACCTATGGTGAAATAGCCCCCCCTCACAGCTGTCCTTCATCAACACCAAAATTTCTAATGTCTAAAATGAGTTTTGAATTATGAGACCATTAGAAATGAATGTGATTCCAAAGACATAGAGCCTGCATGAGGTGTGATGTGGTAAGGAAGGAAGAGATTCAACCCAGTATGTCTGAAGCCCGTGTGGGAGAGAATGAAGCCATTTGTACTTTGTGCGCCGGTGGAAAACAGCCCATTCAGTTAAGGAACTACAGTTGTCTTCATTGTACTTTGTGTCCCAGTCCCCCTCTGGCTGCTTTCCTGTTTGGTCAGAATGGACTGGGTGATGTTCTTAATATCACTGAGACCATATTTACTTACTACAGCACTGAGATTGTGGCTTTGAAGTCATATAAAATCTTTTTTTTAAACACACGAACTTGTTTTATGGTGGATCTTCCTGCACTTTATTATGCAATTTATTATTTTAACGTAAATGTATGACTGTTAAAATGCATCATATGAGTTTGGGCTTTCATTCTATTCTATTGAGATTTTCTTGGTCTCCTGATTGATGTTGAATGTGTTGGTTATTTTCCCTAGCTTAGAGCCCTCTGCCAATCAGATAAACATGTTCAATTACTTAGGCTATAAATGCAGGTGCTCAGACAGAGTTTCAGCATAACGGTGGCTTAAACAAGATAGAAGCATATTTCTTTCTTAACTCTCTGGGTATAAAGAGTCTTGGGCTGAATTCTCCTCGGGGTCAGAAATCTCGTCTGTCCACCATCCCTCGGCCAAGTTGGCTCAGCAACATGCTTCTATTCTATTCAATAAGACGTGGTAAACGGTAAAGGGGGAGACACATCTTCCTTTTAAGGACGTCGTCCCCAGAACACATCACATCTGCTTTCATCCTGTTGGACAGAACTTAGTCACATGGCTACACCAGCTTGTAAAAAAAAAAGCTGGAAATGTAGTCTTTCTTTTTTCTTTTTTCCCGGATGTTCATCTCCTTAGCTAAACGTTCTATTCTCTGAAAGAAGAGGAAAATTGGAAGAAATGAGCAATCTTTGCCACACATAATTTCTGTGTTTGCGTGTATGCAATTAGAGCTGTAACTTGTCATTGTTATGGGCATAACTGTGGTCTTAATCTGCAAGTTTGTAATGCTTCCTTGATTAACATCCTAGGGTCGTGGATTTCAGCCAGACACAAATCCCCCCAATGCCAAACCTGGTCCATTCTACATTTCCGTTTCTTTCCCTGAAGGATCACAGGACAGCCTTTTACTAAATATCTTACTGAAATCTAGATATCGTATGATTGTGGCCCTTCCCATAATCTCCACCTACCACCCTATCAGCACAGGAAATGAGGTTTGCTCAGCATGACAATCTGAGTGAACCCAGCTTTTCCCTTATGGCTCTATTTTCTAAGAGCTCACCAGCCACCTATTTAACAATCCTGTCCAAAGTTTTGCCACGGGAATTCATTTCAACTGTGCTCACCTGCAATTTTTGGAATTCATGCTGTTTCCATTTTTGAAAGTCAGATGGACTATTCTGTAAGTGCCTATTTTCAACTTGAAGTTCCCTGTACTATTTTTGTTACTTCCCAAAGATTGCAAATTCTTGTAATACCACAAGGTATTAGTTTGCTAGGGTCGCAATAACAAAATAGCCCAAACTGGGTGGCTTCGACAGCAGAGATTTATTTTCCGCAGGTCTAGAGGCTGAAAGTCCAAGGCCAAGTTGTCAGCCGGTTTGGTTTTCCCTGAGGCCTCTCTCCTTGGCTTGCACATGGCTGTCTTTCTGCTGTGTCCTCATACGCTCTTTCCTTTGTGGAGTGCCCCTTGTGTCTCTACGTGTGTCCAAAGCTCCTCTTCCTGTAGGGATACCAGTCAAGTTGAATTAGAGTCCACCCCAACGACCTCATTTTAACTCAACACATCTTTAAAGATCTTGTCTCCAAATACTGTTACATTTAGGGTACTGGGTACCAGGACTTCAACACAGAAATTTAGAGGGGATGCAATTCAGCCCATAGGATATGGCATAAATATCTTCTGTGATTTAAGTCATAATTTCATTTAAAGGAATCAGGTACTTTCTTATTTCGGGAAATTGGGGAGGTAAAAAGATGGCCGAGGATTTTGTTAACTTGGACGTTTGTTCGAAGTGCATATCAGGGTCTCACTCCAGACCTACTTGGACGGGAATCTGCATTTCACAAGACCCACACACCCTACCCCAGCACTGATTTGTGTGCCCAGTAAAGTCTGACCACTGCTAGGCCAGGGACCCAGTCATTCTTCCACAGGTGACATCTTTTTCCCCAAGAGGTTCCTGATAGAAATACATACAGAAGGGACATTAGCAAAGGAAACCAGAGTACCGTTGCATGGCTCTCTGGGTTTGGGGTGAAAAACTCAATGAAAAGAACTCTCTGGTAACCTAGATTGGAGCACGAGGAGAAAAGCATTAACCCCCATGTTTTCTGCAACCAAGTGACAATCTAGATATGACTTTTTTCGTCAACCATATATAAAAAAGAGATTTTTTTTAAAAAAAAAGGGACACGGCTGTTCTTGGGTCAGGTTCCTGATGCCTGGGTGGCATACCTTAGGGGAGAGGGAGAGAATAAGGGCTGAGGAGAGTGTTGTGAAGTGATGGGAAGGGGTAGGAGAGGAAGGGTGCGTCCCCTGCATTTGGACCTCGTTTTGATCCCAGCAGCCTTCTCCTCCCGTGCCTGTCTTGTTGACATGACCAGTCTCAGTTTCCAGTTGAAATACCCACCCAAACTTTCAGGGTCAGGTTCTGTGATGTCAGAATAAGAAGAGCATGATACCTTCTAGGGCCAGTGGGCCCCGCCATGCTATGGTCTATGGTCCATTTGGGTGAACAGTGAGCTTTGCTTATCCCCCTTTCTTTACTACCTCCTTCTCTAACCCACCTTTTCATGCGTATCCTTCAGATTTCAACTGTGATATCACTTCTATCAGGAAGCTTTCATTTCCCCCTCGAGACTGAATTAGGAGCCCTCCTCCTCGGAGAGCACTTACTGCACTTGGCAGTAATGGCTGATCTACTCATCTGCCTTCTGCTCTGTGATGACATGGGCTTTGTTCCCCATCAAACCTCCCACGTGGCAGGGGGTCTGGTTCAAAACCCACAGACGTGTTTCATTGGTATGATTGTTAAGCTGGTTGGAAAATTATGTTTCTACAGTTTTAAAGATGCATATACGGTATATTTTATAGAAGATATATTTATATTGTTACTGCAGTAAAGCTGCATATTCATGGAAATGTTCCCAAATATCTTTTTGCAAAATGCTTAATCCATAGACTGAGTTTTGAAAAGCAGTTTCTTTTTCAACTGTTGTTAAAAAGTTCTCTTGCTTTTTAAGGGGCAGATTAAATATGATTTTTTTTTTCTGAAACTTTTTTTTTTTTTTTTTTTTTTTTTTTAGTAGCAAACTACTTAGAGCTGCTTTTCATCGCAGAAAAGGTCAGCAAACTGGGAACACTTGTCACTTCGTAAAAGAATTATGTGCAGCTCAACTGTAAATTTGACAATTATTTAAAATAACTTGCCACAAACTAAACCATGAACTTCTTTGTAGAACAACACATTTGCACCATCTCTCACCTATTTCATTGCGAAATACTATATATTTTCTACTGTATTGTAAAGACTTTGACAAAATTAGCCACATAGACAATAATCTGTGGCCCTTGATACATTTCTGGCTTCAATGTCTTTGCTGCAATGATCTTATAAATATATATAGTGAATGTATTTTAATGTATTTTAAGTGTGGTATTATCTCTACATTTAATCTGGGGCATTTTTAAGGTCTGTTCATGGTGGTTGAGGGCAACTCTTCTGTGTTGTGGTATTCCTGCCTTTCTCAGGGTACTTACCCACCATAAGAGACCCCTGTCTGCTGACATAGTACCTAATAAAGATGCAATATAGTGTGCATATTACATATTGATCAAGATTAACTTCTCTTTCAGCTTTAGCTAAAAATGATATAGAAACTTAAGCATATTTAATCTCACCCACTGGTAGATTGACCCCATGGTCATATAATAAACTCCCAAATATATTTGAATTTATTAGTTGTCCTTCACTGCTATTCCAATTATCTATAATTCTCTCACTGTGCCTAATATCACACTGTCTTAATTATTCTAACTTTAAAATAAGCCTCGTTGTGTCATATGGCAAATTTCATCTCTTTTATTTTTTGAGAGTTGTCTTAGCTTTTCCTGAACTTATAATCTTCCATATGAATTTTAGATTCAATCCATCAAGTTCCATACATATGTGGTGCAATTTTTGTTAGAACTGCATTGAATTTATAGACTAATTTGGAGAGACATCCAAATTAAATTCTTATCATGCGGACCCTTTCCGCCTATGAATACCTCTCCATTTATTTAGGTCTTCTTTGAAGTCGTTCAATAATGTTTTAGGATTTTTCCCCTTTACTTGTTACATTTTTGTTGCATTGATTGCACATATCTGCAACATCTTGTATTTTGGTGCTATAGTGAACGGGATCTTTTGGTCAAGGGGCGTGAATGGAAACATGTAAACTAATTACTTTTCCCTCATTCCCTATGCCCCAAGCTACTTGTGTCCCTTGAGCCATGGGATACATACAACTTTATGCCCTGTGACATAGATGAGGCCTTGGGCTCTATTTAAATCTCAGCTGAGAGATATCCCGCTGGGCACCAGGCTTTTGGTGACAGTGAATGGAGAGCTTGTTGAGACCCTAATCAGTAGACTGGGAGATGAAGCCCAAGAATGACTTCAGAGCACAGAGCAAATGTATAAAGAGGCTGAAATGATGAGGGAGAAGAGACAGGGATACATTCCCAAGACTTAATATGTGGATAATTAGTAAATAATTAGTAAAAGTTATTCCATATTAGTAAAGAAGCCCTGAAAGGAAATATGCATGAGGTGGGGTGAGACTTAATCTGGAGATTGAAAAATTCCCCAAGTTGTAAGGAGGATTGAGGAGAAAAGACAGAATCCAAGCACATCTTGTGAAATTCATTAAAGTGGGTGATAAAGACTAAAAACCTATAGGCTTCCAGGAGGAAAGAAACAAGTTACTACAGAGTAGACTTTTGTTTGTTTTTAATGATTAGGTTAAATATTTTATTCTGTGGCAGAGAAAAATACAAAGTTTATGTGGTGGGCTTGAATCCAGCAATCTCGATACATTTTCTAGTGTATTTGAATACATTATTTGAAGACCTAAATAAATGGAGAAGCTCACCCTATTCATAGATGGAAAGTGTCAGCATGATAAAAATTCAGCTCGGGTGTCTCTCCAAATTAGTCTGTAAATGCAATACATTAGAATACATTTGATTCTAATGATGTTTTTGAAAATTTTCTTGGTTTTTCTCTGTAGATAATTGCATTATCTGTAAGTAATGAAAATTGTGGTTCTTCTTTTCCAGTTCTTAAAAATTTGATTCATTTTGTTGTTGGTTATTGCTTTTACTCACTCCTCCCCGGACTGTGACTCATAAAAATGGTGATGCCTGAGAAAATTCTTGAAGTGCCCCCATTCTCTGTAAGGTTTGTTGTAGACTTTTGGTAGAAATCTTTCATGAGAACTTATATTTTTAGAATATTAAAAGCATTTGTTATTCATGAGCTGTGGAATTTGATTAATTTTTGTTTTTCACTTATTTAGATGGTCATCTAATTTTCCTCAATCTATTAATGTGCGAAGTTTTTGTAATAGCAAGTTATCTTTGCATTTCTGGAATAAACTGTACTTGGTCATTCTGGGGTTTTGTTGCTGTTATATTTCACCAATTTTTACAAAATGTTATATTAATAGATTGTGCTTGCTAATATTTTATTTAGGATTTTTTTTACATCTACTTTATGAAATTAACCTATAATTTTCCTTTCTTGAACTGTTCATGTCATATTTTGATCTCTAGGAAAATTTCTCCTTTTTTCTATTCTTTGAAATTGCTTTATATATTATGTAAATATTATTTGTTGAAGATTTGGTAACCGCTCTGAGTTCCCCTTGGAGGAAAATATCAAAATAAATTTATATATAATGGTTTATAAATCATCTTGTTTATAAAATAACTTTATTAATTCACATTTTTCTCAAAAATTATACATTTGACTAAGTTTTCAGTGTATTGGCATGAAATTGTTGATGATACTCTGTTGGCTTTAAAAATCTCAAATGTATTGATAGTTATTTCCCATTTTCCCCTAAAGTTGTTATTTCTTTTCTTTTTGATTGATTTCTTGATTTCTTTTTTCCTGACTAATATTGCCAGATTTTTTTGTGCTACGTAATTTTTAAAATATATGTGTCTTACAAATGATGTCTATATTTTCCGGTCAATTTTATTTATTTTGGCTCATACATATTCCTTTCTTCTTATATTTGAATTCATTGATTTTTCTCCAGATTCATAAACTGAATACTTAGTTAATTTATTTTCAACATTAAAAAAAAATACCGAGACCATACATTTTTCTATTTGAGTCACATTTGGCTCTATTTCCTAAGTTTTGGTATATAGTAGTTTCAATGCTGTTTTGTTCCAAATATGTTCCAATTTTTATTGTGATCTTTTCTTTAAACTATACATTATTACATAATACATGGGGGGAAAGGGACCAAGGTAGATCCAGGCATGTATAACATTTGCCATTTCTTTATTGTTTTATTTCCAGTTAAACTGGGTTGTTATCAGAGAATTTCTTCTCAGCAGAATATCAGTGCTTAAAATATACACCAGTTCTTGAAATTTATCATAATATCCTCATGATCTAGTAGGCAGGGCATTTTTTGCAAACATTTCATGTTTGCTTTTACATTAAACTTAATTTTGTCATTAAAATCTTTAGCCTCAATAATATTTTCTTAACTAGGTGTTTCTGTTTGATAGAGGTATGTCAACTTTGCATTGTAATCCTGTCACTTCTGGGCTTTATGTATTTTGTAGCTATGCGCATGAGTGCATGCAATTTCATGATTTTCATGCTTCATTGTTAGAAAGTTTCCCTTTGTTGTTAGACAGTAGCTTTTTACGTCTATTGATTATTTTTCCTGAAATTCTATTTTGTCTGATAATAATTTTCTGTGTTGGAATTTATTGCTTTTTGGTATTTGTCTGGAATATAATTTGCTGTGTATTTATTTTAAATATTTTCATGAGGTTTTGTTTTAGTAGCTTTTGAAAACACCAGATAGCTGAATAAAATCCACGTAATAATCCCCATTTAAAAAAATGTTTATTTTTGACAGAGAGAGAGTGTGAGTAGAGGAGGGGCAAAGAGAGCGGGAGACACAGAACCCCAAGCAGGCTCCAGGCTCTGAGCAGTCAGCACAGAGCCTAACAAGGAAGGGTTCGAACTCACCAGCCTTGAGATCCTGATCTGAGCTGAAGTCCAATGCTTAACTAACTGAGCCACCCAGGCGCCCCTCCCCATTTTAATAGAAGCATTTATTTACGTTTTTAAAGTTACTAGTGGGTTTGTATTTACTTCCACTATCTAATTTACCCTGTCTGGTTTACTGTCCTTTTTCTTTGTCTCTTTCCCTTCTTTTCCTCACTTCTATTGGACTGATAGAATTTTCTTTATCTTCAGTTATCTGAAAATACCTAAGTTGACCATGATTTTCTCTGGGCACGTTGAGGATATTATTCCATTGTAATCTGAACCTTCTGATTTTTCATCAAAGTCTGCAGCTAGTCTAACCTGCCGTTCACTTTTTCTTTTTTTGAATGAGCACATGTCAAAGATTTATTTAAATCATGAATGAGAAAAATAAAAAGTTGGTGAGCTGGCTCTAAAAAGTATAAGAGAGGCAGAAGTATTTAGTCCTGGAAGAAAAAGTGCCACATCACATACAAAACTGGTTAATGCACAAGACTGGAGAATATCACAGTTATAAGCAATACAACTCTCACCTTTGTGATGAACACTTCTTAACCAGACAGAAGCCATTTGCTTATCTGCAGGGTAAAATTCATTTACATTGCCCATATGACAAAAATAATTTGAGTAACTATTATTTTTATACAGCGTGAAGTCTATCCTTATAGATTTGTAGCATACCCTAATTAATAGTAAATGATTAAAGCATATACGCTTAGAGAATCAGACAATCCTTGGGTAGTCCTGTTGGATAATGCTCTGGGTATGATTGGAAAGGATATGAGTCATCTTTTCATCTATTTCCAACTTCTGGATTTTTAAAATGTGTGTTTATAAATTTTCTCCATGGAATATTCTTGTTTCAAAAAGGTGTGGCCTCATGGGTGCAGCATTCAATATTAATGAATACATACATGCACTATAGTATAGTTATCAAGTCTAGAGTCATATGGTATTAAGCAACCATTAAAATAAAAAACATTGTCAAAGATTTTATAAAAACCCAAGATTGGATTTTTCAATAATCTTTATTCTCCAGTGCTTAAATAAATCATTGCTTGTATTTCTTCCATTTTGAGGCTAAAAAGCCAACCCCAAGAAATCTATCTCTGTCAGATTCTGCCTGAAGTACCTAGGAATCTGTGTTCCTCTCTCTGAAATGTCTCCAATCTCCTAAGGTTTCTCCTGTAAGTCCGGGACCCTGTAAGACAGAACAAACATGAGAACAGTTTTCAAGGAGAACTTTGTAGGCGTTGGTTCCACCCGTGAAGTGCGAACCTTGACCCTTAATGGTGGGTTTTTCATATCTGAATAAGTGAGATTTATTCTGAAACATGACACTCCAGGTATAGCCTTTATTAAAAAGTTTGTTCAATTACATTCTGATTAGTTTCAGTAAATGAATGCAAATAATTACCTGGCCATTAAAGGTAAAGAAACTCAATGGAAGTATTTGTTTCTGAATTCGGAGGAGTTAGAGGGAACAAAAGGCAAACATACAGTTATTAAACTGAGATTAGACATAGATCAAGAAGATGACCCAGCAATTCCTTTCTTAAGTATATACCCCAAAGAATTACAATAGGGACTCAAACAGATACTTGCTCACTGCAGAATTATTCACAACAGCCAAATGTGGAAACAATCTGGATGTCTATCAACTGATGAATGGATAAAGAAAATGTAATATATACACATAATAGAATGTTATTCAGCTATAAAAAGTGATGTTCTGGGGTGCCTGGGTGGCTCAGTCGGTTAAGCATCTGACTCTGGATTTTGGCTCAGGTCATGATTTTGAGGTTCGTGACTTTGAGCCCTGGATCGATCTCTAGGCTGACTGTGCAGAGCCTGCTTGGGATTCTCGCTCCCTTCCTTTTTTCTTCCCTTCCACCATGCGCTCTCTCTCTTTCTCAAAAATAAATAAGTAAACTTAAAAAAAAAACAGTGAAGTTCTGATAAATGCTACAAAATAGATGAAACTTGAAAAATCTTATGTCAAGTGAAATAAGCCGGATGTAAAAATTCAAATATAATCCTCCCCTCCCCCGGCCATCCGTGATCTCACCTTTTGCTCTCTGTGGTCTCAGTTACCTGTGGTCAACCGCAGTCCAGAAACAGATGGTCCTCCTTCTGACATATGGCCAGAAAGTCAATAGCAACCCGATGCTATGTCTCAGTGCCTGGGTCATTCCCCTCATTTCATGTCATCACGTAGGTGCTTTATCATCTCAGGTCTTTACAAGAAGGAAAAGGGTTTAGGCACAGTTTTGAAAGAGAAAGAGACCACATTCCCATAGATTTATTATAGTATATTGTTATAATTATTCTATTTTATATTATGTATTGCTTTTAATCTCTTAGTGTGCTTAATTTACAAATAAATTACCATAGGTATGTATGTATAGGAAAAAAACATAGTATACATACAGTTTGGTACTATCCATGGCTTCAGGCATCCACTGTGGGTCTTGGAACGTATCCCTCTAGATAAAAGTGTATCAACTGTATTGTATAATTCCACTTGCATGACGTCTCTAGAACAAGAAAATTTATAGAGACGGCAAATAGATTAGAGGTTACCAGGAGCTGGAGAATGGAGAGTTAATACTTAATGGGTACAGAGTTTCTGTTTGGGGCAAGGACAAAGTTTTGGAAATAGATATGATGATGCTTGTCCAACATCGTGAACGTAATTAATGCCACTGAATTGCACTCTTAAACATAGTTAAGATGGCAAATCTTTTTTGTTATAAATGTTTTACAATGATTAAAAAGAAAAAAAAAAAAGGAAAGCAGCTGAGATCAAGAAAGAAAGCGCCTTCCCATATAGCCAGAAAATAGAACATTAAAAACCCTACCAGCATTATTCCAAAATAAATGATCACAATTAGATGTTCTTCTTGAGTTCCTTCAGTCATTCTTAATTTATTCTTCTTCCATTAGAGCTTGAGTCATCAGTTGGCTTCTATAAAATTATCTGGTACTGAATTACAAAGCATCCTGGAAATCCCACGTCCCTCTGCAATTTTCTAAGCGGTCACCTTCTAAGTCTATTTTCTGAAATATCAATTGTTAAAAAATACCTGGCAGAGGCCTTTTCGTGAGCTCTGAGGCTGTTCTTTATTGCAGACCAAATTTCTGGCGTGTGGCTTAAAGGAGAGCCTTCAGGCGAGCATGAGAGAGAAGCGGAAGCCGTATGTTGATGACAGAATAGGTAACAATATCAGAATGTAGACGAGCAGAGTTCTCTGTTGGAGTATGATGCATACCTCTTTTGTGAGGTTGTGATCAATGTATCCCTTTAGAATAGAAACTATGTTGTGTTCTATACTGATAAAATCGAGGGAAAGTCATATTCCCCAAGCCTTGAGCAGATAAAATTCCAGTGATGTTCTTCCAATGCCTTACTGCATGTTTGATTTTTTTTTTTTTTTTTTTTTGCTGTTGCTTATGTATAGAAAGGGATAAAATCAGCAGATCTAGCAAATAAATACGTGCAGCTCCACTCTGTGCCCACAGTTCCATTTTATATCCCAATGCATCATTGTTCCAACAAAGATATTTGTGGTTTTCATTTTCTCTGGCAGCTACAAAGTAATTTTCCCTTCATGGTACTAATTGAGGGATCAATTTTTTAAAAATCGGCAAAGTCAACAATTTTTATACATTGGAGGCTGGCGTATGTTTCTTTCCTTTGGATCAATGGTGCCGACCTTTATAACCTCTGCTGAAAAATATAAGATTAGAAGTATTCCTCTCCACCTCTCTCAAGCCTACAATCCCCATAAAGTTGGTCCATTAATTACAAGTTGTTAATACGAGTTATGCAGAGTAGCTTATGCTCTGTTTTCTACCAAAGAACTTTATTCCAAATCAGCTGACACTGACAGCTGATTCAATACACACGTATGTAAAACAATTTTCTATTAAACAACTCTTGGGATAGAAAAACAAGTTGTTTAATTAAAGTCTAACTGACTTTCTTCCCAAGTTATGTGCCTATTTATTCATTTAGATGAGCTTAATAACAAATACGGTTGTGACGATAAGAAAAATAACACAAGTAATCACTCTTCAGAAAGCTAGATATTAGATTACAGTTCACCACAGGGACATTTCTTTCTACGTGTTTTTTTTTTTTTTTTTTAGCTCCTATTAATGTCATACGTGGGACTCCTTCCTTGTATCTGGTCCCATCCTCTCTCCAGATTAGGGCTGGTTACTGGGGACTCGACAGGTTCCGGTGGAAGCTGATTATAGGTGAACATTAAATCTAGAAGGCCTGAGCTTCAGGGCGGGTCTAAGTAGGAGAATATGCTAGTAGGTGGTAATGTCACAGCCTTGGCCAGGAGACAGGTTTATTCTGGCAGGGGGCTGGTGGGAGACGTGTGGAGGTGGGTGCAGAGCCTTGGGGTCAGGGAGAGGCTTTGGGGGAAGCAAGGTGGTGTTAGGGCTCCGGAGAAAGTGAGCCAAGGAGGCGCTAAGTGGGAAAACAAAGCAGGAATTTTTGTGCTTAAAGAAAGCACCTTTTGCTGACTCTTTCAAAATGATTTGTCTCAAGTCTGTGTTCACGACGACAAGGCAAGGGCAGTGTTGGTCTGGTTCACTGCTAAGATCGTGGTGTGTAGTAGAGTTTCTGGCATGTAGTTGGTGCCAGTAAATACTATCGAGTTAATGAATGGAAGAAAGCAAAATTTTGGGGGACATAGTTTACGACATTTTATAAATCAAGGGGCTCGGTTCCAAAACAAACAAGAGCCCAAATGAACCTCGACACGAACTCACTGTGGCCCCAGACCCCACAACAGAGTGGATCCTGCTTGTAGAGTTCACATGGCTCCCGTGGGAACACATGTAGGTGCCCAGGGTGGGGAAATATGCCAGTCCTACACATTATCTTCTTTCCTTCATTTTCTTTCCCTTTCTCTTGTGGCTCCTGGCTTCTGGGTTTATGGTCTGCTAGTTGGCTGTACCAGAAAACTGAGGTAAGCACACAGAGTATGGATCCAGGAAGTGGGGGATACATGAAAAGGGTAACAGAGTTGAAGCCAGGTGAAGAATCTAAATCCTGAATAAATAATTGAGCCATCAAAGAAGTGTGAATTCAAACAAAAATGAGCTCTGATTTTCATCCCTTCACATGGGACAAACAACTGCTATCTCACTGCTGGGAGATTTCCCTTCCTTCTTCCTCCCTCCCTCCCTTCCTTCCTCCCTTCCTTTCCTCCTTCCTTCCTTCCTTCCTCCCTTCCTCCCTCTCCCTCTCCTTCCTTCGTGTGTGTGTGTGTGTGTGTGTGTGTGTGTGTGTGTGTATTTGGCTAGAGCAAAATGTGGATCTTAAAATTGTTGGTAATGAAAAGCTTGCTGTTTTGTGAGTCTTAAGAAATCTCTGCATTCTGGGGTGGCAGCTGGAATTTGTCCCTAGCAGGTTCTTCATTTGTCTTTCCAATAGTGGAAGAGATCATCACTTTGGGATGTTGAGACAGATACATATAGGCGCCCAGAGTTCTTGGGAACAGCACCGGGATCTGCATGAAGGACCTTCAGATATTGGTCTATTAAATTATGTGCAAGTAATATTAGTTTGTCTCATTTAGGGGAAAATTTTATCTCTGTGAAATTTTTATAATAATATTTTCCTTTGGCTGAAGATGACAAGTTGCATTTTGGTCTAGAATGAAAGCTGACGCCTTGATCTTGGACTTTCCAGCCTCCAGAACTATGAGAAATAAATTTCTGTTGTTTATAAGCCACCCAGCTTGTGGTATTTTTGTTACCACAGCCCGAACAGACTAAGACGAGTAGCAGAGAAATGTAAAGAGATTTAAAGTACTAAAAAATTGGAAAACATTTTTTCCATGTATATTCTATTCTCCATTTTCTAACTTCTAGCTCTAGTAAACTTTGTATGGGCTATCGTCATTTTAGCTGTGATTTAGGAAATTAAGTATGAAACCTATATCTATACATGCAGTGGCCTGGATTCAGGTAAGCCATAGTGTTACGGGAATGAATTAATTAAATGGAAGAATGACGTGCAGAGAGGCCCGGAGCAGTATTCTGAAATGGAAGGGACAGCCATCTGCTGGCATGAATGTGTGGAAACTCTAACAGTACCCTGAGGAGTCTCAGAAATAACCCAACATAATATGAGGAAAGTGTGTTGTCACACAAGATGGGACTGTGACTGCTCATTGGGTATTGAAAGAAAGGATAAAAAATTTTTTTAAAATGTTTATTTATTTATTTTGAGAGAGAGAGAGCATGCGAGGGAGAGGCAGAGAGAGCGGAGAGAGAGAGAATCCCAAGCAGGCTCCACACCATCATCAGGGAGCCCAACATGGGGCTTGATCTCGCAAATTGTGAGATCATGACCTGAGCTGAAATCAAGAGTCAGACACTTAACCAACTGAGCCGCTCAGGTTCCCCAAGGATAAAAATTTTTTAGTTGGCTAAATTCAATGTATGTAAAATTATTGATTGGAATATATACATATATATTAGCATAATCTGTTTGGGAAGTTATTAAGAAATAGTATCACATTCATACATTTTGGCCCTGGAATCCTATTTTATCAGTGGTTGACTTTAAAGACAGTGATAAGTGATGTATTTTTTACTTTTATATTTTTTCCTTTTCAACAATGAACACATTGTAATTGAACAAAATATACTTTATTATTAAAAGCTATAAGCTTTGGGGGCACCTGGGTGGCTCAGTCTGTTAAGCATCTGACTCTTGATTTTGGCTCAGGTCATGAGCTCATGGTTCATAGGATCAAGCCCTGCATTGGGCTCTGAGCTGCCAGTGAGGAGCCTGCTTGGGAATCTCTCTCTCCCTCTCTCTCTCTGCCTTTCTCCTGCTCTCTTTCTCTCAGAATAAATAAATAAACATTATATATATATTATAATATATGATATAATATATTATATATAATGTAATATATATTGTTATTGTATATATGTATATACATATATAATATATGTATATTGTTATTGTAATACATATATAGTATATATATATTGTATATATACATTGTATATATGTATATACATATATAATATATGTATATTGTTATTGTAATACATATATAGTATATATATATTGTATATATACATTGTATATATGTATATACATATATAATATATGTATATTGTTATTGTAATATATATTTATTGTGTATATATATAGTATATATACATTGTATATATGTATATACATATATAATATATGTATATTGTTATTGTAATATATATATATATTGTTAAAGGGTCAACTGTATAGGAAAAGGTGACCCTACTCCTAAGAGCAAAAAGTGAAAATCGGACCATAGAGATACCCATGGTATATCCAAAACATGACTCTGCTAAAAATTAAAAATACGTGTTGATAAGAAAATTTTTCTAGTTTATGTTAAGTGGAGAAAAAGTGAAAAACAACGATGTATAGTACAATTCAGTATTGTAGAAACATTTATTATGAACATCATATAATTTTAATATATAAATTATATTATACATCCAATCATATTCATAACTATTCATGATATGTGTTCCTAAATTATATATTTAGTTATATATTAAATGATATAATAAATATTAATGTTTTAAAATTTTTTTTTTCCAACGTTTTTTTTTTTTTAATTTATTTTTGGGACAGAGAGAGACAGAGCATGAACGGGGGAGGGGCAGAGAGAGAGGGAGACACAGAATCGGAAACAGGCTCCAGGCTCCGAGCCATCAGCCCAGAGCCTGACGCGGGGCTCGAACTCACAGACCGCGAGATCGTGACCTGGCTGAAGTCGGACGCTTAACCGACTGCGCCACCCAGGCGCCCCATAAATATTAATGTTTAATATCATTGCTTTTAGGATGTATGTCAGTATATATTTCTTAAAGATAATCGACAAAATGTTAAATTGATTACCTTCAGGCACCAGTGTAGGTATGGGTAAGTTGTAGGGAGGGTATTTTGGCTTTCTAATTTTTAATTTATATTTTGAAAATCTGAGGGACGTACTTAGTGAGACCAGAACCAAAGCAATAAAAAGATAGAAAGGATAATAATTATTCTAAAACGGCCCAGGAAATAAAGGCACAGTGTGAAGACCCAAAGATGTGTCAGAGCATGCTGATTCCTGGGGAGGGGACGCATCTTCTGGATCAGTGGCGATAGGGAATGAGGACTAAACTGTGAAGAAATTAGAAAAGAATCCAAATGAGGGAAAGTAGGAAAAGGCGATAAAAGAAGACCAAATTTCCACTGGAATCAAGGTGAAGGTCTTTATTCCTTATTATGGGTAAGGTTTCCGGTCCACAGTAGGTTATCAGTAGCTAAGTTTTGGGGAAGTCAAAAGCTATATGCAGATTTTGGACGATGTAGGGGTTGGTACCCCTAACTCCTGCATTGTTCAATGCTCAACTGTATTTTAACAACTGTTTTCTTTCTATGTGAGTTGAATTCTGAGAATGACCTATTTGTTTTTCTACCGGGATGTTTCTTTTGTTCCTTATTGATTTGTAGAAGGTCTTTCTGTATTAACCCCACCATCTATTGCATGTTTTACAAATCATCCATTTTACAGTTCGTCATTTTTCTTTGGATTTTAATTGTGGTGAGGTTTTGATCCAGGCAGAATATTAAAAAAAAAAAAATTGTGCCGTCCAATTTATCAATCTTTACTTTGAAAAAAGAGATCCTGAGAAAAGCGAGTTCCTGCTCTGCTTCTGGATGTAGTCGTGTCTCAAGATGACTCTTACAGCTGCTGCCACCACGGTGGGATCATCACCCAGAAAGTTCCCTCTTGGCCCTTCTTGCCAACACAGCTGCCAAAGACAACCATTTTTCTGATTGTTTTCAACCTTGCGTCATGTTTCCTCTTCAGAGTTTTATATCAATGAGATCATACGGTAAGTAGTGTTTGTGTCTTTGTCTTTTATTCAACAGAGATTCATCATGGGATTGTGAGTCTGTTACCTGTTATTGCTGAGTATGTTCCATTGTGTGAATAAATCACAATATGTTTACTCATTCTGTTGATGGACTTTTGGGTAGTTTCCAGCTATTATGAGAGAGTTACTATACATTCTTCTGTAAGTCTTTTTGTAGTGAAATATTTTCATTTCCTTTGGATAAATGCCTAGGAGTGGAATTGTTAGACCATTGGGTAGAGGAGTTTAACTATAGAAGAAACTTCCAGATTGGCTGCTCAACAGGTCATACCACTGAATACTCCTGCCAACAGTGTATGGGAGTTCCAGTTCTACATTCTCACTAATATTTAGGATGGACAATCTTTTTAATGTTGGCTAGTCTTGTGGCTGTGTAGTGCTTCAGTTTACATTTTTCTAATCACTAAATTGTTGAACACTTTGTAATATGTCTAAGGTTTTTGTTGGCTTTTAATGAAGTCGGTTTTATTTTCATTACTGAGCTATTGTTCTTCATATTTTCTATATACAAGCCTTTTGTCACAGTGATAATTTATAAATATTTTCCCTTACTCTTAATTGCATGAAGTCCAGCCTATCAATGTTTTTATTTTATGGTCATCGCTTTTAGGGTCCTAAGTAATCTTTGCCTATCCCCAGGTATGAAGACATTTTCCTGGTTTTATTTTTCTACAAGCTTTAGGCCCATCCTTCATCTTGGATAAAATTTTGTGTGTCGTGTAAAGATCGAGGTTCAATTTTGTTTTTGTTTTTTTCATAGGGATGTGCATTTCTTACAGCACCATTTGTTGAAAGGACTGTCTTTCCCCATTGTGTTGCTTAGGTGTCTTTATCAAAAATTGTCTGAGTGTGGGTCTACTTCTGGATTCTCTATTCTGTTTGGTTGCTCTATATCTCTTTATGTCAATATCATATGGTTTTAATTACCGAATGTTTTAGCATCAGCTATTGTAAGTCTTCCAACATTGTGTTTCTTTAAAAAAAAATGTTTTGGCTAGTCTAGGTTTTTCTAACGTTCATAAAATTTTTTTAATTTTTTTATTATTTTTTTTAGATGTATTTATTTTTGAGAGACAGAGACAGAGTACAAGTTGAGGGAGGTGCAGAGAGAGAATGAGACAGAATCCAAAGCAGGTTCCAGGCTCTGAGCTGTCAGCACAGAGCCCGATGCGGGGCTCGAACTCACAAAACCACGACATCATGACCTGAGCCGAAGTCGGACACTTAACCGACAGAGCCACCGACGCATCCCTAATTTTTTATTTTTTAAAGCCTGTCTGCACTGTGTTTGATGTGATGAGTTTACTGATAAATTTGGGGAGAATTGCCATCTTACCCATATTAAGGCACCCGGTTTATGAACATACTATATTTGTCCATTTATTTAAGTCTTCAATTTTTCTGAGTAATGCTTGTAGTTTTAGTGGAAATGGCTCACAAATCTTTTATTAAATTTATGTCCAAGTAGTTTATGTTTTTGGATTATATTGTGAATAGGTTTAATTTTTTCCCCAAATGTTTATACTAATGTATAGAAGTATAACCGATTTTGGCATATTGACTTTGTATCCCATGATAATGCTAAATCCCTATATTAGCTCTAGTAGTTTTGGTATTAATGCGAATGCACTTGCTTATAAAACTTTGCTTACTCATTTTTTGTTGCTAGTATATACAATGATAACTCAGTATTTTATTTTTAACTTGGTAAATTCACTTTTGTTCTAGTATTTGCTTTTCAGATTTCTTAGGTGTTTTTTTTCTTTAATGAAAACAAATCACCTGCAAACAGATACAATTTTTTTCAAATCTTTTTATTGTCTGTTAGCACTGGTTGAGACCATTCGTACATCATTAAGTAGAATTGGTGGCAGAAGACACGCTTGCTTTTTTCATTATCTCAGGAAGAAAGTTTTCAGACTTTCACAATGAACTATAATGTGAGGGGTGAGTTATGTGGACAATATACTTTTCAGGTTGAGGAAGTTCCATCCTCCTATTTCCCCGCTTGCTAGGAGTATTTATGATACATGGGTATTGGATTCTGTCAAATGCTTTTTCTTCATGTATTGAGATGATCATGTAGTTCTTTATTCATCAATTAGTATCGTGGATTATGTTGACTGAGTCCAAGGTTAAAATGACCTTGCCTTCCTGAGATAAACTGTACTTGATCATGGTGTAGTATCCTTTTTCTGTGCTGTTATATTCAGCTTGTTAATATTTTCATGAGGATTTGTGTTCACGAGAATATGTTCATGAGAACATGAGAAGCGAGAACATGAGAAAAATTGGACTGTAGTGATTTTATGTCATAATCCTCTTCTAATTTTGTGATTTCTTTATCAAGTTTTCGCATCCGGTTTGTGAGGGCCTCATAAACAATCAAGTCATCTGCAGACAGATGCGATTTTATTTCTTCCTATCAAATGTTTTTAGGTCTTTTAGCACTGGTTAGAATCTTCGGTACGTTATTGGACAAGATTAGTGAGAGAAGACATTCTTGTCTGTTTGTCTCGGGAAGAAATATTTTTAGTCTTCCACAATTAAATATGATGTTAGCTGCAAGTTTTTGGAAAATGTTCTTTTCCGGTTGAGGAAGTTCCCTTCTATTCATTTCTCATAAAGTGAGATGAGAAGTATCTCCTCCTTTTCTTAAAGACTTTGTGTAAGATTGGCATTATTTCTTTCTTAATATTTGAATTCACTAGTAAAACCAACGGGGCCTGGAGTTTCCTTCATTGAACGATTGTGGAAGATTTTGTTTAAAAAATCAAAATCCTTAAATAAATAGAATATATTTAGATTTTATGGTTTATTGAGGAATTTGTTCACTTCATCTGTGTTGTCAATCTTATTGTTATAAAGGTTTTTACAATATTTCCTTAGTAGCTTTTTCGTGCTTATAGGATATGGAGAGATACCCCTTTCCCAATCCTAATCTTAATAATTTGTGTTTTCTTTTTTTTTCATCAGTCTTGCTAGTTTTATCCACCTATCAGTCTTTTCAAAGAACCAAGCTCTGACCTAATTTTCTAAAATTCTGGCTTCTATTTCACAATCTCTGCTCTTATTTTGTTTGATCAATCTTGTTAGAGATTTACCAATTTTATTAGTTACTTAAAAGAACCAATTTCTGGATTTGTTAATTTCTCTATTTGTTTTCTATTACATTGACTTCCATTCTTATTTTTATTGTTTTTTTTTTCTTTTAACTGCTTTGGGCTTGATTTTTCTTCTAACTTATTAGAAAGTGACTTTCATCTTTCTTCTTTTTAAATACAAAGTCTTAAATTTCTTTCTAGACACAGCTTTAGCTATATCCCACACACACTGATATGTTGTGTTTTTATTATACTTCACTTTAAATATTTTCTAATTTCTCATAATTTTTTTGACTTATGGATTATTCAGAGGCCTGTTCCCTAACTTAAGTAATTTGGGCTTATGTAGATATTTTATCATTTATTTCTAAAAATTCAACTTCACTTTAGTCAGAGACCTTATTCTGTGATATCTCAATCTTTAAAATGTATCACTCTTATCTTATGATCCAACTGTATGTTCGTTGTGCACTCAAAAAGAATGTGCAATTGTTGAATCCATGTTTTTTTCTGTATGAATTAGGTCAAGATGATTTGCAGTATTATGTAGATTCTTCTGTATCTTTACTGAACTTTTCCTAGCTGTTCTATCAATTACTGTGTAAAATGGTGTTAAAAATCTGCGACTATTAGTTGTGTATACACCTATTTTTTTCCTTTAGTTCTTTCAAGTTTTCTTTTAGTGAATCTTAAAACTCCATTATTAGGGTCATTCACATTTATGATTTTTATTCCTTACAATTGATCCTTATGTTATTAATAAGTATGTTTTTTTTATAAATCCCTGGCAATTTTCCTTGTCTTGATGTTCATTATATCTGATATTAATATACTAACCCCAGCTTTCTTATACTTCCTCTGGTAACTATATCCTTTTCCATTCAAAAATTTTCAACTTGTGTGTCTTTGTATTAAAAGATTATTTCTTGGGGCGCCTGGGTGGCTCAGTCGGTTAAGCGGCCGACTTCGGCTCAGGTCATGATCTCGCAGTCCGTGAGTTCGAGCCCCGCATCGGGCTCTGTGCTGACAGCTCAGAACCTGGAGCCTGTTTCAGATTCTGTGTCTCCCTCTCTCTCTGACCCTCCCCCGTTCATGCTCTGTCTCTCTCTGTCTCAAAAATAAATAAACGTTAAAAAAAAATTAAAAAAAAAAAAAAAGATCATTTCTTGGGTACCTGGGTGGCTCAGTCAGTTAAGCGGCCAGCTTCAGCTCAGGCCATGATTTTGGGGCTTGTGAGTTTGAGCCCCACATTGGGCTTTTGTGTAAAGCC
Organism: Panthera leo; assembly: GCF_018350215.1. Taxonomy (NCBI): domain Eukaryota; kingdom Metazoa; phylum Chordata; class Mammalia; order Carnivora; family Felidae; genus Panthera; species Panthera leo. The sequence goes on along the minus strand of NC_056683.1, from coordinate 139,818,111 downwards.
TGCTTCGGATCTTCTGATTCCCTCTCTCTCTGCCCCTCCCCCACTTGTGCGTGCGCTCTCTCTCTCTCTCTCTCTCAAAAATAAATAAACATTTAAAAAAGAGCATTTCTTATAAACAACATATAGTTGGAAATAGCTTTTTAAAAAATAATCCAGTCCAACAATCTTTTCCTTTCATTTGGAGTATTTGGTCCATTAACATGTAAAGTGATTATTGACATAGACTTAAGTCTAGTATTTGCTATTTTTTCTGTTAATTTTTTTGTTTCACTTACCCTTCTGAGTCTTCTGGTACATTATTAAACAATTCATTATTCCATCATTATTTCTCTGTTGGAGTTTTAGCTATACTTCATTTTTTAGTGGTTGTTCCAAGAATTACAATATGCATCCATGGTTTGACACTGTCTTTTTAGAGTAACCATTTTATCCTTTTCAGAAGTTTAGTATTGCAATAGCATAGTTCTATTTAAAATTCAGACTTTGTGAGATGCCTGTGAGATGCCAGTTAAGTGCCCAACTTTGGCTCAGGTCATGATCTGATAGTTCATGGGTTTGAGCCCAGTGTTGGGTTCTGTGCTGACAGGCCAGAGCCTGGAACCTGCTTTGGATTCTGTGTCTTCCTCTCTCTCTGACCCTCCCCTACTCTTGCTCTATTTCTCTCAAAAATGAATAAAATTAAATGAATAAAATAAAATAAATGAATAGATGAATTCATTCATTTATATTGATTCATTAAATAAATGAATAGATGAATTCATTCATTCATTTAAAATAAATGAATAGAATAAATGAATAAAATGAAATTAAAAATTAAATTCAGACTTTGTGCTCCGGTTGTCATATCTAGTGCCTTTACACATTTAAAATCCTTAGTCAGTATAGTTTTTGCTTTAAAGGTTTATACGATTTTAGGGGTGCCTGAGTGGTTCAGTCAGCTGAGCGTCCGACTTCAGCTCAAGTCATGATTTCACAGTCTGTGAGTTCGATCCCCGCGTCAAGCTCTGTGCTGACAGCTCAGAGCCTGGAGCCTGCTTCGGATTCTGTGTCCTCTCTCTCTCTGACCCACCCCTGCTTGCACTCTCTCTCTCTCTCTCTCTCTCAAAAATAAATAAACATTAAAAAATTAAAAAAAGGATTTATATGATTTTATAGATGTTAAAGGAAAAATTAAATGTTCTGCTCCATTTTATTTATTTATTTATTTATTTATTTATTTCTTACTTACTTACTTACTTATAGAGTTTATTTGTTTTGCGAGAGAGAGAACAGGTGGGGAGAGGGGCAACAAGAGAGGGGGAATTCCATGCAGTCTCCATGGAGTCAGTGCAGAGAACTGACATGGGGCTTGAACTCATGAAACCGTGAGATCATGACTTCAGCTGAAATCAAGAGTCAGATGTTCAACCCACTGAGCCACCCAGGCGCCTCTAAATATTTTCTGTATACACTCTCACATTTATCATTTTCAGGGCTCTTCATTTCTTTCTGTAGATCTGAATTTCCATCTGGTATCACTTTTCCTCCAGCCTGAGGAACTTCTTTTAGAGTTTTCTTAGTAAAGATTTTTTTTTTTTGGTGACAAACTTTCTCAGTTTTTATTATCTAAAAATGTCTTTTATCTTTATTTTTGGAGGATATTTTCTCTGGATATAAAATTCTTGGATGACATTTGGTTTTTGTTCAGTACTTTAGCGATGTCATTCCATTTTTTATGGATTCTATTGTTTCTGAACAGACATTACCAGTTATTTATACTTCTATTACCTTATATATAATATATGATTATTATCTGGATACTTTTAGGATTTTCCCTTTATCTTCAGGGTTTAGCAATTTTATTATGATCTGCCTAGGTGTGGTTTTCTTTGTGCTTTCCCTATTGGCAATTTGCTAGTTTCTTGGAACCATAGGTTGATCTTTTTTTCAGCTAATATGGAAAATTCTCTGCTATAATTTCTTGAAATTTCTGTTATGCCTCATATTCTCTTTTCTCTTACTATTCTCTTACAGGTTATTGAAGTGCTGTTCATTTTATTTTCATTTTTTTTTCCCTTTATGTCCTTAAGATTGGATAAATTTTATTGATGTGTTTTCAGGTTCACAAACTCTTTCCTCTGCTCCTGTCAACCAGTGAATATTTCTTCACAGATATTGTACATTTCAGTTATTAAATTTCTATTTGATTCCTTTTTATAGTACTTCTCTGATAATTTCTCCATCCTTTTATTCATTATGGCCATATTTTCCTTTAAGACCTTAAACATATTTAGTATTGCTGTTGTAAAATTTTATTTGCTGTCTATTTGCTATTTTTATTTGCAAACATCTGGGCCATATGAGGACCTGTTACTATCAACTAATTTTTCTTTTGCCTGGGGGCCATGTTTCTTTGCATTCCTGAAAATTTTGGAGTATATGCTGGACACTGTGGACGATCTGTTGTAGGAAGTATGGGTATGGTGTCTTGTTATAAAACATGTTGACATTTAAATCCTGTCAAATCACATTGATCCTGTCAGGATTGTTTTTACTTTTGTAAAGATTGGTCTCTTTCAGTTTTGGACCAAATTCTCAGGTGTGCCTCTTACTCTAGCATATGGTTATTGTGAACCGAATGCCCGCTTTCCTCAGTGTAGACTCTTGATTACTACTAGGATGGGGCTCCAGTGTCTCCTAAAAGCCCAAAGCCACAAGCATCATTGATTAGCCCTTATCCCGGTAGCAGGCCATCTCTGCCTGGGCCTGCAGAATCTCACCCTTCCACACCATCTGCCCAACCCCAGCCTTGCTGTCTTGTGAGTCCCTACGCCGTTCTGGCACTCCCACCCCATACAACTCTCTTCTTGTGTACTCTGCTCTTAAAATTCCCCGTTTCTGCAGCCTGGGACCCCAGTATCTGCCTCCACTCAGCAAGACTGCTACTCTGCTGGGCTTCACCTTCCTGATTTGTGGCAGAAAATACCAGCAGGCAGGAAATCAGGACATTCACGGAACAACTGTCGGGCGTCCCTCATCTGCGTCCCTTCTCGCAAGGATTACCTCCCGTCCTGCCTGTTTGTCAATGCCTGAAAGCAGCACACTCATATATTTTGTCCAGTTTTATAATTGTTGGGAAAGCAAGTTTTGTACCAGTGACACTGTCATGGCCAGAAGGAGAAATTTATGTGTATGATTTTTCAACAATTTTGACTATTATACTTGACACCCAAATAGCTCTCGTCTTTTATTAACGTTACCATCTTTGTGAGAGCCAATTCCTTCATATTGTTTTTCGATGTCCATATAGCCTTTCTCTTTCTTTTTTCTGATGCATAGATAATCTCTATCTTACATAGTTCACAAGTCATTGTTTTATAAAACTGGATCTATATCTATATATAGTTATTTGTAGATGTGTATATTTATTTATGGGCATATACAATTTAAAATAATAAGTGTATAGGTACATACTTACCTATTCCGTATCTATATTCATATACTTTTTGGTATTTTTCCTTTATTATTTAGTGACATATCTCTGTAAGTCAATTTGTATCCAGCTAAATCATTCTTTCTAATATGAATGTATCAAAAGTTATTCAACCAATACATTTTTTTTTCAACCAATACATTTTTGAAAGAAATGGTTAGGGGAACTGATCTACTCCTTTAACAGGCAAATTTCATGATAGTTTATGTGTATTTTTCAGAGTTTGTTGTACAGGTTTCTGTCATTTCCCTGGTTTTATAACAGATGAAATTTCATTCTCTTTGTTCCTTTATTCTCTCCTGTGAATTTTTGGGAGGGGAGTTATACAGCTATGTACTCTCTAGGCCTTGTGTCTCAGAAGTCCTAACACAATGTTTTTAATAAATTCTTGCTCAACACATGAATTAGCAATTAATAAGCAAGTAAACACAATGAAATTTTAGTGGTTAAGAGGGACTGTAATCACATTTGCACTTTCTTAGCTGCTGTTTTTCGACTGTCTGGTTATAAAGTGGTAATATTCATTGTGCTACTTTAAGTGTGCAATTAGCAAAAGAATATAAAAAACAAAAAACATTTGTAATATTATTTCCCAGCGATATTCGATCATTTCCAATTTTTTATTCTATGCCTATGTGGATATATGTATAGATCCTTTCTATGTATAGCATAGGTTGAGAATGTAATTAAGTATTCTTTAAAAGTATTATTATTTTTTAAGTTTATGTATTTATTTTGAGAGAGAGAGTGCACAAGTGGGGAAGGGACAGAGAGGGAGGGCGAGAGAGAGAATCCCAGGCAGGCTCTGCACGTCAGCGCAGAGCCCCATGTGGGGTTCGAACTCACGAACCGTGAGATCATGACCTGAGCCAAAGTTGGAAGCTTAACCGACTGAGCCACCCAGCGCCCTAAAAGGATTCTTCTTAATGACTGTATAACTTTCGATTTTATGATGTATCTTGGCTTAACCAATTCCTTGTTCTCAAATACTTGGGGTTTTCTTTCCCCCCACTATTTTATTTTTATTTATTTATTTATTTATTTATTTAACGTTTATTTATTTTTGAGACAGAGAGAGACAGAGCATGAATGGGGGAGGGTCAGAGAGAGGGAGACACAGAATCTGAAACAGGCTCCAGGCTCTGAGCTGTCAGCACAGAGCCCAACGTGGGGCTTGAACTCATGGACCGCGAGATCATGACCTGAGCCGAAGTCGGCCCCTTAACGACTGAGCCACCCAGGCGCCCCTCCCCCCACTATTTTAAACAACAGCGCAAGGGACATCCTTGTACACAAACTTCTGCCTGCATGCCCCAATCCTTATCCACTGTCACTGAACTCAGTAAAATGGTGTTGAATTTAGGAACTTAGGACATCTCATTTGGATTTAAGTCTTGTCTGTGTCCCAGATCTGAGGTGATCTTAGATTGTAATTTTCAATTCAGTTAGAGCAAGTTGGAAAAGAAGCATTTATAGAATTTTTTTTTTTTTTTTTTAAATCTCCATTCCTTTGGAAGCCTATGGGCTCCCTGAAAAGGAATTTGACTGTTCCTGGCCAGCCCAGCATTTAATCCCAACCTGTCACCAGTTTCTATGAAGTGAGGTTTCTATTACTTCCTGGATTGCTCTAGTCTATCAGAGGTCACCATCTCCAATTTAGCCTAGATGTGGATGGGAAAATACCCTGTACAGCCCTAGCATCCAAAGAACATTGGTGCCAAATTCAATTACTGGAAAAGGAGACCTTTTTTTTTTTCAAAGGGCTCTGAATCCATTTAAAAAGCTTCTCAGATTCCTACCACTCGTGCTTCCCACACAGTCCTTCTGACAGCTTTTTTGTAATTTCACATTGTCAACTGCTTTTGTGGTTGGGGTTTCATTTATTGAAAAAAAAAATCTCAGCTTCAAGTAGAGACAGTTATGTCTTTACCATATGTCTGAGTGTGCCTGAGTGGAGTGAATATTATAGATACGTGATTACCCAAGATGATCTCATTTCACGTAGCTTTCCTCTTTTCAGATTTCCAAGCATGTTGATTTTCCAAATATAAGTATTAATTCTGGATTGCTGGGGCCACTGGTGCTGTGAACTGCCTTGTGGTCCTCTGAAGGAATGAAGCCATTCTTAAAGTCTTTTTTCATTTTATTTCCAAATTCTCTTTTGTAGAAATTCCCCACATTTCCTTTTGTTCAATTTGGAGAGGTTTTTCTTTTCTGTGATTAAGGAATAAATGAATTCATTTTCCGTTGAGGAAACGGCACAATGTGTTTTTTTTTTTCTGTACCTGCGAAATTTGTTTTCACAATTGCATTTCGGTAAACCACCTAACAGTCATGAGAGATTAGCAGTGTTTTCTCTCTCTGACACAGTCTTATAATTTGTCTGGAACACGAATGAATCAAGAAATGCAGCTTTGCAGACTGTTTTGAGTATTACAGAATATTGCTTTAACTATTGGGTCAGTCTAGGGTACATGAGTCTGCCATTTAAATCGTTAAGAACTATTTCCAGAGAAGATACACTTTATGCTGCTGATGCAGCTTCCCTTTCATTCTTTTTAAGTTCAAATTTCATAATTAGAACGTGATGAACAATAGGATTCTCACAGAAGAAAGACATTTTCTTGGCTTCCTTTCTACTATTGCCTTTGAACGTGGGATACATGGAATATTCTGCAGGCTCGCTAAATCTTCTGCTCCCTCTCACCCTGTTATATTTCTGACAATTTCAGCGAGACAAACATAACTCCTCGGATGGTGTTGCCCCCAGACGAAACTTCCAAAGTTCATACTCAACTGTCCTAACTGGTAGCAGCCACGAGGAATTCTTTCGGAAGATAATGTGTCAAAATATTGGGATGTTAGTCTCTAAGAACAGGTGCCATTTTGTCCCTCCAAATATATTTTCTGTCTCATTCTCTGTTTCTTTTTTGGAAAAATTTTTACAAGCATCACTCATGCTAAACCCAAATTTTTCTTGTAGTTCTTGTAAACGGAATCTTCCATTTTGACCTGTGTAAATTCTGCCTGTGATGACAAAATTTGCCGAATGGACACGTCTCATTTGAGCCATGGAATGTCAGGTGAAACCAGAACCCACATTTGGAGTTCAGAGTAGCTCCCGCTTTACTGTGGCAATGCTGTATTATCGGGGGAAGCCAAGTGATTTCCACAGATGCGAACCAGTTGAACATTCATATACAGGGGTGTGTGTGTGTGTGTGTGTGTGTGAACATTTAAGTTTTTATTTCTCTGCTGGGTTGGATTGTAAGCACATTTTAGATTTTTAAAAATTTGTTTAAATGTTTATTTTTGAGAGAGAGAGAGCGAGAAAGGGGGAGGGAGGGCGGAGAGAGACACACACTCACACACACACACACACACACACACACACACACAGAATCTGAAGCAAGCTCCAGGCTCTGAGCTGTCAGCACAGAGCCTGACTCAAGGCTCAAACTCACCAACCCCGAGATCATGACCTGAGCTGAAGTCAGACACTCAACCAACTGAGCCACCCAGGTGCCTCAGCACCTTTTAGTTTTTCCAGAAATTGCCAATTGACTTTCCAGAGTAGCTGTGCCATTTGCATTCCCAGTATTGATTTTTGAGCGATCCAGTTCCTCTGCAGCCTCGCCAGCATCTAGTATGTCATCATTTTATTTTAGCTTTTCCGATAGGTGCGTAATGAAAGCACGTCACAGTTCTACTTTGCTTTGTCTTAATGCCCCGTGATGTTGAACACCTTTTCTTGCGCTTCTTCACCATTCATATATCCTCTCAGGTGAAATGTCACCTCATGTGATTTGCCCCTTTTCTAATTGGGTTGATTGTTTTGCTATTTGGTTTTAAGAGTTTTTATACATTGTAGAGGTGAGTCCTTGGTCACATATGTGGTTTGCAAAAATACTCTTCTGGTTTGTAGCTTGTCTTTTCCTCTTCCTAAATGGGCCTTCCTAAAAACAATAGTTTTTAATTTTGATGAACCACAACTTAGTGATTTTTTTTCTTCTATGGGTTGCACATTATGGTATTATGTCTAAGAACTCTTAAACAGTCCTAGGTCCCAAATATTGTATCTCATGTTTTCTTCTGAAAGTTCTATGGTTTTACACTTAAGTTTATAATCAGTTTTGGGGAGTCTGGGTGGCTCGGTTAAGCGTCTGACTCTTGATTTCGGCTCAGGTCATGATCTCATGGCTTCGTGAGTTCGAGCCCTGCACGGGACTCTGTGCTGATAGAGCAGAGCCTGCCTGGAATTCTCTTTCCCTCTCTCTTGCCCCTTTCCCGCTCGTGTTCTCTCTCTCTCTCTGTCTCTCAAGATAAATGAATAAACCTAAAAAAGTTAAAAAAACTTATAATCAGTTTTCAGTTAATTTTCACAAAAGATTTGTGGTTCATTAGTAGCCGAAGGGTATCCAATGGCTCCAGCATCACTTGTTAAAAAGATGGTCTTTCTTCCGTTCAGCTGGTCTTACACCTTTGTCAAAAATCAGTTGGCTGTTTCTGATATTTCTTTTCTCTTCTGTTGATCTATGTGTTTCTATCTCAGCCAGTTCAACATAATCATGATTGTGGTCTATAGACGATGCATATCCTAACCAACACTCGTTATTTTCTATTTTTTTGATAGTGGCCATTCTAATGGGTGGGAAGTAATGGTTTTCTAATATTTTAGTTTGACTTTTTGCTTCCCTACTGATGGAAAACAATTTACCCACACTATTCCCTTCTTTTATTATTTTTTCATCCATTTTTATCAAAATTATTTTATTCTATATGAAATAGGTTAAAAGCCTTGATCTCTTTATTTCCAGGAACACTGGCATTATAGGGACTATATTTTTCTTAAAAATTTTGCAAATCGTTGAGTTGAAACCTGCTTCTTTATATGATACTATTTCTTTTTATTTCTAATAGTGTTTATTTGTGACATTCATTTTTTCTTCCTAATTAGTGTTACCCATGGATGGTTAATTTTAATAGTCTTTTCAAATAATTTTTTTTACTGACCCTTCAGATAAATTATTAGTTTCTACTTTGTTGTTATTAATTTTTTATTTCCTCCTTTCAAGTTTCTTTTGAGTTTACTCAGTGGTTAGTTTTCTAACTTCTTAATTTGAATGTCTAGTTCATTGCATTTCTATAATATTTTCTTTACTAATATTAGACTAATACTTCCCTTCAAGTACAGCTTTAGCTGCAGCCTACAACTTTTGATTTGAAGTTATGATATGAGTTTTATTATCTTTGTTGTTGTTCTGCTTCAGATATTTATAAACTTTGCATTATGATTTTTTTCAGAAACGCACACATAATTTAATAGTAACTTTAAAATTCTAATAGTAACTTTAAAATTCTAAATACATAGTGTTTGGTTTCTAATTTTAATAGGTGGTGGTCTACACGAAACTAAGATTTGTAAATATAAGAAATGTATAAATATATGTGTATGTTCCTATTGTGTTTTGGGGAGTGAATACAAAGAAAAAAAGTCTGGAAGATTATATATCAAAGTGTTAATAGCAGTTATCCCTAACTGCTGGAATTTAAAAAGGCTCTTTTTATGTATTTGCATGTTTCTGTTTCTTCTGATTTTGAAATGTAAATATGTATTATTTTTTACTAGAGAAACATGGTTGTTTACATTTATGGGAGATAAAAAAGAGACCTGGTGAATATAAACAACCTTTATATAAGAACTCATTTTTAATCCTCTCTAGATTTTAGAGTTCTGAATTTTCTCATTGAGATACCAAAGAAAAAACAAAACAGAATTTAAAAATCCCATTAGTTTCTTTGACATGGGTTTTAAGGCAAATTTATGCTTAGTTATTATAAATTTTCTGTTTATATTAGAAAAGAACTTAAGTTCAATAATCGTTGGCATCCAGAGAACTCTCTTTCTTTTGAGTTGATTTTTTTCTTTTTTTTTTGTTTTGCATTTGTTTCATCCCATCTACTATTTCAACATGTTTGTAATTGAGGGATGGTGGTTGAATCTACAATGTCATATTAGGAAATCTGGAGGTCTATGTTTTATTTGTTTGCTTGTTTGATTGTTAACATATCTGAATCTGTGCTGGATTATTATATCCTAGAAGACAAAAGTCGGGTTTTGTTATTTATCTCTGTATATCGAGGCACAGAACCTAGCATATTATAGAAGCTTTAAAAATGTTTCGCTACTGGGTGGGTTTTGGAATACAAAGATACATATCACAGATACTATACGTCCAGTTATAAGATAAATGAGTACTGGGGATGTAATATATAGCACTCGACTGTAGTTAAGACGGCTGTACTGTATGTTTTTAAGCTGCCTAGAGGGTAGAGCCTAAAAGCTTTCATCACAAAGAAAACAGCATATTTTTGGTAGTTATATGAGGTGATGGACGTTAAGTAAACACTTAGCGTGGTAATTATTTTGCAACATATGTAAATTGAGTCATTATGCTGTACATCTTAAACTTATATGTGTTCTGTGTCAATTGTGGTTCAATAATACTGAAAAAAAAAACCAGAAAAGTGATATTTATAGAAATGCTGTCTTTAATTAGCTTCTTCCTGAACTGCAAGTAAATGCTTGGACCCTCTCGCATCCTTAGCATATTGCTGGACCTGTGGCATTGCTTCAATGTATACTTGTTGGATGAATGAATGAATGGCCATTTGATTGTAATTTTGTTCAATCGTGTCATTTAGAATAGGTGAATTTGCCCCCTCCCCTTTATTTGAAGGGAGATCACAGGTAAAGAAAACTCTGGAAAATCAATACTTTGCTTTCTAATTGGCACTATGATCTGTAAATCAGACTCATATCAGTTGCTCTTATCTTTTTCTATTCTAATCCCTCCTGTAACACTTTCCTTCTCCCCTCCCAAATCAATAAGTAGGAAGAATTCTTTCAACCTGGACTCAAATGGACCAGGGCCAACAGACAGGGTTTGATATTCTTTTTTCAATGTTATACTTTGGAAATAAATATAAATCATTCATGTATCTTTTTCTCTCTTCCCTCCAAATCCCCCTAGCACTGAACATCTCGAGACCGCACCGGCAACCTAGCAGGGGGGTCAGGTGGCCGGGCTCGGTCTTGGCATTCTCGATTCTCCCTCTTGTTGGTATTCTCAGATTAACTTCAATTTCCAATTTCATAGGCCCCCGAACTTCTTGTTTTCCAAGCTTTGCTTTAGGCCCGCTTCTGCGAAAAAAATTTTTTTTTTTATAATCAATAGACGACGCTCGAATTTTCCCTGTGTTAATAATTCCTTACTCTTTGAATTTGGCAGTGTGCTGACAAAGACAATTTTTGTCTTTTAGCGGCATTAGCCTGAGGCAGATTGATACTTGGTACTTATGCCCTGTGTGACACTCCAGTTGACTGACACAGGGGTAGGGTGAAGAAATATTGTGCTTTGTCTCATTGGTCCTTGCATTTTGATGAATATAGTCTTTTTTTTTTTTTTTTTTTTTTTTTTTGGAGGGAGGTTCTGACTTTCAAATATGTTTTTTATCCACATTTTGTGAATGTTCACTCTAATGATTTCCCCTAATATGTTTATATTGCCCCATTATACAGATCTATGGACACGTCCACACTGATGATAGACCCTAATGTCTTAAGACTACACCCAGGAGAATAATAATGTTTTGGTATTTCGGTGAGTAAATTTCCCTGGAAGGGGTATTAGAGAGATCTGGCTGACATTAAACTCTGCGGTGGGTTAGACGTGTATTTTTATACACTTGTAACATATGTTCATTGGAGTTCCTTTTTCTTCAACAAATATAAACAGGTTTTTTTTTCCTAATAAATAATTCATCCTTATTTTAGAAATTCAGGAAGTACAGAAAATATGAAGGAGGAAAAACAGGTCTTTTTTTAATTGTTAACACTTGGAGGTTAACATTCACATTTTTGGTCTATATTCTTCCAGGGTTTTTTTTTTTTTTTCTTCTTAGCATTCACTTCCTCAAACACAATATATATATTCCCACACGTAAATATATATTCTTACGCTTTTTACATTTACAAAAAATGTGATCACCATATGCATAGGTTTTAACCTGCTTTTCCCACTGAGGTCCTTCATCCAAACCTGAATCAACGTGTTCCTCTACAAGCAATGATTTTACCATTTGACTCCTCTAATACCAAAACAGTTTCCCTTCTAAGGCTTTGCGGTGTTTATTATACACCATTTTGTAAGAGTTCTTAACCGAGGCAATCCAAGCCACAGTGTGTAAACCTTTGAGGGAAAACCTCCAAAAGCAGTCATGGAAATGTGAAGGCGAGCTAGAAAGAAAGCAAGAGTGTAAAACTCAAGAAAGGAGGAAGAGACTGTATGCAGCAGGGGAAGTGGGGGACCAGGTTTTGAGAATCATAGCATTTCACTTCCTTTGGTTCTTCAAAAAAGAGAACAAGTTAGCTACTGAACTCTATGCTCTCTCATGATGCAGTGATGTTCCTCATTGTCACAAACATTCTGCCATTACTGCAGGTGCCACTGCCCACCTGGGCAATGGCTTGAATCAAACTTTTTAATGTTTTTATTTATTTTTGAGAGAGAGAGAGAGAGAGAGGGAGAGAGAGAGAGAGAACTAGTGGGAGAGGGGTAGAGAGAGAGGGAGACACAGAATCCGAAGCAGACTCCAGGCTCTGAGCTGTCAGCACAGAGCCTGATGTGGGGCTCAGACTCTTGAACCATAAGATCATGACCTGAGCCGAAGCCAGATGCTTAACTGACTGAGCCACCCAGGTGCCCTGATAACTTGTGAAATATTAAAAAAATAACTGATAATAGAAAACAAAAAAAGATCACATGGTGTAACACATGTACATAATTAATGTACTTAATTACATATGTAATTCATATGCATGTATGAATATCCATATTCATATATATGTATGTAGTACATATATATTCATATATATATATGTAGTACATATATATTCATATATATATTCATATATATATTCATATATATATGTACCTGATTATATACATATTATATATACATTATATATACACATATACAAACATAATATGAATTGATATTACAGGCTAGAACACATACATATCTGTTATGTGAGTCAATAAAAATAAACTGAACTGACCTATTACAAAAATTCAGAGTGGATTATCAAGCACAACCCAACTCTATGCTATATCCAAAGAGACACCTAAAATGCAATTAAGAAAAGTTAAATAGAAAGATAAAGTTATGCCAGGAAAATGTAAACAGAAATAGAATTAAAGGTCAGAATATTAACATCAGACAAGGTAGAATTCAGGCCAAAGAACATTAATAACGAAACTTTATAATGCTTAAGGCTATACTTCACACAAGATGTGATAATTAAGAATATTTATGCAGGAAATGACAGTGGGAAATTTCATGAAGCAGAAACCACAGTAGGCATAAAAAGTCACTAATAACCGGAGACTGACTCACCGCTCCCAGAACAATATGTATCGAATCGTCTCCTCCCCATGAAAAGCAACGATAGAGAAGATGTAAACAACACTCTAAGTTAGCTCTTCAGGATATGTTTCAAATGCACAAACCTCCCTCCACTTTCTGTTTTAAAAAAAATGTTTATGTATTTATTTTGAGAGAGGGAGAGAGAGAGAGAGAGAGAGAGCGAGCACAAGTGGTGGGGCGGGGGCTGGGGGGCAGGGAAGAGGGGCAGAAAGAGAGAATTCCAAGCAGGCTCCTTGCTGACAACGCAAAGCCCAGCAAGGGGCTCAATCCCACAAACGGTGCGATCCGACCTGAGCTGAAATCAAGAGTCGGATGCTTAACTGACTGAGCCACCCAGACGTCCCTCCCTCCACTTTCTAAGCGTTCACGGATCCTTTGCAAAAATTGATGACGTGTGAATTACACCACAAGGAAAATCTCAATAAATTTTAACAAAGTAGAAACGGCAGAACAAAATTATCTGACAATGCAATGCAATGCATCTGCAGTTCAACACAGGGTAAGTCCCTTTCACTTGGAAATAAAAATAACAGCGTTAAATAATTCGTGGGTCAATTGGCGAATGCAAACCCAAAACGCAGAATTTAACAGGGATGAATACATATATCAGAATGTTGGGATATAACTGAGTCATTACTAAGGAAAAAAAAAAAGTCATGACACAAAATACTTAGATCAATAAAACATTAAACGACAGAAATTAACTAGGTGGCTCAAAAAGTTGGAGAAAGGAAGCAAAAGGGAGGTAATTAACAAAGACACAAGCACACAGGTAGGAGTTAGATTACAGAAAACAGAATGTGCCCTTCATTGCTTCAGTATTTGTGATCAGTAAAGATCGGGAACCGCACGGCACAGAAAACAAAGGCCGTGGTTGCCTCCGCACCACACCAGGGACTGGGGCCGAGTAAAAGTGAGTGAGAAAGTCCTCTACGTGCTAATCTGCCCCACGTTTGTTAACTGCCAAAGGCAAGGTGCGAGATGGTGTCATACGAAAGAGGAAAACATAAAAGTACATTTTCCTCTACTCGTTTTTACATAAAGAAATCTTGGAGGGACTACGGAGGAACCAACACAGACGATTTCTTGATGGGGTGACCCTTAAGGCACAGGGGGTATGAGGACAGGGGGTTTGGCAGGAGACTTCTCACTCAACAACGTGTTTGTTTGTTTGTTTGTTTGTTTGTTTTTAAAGGAGGTTTCAGGCCTGGCACAGAGCCCAACATGGGCTTGAACTCACCACCCTGAGATCAAGACCTGAGCTGAGACCAAGAGTCAGACGCTCAACCAGCTGAGCCACCCAGTCACCCCTCAACAACATTTTTAAGCAATGAAATTCGGGGACCTTTTTAATAGAGTAAAAACAACGGCAGCAAATGTGCACAAGGCCCAGGCAGATAGGAGAAATATTTTTCTAAGTCTCCAAGCTAAGAAATAAAGAAGAACTGCTTAGGAGGCTGAGCGACGTCCCAGGCGTCAACCTGCTCTCTGACACAGGAGGAGCAGGGTCAGGCACCAGGCAAGGCTCCACGCGGGGTCGGCTGCGCAGGGAGGCCTTGCGCTCCTGGCGCGGACAACCGTCCCCCGGCACCTGCTTCTGCGCCTGCAGACGCTTCTCGTTCAGAGCGAGCGAGGTTGGCGGGCTTCTGCTGCTCAACGCCTTTTCTTCTTCCTTCTGGGCCTGATAGAAAAGCAGGGTCCCAACAGGGCTCAAGAGACCGGGCCAGGAGCTGGCTTAACTTCTCCTTAGCGGAGACGGCTTAAAGGAGGTGCCCGTGCAACACGTCGATGAATATATCGTATATTTAGCTAAGTTCACCCGCAGGCATGGGCACATGCCTAAGGAAGACATTTTAATCACAGACTGGCAGTTTTTCTTTTTTTAGACATTAGAATCTGTTTTCCTCACACAGTAGGAACACAAAATATCAAGGAACTCATGAAGTTCCTGAATTTTATTTTTACACTCATAATTTTGAGAAGAGTCTTAACAGATTTAATCCAAATTTAGTGTTAAAAAAAAAAAAAAAAAAAAGGCTGCTCTGGGACCGCAACTATAAATGCCACGTTTCAATCCAGAGCAAATTTTTTACAGCTGAGCTGGCAGATCTTTAAAGAGGTCTTGTCAAAACAGAAACCATCACGAACCAAAAAAAAAAAAAAAAAAAAGAAACACTTACCTGCCTGTCTGCTGAAGCCCCTGGGTGCAGAAATGAAAAAAACTGTCAATATTGCACGATTAGAAGATACAGCTTCTGTGGCCAGATGTTTCTCTATGTGTTCTTTCTTTCCTTCCTTCTCTCCAGGAAGAAAGTAGTAAGACCACAAAAGGAGTTGGTCATTTATTAGCGTAAAATACCGAATTGACGCTTGGTTCCGAGCGGTGATTTCTATTAGTAAGGACCACCCACGTTTATCGATCTTGCCTACAAGATCCCGCTCGGCTCTGGAGTATCTGAATATGAAACATTGCCCAGGAACCTGCTTTGGAGAGGGTGGAGGGGAGTCGCAGAGTACCTGGGGGGCAGGGAGGGCAGGTGGGGTTGGGGGATAATGTTGAAAAGAGAGGTTAGAAAGGAAAAGGGAATGCCAGGCTGTCTACCTGCAGTAAACACACCTGCCATGGGAAAGTAAAGAACTGGCTTAGACTTTATTCTGGACCCACCCGTTGGGTGGGCAGCTCACTGAGCAGCTCGCTGTGCGAAACAGACTTTACCTGTACAGACTAAAGGCAGAGTTGACCTCGCACCGCATTCCTGCACCAGTCACTTCTGCAAGCCTCTGCACCGTAACAGCTGTTCCTTGAGAGAGAAAGAACGCATGGATTGTCAGTCAGAGGGGTGTGCTTTTCAGGTGTGCAGAGCCAAGTAAAATGACTCCCTAAGTTTTTAGAAATCTGGGGGCGGGGGCTGCATCTGGCCTCAAAATCCCTCTGAAATCCTTTGTAGAATAAAGCATAAATCCGTGAACGTAAACTTCTTCGTGGCGTCTCCCAGTTTTGCTTGAAGGACCCCCCCCCCCCCCAGACAAACAGAAGGAAAGGAAAGCTGAGTGGGAACAGAGACGTATTTTAGCTACAGGGTGGTGGACAGTGAAAGGGGTGGGGGGCAGAGGTCCCAGATTCCCACCCTCCTCTGCCACTTTCAACTAGGCCTCTCTCTCCCTCTCTCTCTCTCTCTCTCTCTCCAACACAGCTGAAACAGCACAGCTCTGTTCTCTTGCTTTCACTGGAATTCCCCCCCTCTCATTCCTTGGGCTCGGCCTCCCCTTCCCCACCCCCTCGGGCTCTTCGGCCTGGCGTCTTTGTCCTCAAGTCTAGAATTATCGGCAAAGGTGCCACAGAAATGCTCGGGTGCCTGGGGCCTGCCGAACACCTACCCACACATAAAACCGACCCAGACATCTCTTCCTGTCTCTTGCTAGATGCCTGCTGCTGAGTATCCGATTCTCTCTGTGTGATCTGCCACCTCCCCAGCATTCCTGGGAAAACCTTGTCTGTGTAAGGAGAGTCGGCCTTCCCATCTTGTGCTTTTTGTCCCGCTGATACATCCTCTCTCAACTTAGCTCTGTTTGCTTCCCTGCATCCCTGGAGCCTTTGGGGGGACACGGATGATCAAAACTCCAACCTTCCTCCTGCACTTAAAGAGAAAAAAAAACCATAGTAGCTACAAACAAGCCAGGGAGACCTGGGAATTAAAAACAAATCGACTGACAAGCGGCAGGTCTTTTGGGGTAGTGAAAAAAAGTGGGGAAAAAAATGGTGCAGTCTCTTAATTCAACAAGCCCAGGTGAGGTTATTTTGAAAGTCACGGACTGCTCTGGCTGTAACCGCGGTGGAGACCTAACCCAATTATCATTCCCTTCTTGTTGGGTTTTTCTTATTGAAGTTTCTGGATCTCTACTCTGGTGGTAAAACAGTAGCTACAAATAACATCGTTGCCTCCTTACTGAAGGGGTAAAGCGTTCATTATGAGACGATTGGTCTTTCCAAATAAGCTTTGTCACCTTCATCCTCCAGGAGCACATATTAGCAGCAGAGCTGAGATGGGGAAACTTCTGAGAGAAAATTCTAAAATTCCTCTTTGGAATTTACGCCAATTATAGGGCCACAGTGCCAGCCAGCTCTGTCCCCTTCCGTGGTCTCTGTACCACTCACTTTTTAATTCCCCCTTTGCCTTATTTTTATAGATTTCGTTTTATCTTAAAATTTATTTATTTTGAGAGGCAGACAGAGACAGAGAGTGGGGGGGCAGAGTCAGAGGAGGAGAGAGAACCCCCAAGCAGGGCTCGATTGCACGAACCGTGTGAGATCGTGTCCTATGCCGGAATCAGGAGTCAGAGGCTTAACCAACTGAGCCACCCAGGGACCCCTTTCGTTCCCCTTTGAACACAGGCTATGCGAAGAGTTTATGTCCTATAGAAATTCATGTATAAGATATAACAGTATCCTTTCACTTTTGTTTTGACCCCACCTCTCAAATCCACTCTCTGTGGTGCTACCACAAAGATCTTTTAAATCACAAATCTGGATCCTCTTCTCCCCCTGTCTATAACCTTCAGAGGTTCCTCATCATTGAAGCAAACATGGCAGGTAGGTTTCATCTTGCATTTGGACGCATTGGAATTGACATGCTGGCATGCCACGCCGAGAAGATTCTGGGGCTGCATCTGGGCTCCCGGGGAATGCCGTGATCAGTTACACACACCTTCCATGGGCTCGGGCGGGAGGAGTGGGGGTGCATGGTGTATATGTCATGCTTAGTGGACATAGTCAAGCCTTTGCCATGACACATATGTCCCTCCTTGACTGTTCGGCAGTGCAGAGTTTCTTTTAGTTTCCTCAGGAGACCCACGTGTTTGTCTCCAAGCTTTTGCATGTACTGGCCCTCTACGAGGATCATCCCTTTTCCAACATCTTTCCTGGGTTTAGTTGTATTTGAATTTCAAGATTGGGCTAAGATTCGTCTTCCTAGAGAAATCCTTTTCCCACTCTCTTTGAGTGTAGCCTTGGTCTTATGCCTAGTGCTACTCTATCATTACACTTAACCCACTGTACTATAATTATCCATATAGGTATCTGCTTCCTTCATGAGCCTGTAAAGTCTCTGAGGGCAGTATATTTAATTTTCTCATTAATTACCTAGCAGAGTGCTTGAGCTCTTAGCTGCCACACAATCATTGTTTGTTGAAGAAAATGAATGAATGTATGAATGAATAAACGAATGAATGCATGCATGAATGAATGGAATATTTCTTATACGTGTGAAAAATATAATAGAACTTACTGGTGTTTGCATTTTATAATACTGATAGAAGCAAATGCAAAAATTTCTAAAAAAAATAACAAGATACTGTTGCATCATGTAATTTTTTTTCATTTGTCATCATGCTGTCATTCAGTACACTGATTTAGGGTGAAATTCAAGGTTGTTTTTTTGCAATACTCCTAGACTACTCCGATGAAAACCAGCTTTCTATTACCTGTTTTGCTGTTTCTCAAAAATTTCCATGTATGTCTTAGCTCTGGCTGCTCTAACAAAATACTATAGACTGAGTAGCTTAAACAATGGACAGACTGTTCACAATTCAGGCACTGAGAAGTTCAAGGTGCCGGCAGATTCAGCTCTTGATAAGAGTGCTTTTCCTGGCTGGAATACGGCAAGAGAGACGTCTTTCTCCTGTCTCTTCTTATAAGGGCACAGTCTCATCATGAGGACTCTACCCTCATGACCTAATTACCTACCAAAGATCTCATCTCTAAACGACATCACATTGCATGTTAGGACTTCAACATATGAATTTGGGGACATAATTCAGTCAAAAGAAATATATAAAGTTTGTTTGTTTACTACATGCCATTGCTTATGTGGTAAGTGGAATAAAATCTGAATTCCCTGAATTCTTTACCATATTTATTTATTCATCAAATATTTACTGATCATATATTATGTTTGATGTGCTGGGAATATAATGGGGAAGCATCAAATACAATACACAACCTGATGCAGCTTACAGCCTAACTTACCCCAACCAAATTTTCTCTAATTTGGGTGGGTTGACTAACTTCTGTTACCAGTTATCTTGGACCCATCTTATTGAAAGAGTCCAAGCAAGAGTACATACTGCAAGTAAATACCCTTCCTCCCAAGAGCTGAAGTAACCAGAGGGTATTTGTAGTTTGGTGCTTCTTAATGACAGATGGCTAAAGTGGGTGTTTGAAAATTCTGGACTATTCTGGACCAAACCACACCCCCATTAAGGCTCATTGATCTTACCCCAAGTCATTCTTTTTTTTTTTTTTCCATTTTACTTAAAAAATTTTAAAACCCACTTGTTTTAAGTTTATTTTTTTTATTTTCAGAGAAAGAGAGAGAGGGGGAGAGGGTGGGGCAGAGAGAGAGAGAGAGAGAGAGAGAGAGAGAGATCCCAAGCAGGCTCCATATTGTCAGCACAGAGCCTGATGTAGGGCTTGAACTCATGAACCTATGAGATCATGGCCTGAGCTGAAATCAAGAGGCTTAACTGGCTGAGCCACCCAGGTGCCCATCAAAAAAAACTTCTTTGGGGTTAGAACACCTGACATGAGATCTGCCCTCTTGATAAGTACAATAGTGTTGTCTAGGAGTACAATGTTATACAGCAAATCTCTAGAACTTATTCATCTTGCTTAACTGAAACTTAATGCCCCTTATCAGTAACCCCCCATTTTCCTCTCCCCACGGCCACCGGCAACCACCATTTCACTCTCTGGTTCTATGAATTTGACTCTTTTAGATACCTCATGTAAGTGCAATCATGCAGTGTTTATCTTTCAGTGGCTGGCTTATTTCAGTAAGAATAATGCCTTCCAGCTTCATCCATGTAATGGATGGAGAAAAGAATCTCCATCTTTTCTAAGGTTGAATAGTATTCCAAGGTGTATTTATACCACATTTTATAAACAAACAAACAAACAAATAAATAAATAAATGGATATTTAAATTTTTTCCCCACTTTGGCTGTTGTGAATAATTCTGCAATGAACATGGAAATACAAGTATCTCTTTGCTATCCCGATTGCAAGTCTTTTGGGTAAATATCCAGATGTGGGATTGCTAGATCATATGGTAGTTCTATTTTTAATTTTTTGAGGAACCTCATACTGTTTTCCATAGTAGCTGCACCAGTTTGCATTCCCACCAACAGTGCAAGAGTTCTAATTTGTCCACATCCTCACCAACACTTGCTGTGCCTTTTTCTTAAATAGTAGCCAATATGACAGGTATGAGGTGGCATCTTCATGGTGGTTTTGATTTGCATTTCCCTGATGATAAGTGACATTGAGCATTTTTTTTCATGTATCTGTTGGCCATTTGTCTTCTTTGAGGAAGTATCTGTTAAAATTTTTAGCCCATTTTAAAATCAGGTTATTAGTTTTGTTGCTAGTGAGTTATAGGAATTTCTTTTTTTTCTAATTTTTTTTAATGTTTATTCATTTTTTTTTTGAGAGAAAGAGAGATATAGACAGGGGTGAGTGGGGGAGGGACTGAGAGAGAGGGAGACACAGAATCTGAAGCAGGCTTCAGGCTCTGAGCTGTCAGCACAGAGCCGGACTTGGGGATCAAACTCATGAACCATGAGATCATGACCTGAGCCAAAGTCAGACGCTTAACTAACTGAGCCACCCAGGTGCCCCAAGGAATTTCTTATATATTTTGGAGATTAATCCCTTATCAGGTATATGATTTATAAATATTTTCTTCCATTCCATAAATTGCCCTTTATGGAAAGACATCCTGCGTTCATAGATTGAAAGGCTTAATATCATTAAAATGTCCACACCATCCAAAGAGATCTATAGATTCAGTGCAGCCCCTATCAAAGTCCCAATGGCATTTTTTACCGAAATAGGAAAACAATTCTACCATTCATAGAGAACCATAAAAAACCACATTAGCCAAATAATCTTGAAAAAGAAGAACAAAGCTGCAAGCATCATTTTCCTGGTTTCAAAGTATATTATAAATCTATAATAATCAAAACAGTATGGTACTTGCATGAAGTCAGACATATAGACCAATGGAACAGAATAGAGGGCCCAGAAATAAATCCACACATTTATGGTCAACTGATCTTTGACAAGGTTGTCAAGGGTACACCATGGGGAGAAGATAGTCTCTTCCTCAAAAGTAAGAATGAAATTGGACCCTTATACCAGACATTAAAAAAACAAAAAACAAAAAACAAACAAAAAACCTTTGAAATGGGCCAAAGACTTACGCATAAGACCCGAGACTGTAAAACTCCTAAAACACGAAGGGGAAAGTCTTTTTGACATTGGTGTTGGCAATGATTTCATGGATACGACACCAAAAACACAGGAACAAAAGCAAAAAAAAAAAAAAAAAAAAAAAGTGGGATTACATCAAACTAAACAGATTCTGCATGGCAAAGGAAACAATCAACAGAGTGAAATGATCCAATTAAGTCTTATCTGGAGGTACTTGCTCTAAGACAGTGGAAGCAAGTCTATGACTGTGTTTAGTTCTTTTAATTTTGTGACAGTAACTTTAACATTTGTATTTTCACAATTCATTCTCAGGATAACCCATAACTTCACCCATAAAGTTATTTTTATGGGTGAAGAGATAAAGGGTCAGCAGTTTGTGCTATTTACCCAAGAGAGCCCCATCTGAGGAACTGGGGTGTTTGCCAGGACCACCCGTCCTGGGTGCGTCCTATAACCCCTCTACCCAAAAGACATGCAGTGGACCAGCCTGTCCTGTGTCCTCTTTTTCTAGGATAGAGAGGTTGAAATGGCGTCCCGGAAGCACTGCTTGGTAGCCCTGGTGGTAAATGGAAACCCCTTCGTGTCTCCTGCCACCTTCTGGCCCTGCGTTGTGGTGGGGAGATAGGACTGCACCCACGGGCACCTCTGACCTTATGAAATACTCATCACATTTCCTGTGGGATTTCTGAGTCATCTAAGCAGTAGATCAATAGTAGAAAAGGGTAGAACAGTGCTATCTTCATTGTCAAGCCAGACAACTATGCCTAGCTTTAAATTCATTGTTTTCCACTCACAATGAATTTTATCTAATTTCCTTCTCCTTCGACTTATGTCCCTGCAGCCAAAGGGACTTTAATAGTTCATGGTCTTCTCTCACAGGTCCTTCTCTCTGAGCCTTGTCTCCACTTTACCAATCTCTCTTCCCATAAAAAAAAAAAAAAAGGCTTCCTCCCCAGCGAAAATTAATAGGTACACTTCCCTTGACAAAAATTCCTCTCTTGCGTGGCTAACGATGCTTTTCCTGAACGATCAGCTTGTTTTTGTCTTGCGGAAACTGAATTGTGTAACCAGTCAGGCTTCCCTAGTCGAGCTGTTATAAAGGTGCGAACCAAGTTCATGCATTTCCTGTTGCAGGTACTGGTTCTCTATCGTGGGCATTTTTGTATTAATCCCATGGTTGGATCATCTACATATCTCTACCTTCATTTGGCATTCTCCTTTTCCACTTATTTTAAAACGTGGTCTCTTGCTATAATATATGCATCTCTCTAGGCCACCTATTCATTCATAGTCCAAGTTGGAAAAGGGTTAGTTCAGAGAGACCCATCCCTGGCAGAAGGTGGGTCCTCTGTGAAAGGATGTGCTCTTCGAGGATCTGATAGAATCTGCTTCCCCACTGAGGAATGCAGGGCAGTGTTTCTACTACGTAGGAGAGATGGCGGAGATAAGTCTTGGCACTTATTTGACCCCGTCTGTTGGACTGTCCTACCCAAGTCTGGATTTTGTTCAACGGCTCACTTATTAGTTTCCTGATTCATTCCATCCATGCCTTTTTCATTCCTTCCTTTATTCAATGCTCATTGAGCACCTTGCAATTACCATACACCGTTCAAGACTGTGGAGACACAAACAGGAAAATATGTGTTTACCTCCCAGTCAGCGGTGGGAGACAGGAGTGGATACATACGGCCATCGTATAAACAACGGGTTAGGTTCTGTTCAGGAGGAGTCTATGTCCAGTCTCAGGGGCCTGGCACAGTCAGAGGAGAGCATTTGAAGAAGGTTTCAAATAGGAGGTAACATCGTAGCTTTGCCGACAAAGTGAGGGAGAGTCCGTTGAGTGGGGCAGGCAGGGGGAGGCGTAAGGCAGCTCTTAGAGTTTAGGAAACAGCACTTCAAAAGAATATGGATGTTTGAAAGCGGGTCTGTTCACGGAATGGGGTGGGGGGTGCTAGGCTTCACCACAGGGTTCTTGGAAGACAAGGCTAGAAAAACAAGCAGGGGTCAGATAAAGAAGGGTCTGTTCTCCAAGTGGAATTCGATCTGCCTTTCACTTAAACTTGAACCCACTGCTCAGCGACCTCCCTAATTCCACGATACTAATTTTAATGGTCCTCATTGATTACTAATTGATAAAAATTAACAACCAGTAGTCTTGGAGTCGATTTTTATCTTTGGTACTTCTAACCCGGGCTGCAACGTGACATGGAAATAACTTGAAGGTGGCCACTCCATTACTCGTCAGCTCATTCCTGTTAGCATTGATTTGAGTCCAGGGCAACAGCAGAACACGGCACAAAGTGAATCTGGCCTCTGAGTTTCATCGCAACAAGGACAGCATACATTTAAAGTTTCCTTCTTAAGAAAAAGCAGCAACTGGTTTTACTACCCTGGGATGTGACAATACCTCTCAATGCGCTGTTGGTCACCAGCACCACCTGACCTTATTTATTATTTATTTATTTTTTTCCCCTGGAAACAGAAATCAAGGTGAGCGATGGCATGAAGGAAAACCTTAAGGACCGCGAGATTTATTTCGCTATTGTGAGTGGTGCCCGCGTGTGTTCTGCGGCACTAAGACGTTAGATAGGCCACGATGCTTCATTTAAAAATAAAATGCCAGTTGCCGTGCTTGGTGACAAAGCACCGTGACTCCAGGGCCCATTGAAGATTCCCAGTCTGAGCTCCGCGTCTGTGGTTTCTCATTCAGTTTTTAGACTCTCCACAAAAACATCTTTTTAAAGAAAAATGTCCTCAGCTCGGGAAACCGGAGGAACCCCAGGCACTTAGCTGATGTCTGCAAATTGGCAGGCTCGGAAAAACATCTTCCAACTGATTTTCAGACATAGTGTTAGCAATCGACAAATATTTTCTGAGCATGGCACACACACACACACACACACACACACACACACACACGAAGGATTTCTTTGAAATAAGATGTTGAAAAAAAAAGAGAGGTGCTCTTAAGGGCGATGTTGGGCGCGGCTTCTTCAGGGAGACATTATGTGCCTGTTTCCAATCTTTAATATAACCTTGTGAAAACACCACGAACCTTTTGGGGAGAAACAGTACGAATCGAATGAACACCCCCTCTGTGCAGGTGCAAAGGGAAGGACACAATTTAAACTATGGGTCAGGATGAAAGAAAATAGGCTTCACCCCGTGGGCACGTGTGCGTGCAAATGCGTGGGTATCTTTTTGGACACTGGGAATGGAGGTAGTTAAAAGGCGGAATTAAAAACAGGGTGAGTGGTTAACCTTTTGCTGTTGCTTTGCAAGGCTGGATTTTATCTCTGCTTCTCCTGCTCCCCCATGTAAAGAGTGTTCCGTGTTTGAAAAGGAATGAAAAAAACCTAATCTGCCGATGGGATCGTGAGATGCCATTCAGCCTAGTTATCTTGCCGACCACTTGGACCCAAGTCTTCATCACGGATGAATCCGTTTCCTTTAAAATTGCGGTGGATGTGGCTCTCGATTACCACAGCAGAGATATTTGGCTCTCACGTTCAAAGGAAACCTGAAGGGAGTTGCGTCTGCAACCCAGCCCCAGATGCCACCAGCGGTGGGGATCAGGGGCACAGGATTTTTGGAGGGACGCGTTCTGCTGCAGGGGTGTTTAGACCCAGCCAGCGTGCGTTTCTGGGGACTCCCTCTCTCTTTCTCCTTTTCCCTTTGAACAGGTTATGCGGAAGGCGATTTCTTTTGATTTGTGTTGCTGGGAATTACAGACCTGCTTCTCATTCTTTAACTGAGACCTAACAGAAAGAGGGAGTTACTTACACTCGTTTTGGAGCAGAGGGGAAATCAACAACGTTCACTGGGCGCGCCCGTTTGGAAGGTAAAAATCAAGCCCGGACTGACTTTTGAAACTTTCCCTCCTGAGGGTGAGGACTTCACGGTCTGGGTGTGCACACGTGTGTGTGTGCGCGTGCGTGCGTCGACCCTGCCAGGGAAAAGTCCCCCGAAAGCGGCCTTGGCTTCCTTTTGTGTGGAGCGTGGTCACACCCAGTGGCCGGTTGGGTTAATGGCACACACGCATTCCCCAGGGGCACCTGAGAAAGAGCAGCCGGCCCCTGTCACTTGCCAGAGTGGAAGCCAGAGGCCAATTTGGGTAACAGCAGAGCCACCTTGTTCCTTTCCTTTGTTCCAAGATGTGGTGCCTGGGTCGCAGAAAGCGCCACACCACTCATGATGTTAACGCCGGCAGCATTAGCAGTCATTGGCCCGCCACCGGGTCTGCTATTCTTTAAATTAGGACCCATGAATATAATGAGATGGGTTTTCACCGGAACGTTTAAGGGCGGACTGAGACAAAGACGCATTCCTTTTTATTATTTCCCTTTATTTGTGCATAATTTAAACATTTTGAACAGTCCACTGTTCTCCCCGTTTTGTTTTATTTTTGAATTGAGGGAGCAGCATCCGGTAATGTAACACACACAAAAAAGGGCCATCTTTTTAGAATGCAAATCGGGGCAGAAACCCTATTTATACCTTTTTTAAAGAACTACAGGCAACAACTTGCAACTGCAGCATCTGCCATTAGCATCACAATGACACTTTTCTTTGTTGCCTGCTGGCTTTCAAAAACTCTCCAAGTAAACACTGTCTTCGCCAGGGGCAGGTATGACTCAGGGCTGGGAGCCCTGGAGTTGTGCTCGCGACCCGTGCCTTCCTGTTAGGCTGATGATCACTAAGTGGAATTTGTGTCCGTGGAAGACGTCTCACCAAGTGAAAATGAAGCCCATTGCTTTGTAGGAGAGAGCGAAGCTGGGTCGTTTCCCTGCGCTGTGGATACAATTTTCATCATGGGAGGTCTCTTCAGGGCCTCCTATGGTCCCAGGCCCTCATACCTGCTCTGATATTCTTCCCATCTAGAGCCTAAATCGAGCCTCATTTTTCTAATTGAAGGGTCCTCAGAACCTCTAGTCAGTGATGACCCCCCTTGTTTGAACTTCAATCATTTGGCACTTTATAGAAAAACAGGGACTTTAATCACCCACAACAAATTGAAGCCAAGAGACCAGGGTCTGAAGTCTCCAATTCCACCCCTAATAAGCACCTGACCTTGGTTTGAGAATTACTTGCTTCCCACCGGAAGGACCTGATCTCCTTCTGTAAGACCAGGAGGTTGCTCTAGAAGATGTCTGGCATCCCTTCTGGCTACTTGACAGTAACTTTAATCAGACCCTCTCTCCCCCTTTTAATTCATTTTGACAACTTGATTCTTTTCTTTCCAAAGCGATTCGTCTCCCATTTTAAAAATAGATTTTTATAACGAGCCCTGCAGTCTCTAAATTGGTGCTTGGATTCCGCCTCCTCCCCCCCGACCCCCGCCACACTCCCTTGTTCCTTTTCTTCCTATGAGTCCTGCAGCTAAGATCTACTGCCAAGGACCGTGTGTGTGGCTAGTGATGCATGTTCTTGTTTTATTGATGTAGAGCTCTTATTTCTGTTTCAATGCATGGAACATTTGCCACTTGATGCTCAAAAGGGGGAGACCCAAAATGTGTTACTATTGAAAACAAAACCCTGAATTTATTATTTGTGTTGTTTGTTCTCACCAACCTAGTCTCTTCTGAAGAGCTTCCCTCTTCAGAAGGGCCATTATGGCCCCAAGTGCCTAGGCTAGTGAGGCATTGTTACCGGAAGATGGTTAAGGAGTTTACGTGGAAAGTAACATGGCATTCTTGTTCCTGTACAATGATGGACTTGTTTTCAGCTGTTCCTCTAAACAGGTGGAGTATTTTCCTGCCAAGAAACTTTGAGACCCTTCTTCATCCATAGAAAGAAAAAGAAAAGAAAAAAGAAGAAGAAAGAAGGAAAGAAAAAAAGGAAGAAACATCCAATATAAGAATGCAGTTGCCAGAGAGAACGTGAATATGGCCACAGTAAACAGAGCTTCACTAGATGTGGTGTCACCAGCCAGAACCAGCTTTGGCAAAATTAAAAAAAAAAAAAAAAAAAGGAAATTTCACTTCAAATTGAAAGTTAAAGGTTTAGTGCCTTAAAGATGGAAGTTTGATAAAGTACATAACAGATGCTAAGAGTGACCGCAGCATTTAAGCAAGAAGCCAATATTATTGAACAGTGATTCTCAAACTGTAATCTTATGAAAATCATCTGGGTGGCCCTTCAACGTAACTCTAAGTGCTGGGACCCACAGCCTGAGTTTCTGATTCAGTCCCTCTGGGGTGGGGCCTGAGAATTTACATTTTTAATCAGTTCTCAGATGATGTTGATGCTGCTGTTCTTGAGATCACGTCTACCTCATAGGGCCATTGTATTAAATGAGCTAATATTTTTCAAATGCTCAGATCCATGTTAGGTACTTGAAGTGTTAAAAAACTGAAAATGTCTGACTACAAGAACGCTGTCGATTATCGTTATGCATAATGTCTAGATTCTGCTACTGATTTCTATTTCTCTAACTGATACTGACACCCAATGGGTGCTCAGTTTATTAGTTTATCCATACCCATGACCCCTATAACATAGATAGACATGATGGGTGACAATTATGGGAGACAAGATGTATTGTCACAAAGGAATATCTTTTCTACCATCCGTTCATCTATCCAAGCATATTCCCAGTCTGTGGATTACCTTTTCAATTTCTTAATTGGATCTTTTGAAGAAGAGAAGTTAACATTTTTGATGAGGTATAATTTCTTGGTTTTTTCTTCAATATTTAATATTTTTATGTCCTAAGAAATCTTTGCCTATTCCAAGATTGTAAAGGTTTTTCTCTTGTATATTTTTCTAAATGCTTTATGATTTTAGGGTTTTTTTAAAAAAATTTTAATATTTATTTATTTTTGAGAGAGAGAGAGAGAGACAGAGCATGAGCGGGGGAGGGGCAGAGAGAGAGAGGGAGACACAGAATCTGAAGCAGCTCCAGGCTCTGAGCTGTCAGCACAGAGCCCGACGTGGGGCTCAAACCCACAAACCATGAGATCATGACCCAACCGTGAGAAGCCAGACGCCCAACCAACTGAGCCACCCATGCGCCCCTATGATTTTAGTTTTATGTTGAGTTCTTGAATACATTTCAAATAAATTTTTGCATATAGTGTGAGATAGGGTCTGAGGTTCATTTATTTCCATACTGATGTCCACTTGTTCAGCCCTATTTGTTGAAAAGTCTACACTTCCTTCATTGAAGTGCATTGATATTTTTGTCAAAAATTAATTGACCATATGAGTTTGGTTCTAATTCTGGAACCCATTCTGTTTCATTTTGTGTCCATCCTTATACCAAAACCACATTGTCCTGACGTCGATGGCTTTAGAGTAAGTCTTGAACTTACTTAGTGAAAGCCCTCCAATCTCGATCTTCTTTTCAGAAATTGTTTTGGCTTTATTCTATGCCCTTGGCATATCCACGTGTGTTTTTGAATACCTTGTTAATTTTTACAAAAGAGTCTATGGGCTTTTAACAAACTTGCCTTGAAGATGAGATCAATTTGGGGAGAATGCTTATCTTAATAAAATTGAGTCTTCTGATTCATGAACATGATGTATTGCTCTGTTTATTTATATTCTTTATTTCCCGAAGCAACGTTGTGTAGTTTTTAGTACATAGATCTTTTACATCTTTTGCTAAATTTATTCCTGAGTACATTTTTTTGGTTTATTTTTGATGCTAGTATGAATTTTATCAATGAAAAAATTTCAGTAGAATTGTATACTGCTGGTGGGTACTAATACATTTGCTTTTTGTATATTGACCTGACTTGTGACCTTATTAAATTCATTTGGCAATTTCTGTCCCTCTTTTTGTAGACTGTTTATGATTTTCTATATAGACAATTGTGCCTTCTGCAAATAAAATTCTTCATTTCTAATTTTCTACCTTATATTTCTTATTCTTACTGCGTAAGAACTTCAGTACAATATTACATAATAGTGGGCAGTGGTAAAAGCAGACATCTTTGTCTTTAATCTTTGGGAGAAAGCATTGATTTTTTCGTTGTGACGTACACTTTTACCGTTGGCTTTCCAAAGATGCCTTATGTCTGGATGAGGACATTTTCTGCCATTTCTAGTTTGCTGAGAAATTTTGTTGTGAATGGCTGTTGAATTTTCTAAAGTACAACCTTTGCATCTACTGAAATACATAAGTGGCTTTTCTTCTTTATTCTGTTAATGTGGTAAATTGTATTGCTTGTTTCTCAAGTGTTGGGCCAACCTTGCTTTCCTTGGATAAGCTGTACCTGGTGATGTTATAATATTCTTTGTATATATTGTTGAATTCTGTTTGCTAATATTATGTTGATTTTGCATGGATGTTCACGAGGGATTTTTACCTCCAGTTTTCTTTACTTGAAATACTGCAGTGTTAGTTTTGGTATCAGAGTAATGCTGGACTTGTAAGAAGAGTTGGGAGATATTGTTCCTCCTGTAGTTACTGACAGTGTTTCTGTTTAAAGATTGATATTATCCATTTCTTAAATGTCTCGTAGAATTTAGCATGAAAACCAATTAGACCTAACATTTTCTTTGTGAAATTGTTTTCATTGTGAATTGTTTTTTTTAAATAGATAAATGGCTCCTTAATGTTTGTATTTCTTCCATAGCCAATTTTCTTACATGTGGTTTCTAGAGAAATAATTTCATTTAAATTATCAAATGTACTTATAGTATCATTCGCGGCATTTGCTTTTTAGCCTTCTGATGCCTGCAAGAATTTTAGTGAGAGCTCCTCTTTAATTCTTTTAAAAAATTTTTGTTAACATTTATTTATTTTTGAGAGACAGAGAGAGGCAGAGCATGAGCAGGGGAGGGAGAGAGAAAGAGATACAGAATCTGAGCTGTTTGTTAGCACAGAGCCTGACGCGGGGCTCAAACTCACGAACTGCAAACCATGACCTGAGCTGAAGTCGGGCGCTCAACTGACTGAGCCACCCAGGTGTCCTTCCTCTTTAATTCTTCATTTGGGTAACTTGTGCGTTCTCTCTCTCTCTCTCTCTCTCAAGCTAGCCAGATGTTTGTCAACCTTATTTTTTCAAAGAACCAACTTTTCTTGTATTTTTTTTGTTTGATTTTACTTCACTTTATTTTTACTCTAATCTTATCATTTCTTTGCTTCTGCTCTGTATGGGCTTAGTGTTTTGTTCTTTTCAACTTCTTAAGATAGAAACTTAGGTTCATGATTTTAGGCCTTTATTATTTTGTAATAGGGTGTTTTACATATGTTAGCTGATTCATGTCACACGTACCACGATTGCTTCTGTCTTAGTATAAATAAACTGAAGCTCAGAGAGCTTGCAACTCCTCTAGGATGAGAGAGGTAGAATGGGTGGAACGTGAACTCAGATCCAAGCGGCAAGGCTCCTAAGTCTGCCTGTGGGGCCTCGAGGGCCAAGGGTCAGACACAGGCATTGCACCTTGGAAGGTCAGAACTCAAGAACTCCTAAGTGGTTCCTTCGGTCACATTCCGCTCGCTCCCCAGTGTGTTCTTATCTCAAGCTCCTTTCTTCCCTTAGCTCTGAGCTGCACTTATGACACAGCATGCTGGAACACCACAGGCACGTGCTTAGTAGATTCAGATCCAGGCGGGTGGCTTAGACGCTCTTGTTGAGTATATAGATATGTTTTTAATGCAGCCTCATCAATAATTAACCCCCACCCTCTCTGTACCCCCACGCCTCCCACTTGTCTTCCTCCCTCCTCCAACACGGACGCTTCGGGGCCTCCGGGTGGGGATCCCCTTGCCACCAGCTAGCAATTCTGTGGCATCCAGTGTCTGCGGGGACAGGAGTGCGGGAAGTTTTCAAGGTCTGTGCTCCAGGCTGCCTGATGCATTGACTACTCCCTGAAGAGCCCTCTGCTTGTAATCACAGAGATTTTGGCATGTGCTCCCTGACAAAAGAACAGATGTTTCCTTCAAGAACAAAAGAACAGGGCATAACTGTTGGCCTAATGGTTTGCCACTAATAACACCGAATGTAGAAGCAACAAGTCCTAACGAGAACGTCCCCACAGGATCACGAAGCCAGTGCCAGGAATCGAGGGCGAAACAAGAGGGCTCGGTGCTGCCTTTTCCGTTCCAATAGGCAGCGTCCTGGATGGTTTTAACCTTTTCAGGTAAGTGGCAACAGAATATTCTCTCTAGCGGTGGACGTGCATTGTGTAGCCAAACAGTACTGATGGCTTTGTGAGGTACTCACAAGATCCCAAAGCTGCGATCGTTCTGGAGGTGCGTTCAGTTGATGATTCTAGTCTCTACTGAATCTGCCCCCGTCAGCTGGCGGCCCACTGACTGGACAAGTGTTTGCTAAACACAGCTCTCACTCCAACTAAAAACACCAGTGCAAGGTTTTCTCTACACTGCTGGCGGGAACCACAAAGTACAAAGGCCCACACCCCAAAATGGAAAAAAGCAAAGAGCCTTAAAAAATGAGGCCCAGCCTGCTTCAAATCCTGTGTCTCCCTCTCTCTCTCTCTCTGCCCCTCCCCTGCTCACTCTCTGTCTCTGTCTCTCTCTGTCTCAGAAATAAATAAACATTAAAAAATAAAAATGGAGGCCTAGCCTCAGAGCTCACCCTCCAAACTTCAGTAGGCCTCTTGTGTTAGAAACCTTGCACCCATCACTTCACATGTCCCATGAGGCTTGGGCCATGGTTGTAGATGGCTCCTTCAATTTTTCATCTCTGAAGAACGTCTCCTTTGAGGTCATCCTTGCCTTTAGCCCAAAGGAAAGACGTTTTCTTTTCTGTTCTTTCCCCAACCCCTGACCCAAACTGCTTTTTTGTTTGTTTGTTTGTTTGTTTTTGTTTTTAACATGCTTGGGAAAAATACTATTTCCCTTCTTTTAACCTCTTTACTGTGAGCTGTCAATCACCCACAAAGATCAGTCTTCGGGTTTTGCAAGTTCCAGTTAGAAAAGAACATTCATAGCATCGCCCGACTAAAATCTGCGCTATGTCAACGTGATATTTATAAAGCTCTGCTTGAACTTCCTTTCAACTTCAGTGAGAGTGATAATATATCCCAGTGGGCAAGTGGGCCACCTCAGCTTATGTCTGTGGTCCCGGTTTAGCCCTCTTGCCCTGACGTTCTGCTCGTTGATTTAGACAATTCATGATGTGATCATAATCTTTTTAGTAAGGGTTTTTGAAAACATTGATCACTATTCCGGTAATTTATGTCTGACTTTCTGATGCTGCCACTCTACTGGCGATGTGGGAAATGTGGAACCAAACATTTGGAGAGACTTCAAATTTTCATAAAGTGAATCTCCTAATCATGTATCCATCATGGTCCATATTGTTTTTCCTTCAGTCTAGTTGAGGTAATGTGATTATGAAAATGTTGTTTCTTAACAACTTTAAGATTTCGAATTTGGTCAGGTCCATAGAACAGTTATAAGTGCTCTCATACTTGAGTTCCAAATGTGGGTTACATTGTTGGGTCGAGTAGCAGCCCCGGCATACTTAAAAAAACCCATTAATTCTAGAATTTTGTCCCTTGTAATGCACTGTGTGTTCCAGAGACCAAACGTCAAAAGCAGGTTCCTTGAGAAATTGAATGAGTATGAATTCCAAGGTGACAAACCTTAACATTCCGATTGAGTTAAAAAAGCGGGGCAGTGTGAAAGTTGGACACATCGATGTCCATTGGTACACTCAGTGTCCACTGCTAGGCTCATCTCTAATCAACTGTGTGGCTCCAGACAACCAACTGTCTCCCTCTCTCAGTTTCCTAATCTGCTAAGTGGTCATAAACACACTTTCTTTATGGCTTCTTACAAAATTCTTGTAAATGCACGCAGGCCCCTATCCGGAATAGTGCTGTGAAAGTAAAACGTATTGTACGTGTCACCCTAGCAACACTTAATATAATACACTAGGATTCTGTGGCAACCACATCACAAGATGTGGGAACTCTCAGTCTCTGCGGGACAGCACTCAGGCTGAATTCAAAGTGTTAGTCAGGGGCGCCTGGGTGGCTCAGTCGGTTAAGCGTCTGACCTCAGCTCAGGTCATGATCTTACGGTTCTTGAGTTCAGGCTCTGTGTCCAGCTCTACTCTGACAGCTCAGAGCCCGGGGCCTGCTTCGGATTCTGCGTCTCCCTCCCGCTCTGCCCCTCCCCTGCTCGCTCTCGGTCTCTCAAAAATAAAATAAAAACATTAAAAAAAAAGTTTTGGTCAAAAAGTCCTGGTTGCTAAATGACATTTTTTTTTTCATATTCCAGACGGTGAGCGAAATTCCACAAGTGTCTCAGCTCATTTATTGTTTATTGTCGTGGCTTGATTCAAACTTAATAAAAACAAATGCACATCTATTATAGTTCAAAAATGAGCTACCTGGATGGTTTGGAGTGGGAGAAAAAGCAATAGATATGGGGGGGGGAGAGAGACTTACATCTCTATGGTCATAAAAATAGTTTTACAAAAATGAAAACAATGAAAATTGAGAGAACGAAAATGAAATGTACGACTGACCGACTTGCTGCATTTGGGAGCAAACCAGAACTTCGTGACTCTACCTGGTCCTTCCTCGCCTTTTCAAATCACTGGGTGCCACAACTTTATGAAAATCAACACCGCTGTGTTGCTTTTCTTCAATCGTGTTTGCATTTCAATTAATGTCAGGGATGCCCACCTGTCCCTATTTCACCCATAATGAAAACTGTGGGTCGAAAATCTCCTGGATTGAATGAAAAGGAAAAGTACAGAAACCGCAGAAGGATAGGCTGTCGTCCTTCTGCTGGGGGTGAGCAGGGGGTTTGAAGTAATTTTTCCAGCAGGGCTGACAAACGTAACTCAAGTTACCTTCCCCTTCTGCCTATGACTTCCTGTAAGTGGTGGCTCATATTATAAAACAGCTAGCTACCTGGATCAAGGATCCTGGCCTACGACTACAAGTCTGTGGACTTCTGGGACAGTGGAGTGTCCCTGTGAGGGGGCGCCTGGGTCACTCAGTCGCTTAAGCGTCCACTCTTGGTTTCTGCTCAGGTCATGATCTTGCAGTTCGTGATTTCAAGACCCGCGTTGAGTTCAGTGCTGCCGGGGTGGAGTCTGCTTGGGATTCTCCCTCCCCCTTCTCTTTCTGCCCCTCTCCCACTCATGCATTCTCTCTTTCTCAAAATAAATAAGTAAACTTAAAATATATATATTTTATATATACATATAAAGGTCCCTCTTAGGCTGTCAGTACACCCTGCTCTGCCTGGGACGGCCCAGGTTTGTACCTACGGCCCAACATGATTATTAATAGCACCTCTGCTCGTCCTTAAAATGTTTGAATTCGGATGATAAATTACCTGGTCCCACTACCCACTACCTGAGCACGCAGCCTGGGTGTTAGGATTCTGGGTTCTCACCAGCTGGGCGGCGCAGCCCAGGTGACGTACACCCATTACCAAAGCATGATACCTGGGTGGACCTCAGTGCCTTGATGACAGTCAATTTGTTAGTCTGTACTCTGCCTTTTAATACATATTCCCAAACTAATTGTCTCACTAAATTCGCTAAGTGTATTTTCTGGCTGCAACATTTCTATTTGGGAAGGAAGCCAGGATTGTCAGCCAGTAAAGACTTCAGTCCTTTCTTGGCCAATTTGCCAAAAAAACATCAGAGGGAGTTATTGATATTTTCCCTTGTACTCATTCAGCTAATTTTTCCCCCCGCCATTTCCTCTCTTTTCTTCTTCTTAAGCTGACATCCAATAAAAGCTATTTCTTTCGGGTGCCAGCAACACGTCAGGGCCAACACCATTCACAATATGAGTTGCGGTGTCCCCCGTTTCTCTACAAAGACCCTTTTCTTGGTTCTCTTGACGGTACAGGTATCTGTCAGGTTTGCTTCCCTCCCGCATTTAATTTTTGGGTGGCTCTGAGCCCTGACTAGTCCCCAGGACTCAATCCCATTTGAACACTACACTTGCGTATGATTACAAACTGTACACTTAAAAAAAAAAAAAACACACAGTATACAAGTTATCAGGGCAATCTTATTTTATACTTAATTTGTAAAAGAAAGCCTAGAAGATTAGTCAGGGCATTTAAATAGCTAATTAGTTTCTCAACGGGAGCAAATTTTGGATTTGGCCTTCAGAAATATGAGCTATTCTTTCAAAATCTCTGACACTGAATAGTGCTGCACTTCCCGTGGAGAGAGCTGTTCACCTGCGGCCTTTTCTTAGCTGGAGGCTCACTCTCATATTGTCCTATTAGGTAAGATAAAAGAAGGAGGCCCCGGGGATTGCGGCAGAAATACCAGAGAGATGGGCAAAGTGGTGACGGTGACAATAAATATTTAAGATCTCCAGGAAGCTGTTAAGAGTAGGATAGTGACAACTATTAGCAGATGCTAGCGTGTGAGCGTCATGCAAAGTGAGGGCCAGACGGGGCACATCCTCCATCTATTTTCCCGAATTGTCCCCAAAATAGCGCGTCCCTCCACTTGAACGGGGCTTGCGTGGGGCCACTCTGATGATGCCTGATGGTGCCGTTGGGCAGAGAGCATCATGGCACACACAGAATTATGGTTCCAGGGTAGCACAGCTTTCTGGACGGTTCTCCCTTGACTGTGGATGAGAGAGAGAAGAGCTAAGACCAATGCTTCAGTACCTACACTGACTGTCAAACCACCTTGACCAGGCTTCTTTGCCTTTGTGATGCCTCCTGGTGGGGCTTCATAGAATTTCAAAACCAACCATAGGGATGCCAACCAGGAATCTTTTCTTTTTCTTCCCTTTCTTCCCCTTCCTGCCCACTCCCCCTGGTCCTAAGAGCAGGGCTCCTGAGGTTATGCAAGCCAGTTTGGGTGGGAATGACGGAGTTGGAAGGGGAAGCGTTGATACAGTGATCTATAAGTAGCTTACAAACTGATATATGCATCCTAAAAATATGCCTGTGAAATTTTTGTAATTCTAAAATGGGAATGGGACCAAAATGTTTAGTCAGACATGATAATTATAGCTAACATTTATTGAATGCTTACAATAGCTAATGTAGTTCTCACCGTAGCCCAATGAGACCGTTATTATCACCATTTTACAAAGCAAGAAACAAGCACAGAGAGGGTGGGATGTGCCGGGGGCCACCAGTGGTGGATGGTGGATTCAGTGTTGGGGTCCAGTCCTCCTCGTCCCCCATCACACCCTTAAGGGCATACGGGGCTACCAGCATAGTCCCCAAGTGACTCTAACTCTTGCCCTTAACTCTTAAAGAGTTTCGCAAGGGCTGTTCTTATAATACAGGAAGAACAATATTTTAATTTCTTGTTCCAGAAATGTTAATAAATGTTAACTACCTTGATTATGTATGTGTTAAGTTTCCCAGGGCTGCTGGGATAAAGTTCCATGAACTGGGTGGCTTAAAACAACAGGGATTTACTCTTTCATAGCCCTTGAGGCTGGAAGACCAATGTCAAGGTGCCTTTGGGCAGGCTCTCTCTGAAGGCTCTAGAGAAGAATCCATTGTTGCCTCTGCACAGCTTCTGATGGTTGGCCACAATCCTTGCTGTGCCCCTGGCTTGTAGATGCATCACATCAATGTCTGTCCCCATCCTTGCCTGGTGTTTTCCCTGTGTGTTTGTGTCCATAATTTCCTCTTAGGAAGACACCAGACATTGGATTAAGGACCACCTTGTCCAGTATGACCTCATTTTATCTTCATTATACCTGTAAAGACTAATTCTAAGTAGTCATATTCACAGGTACTGGGGACTAGAACCTGAACCTATCTTTGGCGGGGGAGGGGGGGGGGACAATTCAACTCATAACATATATGTATATGCTCATAATATATATGTATCTGTTCATAATATATATGTATCTGCTTAGCTCATATCATGTCCTCTGTTATAATCTTAAGAAATGTTTTCCCTGTGCATTTTTTCTTTGTCCTCTAACACATCTATATAATTCTTTCATTTCCTCCTTCAAACAGCATCTACTCGACCAGCAGATGTTTCCGCTGTAATAACAAGTGGATAAATTCCACACTCGAGGGTCCTGGGATTAGGGTAGAGAGGTTCTCATGATAGCCTTTTTATAGCAGAGCTCTTTTCTTCTCTCTTCTCAACCTGTTTTTCCATTACTTGTCCATAGTTGTTATAACAATAGCACGGAAGTGATCACATAGTTGATGTTTTTAGTTGTTATTTTACTTTACTTTGTTTTATTTTATTTTATTTTATTTTGAGAGAGAGAGAGTGGGGGGAGGGACAGAAGGAGAGGAAGAGAGAGAATCTTAAGCAGACTCCACACACAGGACAGAGCCCAATGCGGGGCTCAATCTCACAACTGTGAGATCATGACCTGAGCCAAAATCAAGAGTCAGATGCTTAACTGACTGAGCCACCCAGGTGCCCCAATATTTTCGGTTTTCATTGTGCAATAAGGATTTCTCCATACCATTTTGAAAACTTTGATTATTATTTAACCTACCTGATAATACTTCAGCAAATAGAAGATACGTTAAGTGGACAGTTTTCATCTCTGGCGCTGAAGTTTCTCCCCAGTTTTTCCCTTTTGTGTTAGTATTGCAATGAATATTTGTGCATACATCTTTTATCTTGCTTTGGCTTTTTTTTTTTTGGTAGGAGGAATTTGTAAAAGAATATAATATTTTAGTAAGTCTCAATGGTCTATCACTGGATACAGACTGTTGTCGGAAATTGTGCCAGAGTCAATCCCTGTTGTGGTCATCAAGTTTATCATAAAAAAAAAAAAATTAAATGGTCTTTAGTTATTTTAAACTTAACTTCTTTATTATCATGGTTGAACACTTTTCAAATGTGTTTCTTCTAAATTTTAAAATCATCTGGGGACTGAAAAACAAGGCAGCTTATCTTTCTTTCGCAGTTGTTAAAAACACGTGGGAAGGAAGTTAGGTTGAATTGGTTGCATAACCCAATATCTAAAGTTTCCTGAGTTGATGGGGCTGCAGTAATGTAAACTTTGCTCAGAATGCCCACCTCTTCAAATTCTGTAATTAACGTGGTTCAAATGGAAAAAGTACAGATGCTTTTTATTAATGTAATTATAAGTTTGTGAGCAAAAAAAACCCCGGTGCACATAACTTATTTTAATTAAATAAGATTATTTGAATGTCTGCAGTGCTTGGTGGTGTTTTTCTCCTAATTTACCCTGGTAAACACATGTCCTAAATACTCACTATTAACTTGTTGAATGGAGGATGATTCACCCCTTAATGGATTCATAAGTATTTGCTTAAATGAGCTTTAGTAAATAAAATTACCAGCTTATCACTCACTTTTCTAAAATTGCTACTGCAGAAGTAATTTGCAAGTTTATCAAATTGCATTATGACTTAAAAATGTATAATAATACACATTGATTAGGAATTTACCTTTATATGGGATTTCTGAAATGAATTCATTTAAGATTGTATGTATGATTAAAAGCGACGTATTTCAACAAATAAATATCCTCAGTGATATGTGTTTTAAATCACATCTACTTTATATCGGTTATTTCTTATAATTAAATCCAAGCATGTTCTGCTGAGGGCTGCCTGGCAAAGAGGAATTTTATTTAGCCAATACCATGATACTTTATTTCCAATTAATTATGTTTTTCTGATTCTCCTGTTTTACAGCAAAGCATGGAGTTGACCCCAAACTCAGTCTGAGTACTTAATCCTAAACTTACTTAAGGTCAGCCTCCTTCTTGGCCTCCAATCATAGATTCAATGTTGCCTTAGACTTAGGAGTTCTGGCCACAGGCAAATATGACAGTGACCTCAATCTCCATCGATCGAATTCAGGATTTCGTAGGTCTTGATTCTAGCCGTATTCTGACCCCAGAACCACACCACAAGGCTAAGCAATCAAGCTTCCTGCTTTATGAACTAATTATATCTATATTTATATGTACATGCACATATACACACACATGCACCTCTACGTACACACGTTTAAAATTTTTTCATTTTATCCTTCTTGTATTCTAGGCTTGTTTTGCAATTGTAAAGCGAATGGGTGGCGAAGCATTTGTGATAGAAAAGAAAAAAGAATGCTGCTGAAACCAATTTGAACTGCTTTAGCCCAAAAGGAGTAGCATAGCTTATCCTTTGTCCAGATATCCTTTTCTTTATACAAAGTATGTTGGTTGAACTTCGGTGCAGGATTTGAATGCTCAAGAGATTGTATTGGAGCAAAGCAGTGAACCCAAAATGTAGTGGAAATTCTCTCCACGAGAAATGTCCCTCTGTGCTGGGGGGCCAGGGCATGAAAGGCGGAATGGTAAGGAAAAAAAGAATGGGAAGGAGAGGTGCTTTCTGGAACTCTAAGGAAGCATTTAGCCAGTGGGAAATTTCTTTTTTTTTTTTTAATGTTTATTTATTTATTTTTAGAAAGTGAGTGTGAGTGGGGAAGGGGCAGAGAGAGAGGGAGAGAGAGAATCCCAAGCAGACTTCATGCTGTCAGTGCAGAGCCAGACATGGGACTTGATCCCATAAACCAGGAGATCGTGACCTGAGCTGAAATCAAGAGTTGGATGCTTGACTGCCTGAACACCCAGGCACCCGGAGAAATTTCTACTAGTGGTGATGACTGGAAGAAATTACGAAGGCTAGGAATGTCTAACATTTAATTTTAAGTTGCTACTTCGTGGTGTTACCATTTAAAGAGGCAGGGCTCCCTATCTGCGTTGTCATGGGGACGGAGAACAGAGAGCAAGCAGGGAGGCCATTCTACTTCCTGAGAAATAATGACCTTGGCTTTATTGACCGAAGCTCTTGTTGTCCCCTTCGTTGAACATTACAAGGATTTCCTATATTAGCTGAGAAGGCTTGTATTTGAGTCAACAGTATTCCCAAATACTTTTATTTGATCCCCAAATGGCTCACCTGAGAGCAGAAAGGTTTTACCTGAGTTCATCCCCCACACCAGCCAGGCCCTGCAGGCTACAGGGCCTGGAGCATCACAGTAAATGACATAGGGTTGTGGAATCTTCCAGGCGCTATGATCCTAATGTCTACCTGCCTATCTGCAAGCTGCTCTTGGGCCATGGGGGCTTTCCGGGCACGAAGGTCTTGGCTTGGACAGACTGGTCCTTGGGCTCTGTTCTCTTGCTTGCCTGATATTTGGTCTTCATACCTTGCCTGGTTTAAGCTCTAGTGTTTTCATCTACACGCACATTTGTTTCTAGATTAATAGGTGCTAGCTTATGTTCTCACAACAAACATTTCGCCTGTGCCCATAGCTGGAGGATAACCTCCTAAATTTTCAGCTTTAGCCTTCCCCAGAAGGTCTATCAGAGGCTTCGTCCTAATTAGTACCTAATGTGGGACTCAAACCAAACAAGCTGGGCTCACAAGACACGGCCCGCTCCGAGTAAGCTGCGATTTAGCTTAGGTACACCTAGCTTCTTTGTCGCACTATCGACTGTCCCCTAGTGCCTTGTGCATAAAATGCACTCAATATACATTTCTGAATAAATGGATGAATGTTTTATTCTGATGGGAAAACAAAGGAGAGAAGAGAAATGGCAGAGGCATTCGCGTTGAAAAGGCATGCTATTAAAGCTAAATGTATTCATTTGTCTTTTTGCCTAATAGGCAATAAAAGATTGCCCTGTTAGAAGAGAAACTCAAGGCTGGATGAGATGCCGAAGGGGCTTTTGTACGAAGTTTCCTGATATCCTTAAGCTTGTCGTAGTTCCCCCTGGAGCATCTTTCTTAAAGTTCAAAGACATCAATTACAGATGCAGGGGGAAAAACACAAAAAGGGAAACAGAAACATAAGCAGAGTTGTATTCAGCAGGAATTAAGTACATGTGGAAATTCATCAGTGAAGTACTTGACTTTTCCACAGATTTGTATTTCCGTAAGTCACACTGTAAATGAATCATCAGACATACAGGACAGAGATCTTAGATTCTGAAACAAACAAGCAACCAAAGAACCGGGGTTTGGGATTTTGTTCACTCTCTATAAATTATATAATTTTAAGCAGTCACCAGCCCCTTCAAGTTTCAGCTGCCTTATCTGGATATTGGAAATAACATTTGTTGCTCCCCTTGCTTCCAGGATTCTCTCAAAGATCAAGACCAAGATGAAGAGAATATCTTATCAACAAATACATTCCTTTAATGGAGTTGGTTTTTGGCTCAAAATGGAGTGAAGGGTGGTCCCTCCCCAAATCTGGAGGGATCATGGGACGAGGATAGTAGGTCCTGCACAGAAAATAAAATTAAAAGAACCATGGTTGGTCGCATGTCGATGAACGTCCTCATAGAGATGGTTGTTTCTACTTGAGTAAAGACAGCACACTAAGGAAAGACTATCCACGCGTCATTTTACACACACAGCAGATGGGTGATTCTGTGTCCTAACTTTTCTAAACCTCAGTTTCCACACATGTAAAATGACAAAAATACCAATTCATATGTATGTTTTCTGTTCAATGTGTCTCGTCTGCCTGCCAGGCACTTTTTGGGATTTTTCAAGGAAATCTTTGGAACTTTGGTTTGCTTTTCTTTTGGCAAAGATACGTGCATTAAGATGTGTTTGTCTGTTAGTTTGTTTCCATCCAATCCTTTTACAAGATACTGTGCCTGTGTGACATTCTTGGGATATTTTCCCAGTCCTGCCCCCTTGGGTCCTTCGACCTCTGAGATTCTCCTAAGACACGGGGAGGCTGAATACTCCTAAAGCTTTTGTTCTTTGCCCTGTTGGGTCTTTCTTTCCCAGAGCTCACACCAGAGCGCAGTTCTAAGCATGAGTTTACTTTTTCCTCATCTTTATTTATCTTTCCCAAGATTTTCTAGCAAAGATGCTCTTTGTGCCTCTGCTACCCCCGCATCAGCCACGCCATAACTGACAGCTGAAACACAAGTTTCTCAATCGGAACAGAAATGTTGAGGATACCGCAAGACCATGTTGAAATAAATTGGTATAGACTAGAACTTTGTGGAAGAGAAACTCGCATGTTTAGAAAGTTCGTTATATTCGGCTTGCCTGCCACTGTATATTCTAGAAAATACAGGCCATCAGGTGGAAATCGTGGTGCCTGAGGGGTGTCAGCTGCATGAAACTCAACATGCCAAGGAGGGAAGAACCTGCCTCTTTTCTTTCTCAGCTTCCCTCCACCTTCCTGCTCTTCACTGCTCTTCGCTTCACCCCATGTGAAAAAAAAAATCTGATCCACTTTCTTAGAGCTCTGATCTCACTTCAAAGTTCATTTTAAACCCTATTTTCACCATGACAATTTCCTATGGACTCGGCCAAATTAGTGACAAAGATTATTTCAACATTTTTTTGGCTGCAATGGGGTAGCCAGTGTTCGTTCAGTGTCTAGACAAATTTCACTCAAATTTGGAAGGCTAAGAGAAGACATCCACGCAGGTGGAATGTCTCTGCAACTTTGTGATTGTTTTGAGATACTTCAGCTATTCCTGGAGTTAAATGCCTGAACGATGGGGGAGGGCAACTCAAGCTTCTCGCTTCTCCTTTTACTCAATGTTGGGCATTAATCAGCCACCAAAGCTCTAAATGTATAGCCCAGGTGCACACGCGCGCGCGCACACACACACACACACACACTCATTCTCACTTACATGAATAATTACAACAAACAGATTTCCTTTCAAAGTAACCAAATTTTGACTTAAAAAAAAAAAAAGAAACCAACATCTAACAAATGATTAAACTGGACTTAATCATTCACACTACAACATTACCAAGTCCCTTTTTTTGGGGGGGGGAGGGGGGGCTTTAGAGAAGAACTCAGACCTGAGATCTTTTAAACTCCCACCAGGCATTAGAAGTAAGTCACATATAATCTGATGATCTAATATTAGACAGCGATGGGTCTTACATAAGAACCGAAACAAAGGTAGAGCCGAAACGATTTCATGTGAATGTGAGGGGGTTGGAAATATTTTTAAAAGAATGTCTCTCCTTGTTGCATGCATAGTGAGAGAAGCTGCCGAAATGTGGGCAAAACGAGAGAATTATGCAATGGGAGGAAAGAAATCAAAACATGGACCATAATTTTGACTCTATTGTTATGAGGGTTTTTTTTTTTAATTTGAATTAATAATAAAATTGAGCAGGTGGAATGAGTCAGTTGATGACTCAGGAAGGCCCATCGGAAACTTAAAACTGTTAAGTAAAACACTCTTTCCTTACCATGAATTTCAGTTTCTTTAAATGGTCTTTTAACAGAAAACTTAATCTGAAAGATCTCTGCACCGGGGTTAGCTGCCAGGCCCTACCCCCCACATGACTCTAAACCTTCACCAAAAGGATAGATTGCTAGGACAGATTGTTCACTTAAT
The DNA here is from genome assembly GCF_018350215.1 of Panthera leo. Lineage (NCBI taxonomy): Eukaryota > Metazoa > Chordata > Mammalia > Carnivora > Felidae > Panthera > Panthera leo. The sequence goes on along the minus strand of NC_056683.1, from coordinate 139,774,618 downwards.
ATCTTTCACATTCAGGAAAGCAAAGAATTGTTTTTTACTGTATTGTATTGTATCGTATTTTATTTTCTTTTTGAAGTATAATTATCATACAGTGTTGTATTAGCTTCAGGTGTACAATATAGTGATTCAACATTTCTTTACATTACTTAGTGCTCATTTTGATAAGTGTAGTCACCATTTGTCCCCAAACAACATTATTACAATCTTCCTGACTATAATCCCTAAGTTGTACTTTTCTCTGTAAGAGAAGTGTGTAACAGAAGTTTGTCCCGTTTAATGCCCTTTATCTATTTCACACCCCCACCTCCCCTCTGGTAATCACCAGTTTGTTCTTTGTACTTGAGTGTTTGTCTCTTTTTTTCTTTATTCATCCATTTGTTTTGTTTCGTAAACTCTACGTGCGAACGAAATTATATGGTATGTGTGTTTCTCTCTGACTTACTTCCCTTAGCATTATACTCTCTAGGTCCATCCATGTTGCTGCAAATGGCAAGAGTTCATTCTTTTTTATGGCTGAGTAATATTCCATTTTTCTCTCTCCATTTATCTCTCCATTCTTTTAAAAATTTTTTTAGGTTTATTTATTTTTGAGAGACAGAGAGAGAGAGAGAGAGAGCATGAGTGGGGGAAGGGCAGAGAGAGAGGGAGACACAGAATCTGAAGCAGGCTCCAGGCTCTGAGCTGTTAGCACAGAGCCCAACACGGGGCTTGAACCCATAAGCCATGAGATCATGACGTGAGCCACCCAGGTGCCCCACATCTATCCATTCTTCATCCGTTCATCTATTGAAGAACACTTGGGTTGCTTCCATATCTTGGCTATCATAAATAATGCTCACTAAACATAAGGGCACATGTATATTTTCAAATTAGCGTTTTCGTTTTCTTGGGGTAAATAGCCAGTGGTAGAATTCCTGTATCATATGGTAGTTCTATTTTTAATTTATTGAGGAACCTCCACACTGTTTTCCACAGTGGCTGCACCAGTTTACATTCCCAGCAACGGTGCACGAAGGTTCCTTTTTCTCTACATCCTCACCAACGCTTAGTATTTCTTGCCTTTTTATTTCAGCCGTTCTGACGGATGTAATGTGATATCTCGCTATGGTTTTGGAAAGCAAATATTTTTAAGGTGTAAGAGAAGGGGATGGTAGTTCTAGCGGTGGGGGATACGATCAAGGAAATTGTCTATATTTTGTGTCTTAAGAGAAGGAAAGCGACCTTAGTTCACGTCCTACTCTTCCTCGTGCCTTGGGGTCGTTTTCTGACTTGACCCCCTGCCAGGATCTCTCTAGCGTTTTCACCGCACTGTCACAATAGCTCTCTTTCTAAGTTGCACTGGTAATCCTGATGAGTATCTCATGGATATCACTCACTAACCCTCCCCATGGCCACCCCAGGTCCTTGCCACAGTGACCTCTTTGTCCTGGTATACCTTTTTGCCTAGTCAGGAACACCTTCCCTTTATTCTTCACTTATCTGCACTTCCTCCTCCTGTTTTTCACGTTTACTTATTAATTTTAAGAGAGAGAGAGAGAGAGAGAAAGAGTGAGAGCAGAGGAGGAACAGAGAGAGAGGAGAGAGAGAATCCTAGGCAGGCTCCACGCTTACAGTGGAGGCTCACACAGAACCCTTGACACGGGGCTCCACATGGGACTTGATCTCAGGAACTGTGAGATCATGACCTGAGCTGAAATAAAGAGTGAGACGCTTTACCGAATGAGTCACCCAGGCATCCCTTCACTTATCTGTACTTTCAAATGCTGTCTCCTTGAGGCCTCCTCTAGTCTCACGTGTTATATGTCATTCATTGCACTTTGCTCTGTTCTCACAGTGCTTTGTATTTATCTCAGCGAGCACAATATGTTGTTCTGTAATCATCCGCATGTTTGTTCCACTTCGAGGCTCCGTTTCTGGCCACTACAGATGGAACCTTTCGTCTTTGGTGACCTTTATATTAGCTGGGCCATACCGGTTTCAGATGAGGCCAGGTAAACAGCTCGATATGCATTTTTCTGGCTGACGAAGAACCATAGCTTTCCTGACTGGGTCTCTTCTTGACATTTCTGGGGCATCCAGAGGTATATTCTGTGCGAGGACACCATGCAGTCACGTCTTCCTGCTGGTGGCCTTCTGCAGACAATACCATTGCATTGGGTGTTGTATCTGGGGCTCGGAATCTTCAAGTCCCTCAAATGTTTGCATTATCCACCGCTGAACTTTCCAGAAGGTTGTCGCGTTTGCGTAGCAATGGGGACAATGTTTGTTTTTTTTTCTTCTCAAGGGCCAACCCTTGATCAATGGGCCCAGGCAGAGAATCAGACATCTGATTCTTTTTATTCTTTTGTCTTCAAATCAACTCCTGTCCAGAGACTCAGGAGGGGCCACTCACCAACTGGTTTATCAAATTCAACCAAGGTGTGTATCCAATTTTCATCTCAGCTGGGACACTTCAGAACATTTTATTTCTTTCCATCACCTAGGCAATGACATTTAGTAGGCGCTTTTCCAGGTGTTCCCAAGAGTCTCTGAGGAAGGTCTTCATGTTTCCCTGCTATCACCGACCAGCTCGGCCTGCCATTTAGCACCCAACCCCGCTCTGTTTTTCTTCATGCTGGTCATATTCCAAAACTTTATCTCTGAATCCCTGGCTGAACCATACTTCTGGTACATTGAAATAAAAGTTTGGAGACCACCTGTAGACAATGTTACAAAGCAGGAAGCAGAAATCTTAAAACTGGACACTGGAAATGGTCGCCTCCTAAGGGCCTCTCCAACCTGCTTCAATGAACTCTTCTGAGACCCTCAGGAAAGAAAATATTTCGTTCTAAATAAAAACCACGTACATTATGGTGCCTTTTTTGGGACATTATTAAAATTTAGCTCTTCGTTGACATCTCAGCTCCCCATTCTAAGAAAGGATGTTTATTTATTTATTTTTTTTAATATATGAAATTTATTGTCAAATTGGTTTCCATACAACACCCAGTGCTCATCCCAAAAGGTGCCCTCCTCAATACCCATCACCCACCCTCCCCTCCCTCCCACCCCCCATCAACCCTCAGTTTGTTCTCAGTTTTTAACAGTCTCTTATGCTTTGGCTCTCTCCCACTCTAACCTCTTTTTTTTTTTTCCTTCCCCTCCCCCATGGGCTTCTGTTACGTTTCTCAGGATCCACATAAGAGTGAAACCATATGGTATCTGTCTTTCTCTGTATGGCTTATTTCACTTAGCATTGCACTCTCCAGTTCCATCCACGTTGCTACAAAAGGGCATATTTCATTTTTTCTCATTGCCACGTAGTATTCCATTGTGTATATAAACCACAATTTCTTTATCCATTCATCAGTTGATGGACACTTAGGCTCTTTCCATAATTTGGCTATTGTTGAGAGTGCTGCTATAAACATTGGGGTACAAGTGCCCCTATGCATCAGTACTCCTGTATCCCTTGGATAAATTCCTAGCAGTGCTATTGCTGGGTCATAGGGTAGGTCTATTTTTAATTTTCTGAGGAACCTCCACACTGCTTTCCAGAGCGGCTGCACCAATTTGCATTCCCACCAACAGTGCAAGAAGGTTCCCGTTTCTCCACATCCTCGCCAGCATCTATAGTCTCCTGATTTGTTCATTTTGGCCACTCTGACTGGCATGAGGTGATATCTGAGTGTGGTTTTGATTTGTATTTCCCTGATAAGGAGCGACGTTGAACATCTTTTCATGTGCCTGTTGGCCATCCGGATGTCTTCTTTAGAGAAGTGTCTATTCATGTTTTCTGCCCATTTCTTCACTGGGTCATTTGTTTTTCGGGTGTGGAGTTTGGTGAGCTCTTTATAGATTTTGGATACTAGCCCTTTGAAGGACGTTTATTTTGAAATAATTGAGGGGAATCCCTAACGTGCTCTCACAGGAACACAGGGATATTCTGTTTCCACGTCCCAATCTCCCTTTAAGCATATGCTTTCAGTCCTCAAATTTTCAACACCTACTGTGGGGTTTATACTCACATTACTGCTGGCTCCCTGCCTCCCTTTGACTGACTGAGTGTGATGATCCTTAGTTATGACAGTGACCCACCTGTGACGTGATGCTATGTTTGAGAAATGCTAGCCTGAACAGATGGTAGAGACTTCACCTCGGTCACCACCATGCACACTTTGAACGTGGGGTGGACAGATTTTGGACAGTAAAATAACAGATGATATTAGTAATATTATCTTTATCAACCGCTTACTGTGGCCTGGTTAAAGAAGTGTGGATGCGTTGGTGCAGAAGTTTCCAAACTACGCTCTCAGAGTTCCTCGGGGTGTCTCATGTGTTGTCAAGGAGTATACGATGGTTCCTGATCCCCCCACCTGCTCTGCTCACAGCAGATCACGTTTTCTCTGCTTTATGCATCAGACTACCTTGTACAGTTCTGTACTGTACAAAAAGCACCTACTGCCAAGAGATAAGATAAATTGAAAGTACTTGGTGGAGGACAAATCCATGGCTCCTACTAGAACAGCCTCCAATATATGTTCCCCTAAATGTGGATAAATACTACTAGTATTAAAGCATTGGAAGTATAACAGATTAAATTAACCACTTTTACACGTTGTGGGTCAGAACAGAGGAAATAGGTTATTGCATCTTTCCTTGGCAGCAAAGCCCTTTTCCCAACATTTATTTGAGAATTTGCAACTCTGGGAAAGCATGGGGATTTGAGGACAAGGAGATTTAGGACACGCTAATCTACCGAGATGCTCCAGTGACCTAAAGAAGACCGAGTGCTTCCCCAAATACTTATTGTACAGGATGAAACATAGACATTGAGGATGAATTGGGTGCATTAAACTGTACTTTAAGTTAGGCATGTATAAACAAGATCATTTTTCTCTTTCTGAAAAATACATGGTGGCTGAGCCTCAGTACGGAGGTTTTAAACACATCAGTATATCTGGATTTTAGCAAGGCCGTTGGAGAAGCCCCTCAGCACAGTCAGGCTCCCCTTTCTCAACCTTGATTGACCGCCACTTTCTCCTTCCTCGTGAATGCCGTTTCTCGCCCTCAGCTTTCTCCACATACCTCCTTGTGTGTCCTTTTGTTCTCAGCAGATGCCCTAAGCCGCTGCCCTGGTCTTGTCCCTCTGAGATGGAGCCTCGAAGAGGGATCCAGTTCTGGATCTTGTTTGCCTGGGGCAGAGCTGGTTACTGAGATGTGGAACTTCAGGGCTAAAACCAGGAAGGGCCCGGAAAACAAGGAGTTGGTTCTCTCACCAATGCCATTACCTCTTTTCTCATCATTGGCTCAACTTAGTCCCTTCAAGGCTGTCTTTGGGGCACCTGACTGGCTCAGTCTGTAGAACGTGTGCCTCTTGATCTTGGGGTCATGAGTTCAAGCCCCACGTTGGGCGTAGAGGTTATTAAAAAAGAAAAGAAAGAAAAAAGGAAAGGAAAGGAAAGGAAAGGAAAGGAAAGGAAAGGAAAGAAATACTTCCGTCTTTGACTCAAGAAACTGCTTTGTAGTAAGTAAATCACTGAAGCAGATCCCCCCAGCGACCCATAGGGACTCTTCAGCTCGTGCATGGCTCTCCCTCACAATGTCCCACTGCCCACCATTCCTATTTCTCCATCTTGCCTTTGCTGAGACCTGTTAGGTCTGCAACTCCAGACTAAATTCTTCTGCCCCCGCTCTTTCATTGTGGCCAGTAATTTTCTGGCTGCAGCTTCTTGTATAACGACCCTTATTTTGGCAAGTTCTGGTTCATCACTCCCATCCTGATGCCCTGGCGGCTGCCCCTCTGGACATAGATAGGTATGCCATCCATCTCCGGCCCGTGAACGACTTGATATCAGGGACGAATTAAAATATCATAATAACCTTTAAGTTCAAATTCAATCCAATCCTTCTGCCCTTAGCAAGAACAAAGGTCCAGGCGATCTTGGAACCCTACCTAAATCATCATGGAAGGAAACGATGTCCGGGAAAGTTAAAAGTATTCTGACCCTGGTAAGCTGTCTTGGCTAGCTTCGGTAACCTGGAGGTCACTCTCCAGTCAGGCAACAGGAAGTGGTGTAGGTTTTTCTCTCTGAATGCACCGAGCTGCACATGAGCAGGCAATCCAGGAGGGTGTTCCTGGCCGAGCAGAAAGGTGCGTGGCTCCTGAGGCGGAGTGTGCTAGAGTGTTAGAGGCCAGTGTGGCTGGAGCAGAGTGAGGACAGGGGAATGGAGAGAACGGGGGCTCCTCTGTTGTCCTGCCTGCCTGCAAAATGACCCAGCAAGCCCCCGGCCCTTCCAGTTTGGGAAATGCTGCCGATGCCTTCTTCCTGGGCATGTCCCTCGACCCACTGTGGGCCACCCAGCTCTAACCTGGCAATGGTGACCTGGGCTTGAATCCTAGTCTTGTCCCTAACTCACATGGGCCATGGGACCTCTTCTGGCTTAGATGTTGTCGTCATATGATAGAAGGAGGGAAAACTGGACTTGTGCAGCTGTTTTCCACACAGAAGTTCAAGTGTTCCATTAGAAGCACACGTTCGTGTGATAGGATTTATTTCAGATGCTAATAGGCCCTTCCCTAAAGAATTTGTTATGAAAGTCCTTTACACTTACAGCACATAAGTGAAAAACAAAAGCAAGGGCTTTGTCGCTACAATTAAATATTTTAAGTTTTAGTATCATTATTACTACGATTGTTATTTTATTGTTGGCAAATTTACAGGCACAGATCGATGGGATGGGAAGAAAAAGCAGAGTTGAAGGAAATTCAATTAGACTATCCTTTTCCCATCCCATCGCTAGACACCTTCAAAACCGTTCGCCCTTTTGTTTTAACCTCAAAATCGGTGAGAAAAGGTAAAGGAAATAACAGCAGTGGCTTTGACAGCTAAGGAAACTGAGAGTGAGTGGGTTTGAGGCCATCACTCAACCAGTTAATGGCAGAAACAGTATTAGAACCGGCGTCTCTTGGGTCTGAGTCTTATAACATTTTCCCACCAGATCTCTGGTCAGTGAGACCCACAGAGACATTTAGTGATAACTTGTGAGGAAGCTGATCGAGTCAACCTGCTTCTGGCCTGCTTTGATTCGAGACCGCGTTGCCTCTTCCTACAACGCACGTCCCTCCATCGCGATTCACCTCTGTTTATTCGGAACACCCGGGTTTAACACAGTCCGGTGGGGAAACGTGAAGGTAAAGCGTCGTGAGTGCCGCAAATGAGACGCGATTGGGTGCACGGGACACAGCTGGGTGAATGCATACCAACTGTGGTTTGGGAGAGCGGGAAGGTTTCACAGAGAAGATGACATTTCCGTTGTCTTCGAGGAGGTGAGTGGGAGTTTGCCAAACACAGAAAAGAGCAAATGGCATCCGGGCAGACTCATTACATACAAAAGCATGTTTATGGGAAAGCACACAGCACATATGGATCAGCAGTAATCCACCATGGTTACAGCCAAGAGTAAGTTAAGGGTGGAAGGCGGATGAGGCTTGAGAAAGCAACTTGAGAGAAATGTCGCATGTTCAATTTCATATATTTATCATCTTAACATCTAGGAGAAGACTCAGCGAGAAAAATGTCACTTATGGGTAGGAAATCGGGTGTCATGGTGTCCTCTTCCTTCTTCTTGGGCTGTGACATGAACTTGAGGAAGCTCTGAATTCCTGCCCTGCCGTCGCTCTGGCATCCCTTCTGGCCTCTGTTCAGCAGGGCCCCACCCAGTGCATGGTTTTCTTCTGCTTTCCCCCTCCCTGCTTCTCTGATGGAAGGTCTTCCTTCTTGAGAAAACGGACTCCTTGGATACAAGACAGATACGCACTTACTTCTATGTAAGTTCCTTCGCCTGCCAAAACCCAGGAGGGAGCGTCAGGCCTGATGGCGGCCTTTCCTCAAGGGGACTTGCCGTGCACTCGAAGGAAGGCCCAAGGGAGACCTTTACCGGGGTGGCGGGGGGGGGGCAGCACGAATCTGGCCCAACACACCCCCCTCTTCCTGGTGCAAGGAGCTCTGGCAGCATGTTTCTGACTGTTAATTTCTGGACCAAGAAAATACACTTGACTCCTGGATCCAGAAAATACTCTTCCAAGTTGAAAAAAAAAAAAAAAAAAAAGTAATCGTTCTTTTTTAAATGGGGTAACATCTCTGGAAGACATCGTTCCCAAAATAAGATCCTCCAATTTGGAAAAATCTAGCTGAAATAAATGAAAATAACAGATGGAAGAGAAATAACAGAAGCTATCCAAAGAACAGCAAGAGATATGAAGTGGGGAATCATCTGTCTAGAAAATGGTACTCAGTTGTACTTTTGAAATTAAAGGTACATTGACTCCAGAAGAGATTGCGATTTTTCTCTTGACAGTTCCCCTTTGCACATTATGTCCTTTCTGGGCCACAGTCAGTGCCTAGGAGGTAGAGTTTGCTTTTCCATTCCTGTTTCTCCCATTTGTGCAGTTTCCATCTGTTCAAGGGTGTTAAGATCAACTGTTCTGGTCTCCTGGATAAAGGTTTGGGCTCTTGGCAGAGCGCTGGATAAATACAGAGTCATGCTATTAGCATAGGGATGTTTAATAACAGATTATTTACGTCCTCTTTGGCTTGTCTGAGTGCAACTGTGGGCAATCCAGGGCTCCTCGGCAGCTTGTGTGGTGCCCGTGACTGCAGGGCTGGGCCTCCGCTCCTCAGCTAAGCCACGGGAGGCCCGCGGATGGCGACAGCCAGCCTCCCCCGGATCTCCCGGAGCACACGGTTCTGCTACCTCAGTGACAATGGAGCCTGTGGGTTACGTAATTCATTATTCCGCTCCTGTCCCTCTTATAACTGTGAGCCCTGGCACATTGCTGAATTTCTCGGTCTCCTTCATCCTCCCAACCTCTTTCCTGATGTTCCCCTGATAGCTTGGAGGGATCCATCCACCATGAGGTGGTCGATTGGGCCTTGGCCCCGGCCGTGGGCACCCTGTCCAGCTGCCAGCCCCTCTCTCGGGTGGCCAAGAGGGCTTTATACAAGGAAGAAGATGGAAGCTTTGGTCAAACAGTTTATGTCTCCAGTCCAGTTTCTATCTCTAATCCCTAGCCTGTTTGTCTGGTCTAGTGAATGGAGTGACTCACTTTGTTTCAAGTTTGGGTAGAGCGAGTCATGAGCCACTAGCAGGGACTCCTCTCCGCCCTGACGCCGTCCATCCTCCTCTTCCCTAGCTCTTTGTCCCTCCAGAGTTGAAGGCACAGCCTGGGCAGAGGCATTCCTGGCCTGAAATCTCATCCTCTAAATGTCCCTGCCAAAGGATGAGAGGTGAGGAGAGAGACAGAGAGAGAGAGAAGATGGGGGAGAGGAGAGAGACAGAGAGATGAAGAGAGACACCAGGAGAGACAGAGGAAGGGGAAGGAGGTGAGGAAAGAGGGAGACATGGAGATGAAGAGACACACACACACACACACACACACACACACACAGAGACAAAGGGAGGAGGAGAAGGTGGAAGAGAGAGAGGAGATACAGAGAGACAGAGTGACACAGAAAGAGAGACAGAGAGAGACTGAGAGAGAGGAAGGGGGCGAGGAGGGAGACGAGAGACAGAGCGATCTAGAGAGACACACACAGAGACGAAGAGAAAGACAGAGAGAGAGGAGGAGGGTGAGGAGAGAGAGAGAGCTAGAGTGAGAGAGAGAGAGAGAGAGAGGTGTAAGAACCACGTCGCCAGCCTGTTTCTTATGAGAACGTATCCCTTAACCATTCCTAGACTTAGAATGTGCTACAAAACCTGCAGTTTGTGTCTCCTGGAGGGAAGAATCTGCATGTAAGCCCCACTGCATCCTTGAGAAAGCTGAGAAGATGCGGTAAGAGAGACCGGGCTGAAGGTCGCGTGGCCACTTACTCCCTAATTCACGGCAGTTTTTACCAACAGGTGGTCAAGCACCTGGACAGTTTTCAATGGGGCACCGGAGCGTCTCCCTGAGAGTTTCAGTGGGAGCCACGCCAGGGCTGGGAGGGCTCGAGCAACAATACACCACAGACTCTCTAACTCTTCCCCAAGCCCTCCTTCCACATTTTCGTCATGTCTCAGGACCACAAGTGACGTTGGGGGGTACATCCTACTTCTCCGGCGTCAAAGACGGGGACCTCGAGGCTGTGCTCCCCAGTTAATGGCCGAGGCAGGAAAAAAAAAAATCACGCGTTGGTCGGCTCTCTGCAGCACCCTGCTCTTTCTGCCACACCCCTCCCTCTTGGTCATACGCAAGCAGGTGGAGGTGGAGGCCCCAGCGCGAAGAGGGAGGAGGGTGCCGATACAAAGGGAAGCAAGTGGTGAAATGGAGCCCAGAAGAACAAGAGACAGTGGACGTCCCATTGGAGATTCCCAAACAGAGAAGCTGCCGTAAGAAGAGTTTGGCTTCGAGGGTGAACATTAGGCCAAAGCAACACACCTGCTTGTGATCAAAGCCTCCCAGGTCATTGCTTTGCTTTCTTTCTTTACCCACCCCCACCCCCCCTCCCCAGCTGCTAGAAAAGAGCACGTTCTTTCCTTGTAATCCGTGTCTCTGGAACTTGACATCATTCCCTTGCCTTCTTTGGCAACATAAATCCAATAAAGATGGTGGGGGGCGGTGGGGGGCAGGGGAACAAATCTTTTTCCTGAAATGAGATGGGAAAGATTTTTGAAGAAAAGAAAACCCCTATCCCTCTGTACGAGGAAGACCCTCTTTGTATCTGACTCTACCATTTCTTGTTTTCCACATCATTTTTGGTCTTATTTATCAAGAGCCTCTGCATCATTAGAAAATCGTTTCCTTCCAATTCCTGGGACCCAGTCTTCCTCCTGATTAGGTCGATCCATTAGAGGCCAAATTTCTCTCCAGTCAGTGCATGGATCCCAGGTCTTTGACGCCAGACTTCTTCAAGGGACAAACATCGTTGTACTTCCCACTTCCCATCACTCCCCTGACGTATTCTTAACCCTTGAATCCTGGCTTCCGCTCCCACTACTCAATTGAAACTGCCCCCATAAGGATCACCGTCCAGCTCTTCATTGCAAACTCTGTCCTCACCCTCCTAAACTCCCTGCCACACTATCACTTCTTAAAACTCTCTTCCCTCTTTACGAAGCTGCTCTCTCTTCTCTGCCTCCTGCCCTAGAAAGTTGGATATCTCGCATGTTTTTCTCTTCTTCTTTTTCTTACCCCTTGGCAATTCCGTTCATGCCTGTGATCTGACCACTTACCTCCCCGTCTCTAGGGCTAACCTTCTCCTGTGCCTGTGAGCTCTTACTTCCGACCTGCCCGGCAAACATCTCCAACAAGTTATCTTAGAAGTAGTCAAACTCCTATTTCCAACTGAGCTTGCCTACTTTTTGCTTGAATGTATCACTCCTCCCCGTTCTCTATTTCCAGGAAACTCAGGACCGTCATTGATCATACTTTTAATCCATCTTCTTTCCATTCTATTCCCATTCTCATTACCTCACTTAGCCACTTGGTACCTCTTGTCCAGATTGGTGGAGTAATGAAGCTGATGTTCTTTCCTCCACATCCCTCTGATCTCAAGCATTACCATAGGTCACACGCTACAGATGGACCTTCCAAAATCATAGCTCTGATTGTGCTACTCTTCCTGCTCAACAACTTTAAGTTATGGGTCTTTATTAACTCTCCAGGTAAACATTTTTTGCCTTAGCTTTTAATAGTCTTGATGATCTGGTCCCAACGTATATTTTTTAGTTTTATCTTTTACCACTTGGTGAAAAAGTAAAATGTGTCGTATTCCCTTTCTATGCTTTATATTTTTTCTGCCACTTTTACTCTATTTAGTCTATTCTCTCTGCATTTCCCCCCGTCATTGTATTCCCCAATCCTGTCTCACCTTTAAGGATTCTCTTTCATGAAGCCCATGCTGCTCATTTCATTCTCCTTTCCATTTTGGAATACCCATCATGGTTTACATTGACCACTCAGCATTATGACACTTCAACTTGTTTTAAAACAATGGCGTTCAAAGTTTCTCTCCCACCAAACCCCTAGGAATTAGGGACACTTGTCTTATGCATTTTTAAATCTCCTGCAGCATATAATACACAGCCTTTCTTGCATAGTAGGTGTTCTATTTGTTGCAGAAATGGAATCCATCTTGATTTTTCTTACCATACTTGGTTAGCAATCGAAATTACCTTCATCTCCTTTCTCACTCCTCCTCCTTCCCCTGCCCCATTTATATATAAAACACAGACTGCTACCATATGGTGCCTTTCTAATCACACTCTCGTGGGAGAGGAAGAGACATGTTATTACAGACTACTGATCCTTTAGCTGTATGAAATGACAATTCTAACTTAAGAGCAGATAGTTGATTTAAAGTTTTGTAGTTTTAATGTTCTTTTGTTGGACTATTTAATCTTCTTTACCAGGAAGTTGAATGATAAGCATGTGCTCTAAAGATTGCATTAATTTAACTTTACAAAGATTTTAATATGAGACATCCTTTAACAAACTGAGAAATCAAAAGCCTGTGGTGGGTAGGTATATTTCTTGAAGAGAAATTACCTTCTTTTTATTTCAGTATAATCAATGTGGTGGCAGGAAAAAAAAAAGTTAGGTGATGAGTAAAAAACCTAAAAAAAAATTCTAGGTGATGAATAAAGAATAAAAGTGGGAGAAGCCAAGAGACAAATTGTTGTACATAATAAGCAAATGGCAGACTTCTGGTACTGACCGGTGGAGTATGCTTACTAATTCTTATCTAACCCACTGATTAAAAGTTAAATCTCTGGACAGAATACAAAAGACAATTACTTGAAGACTCAGAAAAGTAAACAATAGCTGTCAGGCGGAGGAGGGAAGTTAAAACTTGAAGAACAGCCAGTACTGGTAAGTTTCCTTATTTCTTCCCTCTTTTATGTCTCAGCTTTGATTCATGGAAGGCCAATAGTCTGGAAGGTGGAACTATACAACCAGTGCAGGGAGCAAAACCCAAAAGAAAGACATCTGTCTGGTCAGAGAGCCAATGAAAGAGGCCTCTTAAAGTCAGAGGATGTAGGATATGATCCCTGTTGTTTGTTTTTTATCTCTTTTCTTTCCTCCTCATGCCTCAGCCCCAGTCATGGTGTTGCACAACTCAGATGTGATGGTGGTGGGTATCTAAATCCCAAGAGATAACCCATGTCCCTGGTCAGAGAAACTGGGAGAAAGTCCCCAGTAGCCTGAATGTGTGTGTGTGTGTGTGTGTGCGTGTGTGTGCATGTGAATCTTTGGTTTGTTCTTTCTTCATCCCAAGGGTGACTCCTACCCATCCCACCCCCAACCATAGAACAGAGCAGTGCAACACTATGAGGCATAAAACCAAAGAGAAACTCATCTTTCATCATTTTTACCAGACGAACTGGCAAAAGGGGTTTTTGGGAGTCAGAGAGTTGGGGAATCTTTGAGAAAAGACAGCTAGAGAAGAGTATCCTCTGATTTGGGGGTATGAACTAACACAAGTCCTGAAATCACACCTGAGCTTTAAGTGCAGAACAAACCCAAAGAATAGCAAAGTCTTTGACAACTAAACTGACTTTGGAACTACCACCCACACAAGATGAAAAAGAGCTTATAGTCTGAACTTGACTGAATTGACTGACTTCTCAAACAAACAAACAAACGGACCCAAACCCAACATTTTCCAGAGGATTTTTACAGGACTGGAGTCTCACAACATTATATTCAATATGTCCGTAATGCAGTACGAAATCACTGTATAGACAAAGAACCAGGAGAATATGACCAATTCTCAAGGGAAAAGATAATCTATGAACCCAAACCCAAGAAGATTCATATGTTGGAATTACCAAATAAAAATTTCAAAACAGCTTTTACGACCATGCATGAAGAGGTAAAGGCAAACACCCACGAAATGAATGGAAAGACAGACGTCCTCAGCACAAAAAGAGAAACAATTCAAAAGTAACCAAATGACAATTTCAGAATGAAAATATATAATGTCTGAAACAAACAAGTATTGTGTGGCCTCAGCAGAATGTTGGTGATAGCAGAAAAAGAATCAGTGAACATAAATAATAGAATGAAATTATCCAATCTTCAGAAGAAAGAGTGAAAAATTGAAAAGAACTGAGAAGAAGCTCAGGGCTATATAAGACAATAGCGAAACCTCTAACATTTATGTCATTGAAGGGCAGGAAAAAGAGTGCAGTAAAAGTGCAGGAAAAATATTTGAGAAAGTAATGACTGGAAACTTCCAGCTTTGAAGAAAGATATAAATTAACAGGTTAAAGTAGTTTAATATACACAAAACAAAATAAACTCAATGAAAATATAGGCCCAGACACATGGTAACCAAACTATTGAATACCAAAAATAAAGAAATAATCTTGAAAATAGCAGAGAAAAAAAGACAGGATATGTATGTTTGTGGATTTTTGTTTAGAAACCATGGAGTCCAGAAGACAGGGGAACACCCTCTTTAAAGTAGAAAGAAAAATTCTCAGCAGCTTAAGGAATTCTGCAAGGCCAAAGAAAATGCCATCATGGGGAAAAATGAACATTAAGAATGAAAAAAATAACAACAGAATTGTTAAATATTTGTGTAAATATAATAGGCTATTATTATCATTTTGAGCTTTAAAAAATATATATGAAAGTCTAGAGCAAAACCTACATTATTTATGATGTGATTTGAAATCTATGCAGCTCTAGGGGTGCCTGGGTGGCTCAGTCGGTTGAGCATCTGACTTTGGCTCAGGTCATGATCTCATGGCTCGTGGGTTTGAGCCCTGCATCGGGCTCTGTGCTGACAGCTCAGAGCCTGGAGCCTGCGTCCTGTTCTGTGTGTCTCTCTCTTTCTATCTGCCCCTCCCTGCTCACAATCTGTCAGTCTGTCTCTCAAAAATAAATAAACATTAAAAAAAATTTAAATCTGTGTAGCTGTAATAGGCATATCATAAAAGGAGGAGGAAAAGGGGACCTATATGGCTGCAAGTAATAAAATATTAACTGATATTAAATAAATATAAACTGACATAAGTAATATTAATTACTTATTTTAATGAGTAATATTAATCGCTAATATAATTAAGTGAACTATGAAGAAGCCACAAGTAAAGAAATAATGGCCGAAAATCCGGTAGATAAGTCAAAAGAAAATATTTTAAAATATTCAAATAATACGAAAGAAGGCAGGAAGAAGGTGAGCCAAGTAAAAATATCAAAGACCACTAGAGCAAAAACAAATAAGAAAACATAAGTTTGCATTAAAATATAGCAATAATTTCAGTAAATGTAAATTTTTAAATGAAGCAAATGAAAAAACAGGGATTGTTCAGTTGGAGAAAAATTCAAGACTCAAATATACCATGTGTATAACAAACCCACAATAAACACAGTTTTGTAGATAGATAAATATAATTTAAAAGATAGAAAATGACACTCCATGCGGCAACAAAATCAGAAGAAAGGTGGAGGTCCTATATTATTATCAGACTACTCAGAGTTGCAGTGAATAAAGACAAGCATTACATAATGATAGAGGGGTCAATTTATCAAAAAGGCATAGTACTTCTGAATGTGCAGGTTTATTAAACATGAAGAGAAAACTGATGGAGCTGAAACAAGTGATAGACAAATCCACAATGATAGTTGAAGACTTCAATAGCAATCTTTGAGTAATTGATAAAACAAGGAAATGTAAAGCCACAAGATTATAGAAACCTGAAAAACATGCTTATCAATTTGAACAGATATTTATAAAACAGTCCACCCAATCACCATATAATACACTTTTTTTTTAAGTACACATGGAATCTTCACCAAATTAGACCACGTTCTGGACGATAAACCTCATCTTGAAATATGTAAAAGAATTGAGATCGGACAAAGTGCATCCTTTTATTATAATAGAATGAAAATAGGTAACAACAGGGGAGATACCCTGGTATAGTCTCAAATACTTGGAAATCACACAGGACACTTGTAAATAACCCATAGGTCAAGGAGAGCCTCTTAAGGAA
Source organism: Panthera leo (assembly GCF_018350215.1). NCBI lineage: Eukaryota > Metazoa > Chordata > Mammalia > Carnivora > Felidae > Panthera > Panthera leo. The sequence continues at coordinate 139,758,652 of NC_056683.1, read as the reverse complement.
ATTCAGAACGTATGTTGAACCAAATGAAAATGAAATCACAACATGAAAATACCATTGGTGGGGTACAGCTAAAGTGGTGCTTGGTGGAAAATTCGTATCATTCAGTGCCTATCTTAGAAGAGAGATTTGAAATAAAAAAATCCAAGAGCTAAGAGTTTTTAAAAAGCAACAGACAAAACCTGGTGAAACCAAGTGGCGTAGGGGTTGAGGAACAACGGGAATTCTCATTCATTGCTGGTTACAAGGCAAAATGGTAGCGCCGCTTGGGTGAACATTCTGGCTGGTTTTACAAACTTTGACATGCATGTAACCTACAACCCAGCAATCTCGCTCCTAACTGACTCAAGGGAAACAAAAGCCTCTGTTCACACAAAAATCTATAACTGAATTTGTATCATAGCTGTATTCATAATTTATTCCCCAAACGGTAAATAGCCCAAATATCCTTCAGCTGGTTTTACTAGTTTCCAAGGGCTGCCATAACAGAATATTACAAGCTGGGTGGTGTAAGACAACAGATATTTATTTCCTCACAGTTTTGGAAGTGAGGAGTCCCATATGAAGACATTGGCAGGGCCATGTTCCCTTTGAAATCTCGAGGGGACATTCCTTCTTTGCCTCTTCTAGCTTCTGGTGGTTCCCAGCTATCCTCGGTGCTCCTTGGCTTGTGGATACATCACTCCAATCTCTGTTTCCATTTTCACATGGCTTTCTTTCTCCTGTCTCTGTATCCAACTATCTTTTTCTTTTTCTTATAAAGGTATTGTCATTGGATTCAGGCTCCACCCAAATCTGGTATGGCCTCATTTTAACTTGATTCTATCTGCCGAGACCCTATTTCCAAATAAGGTCACATTCACAAATAATGGAGATAAGGACTGGAACACATCTTTTTTGGAGAGGTAATTCCACTCACTATAATGGTGATTGGATAAAAACACTGTGGTACGTCCATCCAATGGAGTATTACTCAGAAATAAAAAGGAACAAAGTATTGGTACATGCAACAACACGGACGACTCTGAAATACATTATGTTAACGAAGAAAAACCAGATCCAAGTGGCTACATATCGCATGATTCCATTTATATGATATGCTGGAAAAAGCAAAATGAGAGAGGGAAAGAACAGATTGGTGGTTGCCATGGATCAAGGGAAGAGAGAGGGTTTGATTGCAAATGAGGCAACTTTGGGGGTGATGTCTCCTGTTTTTCGTATCCTATTTGGGGTGAAGTTGACACAACTCCGTTTGTTAAAATTCATAAACTGTAGACCAAAAATAAATTAAAAATAAAAAGTATATGAATAGAGTTTGGAAGGTATGTAAAGCCAGATGTTCAAGGAAAATCACAGATGCCGTGAGATGGGACCTGCTCTAAAGGATGAAGCCTTCGGGAAAGAGAGCAGCGGGAGAAATACATTTTTAGAAGTCTCATTGATGGAATGCAATGTGATTTCCGCCTCCATATTACCAAAAAACTTCAGTTAAGATCCGTGCTGTTCATAATTACATTTATGTTTGGTTTTGTTTTTGGAATTTGAAAACTATAGAGCCTGGGCTTAAGAACACGTGACTTTGGGCTATAAAGGTAATCAGAAGCCTGAAAGACCTGAGATCATTTTTAACGGCAACTATTTTCAAAAGCGACGCACACATTGGACGGGGGGGTGCAGAGTTAGGAACTCAAGTTCCCACGTGTAAGAGTGCAAAGTATACACCACCTGCATACACGCTTTTCAAAAATCACCTGAAGGCTTTACTTTAGACAATTGAGAAAAGAACCAAACCCCCAAATGTAAGAAAGGCAATTTCATGGTTCAAAAGAATCTGAGTTAAAGAGTGAAACTCAATCATTATAAATTTAAGGATTTATAATGTTTGAAAGTGTTTTAAAACCTTAGTGTGATTTTAAAACCTTTGAAAGAGGAGTTATATAATGTAAAATGATCACTTAGTGAAGAAAATGGGTTTCAGTTTTATGTTGAAACGTATGAATGCCCAGAGTCAGGGGGGTGGAGTGAAGTGAAGAAGTGTGGTCCTGGTAGGACGGGAGCAGAAAAAGCAGACAGACAAAACAGATTGCTCTGCCCTTGACTTTGACAACCTTACAAACAAGGGTAAGCATTTGCCTGAAGTACAGTCTCCCTTCTTCCTCGGGAAACCCCAGGTTTGTTCAGAGAGGCAAATGACCCAGATAACAATCCTCCTTGTACCAGCGTGCTTGTCGCCAGAGGTGGCCTTGTGACACACGTCTAGCCAATGAAACAGAAGAACAAGTTCACCGCAGGTTCTGGGTAAGTTTTACTACACAGATACAGCCAACTCCTTCTTTCCTGTTCTTCCTTTCTCTCCTTTTCCTCCTCCTCCATCTCCTTCCCCCTTTGTTCCTCTTTCTTCTTGTTTGGAATGTGGGTGGGAGAGCAAAGATAAAACCCTCCTCTAGGACTCTGAAGCCTCTGTGGGATGAAAGCCTTATGCTTCAGGTAACGGGACAGAGCCAGGGAGGAGTCTGGAGTCTGGATGAGCCTGGGGAGCAGCTAAACAACCTTGTACTTCAATGTTCTGACCTCCTGTTCTGTGGGAAAGCGAGTCCTGGTCTGGATGATTTTCTATTTCAGGTAAATGAAGCCAGTCCTCAACTAAAGATGTTTTTGAAAGCATAAACCTGACCACTAAGAGAATCATAAATAAAATATATTTTATATACAAAATCTCACTGTAGGGGCGCCTGGGTGGCTCAGTTGGTTACATGTCTGACTTCTGCTCAGGTCCTGATCTAGTGATTCATGAGTTCGAACCCCACATCGGGCTCCGTGCTGACAGCTCAGAGCCTGGAGCCTGTTTCAGATTCTCTCTCTGCCCTTTCCTCACTCATGCTCTCTCTCTCTCTCTCAAAAAAAAAAAAAAAAAAAAAGACATTAAAAAAAAAAAATAAGATCTCATTATAACCTGCTTACAGGAGTTGTTTGTCAAGAAAGAATCAACAAAAAAGTTAAAATTAAATGTTTGTCAAATATTTACCAGGGAAACAACAAAAGAATGAAGTATGAGGTAGCAGAATTAACATCAGACAAAATAGAAATTAAGGCAAAAGACATTTAATCAAAGACATTCTTTTATTTTGATAAAAAATGCAATGAATTATGAAAATGTCCTTTTAGGAGCCATCTGCCTTAATTGAACATATGAGTCAACATTTCTTGGAAGAAAGAAAGATAAACTGGTTAAAAGACAGTTGGGAAAGCCTTTAACACGATCTTTTAGGCCTTCAAAGATCATGGAAATAAAAAATAAATAATGGCCCAGAAAGTGTAAATAATGTACTTAATGAGATCGAAACAATCATTATATATTAAGGTGAGAATGTTCCTTTTGATGGTTGAGTACATTTCCAAAACTAAAAATTATAAAAAGTTACAAATGAATAGGTGATATCCTCTGCCCTTTATTCAAAAGCAATCAAAACCACAAAACCAGAGCTATATGGTGATCATATTCTGAACATACAGGATTGTGAAAACAGAATGTTTTAAAATGCTAAACCTTATTATCCCCAAATTTTAAATGTGCAAGATGAAATACTGCAATTTTTACTTTAGGTGAAAGTAAAGGAGATACAACTTCAAACTTCTGTATTTTATGCATTTTCTACCAGTAGGTACTATATTTATAACACAGGAAAAACAATAATTGGCAATAAAATGAGAAAACCAAACTGAATGTTCAATATGAATTAATTTTGTGTGTGTGTACATGTGTATGTATGAATTTATAGAGACAGAAGTTTAAAAAATGTGCTAACATATTAATAGTGGGTTATCTCAGAGCTATAGGACATTTCTCCAGTTTTCTACAATGAATGTCTATCATCTCTATAATTAGGGGAAAATAAATATTAATAAAAAATTAAGCACTCCTTGGAAGTTTTCCTTTTGAGATGGTATAGGGATTCAGGCTTCAGAGCATTTCCTGTTTCTGAATATATAGCAACACAAGTTCAAATATATAGATATATAGATATATAGATATAGATATAGATGTAGATACATACACACATGTATATAAAGATGTATATATCATATATATGTACATATAAATGTATATATCATATGTATATGTGTGTGTATGTGTGTATATATATATATGATTAAAAAAAATTTTTTTTAACATTTATTCATTTTTGAGAGACAGAGAGAGACAGAGCATGAGCAGGAAAGGGACCGAGAGAGGGAGACATAGAATCCGAAGCAGGCTCCAGGCTCCGAGCTGTCAGCACAGAGCCCGACGCGGGGCTCGAACTCACGAACCGCAAGATCATGACCTGAGCCGAAGTCGCACGCCCAATCGACTGAGCCACCCAGGCACCCCGATATATAATTTTTTTTAAAGGAGAATAGAAAATAAATAGCTGGACACAAAAAACAATTGTAACTTAAGATGCTGAGTGAAGTTGGGACACAGGTCTGGAAGCCAGAAGATGAACTGGTGACAGAGTTTAACTTCTGTGGGAAATATCTAAATGTGCTCCTTATGGGAAAGGCCATGTAAGCCACGCTCATTGATTAAAGTCTAGGGCGCCTCCCACCCCCATCCCCATTCCCAAGACAGGAGGCTGGACCGAAGTAGGTGGTTGGAACCTGCTGCCTAGACCTTTAGTACTAAGAAGCAGAGAAGCAGCATGACAAAAACATGTACCTATGTTCCAGGAGTGAGTCAGGTGGCCAGCCGGGCTAGAGGTCGGACCTGGGATAGCTCCGGGGTCACTATGGATTAGGAGCCTAGAAGTATCATAAGAACTCACTCGGCGGTGGTGGCTAGGGCGAGAGGGAGGCAGGAAGGAGTGATCACAGAAGTTCCAGACAGGACGGGAGGCATGGTTAATAAAAAAGGAGGAAAGGAGGAGGCAAGATAGAAAAGAGTGGGGGCGGGGGGGAGAATAATAGGCAATTTCTGACTTGAAATTCCTAGACACAGGAGGAACTGTAATGCAAAGAAAGATCCAGTAACATCAGCAATCAGAACTTGAATTCCCTCCAGACGAATCGTGCGATGGAAGTAGAGAGAAGGCCTCATAATTCACTGGAACTTCTTTAGGGAGTGATCAGTGCATGTAAAAGACATGACACCCAAACCAGCTAATCTGGTTATCAAATGGCTGGGCTGGTGAGGTATTTGGTACAGAACCGTACCACAGAAATGTAACACAGATATATATATAACATAGAGCCCTGTTATATGGCATATATGTATGTGTATGTACGTATGTGTATATTAAATTATATAATTCTCTGTATTATATATTATATACATATATACATATGTACATATATACATATATATGTATTATCTGTATTATATATATTATATATATATATCTCTATATATATACATACACATACACATATATATACAGATATATATATATATATAGCATATAGCTATGTTATATGGCATATATATATATATGGCTATGTTATATGTGTATGTATGTATGTATATATGCATATGTATGTATACACATATGGCGTATGTGTATGTGTATGTGTATATATATCTGTATATATACATACACGTATGCCATATAACATAGCCGTATATATATGGGATATGCAATCCCTCCTTCGTATATATATGGCTATGTTATCTATATAAAACAATTTATATACAATTAGATTATATATAATTATATAAATATATAAGTATATAAATATTATATAATAAATATTATATAATAGCCAATTGTATAATGCATATCATATAAAGATATAATTAAATTATATAATTAAATTATACATTCATATATAGTTATATATACTCATATATAATTAATTATATGTTTACATATAATTAAAAATTTAGAAGGCTTTGTAAGCTCTAGCACCTATTAGGTCCAGAGCAGGTAGCATCTGATCATACGCCTCAAAAAGACATTCAGGTTCCCGGAGGCGAAGATGCTTGGTGATGTAACCACAGTTTAAAATGTTAGGGGTCCCAGCATGACACCAGAGCATCTGAGTAGTAGCGCCCCCGCATTCCCGGCCGGGACCCCCGCGGGGTTCAGCCCCCTCAGAGTGGTTGCATCACAGGGTTCAGTTTGGACTCGGCAGCCCCCGCCCCCCCCCGCCCCCCGGGCTCATGCTTTCAGTTACAATCCCTCCTTTCAGAAGCTTATACCCCAGAGTCTGGCTGGGAGGGGTGTTATGGGGACATCATCTGCGCTGTCCTTCTAAGCCACTGTCCATAACACTGTCCTTTGACTTTCTTATACCCGGAGATGGCTCCCACCTCCCCAGTTAGGGGAGAATGCCTAGTTAGGATGGAATGTCCCCCTCCTTTATGAGGGCCTTCACCTAGGCGTAAGAGGGCCTACTTGTCAGTCCCAGAGTATCTTTGCTAGAATCCCCGAACAGAGCCAGGAATATAAATATCCCCCTCCCACAGTCTGACTCCATATCCCAGGGTTCAAATGGTGGATGTCAAGATACATTACACAGAGGAGTGGGTACAGTTGTTTTCTGCCTGCAGTAAGCACCAAGCAAGGGAGAAAGATTCTAATCTGCGGGAGAAAGAATTCTAGTTAGGCTGTAAGTAACAATTTCTTAGTATTGAAAATTACTAATCTTTGAAAGACCTATGAGAGATTTCTTAAAAAAGTAAACAGACTCAGCATGTGCCAGACTGTCTTCCAGGGACCGGGGATGTGAAGAGACTGTCTTCGTAGGCTCATTGCTCTGCTTGGGTGATGGTTCATCTAACACAGGGTATTTCAATCTCCTCTTACTGACGGTTGGGACCAGATAATTCCTTGTTGGTGGAGGTTATTCTGTACATTTCAGGATGTTAAGCAGTATCCTTAACTTCCACCCACTAGATGCCAATAGCAGGCTCCCTGTCCCCTGCTTTGTGACAAAAATATCTGTAGACATTGCCAAATGTCCCTTGGAGAGGGGGTGGGGGGCACAATTGCCCGAGTTTGAGAATCCCCAGTCTAAGAATGTGTTAAGATCAGTGAACCCCGATCTTTTTATTTGACATGGCGTCAGGGGAAAAATACTTCTCTTCATAATGCTTTTATATTGAACTAATCCACTAAATGGGTGAAAGAAAATGGAGAGGAGATGGTAACCGGGTGGAACCCCAGAGTTTTAATCCTGGCAGGCAGGGTTTAGTCTGTCCCTGCAATAAGGTAATGGAACTGCCGTCCCTCTCGGGGGTTAGAAAAGAAGCCTGTAGTGATCAGTCACATCCAGCGTAGCATTAAGGCCCAAGAAGGCAAGCCGTGAAAACAAGTCCTAACTGGCATAAAATAAAAGGTTTTTAACCACATGGAGCAAATCATTCTCCGGGCTGTGCCAGGAAGGAATCTGGAAGGGACACAATTATGGAGATTACAACTAGAGAGATGATTAGAGACTTGGGGAATTCTTTTTTCAAGGACTTGCTAAGGAAATAGGACTGTAATTAGGAAGGGAAGCAGAATGAAGGCTTTTTTTTTTTTTTTTTTTTCCTTTTCCTCTTTTAGGTCAACTAGAAAGCTTCGGTAAATATGTAACAAGAAGCCACGAAACTTCCAAATCAGTCGCAACATGTTCTAACTTCAAAAATCACTAATGAATACATCCTAAAGCAAAGTACTGTATCTGAAAATCAGTCTCTTGGTTACCTGTCAAGTCCAGAGCTTCAGGACTTTTAGGTATATCCTGGAATAGCAGCTGACAAGCTATTGAAATGAAAATCCTGAATAAAATTAGGACAGCCCATTAGTCCAAACGGGGCAACATGGGAAAAGATCTCATGGATTTGTGATCTATGATTTTTTTTTTTTTTATCATTGATAGTTTTCCTTTGAAAAGCATAGAAAGTATTTTTTTTTTTTTTGCATTTTTTTTTTTTGCATTTTTTGGTAAGGGGATAGAACCCAAGCTGAGATCTGAGGTTTTTATAGTTTGGCAAGTTTCAGAGATATGAAAGCAGAGATTTTGGCACTCAGGGATTGAGAGGCACATGACATCATATGGCTTAAGGGAAATAGAGAGCTAAAAACGTACATTTGGAAAATTTCAGAAGCTGGCTGCCACTGAAATCATTTTGAATTTTTTTTCCAGTAAATTTAGTTGTCACAAAAGGCGCTAGATTGACAGACCCGCAGAGGGAAACCGGGAGATGCCATGTCAGCTCCCGCCTGGGAGCGCCAGGCTGGCAGGCTTCTGGAGGCCTTGTCAGAGCTGGCCTTCCAGGGGCCACTCCCTGCGCTGGGGACACCTTGGGGGTGATTAAATGATTCAGCCACAGTCTGAGGGGCTTGTGGGGAGGAAGGAGACCCAGTTTCCACTCTCCGGTCTCAGTGAGCCCTGTGGCATCCCAAATTAGTATGGGGGTGATTTGGGGAATTGAAGCTCAAGGTAGTCGTCCGAAAGCTTCTGCATTAGTTTTCATTTCCCAAAAGAGAGTTCATGGACGGGACACCATCTTCAGTAAGTGGCGGGTCAATTCAAACATAGAGGACAAAGATGGTGTGAATGGAGGAGGGTGAAAATATTTTCCAGTAAAACCATGATTGGGGACTGACTGACCGCTTCCCTCATTCTTGAGTGAGTGAAGGGAAGCCAGTTGGGGCAAAGAAGGTGTATCCAGAGTTGTGATGGAACAAGGTTGGGAGAACGGAGATTACAGGACTTTTTTCTGTCCTCTGTCTCTCTTTTCTTTTTCCTCCCCGAGCTTGTTAATTCTCAGCGACCAGCTTAGAGTTTATGGCTTGGCAGAGAGATGGTAAATGAGAAGTTGTATAAAAACATCCTTAAATGAGAAAACACACTAAAATGGGATAAAATGAAACACAGAGGAAAGGACAGAAAATGCCCTTGGTGCTTTAAATACACACCTGCAAAAGAGAGAAACTAACAGAAGGCACCTCACAGTTAGGGTGAATGGTGCATAGTGGCTTTACGTGAGGTCTGACCCGTGTTGTGATTATATTGTGTTCGAGTCTCCAAGCCCAGCTCTGGACAGCTCACCAAGTTAACACTGGTGTCGATCAGGTTGGAGAAATAGCTCTGGGCCGTACCCTGTGCTCCTCACTATATTAATGTCCTGTCAATTTCCTACTGGATTCCAAATCTTGATTTAAAACATTTGATTTTTCTTCCTCATTGTCTGCCGTGGATCTGGATTTCCCAGAGGATTAGTGAACACTCTGGTGTTTGCCAGGACGACATCCAGAACTATGTCAAACGTTTCCCCCTGAAATCATCTGATTACAGGCTCATTTTGTGCCTCCCCTCCCCTGTCTCCTCCCTCTTCACTTGGGAGAACAGAAAAGGTCTGAGCCATGGAGCCTGTCAGCTGTCTCCCTGCTCTCCTTCCCCCAACAACCTGAAAACACCCAGGATGAATTCCATCTACCTCTGGCTCTCTGATTTACCCACTTGGTTTTTTATTTTTTATTTTTCCCTTCCTTACCTTCACTCTTTTTGCAGGTTAACCCGTGCACTCGTGGACCCTTGATCCTATCTCCTTTTGTTTCCCCAAAGTCTCTGCTACATGAATTATTCCCTCTTTTTCTTAAATCTTCGATTACTCTTTCTCTACACTGGCTCCTTCCCCCTCTGGCTATAAACATACTTAGATCTCCTTCATCTTAGGAGAAAAAGCATCTCCTACAAAAACTTCTGTGTCTCCCTCAACTATTACTCTTTTCCAACTCCCTTTAAAATAAATGCCTCTATTTCTTGACCTACGCTTGACTCATCAACCAACATGATTTGATTCTGCCCCTGCCCCACCCGCACCCCAGCCTTTTCCATAGAAATCGTCCGAGGTGATCAGCTTCTAATTGGCAAATCAAATCGGATCTTCTGCTTCCTTTTACCTGGCCTGACACCAGTACTTAATTTTCTTCCTTGAAACTCTTTTCTCCTGATTTTGCTCCCATGTCTTTGGAACGCATTCATTTGATCCTAGCTGGCTTCTTTCCTTTATCCTCTCCTTAAATATTGACTCTCCCTTGGTTCCACCTTCTCTCTTCATTCTTCAAGCTCTCTCCGGGTAGTTTTTATTTACTCCTGTGTTTTCAACCATGTCTTTCCCATGGACGACTTTAAACTCATACCTCCAGTCTTGACCTCATGCTTGAACTCTCCTCAAGTATTGCCGGTTGTTTTCTGATATTTCAAACTCAAGCTGTCAAAAACCAAATTCGTTATCTCCAGAATCTAGCCTGGCTTTTGGCGTGGGACAGTCTTGCTGAAGCAGAGGAGTTTCTGGCAGGTCGGAAGATAGTTTCCAAGCGTCTCACATCTGCATTCTTTCCTGTCCCTTGGAGAATTCAAAACCAGGCAGAGGCAAACTGCTAATTCCCATCCCGACTTATCTTCCGATCTTCCGCCGATTCTGTAGTTACCGAAAACAGCACACAAAATAATGACTTCAAACTCCTGTACAAACAGGTGTGTTGGCCAGCTTTGCAGTGGGACCAGAAGGCCTTGAAGAGCCTGACTTTTGGGCCAGTACAGAAGCTTCAGTGTTATGTCTGTGTGCCTTAATCTATTTTTGTTACTTCTCTAAAAAGAGACAATAAGCATCTCCTGGAAAGTCTAGCTCTGGAATTCTGCCGTGGATGTATTTAGATGGGCCTTGTTGTGTGTCGAGGCTCAGCTCTCCCATTCTTTTGGTACAGCATGCATTATTCAGGTTATTTGAGTCGAAGTTCGTTTTGCCTTCTGGTCGAGACTGGTAATTCAGACTTCATCCAAGATATTGGGAAACAGAGAGGAAGATGTCAGCAGGCCATACCACTGATCTCGTCACACGGATGGTTGTTCTTCTGAGTGCCTGGTTTCATGAAACCCAGAGAAGAGAGTAGTAGGAAAATATTTGGGGGTAAAAGCCATGGGGGCTCCACCTGATCTCTCTTAAAGGCCACATCTTAAGCTAGTAGCCATTTACAACAAAAGTTAGCATTAGCAATCGTTAGTTGGGCCCCTTGAAGCACTCCATACATTGCTTGGGGAGTACCTGGAAAAAAGAAGGAGCCTTGGGCCAGTAGGGAGAAAATTTCAGAATAGGAGGCACTTGGTGACACAGAGACTAACCAACCCCAGTGCACTGTTTTTAGGGTCAGCAAAACTACACCAAGATTTCTGAACCCCTTTTTGCTGGCGTGGTCTAATAATGATGAAAACACATCGGGACCAAGTTTACATAAGGATCTCAGGTTTTGAATTGGAAGCCAGTATCCACCTATGGGATGGAGACAAACATTGGAGTCGCTCTAGGAGGGCAGAGGTCTTCCTGTCTCCCAGGCAGGAAGGCAATGCAAACAAGGACAAAACATACAATGATTGGTGACATAATTCCTTTGCGTCTTTAATATTTTTATCTGGACCCCAATTTGAAGGTGTGTTTAAGGAGATCTATGGAAAGCAGATGACATGGGGGACGCTTACTGCTCTGTAGGGGCTGAGCCGAGAGGTGGAGAGAAGGGAAGATAGAGAAGGAAAAGGCGCCAGTAGGAGGGAGGCATGACTCTAGTCACAACTAGAAGACACTTCCTAATGGGACACATGGAGCCTTATTTAATTCTCCTGTGGCGTTTCAGTCTGGATGCTTTCAGGTCTTTTGAACTCGATGCTTTTCTCTTACACTGACTCAGTCGATGCAGATGAGAAAGTCTTGTGAGGCAGTAATGTCACCAAAAAAACTGTGTCCTCAGCTTTTATTGTTCTGTAAGGCATTGCAATTGACACAGCCCAATCAATAATGACTACTTTTAAGTGAGGAACCATTCTTGGAGACACTGCTGCGGCATTTCAGATTTACAGATATTTTCTCATTCAATTAAGAAGATGGAGACCATTCAACCCCTGCTGGTCAGAGAGCTGGAATTCCTGTAACACGCTTCTGCCCAACTACATTTGGCTGCAGAATGCCCCTATAAGAGAAAATTTGGGCCGTGTCCCCTGATTTGATGCCCAGTGTTTTACATATTCAAGGGAACTGTGGGGAACACAGCAGAGCACCTTTTCGGTTTACTGGGAAGAAGTCCTTCTGATCGAAGTTCTCCTTCCGACAATTTTGCTCGTATCAGGCAAAAAAGTTGTCCATTGATGATGGTCCTTAACAGTTTGTAGCTTCTTCTACAACCTAGGAGAGATGGTCGTCAAAGCTGTGCCATTCTTTAGAGCAGCGTAAGTGTCCAACGCATATATAGAAAAAGATCTGCATTCCCGGATTTGGTTTTTTGGTAGAAAGGCTCCCAGCCTATGGAGGACAGAGGAGCCTCCAATTGTAGATACGGCATTGGACCAGATGTGGAAACTCCGACAGCTGGAGGGAAGGACAACTAAGATACCCAAAGCTCACAGGTAGCAATAATTTAAACAAGCAAATCTTATTAAGGTATGGTATATGTACAATGCAGTGCATGAATACAAAGTATGTAACTTGATGAAATCCCCCGTAGACACGTATCCAAACCAAGTTGTAGAATACTGCCAGCCTTCCAGAAAGCTTAATCCTGCCTTCTGCTAGTAAATACCCTCAAAGGCTTACCATTATTTTGACTCTTATCCCCATAAACTACTTTTGGCTATTTTTGAATTCTTTTGTATTTTGCTTTTTATGCTCAGCATTCTATTGGTGAGATTCACCATAATGCTGCTTGAAGCATAAATGTATTCCTTTTTATTGCTATTTACTAGTCCATTATATGAGTATACAAAGTATATTTACCCATTCTACTGTTGATGGTCATTTGAAATGTGTCCAAGCCTTAGCTCTTATGACAAAAACTGCTGTGAATATTCTTACACCAGTCTTGTATGCTTCCAGAAAGTTTTCCCAGGTGGATATAATATTTTATATGTCTCCCAGCAATGGGGGAGAAATCCAGATATTTTACGTATTTACCAATACTTAGTATTTTTGTCTTCTAAAATTTTAGCCATCCCTGGCGAGTGCGTAGTGATTTCTCATTGTGGTTTTATTTTGGATTCTCCTGATGAATATACTATCTTGCATTGACCGTCATTTCTTGTGCTTAATCGTCACTTGGATAGCTCATTTCTAAAGTATCTGTCCAGCTGTTTTGTTCATTTTGAAAAACTGGGTCGCTTGGCTTTTCCTTCGGGTTACGGTAATGCTGTGGATATTCCAAGAGTTCTTTGTCTAGTGTATATTGCAAATAGCTCATCATAGACCATCCGTTACCTTAGAAGGGCTGCCTCTCCAGGATTCTCTCTTGCTGACACTGATGGTCATACCTAATTCCAACCTTCTAGTACTGAAGTCCAAAGGAAGCAAGGAGAACCGAGGGGGAAATGGAGATTCCCTTATCAAGCGTTATCCAGGGGGGACGTGCGTTTTGTGCACAACTATCCCTAAACCCTACGCCTCATGTTCTTTTACGTCTTGGGGTGCCTTTTACTCATGTCTGTCAGCACCCACATTATATTGTCGTCTCTTCACTGGACTGTGAGTTCCTGTAAGACAGGTTTCGTCTTCTCATCTGTGTATCCCCAACAACCAAGTCGGGGCCTGGCTATGTTCCACTTTGTCATTACTCAAAAAAAAAAAATGTATTAAGCAAATAGATGGGTGGGATGATTTTAAGCATAAGAGTGACATGACGGGGTTTGCATTTAAGTAGATAATTCTGGCAGCAGTATGGAGAGAGAGGATGAAGGTCTCAAATATTAAGTGGCAATTTTAGATCACACTTGTTTAGACAGCAAAGCCAGAGAAAGTATTCTGAACAATAACAGAAAAGGTCTGCATGTGCTTTATTTCTATAGCCAAGGGAGGCACCATCAACCCCAAAGTAATGATGATGTCAAATTTTGTTAGAGAATTTACGGAATCTGACTCAGTGATAGATGACAATACAAGACAACAGAAAAGATATGTCACAAAGCCCAAATGACAAATGTCAACTGAATGGCTGCACACGGTTAAGCGCTAAGAGTTCAGAGGACCTAGCGATTACCATGAACCACATTGATCAGGATTTTACTAGTAAGATTTTTTCCCTAAATACTAAGACATTAGCTGATACGCGTCTTTTATTATGATGATAAGTATTATCATTACAAACCTGAAACTAGAATGAGTTGAATGAGAAAATATAAACGGGGAACCTTGAAGGGAGGAGCCAGTAGAAGTTTCTAGAGCTGCAAGGGTCAGCACCACTGAACTCAGAACGGCAGTGGCTCTGTAGGTTGCTGTCGACTGCAGGCTCTTGGATGGGGGTGCTCACCCCTTCTTCAGAGTGGACTCTGCCTCTGTGTTCACACTCTGCTCTTCCAGCCACAAGTCCCCAACAAAGCTAATCTTGCACTTTTGGGAGTTTTTATAAATGTGGGGATCTAATGCTTGCAAATCCGCAGCTTACATTTTTAATTCGGAATTACCAACATTCAAAACACACAAACTTAATTTTTTAAGAGTGGCAAGTTGTTTTATTGGGGTAAAAAATGCATAACAGAATTCACCATTGGAAGCATTTTTAAGTGTACATTTGTGAAGTACATCACAGCATTGTTCAAACAAAAGGACTCCAGAGCTTTTTCATCTTCCCAGACTGACGCTTTGTCCCCAGTAGACACCCCCTTCCTCCCCTCCTCCCAGCCCTTGGCGAGCACCCTTCTGTTTTCTGTCTTTATGAATCTGACTGCTCAGGTACCTTGTAAAAGTAGAGTCACACAGTATTTGTCTTTATGTGACTGGCTCATTTCACTATTAGCATAATGTCCTCAAGACTCATCCATGTTGTAGAATGTGCCAGAATTTCCTTTATGAGGTTGAATAATATTCTATTGTCTGTACACACCACATTTTGTTTATCTGTTCATAAAGTTAAATTTATCATTCCTACTTCTCCAGAGTGAATGTGAATATTTTTAAATTTTGTTTACATGTTGTCAGAAGAAGAAATAAAGTGGGAGGGAAGGAAACTAGAATTTATTTGGAAACTGTTATGGATCCAACACTGGGCAGTACCCTTCACACATTGTGGCCATTTGTGCCTCACACCAGCCCTGTGGAGTGGGCGTTATCACAACAATAGTCAGCTAAAGGAAGTCTAGTGATTTGAACCCAAGCTTATTGTATTACAAAGATGATTAATTTTCCATGATTTTGCTGTGCATGGGGATGAAGCCCAGAGAAAGCAGACACCACAAGTTTGAAATGTGTAATGCTTATCCTTGGTTACTCCTCATACTTTCGTCATCTTTCCACTTTCAACACCCTTCCCCCAACCCCAGATAATCTGTCATCTGGGTCAACCAGGTTCTAGCTTTAAAAGGAATCGTTTTCTTTTATTTTAAAGCATGTAACTAAGTAAGGCAAACCATGATTATTTCAATAGACACTGCAAAGCATTTTAATTCTTCACATTCATTATTTAAGGAAAAAAAAAGAAACCTTAACACTTAGCTGAATGACAGTATCCAAATCCCTTGATCCTGGCTTCTTCATCTACGAAATGAGAACTAGGTCTCCAAGTCTTGGATTTCCCTTGTCTCTTGCTATTCAACCCAACACTTGATTTTTGTACATTACGTTGCCATTTGTTTCCGTCATGCTTTGCAATCCTGGAAGGTACTTCAGTGATGGGATTGCTGAATCATAGAGAAGAAAGATGTGCTTGGATGCTGGGAGTTTGCACAATGGGCTGACCACAGAAATGTCAACACTTCAACTCAGTTCTTTACTGACTGAACAGCTAAGCCACGGGGATATTGCTGACTGATAGACTAATTCAGTTTTGACCTATGAGTCTCACGGCTGACCTCAGGCCCATCCTACAGCTTTGCCCTGCCCTACGGTTTTTGTTAAATATTTGGATGAGAGGTCTGCTAGCTAAATGGTCAAGTTTGTAGATGACGCGTAACTAGAAAGGATAACAAAATTAGGAGTGCAAAACATTTTTAAAAGCCGGAAGCATGATCTGAATCTAAGAATGTTAAATAGATGTCGGGGCCAGCATTTGGATCCAAAAAAAGCCAGCTAACTGCTCAAGCACAGATACGGTAGCAGTGAATTCATCAGGACTCCTGGAAATCTAAGAGACAGAAATATAACTGTCATGGACACCAGAGAGGGAGGTTTTTGGTAAGCAAACCACAAGGGCTTAGAACTTGAGTGCTGTTAGGACTTCCTCAAGTTGCCTCATTTCTGATTCTCCTTGGGTATTTGTTTTGATGAAGGATCAAGGATATTTAACCTGGAGAAGAGGGCATTTATGGAGACATGATAACTGGCAGTCATATACCGGAGGAGGCGTCCTATGGAAACAGGACTGGACTTGCCCCATGCTACCCTAGGGATACACTCTGGGACACCAACACCACCTGGGACCTGGGGCCAGCAAACCCTACCATAAAGTGGAAAGAGCATAGCCCCGACCACTTGTTAGCTGTGTCATATTCGGTGCCTTGATCAATGTGTCTCATGGGGACATGTGAGTGTCTCATAACACTGTGTTAAAGATTCTGTGACGTAATGAATCTAACGCTGTTAATAACGTGTCTGACATGTGCATGGGGTGGCTTCATTCACGGTAGCATTAGTATTGATAGATTTTGCATGAACATAATGAAGCGATTTTCAACAAATCGAGGGATCCAACGGCAAGTGAGAGCCTTCACAGGTAGTGAGCTTCCTGCTAACTGCAGGTGTTTAAGCAAGGGCTTGAAACCCACCTGGTGGAGTACATTCAGACGCCTCCCCTGGGTATTAGACTAGGTGGCTTTCAGGGTCCTTTCTGATTTAGAAAGTCAGTGATTCTAGATCCTTATCCATTTCTTAACTCCTTAAACAATTTTTCAAATTCATATTCATAATTTATCTGTTTGCAAAAATTTAACAAGTAACAGTTTTAGCGATAATTATTGCATTTCTATATTTATAGATAACTGGCACATATGGAGGTGGAATAGCACAATTTGATATTTTCTCATGTGCCAGATTTTTTTAATAAATATAGAAAATCCTATAGTTATGAAAAACTATTTGTTAAAATTAAACGTATATGCAACTGGGCATCTGTTCTGATATACCAGATCTCTTGAGAACCGGGTTTCCTGTTGCCATTGGATGGAACCCAATATTAGCCCAGAGTTCAAGGGCCTATGTGTCAGATTGCCCAAATAAAAATTGAAAAAATTTACTAGTCGTCACATGTGATGCACTTCTGTTCATTCCGGTTGAAATTTAATTTTCTCTCTATAAAAATAAAAAAAATCCCCTCCCTGCAAAAAGCTATAGTAAGATATATATATATATATATATATATATATATATATATGATAAAAATTCTCAATGATAAAAATTCCAAGTTGATTGCATGGTACAGTGAAAAGATGGGATTTTGAGAGCCAACTAGATTTGGGCATTAATTCTGGCTCTCTTTCTTTTTACCTGTGTGATCTTGGGCTAATTATTTAACATTCTTGAGCCTTCTTTTCCCACCAGTGAAAGGTGGAGAGTGATACCTACTTTTAGGTATGTTGTAAGGGTAAAATAACATCAACATAGTTCCTTGCTTGCAGTAGACATTAAAAAAATATTGATTTTTCTCTTCGATATGTGTGAGCTTATGCATTTTGGAAATGACAATGGGGATTGTACTCATGTTGGCAATAGTTTTTAAAGTAATATCTACCATTTGTTGAGTGCTTCTTTCATGCTAGGTACTAGATTAAACATTTATAATACACACTTGTTTAATTCTATCAGCAGCTCCTTGAGATGCATGGCATCTTACAAGAGAGGGAACTATTAGAGAAGTTAGCTTCTTAAAGATCCTAAAGCTTGCAAATGGCAGAATGGGATCTCACAGCCAGTTCCAGAGCCTGATTTTTAATTTTACTCCATACTTCTTGACTAATATTCTAAAAGAATCTGGAAGAACCAAAGTAATGTTTATGGTGTTTGCATTTTCATTTCACTAAGGTGAGACGTGACGTTTTGGTTTTACGTCATTGAATTTTCACAACCCGCTATGTTTTGTGATCACAACTCCCGTAGATTTTGACAGGTGGGCATTGGATCATGATCTCCTCGCCATTACCATGGTGCTAGTGCCATTAGGCCTGTTCTTGCCACTTTTATGCCTTGTTTGTCTTATAAAACCAAACCTATGTATTTATTGTTCTCGTATTATTAATTTACATGGTGAAATATTCCAGGCAATATGATCTAGACACAATTGTGGACGACTGAGTTTTATCTCTTGTCTCCCTTCACCTGGGAAATTTCTCTTTGGGTCTGTCGTGCCCTCCACCTCCATGAACAGTCGGGTCCAGCTGCTTGCATTCCCACCGGCTTGCCTGGGGGGCAGGAGCCTCACCCCCAGCGGGCTGGGCAGAGTGCCTGGTACTTACTGCCCGATGACTGCCTATGACCCCCGAGAGCTTCCAGAGATGTTTGGAACACCTGTTCTTTCAGTTTAGAAGGACACAGCTCTTAGCTTTCACTGGATGTCAATGTTTAGTTTGTTAGCTTCCAATCGAGGCTTATTTTTGCAAAGTCAAATCTCCTTTCAGACAAATGAAGTTAAACGACTGGTGGCGAGGGAGCTGCTTGACCTTGAATTATTTTTTTCTTTTCGAAGGACAGTTGACAAAGGGGCTGAGAGATGAGATGAGATTGAACATGCTCTGGACAAACCAGAGAGAGTTTACGAGCATAAATATGCAGATCAAGGAGCAAGTAAATGTGTCAGAAACTGGTGGCTTCATCTCCAGAACCGGAACAGTCCACACCTTTTTGACGGCCATGTCTAGTGCCATACAGATTGCATGGTATGTGTTTTAAGTGGTCTTCTATATAAAATTTTTTGATATTTAACAGGTTCTCAACCCATGTTAGGTAGGTATTAGAAAAAATAAGAAGAGATTCAAGAAGGTCAAGAGTCTAATATTTTATTTAAAGTACAATTGGACCGCTTTCATTTTCTAATTTGATAAATAAATAAAGAAGATTCCCTTCTATCTGTAAAAAAAAGATGCTGCTCTCAGGTTTGATGAACTCAGACTAACCACGTTGCAAGTGTTCGGTAGCCGCATGCAGCTACTGGCTACTCTATTGGAAAGTGACGAGTGACTATTCTAATAAATTGCATTGCTAAGAAACAGCTTGAAGAGGTCAGGAGAGATTCTCAATACTGGTTGCACGTCAGAATCACTTGGAGGCACTTTAACAATATCCTGACGTCTCGGGCCCATTCCCAGAAAAATCTCATTTACTTGATCGGTGTCAAATGTAGGCACCAGTATTTTTAAACATCTCCCCCAATTGATTCTAATGTGCAGCCAGATCAAGAATTATGGGGGCGGATGGAAGGGCAACCGAAGGTAGGATCGACCTACATCCGTCGGATCCATCTACATATGTTTCTTTGGTGCTATGGTCTGAGTGTGCCCCCTTTAAATACATGTGTTGGAATTCTAACCCCCAAAGATGATGGCATTAGGAGGAGGGGCCTTTGGGAGGTACTTAGATCATGAGGGGCGGAGCCTCATGAATGGGACTAGTGTCCTTAGAAAGAGATGGTACAGAGTTGCCTCCTGCTTCCGCCATGTGAGGACACAGTGAGAAGTTGGCCCTCTGCAGCCACAGGGAAAGCCTTCGCCAGAACTTGACCACGTTGGGGCCATGATCATAGACACCCAGCCTCCAGAACTGTGAGAAATAGGTGTTTGTTGTTACAAGGCACCCAGTGGATGGTGCTGAATGGACCAAGTCACTTGGCAAAAGGAAAAAGAAGATAATACTAACACCACTAAGACATCTATGACTCGGAGGCACTTTCAGAAGGATTGTTTTCTTCACTTCACGTAGTCCCGTGTGCAGATCTTGCTGCTGTTTTGTTGAAGGCGTAGTAGAAACGTGGAAACATCAAGTTGGTTCACCCATTGCAGTTGTACTGAATCAGAGCAGAGACGAAGTCTCAGATGAAGTGACCAGTCGGGAGACCTGCTCTTTCCACGGTACCATCTTGCCTGACTTGTCTTGTTTAATGGTAATGCAAGTGTGTCTTCAGTTGGAACTATGGGTCTGCTCTTCCTTATCTCCTTGTCTAACGAAATGCAATTTCCTCACTTTGAAAGGAAACTAGAAACAAATTTCATTAGTAATAAGAAAATACAGTCAACGGCTCCTTTCCACAGAGGCAATGTTTTCTAGATAATTTTCTAGATAATTTTTTCAAATGTTTGGTGTGTGTGCGCGCGCGTGTGTGTGTGTCTGTGTGTGTGGAGGGGGGAGGCGTGCGGAGGAGTTCTCAAAACACGATGACTAAAAACAGGCCTTTTCCTCTCACTTTTCTGTCTTCAAGGGAACTTCTTCTATATCATCCTTTGTATTTGATTCTCCAAGTTGAAAGAGCTGTTCCCCTCGATGTCTGAGACACTTTTCTAGCCCTGACTTATGCATTTCAAAGTTCAATTTCTTGGAACTTGCTCAGAACTTGTTTGTGGGGACGCAGGATCATTGACATCGTGGTACACCCATGGGTTCCGATGGCCTGACGGGGGGGGGGGGGGCGGGCACACAGGTGCCGCTCTGGTACTTGGGGCCAGGGTGGGGGCCGTTGGCTCAATGAGAACTGTTCTCCACATTCTCACAGAGATTTCCTATGAGCTCTCCTGAAGTCAAATGTTTGACGAAAGGTATTTTGTGATTTATTTATCATATGGAATTTAGGACATTTAATCTGTGATTTGAATCTCAGACCTGAAGTGACTTAAGCCCTTTTATTTCAATTCACTCTGTGGTCACTAGTTTTAGGTGAAGGAGATATCTATTTGAAGCTAAGAATTACAGTTACTTTCCAGTGCTTTACTTATAGTGTTTCTCTTGGCCTACTTTTCATGTACTTCAAAAATCACTAAATAGAACAGAATAGGAATTTGGCTCTCTCACTGATCTCGGTTGTCCTCAATTTCTCCTTTAACATTAATAGTGTAAGTAGATCCACCTAATTAAACCATTTATTTGTCATTCTTGCCGTAGAGGTCGTACGTGTGACCTTAGAGTTGCACTGCTGAGAACCTTAATTCTGAAATACAGTTGACCCTTGAACGACAGATTTGAACTGCAGGAGTCCACTTATATGAGGGTTGTTTTTAAGAAATAACAGTACAGTCCTCTACAAGCATTGCTTCTTCCTTATGATTTTCTTAATGACATTTTATTTGCTAGTTTGCTTTATTATAAACATATAGCGTATAATGCATATGACATACAAAAGATGTTTTCATTGACTGCTTATGTTATCAGTAAGGCTTCTGGGCAACAGTAGGCTATCTGTAGTTGAGTTTTTGTGGAGTCAAAAGTTATACATGGATTTTAGACCGTGGGGGGTCAGCCCTCCTAAACCTTGTGTTGCTGAGGGTCAACTGTGCGTTCCCACAAACTTCTAGTTTTGAATGCCTGGATCTAAAAAACTTCACTCAGTAAACCCATGTCACAAATTCCTGAAATTTGGGGACTACTGGTTCAAATAAAGGCATTTATCCATCCAAGAGCAGAGGAGATTCAGGGACACACTGCCCCATAGGAACCTAAAGAAAGAAAATAATTCAGGAGATGTTTTGCAGAAACCAAACATTTTGGTACGTATAGTTCCAGGTAAGAAATTGAGATTGGATTTGGACAGGTTTCCAAACGCCTTGCCAATCCTCATGGATCAGCATGACCTCCTTTACCACCACTGTCCCACAAAGAACTGTCAACATATGTCTTTTTAAAAAAAAAAAAATTGCTGTAATGTTATACACCCACGGAACAGAGAGTTCCAAATTGAATTGGAAGAGAGCTTTATATTTTATAACATCATATACATCATACCAATTTTATAATAAGATACATGGTAACTTTCGCAGTTATTGGAACAACAAAAAAATCATGCTAATTCTTGCAGGTAGATTTTTACTGGATTATTCTTGGAGCAGGCCAAGAAGGAGGTAGAGGGGTTAATAAATTATTCCCACCCAAAGATACATTCGTTCTGTCCCCAAACATCTGTGTGATACCATGTGGTCACATAGAGGGGAGCAAATCTGGTAAAATCGTCCTCAAATGCACTCTTCGGGTTTGGTAGACTTCATGACCATTCTTTTTTCAGACTGGGCTATTACTTTGCCTCTAGGCGATGTCCCGCTAACCTTACAGGAACCAACAGAAGAGCTGGTTAGGAACAGGCCCCACTGTTTCTTTTCCTCGTCTCCCGAAAGGGGCAACGTGTCTCCCCGGCACCTTCAAGGCAGAGGGAGAACACACGGCCCATATTACAGAAACCTCCTTTGTACCTATCATGAACCGCAATAGCAAGAAATCCACGAACCGCCTGAAAATTGCTCAGGACGCTGCGCGAGAAAGCTGTACCGTATGTATCAAAGGAAGCAGCCAAAGGACACCCTTTCGAAGGGGAAAATTGCCCGCCAAGAGCGCCGTGGACAATCAACATGAAAACAGGGGCTGATAGAATCCCAGCTAAAGGAACAAATGTTAAGCATTCTCCCTTCAGCTCAGCTGGCCTATTATACCTCTGAATACCCAGGCTCACAATGCCTCCCCTCCCTCCCTCCAATTTCAGAAGTGTCAGACGGGAGACACAGTGCCAGCAAAAAAAAAAAAAAAAAACAACCTTCCACCGCTCTCTTGTTAGCTAACTGCGCTGTTTTGTTCCGTGGTTACATGTCTGCACAGGCCGTCATTGTGTCAGTCATAATTACCACCTGTTCGCCCGCTCCCTTCAGGTTCCATCACCTCCGCGGCATTAAGCAGCCAGCGGCAGGAAGCAGTGTCGATTGCCCGGGAGCAGCGACTGTCAGGCCCTGGGTTTCAGAGCATAATTGCCGCCCGCGCGCACGGGTAGCCCTGGCCTCTTCCCCTCCTTCCCCTCCCGGGATCGGGAAGGAAAAGACCCAGCCGTTTGCATTCTTTAGGCAGAGGAGATCAGAGGCACCTCAGATGTCATTTTCGTGCCGTGAATCAGATCTGAACTCTCTCTCTCTCTCACGCACACGCGCGCACACACACACACACACGCGCGCGCGCGCGCGCCATTCTGTTAAAAAAAAAAAAAAAGTTCCAGTTTTGAAACCTGTACAGACCCCACCTCCTTGCCCCTGTTCGGTGCTGTTTACTGCTCGGGGCTGCGTGGGTTGCTTGCTTTTTAATGGTATCACCTTCGGACGTTTTTGGCACCGGACTTGTTCGGATGACATACAGGCATCTCTCCCACTCTAACGTCACATGGGACAAATAACAGGTAGCGTTAGCTGCCATTAGTTGAGCACTTAGTGCAGCCTTTCACGCTAATTAATCTTCACGGGGCTCCCATTTGGTAGGTACCATTTTTATTGCCTTTCATGGATGAAAATAGCAAAGCATAGCGTGGTTAAGTTCTACCAGCTCCTTGAACTTTTCTTTCCTCCAAACCTCCAAACGCGGGGTACGCGTAATGGAGCCCTTTCCTTCTCAGCAAGCTAACTCCATCTCAAATATCAGTTGCTTGGGAAAGCCTTTCCTGACCTCATCCTCCAGCCTGAATTAAATATTCTTATGAACTTGACTGATATCATTTGCATAACTCTCATAGAGGCTACCATAATTGTCGGTGGTATGTCTATCACTTCCTTAATGGGGGAGGGGACTATAAATCTCCCCAATAAATCTGTTCCCTGAGTCAACTGTCTTCTGACCCAGCACTAGTTTAACATCTATATAATTATTAGCAGGAAAAGGATGATGGAAATTATGGCATTCTTTTTGGCCACTGTTTGTTTCCCTTAAATTTGCCAAAATGTGTCAAATAAGGGAGGGCTCTTCAATTTTATGTGGTTATCGTGAAGCCCCAGTCATGAATGTTTACTACTGACACCATATTGCTTGGGAAGAGAATATTACTTGGAATTATTAAAATGTCATCTTTATGCAAATAGAGTCTGTAGGTTCAAACCGTAATGCTTTCATGTGGGGACTTGACGGGATTACAGTTATTTTGCCTTCTAGTGATCTCAGGGAGGGGAGGGGGGGATGGAGTCATGTTGAAAAGGCCAATGGTTCCCAAAGTTGGCTGACCATGAGAATTATCTGAAGAACTTCGAGAAAACACAGATGTCCCGGTATCCCACCACCACTGAATCCGCATGTTTGGAGGCGAGGCCAAGGAAGGTGCATGTGTCAAACTCCCCTGAGTTAATTTTGATGACCAGCCAGTTTTGAATGCAGCTATCTTCTAGGCCTTGAGGTGGCTTTAAGTGGTTTGGTTTAAGCAATTACTGAACGCACAGAAGAGCGATCTTCTGACGTGTGGACGTGGGACCCCCGAGAGGATAAAATAAACAACTCACCAGTCATATCAGTAGCATGAAGAAAATGAAGAAGAAATGTACATTTCCCTTTGGTCGGGATTCTCCATGACAGCCTCAATTAGAATAACCTGGAGGAGCTTTTCTACGAGGCCTATGCCCTGGAGCCCACAGCTGCCAGTTAAATCAGACTCTCAAATCTGAGCAAGACTCAGACCTCAGGATTCTTTGAAAAGTAACCAGATGACGCAACCAGGTCGGTGGTGGAAGGAACGGCCCAATCAAGGAAGTTTGAACCCGGGGTCCTTCAGAAATCATCGTGCGCTGGGAAAACTGGACCTTCCCCAAGACTTATCAAGAGGCTGTGAAAACAGAATTCTGTGAATTGGTATATTTGAGAGATGTTCCCGACTGCCTACGCCCATCTGTGAGGTGTATGGGCGTAGTTCCTATCGATGTCTCCCAGAAGACCTGTGACCAAGAAAACTGTGAACTTGGTTTAATCCAGTACTTTTCCCCAGAAGCCACTTTTTATTTTCATGGCATTTACTAACAGCTGATGGAGCTCCAGGAACAATGACTCAAGGCAAGGAAGCCAGGTACTGGAGCCCTGTGCAGAGGCAGGGTATGGCTCAGTCTTCTCTATCACGTACCAGGGAGTGGAGGGACCCTTGCAATCCTGGTTTTGATACATTTTTTTAGGGGGGAAGGGCAGAGGGAGATAAAGAATCTTAAGCAGGCTCACCGCCCAGCAGGGGGCCCAATGTGGTCCTCAATCTCACGACCCGGAGATCATGATGACCGGCACCGAAATCAAGTCAAATGCTTAACCGACTGAACCCCCAGGCACCCCGGATACTTCAGTTTTAAAATGAGGGGGGTATAAGGAACCGGTGGAGAGGGGACTTTAACAGGGTGAATGAATCAGGATGCTTTGACCCTTTTTTTCTATGATGTCTTCATTTACTAGGTCACACATATAACCTTCACCAGGCCACAGAAACACTCTTCTAAAAATTTTTTTTAAGTTTATTTATTTTGAGAGAGAGAGTGAATGAGAGAGAGAGAGAGAGGCAGAGCGAGAGGGAAAGAGAGAGAATCCCAAGCAGGCTCTGCACTGTCAGTGCTGATCCCAACGCAGGGCTCAAACTCATGATCCATGAGACCATGACCTGAGCCGAAATCGAAAGCCAGATGTCTAACTGACTGAGCCACCCAGATGCCCCAATTCTTGATAGCAACCTCCTTTGCCCCACCTTCTGCAGACCAAAAAACTTTGGCATTGGCTTGGGGCCCAGAGAGAATTAGGACTTGGTCGTTGCCTTTCTCTGGGTGCTGAAATGTGAATACAGGTAACATATACTCAGTCCGAGCAGAAGCCTTTGAAGCCCTTCTTGAAGGGTTTGGGTCTGTCTCCTCGACTTCCCTCTGCCCTGAGAACAGGGCCCAGATAGCAGCTGCTCCTGTAGCCAGGGTTCCAGGACTAGGAAGACATATGCTGTTGAGTCTAGCCAAGCCCAGTTTGGCCCTCACGTAAGCTGACCAAGAAGCAAATACTCGTGCTTGTAACCAGGAAGACTTTAGTATCGCTTATTATAACTAAACGCAATAATCTAAATCTTATTGAGCTCCTGATTCAAAAAACAAACACACAAACAAAATGAGACCATCAGAAAACTTTCTATACTGACCTTACGGAATTTGGGTGGTTAAAAAAAAAAATGTAATGGGACTGTTTTGCTTGTGTTTAAATAAAGAATCCTTACCTTTAGTGATCCATACGGAAATACTTCTATATGAAGTGAGATAATATGGGGACAGGAAAGTGGGTGGAGTTATAAATGAAGAATGTCCGGGGACACCTGGGTGGCTCAGTCCATTAAGTGTCTGGCTCTTGATTTGGCCTCAGGTCATGATCTCAGAGTCGTGAGATCGAGCCCCACATTGGGCTCCGTGCTGAGAATGGAGCCTCCTTAAAATTCTCTCTCTCCTTCTCTCTATGCTCCTCTTCCCCACTCACACATGTGCTGTCTGTTCTCTTTCTCTCTCTGTCCCTCAAAAAAAAAAAAAAAGAAAAAGAAAAAGAAAGAAATAAAGAAAGAAAGAAAGAGAAAGAAAGAAAAATAAAGTCCAAGGGTTGATAATTGTTGAAGCTGGGTAATGGGTAATTAGGCCTTCACAGTATTCTTCTACTTTGGTATATTTTGGAGATTTTCTACAATAAAGTTAGAAAATGAACATTCACAGAAAGTATTCTCTATAGGTTGAAAATTAATGGAGTTTCTTGTTAGAATTATAACAGTCTTCTAATTTTACAGCATTACCAATGAGCCATTCCCATCATAAACGAGTCAGCCAGAGATATCTAATAATTTCCACCATGCAATTATTATTACTATTTATCTCAATGGAAATTGGTGCATGTTTGGAGTTGAAACGCTAAGAAAGAGAAGTAAAGATCTGGAGCATTCAAAGGGTAATTATCCTTCCTTGAATATTGACATACTTACATGTTTTTCCAGACGTAGATTTTGTGTAGGCGAAAGCTATTTGATTATGAAAGATCCGGTTTCTCCAAATTTTTTAGAGGTAAAAAACCTCATTAATTAACATCAAGGAAAATGGAGCATCTGTTACTTTTTTGTCAACAGACTTTAATAATATTGAACGCTGCTAATTGGATAGAACTGAAATATAGCTCTTTGTGTGTTAAATTAAGATGGTTTCTTCTGCTGTTTTTTTTTTCCCAGCAAATTTCGTTTAAACCACGGCAGCTCTTCAGAGTTTTCCTCAACCACTTAAGCGAAAGTGATTTTCAATACTTAGGGATAAAAAGGATTCATGTCAGAAAATTCTGTCATAATTCTGTTGGGATAGTCACTGTGACCAAAAGGAAGGAGAAAAGCAGTCAAACTTGCTAACATTCCAGCTCAAGAGTTCTCTTGAATGTTTCTGAAGCCGAAGGATGAAACAGATCCATTTTACTAGGCTTGAGGAGAAACTCCAACTGGACCGCTGGTTAAAGACCAAATGAAAGTTCTTCCAACACAGGAGTGGTAGGAATTGTAGACAGTGCATACCTTTGTTTCTCTTTAAACACTGACTGCTATTACCAATGGATGGCGAATTGGCCATGAATCGCTGGAGACACACTTCGGGTCCAATTTAACCTGAGCTCTCATGAATAATAGAAATCAGAGCCACTGTTGAACGGATCAGAATCTCGTTTGGAAAGAAACGGAAAGAAAGGTGAAAATGGAACCAGGTTACTGGATTCAAAGCTGGAGTTCACTCTTTTTTTAGCTGTGTCATTTTGGTCAAATTACTCAACCTCTCTGAGCCTCTGCTTCTTTATTTGTGTAACGGTGAGAAAAAGACTTAGCCTCTAGGATGGCCGCTGCCAAGTTGTCTTCCTCCTCCGCTCTTTTCCCCGTAATGTCAGAGGCAGGCTTCCAGACTGTGTTGGTTTTTCGAACACTGGCATTCTCACTCAATCCTCTTAGGTGCACTGGGTGCCAGTCCTGGGTCATGACAAGAGTCCACATCACGTGTGAGGTTAGGCCAGGTTCTTGCGGGAAAGTTTCCTCTCAGTAGACGTGTCTTAGCTCCTTTCTGAAAAGTTAGAACTAAGAATGTTCCTCTGCCGAAGCGGGTTCTGAAAACCCTCACCCTGAACGACTTAATTTTCCATGTACGTGGACTAGACTGGAAGAGAGGCAACACAGCATGGCAGCTCTGACTGGGCCAGTTCTTCCAGGAAAACATGGCTTCAAGATGTGATGTCCAGTTATGCACCTTGTTCACGGCACAGCTCAGAGGGCACTGTCAGTGTGAATGGTACCTCCAGGGATCAGCACTGCACAGTCCACTCAATTGGACGCCGTGGCCCCGAATTTATGGTCTGTCTGGTGGCTTGGGGCTCCCAGTGCCTTTTCTTTTCCTGTCTTTTTTCTTCCAGCTTTATTAAGGGGTAACTGACAAATAAAAAATGTCTATATTTAAGGCGCATAATGCGATGCTTCGATATACATATATATTGTGAAATGATTACCAGAATCAAGTCAATTAAGACATCCCTTAGGTCAAATCGCTACCATTTTGGAAGAAAGTGGTGGGCGCACTTAAGATCTTCTTTCTGAGCACATTCCAAGTATACAACACAGTATTATTAACTATGGTCACCATGCTGGACATGCTATCCCCATTACTTAATTCATTTTACAGGTGGAAGTTTGAACCCTTTGACTAACCTCTCCCCATCCCCCTACCTCCGTCCTCTACCCCTAGTAATCACCATTCTTCTCTGGTTCTAAGGTTTCAAGTTTTTAAGGTTCTGATTATAAGTGAGGTCATACAGTATTTGTCTTTCTCTGTCTGGCCTATTTCACATAGCATAATGTCCTCCAGGACTACCCTTGTTGTCCCTAATGGCAAGATTTCCTTTCTTTTTATAACTGAATAATATTTCATTATGTAACTCATTATATATTATATATATATATATATATACACATTATGTATTATATATATATATACACATTATGTATTATATATATATATACACACATATATACATATATATATATATATATATATATATACACACACACACACATATATACATATCATAGTTTCTTTACCCATTCACCTTCGATGGACACTTGTGTTGTTTCTGGCTCTTGGCGGTTGTGAATACAATGGGAAAAAGACAGTATCTTCAATAAATGGTGGTTGGGAAAACTGGATATCCCCATGGGAAAGAATAACATTGGACCCTATGTCACAAATAAAAATCAACTCAAAATGGATTAAAGACTTCAACATAAGACCTGAAACCATAAAACTCTTAGAAGAAAACATAGAGAAAAGCTCCTTGAAATGGGTCTTGGCAATGACTTTTAGACAGGACACCAGAAGCAAAAATAAACAAATGAGACTATATCAAACTAGGAATCTCTGTAGAGCAAAAGAAACAATCAACAACCTATGAAATGCAGCAAATATTTGCAAATCACATATCTGATAAGGGATCGATATTGGAAATATATAAGGAACTCCTACAAGTCAGCAAAAAACCAAACAACCTGATTAAAAAAATGGATGAAGAACCTATCTTCCAAAGAAGACGTACAAACAGCCAACAGGTACACGGAAAGCTGCTCAACATCACTCAGCACTAGGGAAATGCAAACCAAAGCCATGAGACATAGCCTCACACTTGTTAAAATGCTCTCATCAAAGAGATAAGATAGAAAGTGCTGGTGATGATGTGGAAAAAAGGGAAACCTTGGGCACCGTTGGTGGGAATGTAAATTGGCACAGCCACTGTGGAAAACAGTATGGAAGTTCTTCTGGAAATGAAAGGTAGAACTACCGTAATATCCAGCAATCTCACTGCAGGGTATATACCTGAAGGGAATGAAATGAATATACGGGAAAAAAACATCCGCACTCACAGTGCCTCTTCAAGAAGCCCAGGCTTTGCCTCTCTCAAGAGGCTCCCCTCTCTGTGTGCACACCTTGGGGGTGCCCCACTCCACCAGCTTTCACTTGGGCTCTTATAGCCACAGAAAGGCCACAGCAAGTGAAATTGGAGCCTCCTTCATCCCATAGAAGCCAGTGCTGCCTTCTACCTGTGATTGCCGGGATCTTCTGGGGAGTCCCAGCAGAAAAGACCTGAAGAGCACAGGCTTGGCAGGGTGCCCTCTGCGCATCTTGCTTCATGAGTGGAGTCCTTGGCATTGCACTTGTGACTTTCCTTCACTTGAGTCTGCTGCTCAAGCCCCATGCATATCTCTAGTCTCCAAATGTCCCTTACTCAAAGCTAGTAGTACGGATCATTCTCTTGCCCATCTAGGTCATAAGATTTCACTATCTTAAGGGGTTTTCCCCAAATCTTCCAAAACGTTTAATCTCTCAAAGGGTACTCAAAGGTTGTCTTCAAAAAAATTTTCCCTTAGAGGTAAAAGCTTTTTGGGTAACATATTTGCCATCAAGTTTTGATATTCTCAATTCTTTCCTTAGAAGGCAGTCATGTTTACATACACACACTCACGCATGCACACACACTCACCCTCTCACATACTCTCACGTACACACACACCCTCTCACACATTCACGCACACACACACTCACCCTCTCCCTCTATGCTCATAGCCTCTAAGATACAACATAATCAAAAGTCACACTGTTTTTGGTTGGGTTGTTTGCTTAGTTTTAACTAGTCCTTAATTTTGCATCTTCATTTTGGGAGTTGTGGAAAATAGCACAATATTAAGATTCTGGTATAAATTCTGTGCAACTTAACACAAGATTCTAAACTAGTTGTCAATACTTTGGGAACTCCTGTTGTGTATTAGGAGCTGTGGAGATGCAAAAATATCCAAGGTATTGTCTCTGATCTTAAGGAATCTAACTTCCGCAATATTAAGTAGAATCGATGGAAATTTCCATACAGTGTGATAGGTTAGATGTTGGAGGTTAAAAAAAAATAGGTCTAGTAAAACTTGATTGGGCCCAAGTAAGCCTCAGATTGCTTAGTGAGTAGAAATCAGAGGCACAGTTGAAATGGTCTGAATCGAGTACATAAGAAAAAGCAGAACAGCACCATGGAAAGAGCAATGAAAGAGAGCTTGAGGTTCAATTCTGAACTTGACCACTTATCAGCTGGATGCTCTGGGCAAATTACTTTGAGGGAGGAGTGGCCAGGGGTCAGCCTGGGACAAGCATCTGGAAATACATGCTGGAAGCTGAATCTTAAAGAGTGAGTGGCTGCTGGTCAGTAGAAGAAATGGGTGGGAAGGTATTCAGACCCTCACTAGTTCACTAGCCTGGAGGCAGGAGGGGGGTTGACCACTTGACTAGAGCAGAAGGCTAGGGCTGGTGGTGCTGGGCAGATAGCAATGATAAAGGACCTGATGAGTCATGCTCAGTTCTGGATGAAGCCATTGCAGGATTACCAGCAGGCATGATACACCACCGGTACATTTGTACAATTAATTAGAATGAGTTAGGACTACAGTGGAGGCAAGACACCTGTTGGAAGGTTACAGAAATGGCTTTGGCAAGAAATGATGAGAAGCTGGACCACTCTGGGCACTGGCAGTGAGTATGGGAAAGGATGGGATCAGTCAAGAGGAATTTAGTATCGTAGCCAACAGCTAACATGGAGCACACTAACATTGGCAGGTACTTTACATATATAATTTAATTCTCAAAGTAGGGTAGGTACAAAAGGAGACAGGTACATGGCTACAGTCAGTCTACACGATGCATATGAATTAGTGCCTTCTAATAGTGGGCACAGGATGTGGGGAGGAGATCGCATCTTAGTGGGTAGAAAAGTATACTCCTTTTTATGGGCAGACAGCTGTGCCAGGGCACCTATTGCTCCTTTGACTGGGTGCTTTGTGTAGTCCCAGATTATAGAGTGTGCGTGACAGACTGTCAAATGAGGACCTTGAGGCTCAGAAATGTTCAGCTAGGGACGGGAAAGCCAGAGTTTACATCGTGGTAGTCTAACTCTATAGCATCTATGTTTATAAGTGTGTGTGGTTGACATCATTGCCTTGACTTTTACAGATAAGGAAACTGAAGTCCTGGGGGGTTAAAGCA
Organism: Panthera leo; assembly: GCF_018350215.1. NCBI lineage: Eukaryota > Metazoa > Chordata > Mammalia > Carnivora > Felidae > Panthera > Panthera leo. The sequence goes on along the minus strand of NC_056683.1, from coordinate 139,726,717 downwards.
ATTTGCATACCACTGGAAATGGAAAGTGGTGGAAAGGGAAACGAAACGCAAAATGTCTGTCTCCAAACCTCACCTTCCTAAAATCAAATTAACCTTAATAATTTCATGTGGCAAAAATATGACAAAATCCAAGACATTGTGGGCTAGTAATTCAGGGACTGAACATGGATGAATTGCTCTAAAATTCTGAACTGTATATCTAAGAATATGATTTTGGAGCAATTAAATTGTCATCAATTTCTTGGTTATATTTTGAATGCTGGAAAAAATGCCTAGCTTGCAAATCTGATCTTTCTATCCCCTTAGCATTACGGAGGAGCATTATCTATAAAACAGAGGGCAATTCTGCAATATTACAAGAGTTACACAAAAATACACTGGGGTACAATAAGTACTGTAATATTGGTGAAAATGACCCCTCTCTCACGGAGATTTCCAATCGCCTGTGTTCCATAATTGTGTATTCAGATGCTAATTGCATGAAGCTCTTGCCGCTGCTTTGAGGTGTGTTGACAACTACGGATCCTGAACTCATGTGTCTTTTCAGCCCCAGAACACACAAAGTCATAATAATAACGATTCTAAAATGTCTGTCATCTAACAAGCCTTACATTCTTTCCACATAATAACAGATAATTCCTTTTTTTCTACCACCCCTTTGAGATAAACAGTTCTTTTCTATTTATTTTACAATGACACTGGGGTTTAGAAGAATTGTGAGCCATATACTATTGTGATAATGGTGATGGGGATGATAAGGAAGAACACCTTTGGGGGTGGTCCTTTGTGGACAAAAGACACATATGTGTTCTTTTCAGTACTGACCAGGGCGTTGTGTGGAAGGAGTGTGGCTCTGTCTTCACAGATGAGGAAATAGAGGTTCAGGAAACTGGGGTTCATTCGCTCCTTCACCCATTCAGTAAATGCTTAGCGAGAGCCCACTATGTGTCAGGGACCATTCAAGGTGCTGAGAAGATAGCGACTGACAAAAGGGACAGCAATGTCTGCCCTATGGAGCTTATACGCCGGTTGCCTGATGTATTAGTCAGCTTGGGCGACCATAACAAAGTACAGACAGCGAGGTTTAAACAACAAGAATTCATTCCCTCACGGTTCTGGAGGCTGGAATCCTCACACTAAGATGGCGGCAGAGTTGGCTTCTCCGGAGGCCCCTCTTCTGGGCTTGTAGACGGCTGTCTTCTTGCTGTGTCTCCACATGGCCTTTCCTCTGACCCACTCATGACCCATGCTTAATTACCTCTTTAAACGCCTAGTTCCAGGGGCGCCTGGGTGGCTCGGTCGGTTAAGCGTCCGACTTCGGCTCAGGTCATGATCTCGCGGTCCGTGAGTTCGAGCCCCGAGTCGGGCTCTGTGCTGACAGCTCGGAGCCTGGAGCCTGTTTCAGATTCTGTGTCTCCCTCTCTCTGACCCTCCCCCATTCATGCTCGCTCTCTCTCTGTCTCAAAAATAAATAAACGTTAAAAAAATTTTTTTTAAAGGCCTAGCTCCAAATATAGTCACATTTAGGGTACAGGAAGTAGGGCTTCTACATATAAATTTGAGGGGGGGGGGTCACAATTCAGCCTACAGTACCTGCCTAATGCATCCATCATTCAGATGGCAGGTAGGAGAGTCAGGATTAATCTTTGCTTTTTTGACCTATTATCAGAACCTAGAAGATGCTGCCCGTTACCTACCAGATTAAGACCTGAAACGTTATTGCTGTCAGGATGCAACGGGAGTGTGTGTGTGTGTGTGTGTGTGTGCGCACGCGCGTGTGTGTCTGCGTGTGTGTTTCTGACTGAACTACTTACACAGAAGAGAAACTTCAGTTTAGGGTAATTGCCCTCTCGAAGCTGTGCTCCCCAGAACTTTCTGATTCATGGCTTAGATCTCACCAATTATTCCTTCTCCTTCAGCTGTCAGCTCTTTAACATTTCGGTTTCTTCTAAATCTCTTTCCATGACTTCAAGATTCACACCATTTAAAAGCAGCAGCTTCAACTACTCTTTAGTGTTTCTTTCTCTTTGGCATCAAGACTTTTCCTTTGATAACTTCAAATGTTTCCCCTTCTACACCAACCACTTAATGCTCACCAGTGAGTGGGTTAGCTTTTCAAACACATTAATAATAATATATTTTGTGTATATCTTTTTTTAATCAGTTTTTAACTATGTATTTCTGCCTCCTATGCTAGTATAAACAAGGCTATTAACTGAATAATATTGTTTTTAAAAAATGTCTTAAGGAGTCCTATTGTTGTTGTTTTTTTTTAACACTGCTTCTAAGCACAGGCAGATCTGTACAATTGAAATTTCCATTCTGTGCTCTCAGTATACTGACTGTGAAATAAATAAAAGACGGCTTCTGCATTTGGTAACCTTGAAGTTCTCGGAGTACTTTTACCTCCAAGGCTGGGTAAGTGCATGTTTTCGAGTGACTTAAGGAGACGAGTGGGGGAGGGAGAAGTGGTGCACAGAGAGTGAGCTCAGCGTTTACATGAAACAAGAACAGGACTGGAGGTTTCAGAACTCAAATTGAAAGAAGGAAGCAGAAGTGAGAAAGGCAGAAAAAAAACCGAGTGGAATAATTTTAAATTTAAGATGCACATAATGTAGCATCTCAATATTGTCATAAGAACAGAACTTCTTATTTTTCTAATGCATTCAGAAGCTACATGGTGCTTTTCTTCTAGAAGGAGTGCGGATGACTTCACATATGTCCCTCCATTTCCCACACGTAGCACCCTGCACGCAGTGTAGCCATCTCTAGGGTACAACAGAACCGCTAGTTAATGAAAACTAATTGGATACCTTCTTCAACGATGAGCGGAAAGAAAGATACCTGGGACCCAACTGAAATAGTAAAAGCAGTCAATCATGCACCTGAATTCTGGCCTAGCCATTAACTATATTTGTTATAATAACAATAGTAAGAAAAAAAAAAGTCTTTGGGCCTGTTTTTAATAACAACAAAAATAGTATCCAGACTACCAACGGCTGTATTTCTCCTATAAATACATACTTTCTTCATAGATCTAGCCAACTTGAGGCTTGAAGTTTTTCAGGGCAAATAATTCTGTGGTTCTCCTGTTTCTCATGGGATGAAAAAGTTCATATAAGATGCTCATAATGACCTTTCGTTGTCTAAATATATTTTTTTTTGTTTTGTGTTTCTTTCTCTTAATGTTTTTTTTTTTTAAATTATTTTTTAGAGAGAGAGAGACAGAGACAGAGAAAGAGGGAGACACAGAATCCAAAGCAGGCTCTGGGCTCCCAGATGTCAGCATAGAGCCCGCCTCGGGGCTGGAACTCACAAACCGTGAGATCATGACCGGAGCTGAAGTCTGACGCTTAGCTGACTGAGCCACCCGGGTGCCCCTTGTTTTCTAAATATTAAGCCGATATTAGTGTGACATCCTAAGTCAAATAAGACCGGAATGTTATGGGATAAGAAGGGGTCGACAAGCTTTTCCTATAGAAAGCCAGAGAGTAAATATTTTAGGCTTCATGGGTCACATCATCTCTATAATACTTGGCGTTGCAGTTGAAGGGTGAAAGCCAGCGGAGACTACATGCGGGAGGGTGGGTGTGGCTATATTCCAGTACAGCTTTCATTTATGGACACTGAAATGTGAATTACACGGAATTTTCATGTATCACAAAATAGTCTTCTTCTGATCTTTTCAACCATTTGAAGGTGGGAAATGTGTTCTTTGCTCGTGGGCTGGTACGAAACGTGAGATATATAGCGTTATTGGCTGACCCCTGGGAAAAAGACCTGTGTGGCATTAACGCTTATGGCTATTTAGGGATACGTCACATTATTGACTGGAGTTGGAGAATGAAGGTATTAATATCAATATCGCTGAAGTATCAGATCGGTGATTTGCTGTGTTTTCAGCACCTTGATTTTCTGCCACGTGTAGCCCAAATCTGCAAAAAACTGCCTGGTTCGCTTCGTTTCTAGCTCTATGTGCCAAGCATGAGATTGTTTATCTATTTACTTGTTTTGGATGGCTAAGTCTCCTGTACCTTATTTCTCTCCCTACCCTTGTTCCCACTAGAAGAGAATCTTTGGGAGCTGTTCTCAGATCTTCTCTGAGAGTTAGGAGAAAGATAGGGCCATGGTGGCCCAGAGAGTGGAGGAAGGACAAAGTCAGTCAGAGAAGCTGGGTTGATTTGCTTATGCAAGATTGGAGGGTCGGAGAAAGTCGGGGATGTCATAAAGGCTGAGACGGTGGCGTCAGTTTAGGATTGGAGAAGCTGTGTAGAGGCAAATTGATGGAAGAAGGAAAGGGATTTGAGTAATGTTGTGTATTATTGACTGGTTCCCTTCTGACGTTTTCAAGAAACATAAGTAAATAGTAGAGTTCTCTTTGAAAGTTTACTTTTTGGCTTCTGGGCTATGTGTCTTCGTAAAGATTCCACACAGAGACTTGGCCACGTGAGGCCCCGGGATTTATTAGTTATATAGCTGTCTAAGATTTCATAAAACGAAATAACATCACATGCACAAAGCAACATATTTTATTTTTACTTACTCTTTCCTAGATATCTTGGAATTACTAAATATTTCATGGATTTTGACAAGAGTGCACAACACTCACAGGGGCTATAGTTGCCGAAAAATAGGTTAATTAGAATTTTAGCTTTGGGCTTTGATGGCAACGATTGTTCACTGCTTTTGCTTCTTCTCAGAAGGTTTGAGCCTTTGTTTTGGTTCATAGGTAGTGACCTGAGTTGGATTCCTCATCTGAGGACTGTGTTCTCTAATGGACTTAAGAACAGCATTAAGAAAATAATTAATTTTAAAAGGTAATTGCCACTTCTTTATAAATTAGGAAATACCTATGTGCAGAGACTCGGAAGAATTATGACACACGATTCCTATCCAGTGAAGGCTAACTGTCACTTAGTTCAGATAACATGAAAAGTCAGAAAATAGAGTTGTCGAGAATGAGGGAAAATAGCATCCTCGTCATAAATATAAATATCTGCAGAAATACAAGGTATCGTAAATTGTGCAGAGCAGCTGTCAAAACCTCCATTAGAAACTTTATTTGAAACACAGGAAAACAATAAAAAATCTGTGGAATTAATGAACGAACGCAATAGCCTCTCTTCATTCCGTCTTGGGCCTGAAGCCATGGTTTAGGATTCACCCAGAAAATACAGTGGCTTTTGCTAAGAGATGGGTTTATTCTCTATCATGTTCCTCACTGTGACTGACACCCTCCACATGCTCGGGAACTCTGATAGGATCGTAGCACAGAAATAACTCTTCAGAATGCAATTAAATTTTTAAAATAATTTAATAACTCAAGGACAACATCCAAGAGAATGAAGTTGATTTGCTCAGTTCTTTCAAATCTCGGGCAGCAATCAAATTATCACCCAGATCCTCACCAATACGAGCAAAGAATGGTTCTGAATAATCAGATACTTGCAAATACAGACCCCCTTCGCAACACCTCTCTGTTCATTGCTTGTATCTTGGATGTGAAATGATTTTGATCGAGGTGTTCTATAGTCACACTGCCATACCTGGTTTGCTCGCCTATATCCTGGCTGATATCATTGTAGGTACGGTTGTCTGTAACAGTAGAACTAAGCTTATGTGTAGCTCAGATAAATAGCGCCAAGGAGTGCAGTATATTCTGTTATTTACTCTCTGAGTATGCTGAGATCTCAATTACAAATTTTGTGAGCCAAATTTATCTTCTTCAGTTCCTATAATGAAAGCTTCATGTATACCACTGAAGGGTAGAAATGCTCTCAATGAGTCTTTCATGTTCCATTTGCATTTAAATCACATCATGAGCAAAATTTTATTCTAGTCTGAGGGTGTCCCTTAAGTGCATTTCCTCTTGCTCCTCAGAGACCACTCATGGACCAATAATCTCCATGTATAGACCCAAGACTGAGTCACTTAGGGCAGAGGTAGAGACCCCCATTCCCCTCAAGTGACTGGATCTCTAATCATTCTTGGTACCAACAGACTTGGTGGCTCATGTGTGGGGGTTTCCCTGAATCGTCACTGTTTGTTAGGATGGACTTGTGTTTAGTTCCCTTGCATACCCATTGCGTTCTTTCCTGAGACTGAATTCAGACCCTGCTTGGTGAGGCCCTGAAGCCTTATGAGACGATGATAGAGCCCATCTTTCAATACTGAAAAGAATACATTGACCTCAAATCCGGTACCCGTTGGAAATGTCTTTCAAAAGCAAAAGAAAGACATCTTCACACAGGCAAAAGCTGACAGAATCCATCACTAGCAGAACAATATAAAAAAATGTGAAATGTAATTTTTTAGGAAGAAGAATAAATATGGAGATATGGGTCAATACAGAGAAATGACAAGCATCAGAAATAGTAAATACATGGGTAAATACATCAGATATTTTCTCATTATTTAAATCTCTTTAAAATATAATTGAATGTTTTAAAAAAATTTTTTAAACGTTTATTTATTGTTGAAGGTGAGAGAGAGACAGAATGTGAATGAGGGAGAGGCAGAGAGAGAGGGAGACACAGAATTTGAAGCAGGCTCCAGGCTCTGAGCTGTCAGCACAGCTGATGCGGGGCTCGAACCCACGAGCCTTGAGATCATAACCTGAGCTGCAGTCGGACGCCCAACCGATTGATCCATCCAGGCACCCTGAAAATGTAATTGAATGTTTAAACAGAATAATAACTATGTACATAACGGTAAAAAGTTTGACACCACTGGCATAAGGACCATAATGGAATAAAAGGGAGTCTATTATTGTAAAGTTTTATACCAAAATATGAATTAGTATAATATCCCTTTAAAATAAGCTGCGATAGGGGCGCCTGAGTGGCGCAGTCGGTTAAGCGTCCGACTTCAGCCAGGTCACGATCTCGCGGTCCGTGAGTTCGAGCCCCACGTCAGGCTCTGGGCTGATGGCTCGGAGCCTGGAGCCTGTTTCCGATTCTGTGTCTCCCTCTCTCTCTGCCCCTCCCCCGTTCATGCTCTGTCTCTCTCTGTCCCAAAAATAAATAAAAAACGTTGAAAAAATAAATAAATAAAATAAGCTGCGATAAGTTAAAAGTGTATTCTGTAAACTCTATTACCACTGTAATAACAATATATTTATGACCAGTAAGTCAATAAAGAATAAAATAAAATCATAAAACCAATCAGTTTTCAAAAGGGGAGAGCCAAGAACAATTGGAACAAATATAAAACCGAGAGCAAGATGACAGACTTAAACCCAAGGATACTGATACTCACGTTAAGTAACAGTGGTCTAAACACCACATAGAGGGCCAGGTTGAATACAAAAACAAGTCCCAGATATGCTGCCTGCAAGAAATATATTGTGATTATGAGGATGGAAATAGATTAAAAATAAAAGGATGCAAAACAATATATTATACTAATACCAGTCAAAGGAAACCTGGGATAACTATGTTATTACCAAAGTAGATTTCAGAACAGAGTATTACCAAGAACAAAGAAGATCATTTCATAATAAGAAAGGAGCCAATTTATCAAGAGGACATAATGTCCTAAATGTATATACTCATTGACAGAACTTCAGAATACATGAAGAAAAAATGATAGAACTACAAGGAAAAATGGACAGATCCATAATTACAGTCAGAAATTTCAATACGCCTTTCTCAATAATTGATAGAACAAATAGAAAATCAATAAGGACACAGGAGGCTTGAATAACACTATCATCAACCAACCCTGTCTAATTGATATTTGTAGAACTCCACCCAAGAATAACGCTATATTCATTATTTTTGAGTGCGCACAGAGCACTTGCCGAGAGAGACCCTATTCTGGGCCATAAAACGAGTCTCAATAAATTGAAAAGGATATACATAATGTAAGTAATACAAAGTAGGTTCTCTGATCACAATGAAAGTAAATTAGAAACCAGTGGTCTCTGGAAAACTCTCAAATATTTGGAAACCAAATAATGTACTTCTAAGTAACCCACAAGTCAAAGAAGAAATCAGAAGTGAAATCAGAAAGAATGTTGACCTGAAAACACAGCATGTCCATATTTGTGAAATACCAGGTAGCTCTTTGGCAAAACCCAAAGCACTGAACACGTATATGAGAAAAGATGAAACATCTCAAATCAATAACCTCAGCTTCCAATTTAAGAGAGGAAAGAAAGGAAACCACTACACATGTGTTAGGACGGTTGCATTGGGCACTTGGGCTGTCGGTTAAGCACCCTACTCTTGATCGTGGCTCAGGCCATGATCTCATAGATCATGAGTTCAAGCCTCGTATCAGAGTTCAAGCCCTGCATCAATGGCTCGGTGCTGATGCTGTGGAGCCTGCTTGGGATTCTGTCTCTCCTCCTCTCTGCCCTCTTCCACTTGTGTGAACATGCGTGCTCTCTCTCTCTCTCTCTCAAAAAAAAAAAAAGAAAAAGAAAAAGAAAAAAGACTGACACCATCAAGCTTGTGAGGATATGAAGAAACTGGAACAGTCATAAACCTCTGGTGAAAATATAAAATGGTACAATCACTTTGGTAATTTCTTAAAACTTTTAAACATAGGCTTATAAGATGACCCAAGGATTCTACTCCAAGAAAGAAATAAGCGTATACTCATACAAATATTTATACAGGAATATTCACAGCAGCTTTATTTGTAAACGACCCCAAAGGTCATAAGCCAGGCAATGGATACATGAGTCGTGGTATATTCATATTATGGAGTATGACTCAGCAATAAGGAATGGTGAATTACTGATACACTCAACAACATAGATGAATGTCAAAATAAACAGGCTGAGTGGAAAACACCAGGCAAGAGTCCATACTGTATCATTCATATAAAATTTATATTTATATAACATTTATATAAATCTTATATATACACATACATATGTACATACATGCATACACATATATAAAATATATAAAATGTATACATTTATATAAAATTCTAGAAATAGCAAACTCACCTGTAGTGACAGCTGGGGAACAGTTCTGTGAGGACAGGAGGAAAGGGGCGAGAAGGAAGGGATTACCAAGGGGTACGAGAGGCTTTGGGGGTGATGGATGTATGTACTGTCTTGATTACAGTGCTGGCTTCGTGGTTGAACATGTACACTAAAACATATACAATTTCATTTCTCTGTTAACGGTTTATTGTTTGTCATTTGTACTTAAACTCTCAGGAAAAAAATTCTACCCCTTCAGCCTTCCTAATATATCTGTTGTGACCCCCCCCCCCCCCCCCACCATTTACGAAAAACTTAGAGAGTAGTAGGCTCAGTGTCGGTAGCAGGAAACTGAAATTTCCAAGCGGGTTTAGCTTTCAGTGAGCTCCAGTCTTGGAAAATCACAAAGAAGCAACTTTTACGTGGGGTTTAGTGATCTATACGATATTGATTTTCACAGCATCATCTCCTCTGAGAGTGATTATTTGTAATCTGAAGTATTTATTATGTTTCAGAGGGATACTATCTAAACATAAATAGGAACTTGACCCTACGTGTAATTTGGGGTGCAGCTTACACAGTCTAGGTGAGACTTGTGTCTGGGTCTGCTGCAGGAGCTGGAGGTTCTCAGTTCGAGTCTTGAGGAACAGAGGGTGCACAGAGCCAGGAAGTGGGGGGGAGACTGGAACCCGAGATGGTGTCTCCTCGTCCCCAAGGCTATAATTTCAAAGACGCTGGTGTCCCTCAGTAGAGCATGAGACACTCACCTGGTGCAAAAGTTGAGCAAGCTGGAGGTCAGCCCTGGGCTACCCATGAAGACAAAAATAAGACACGACATGTATGAGTTGCCATACTATCTCGAGCTCTGCTCTGCCCTTTCAAGAGTTAAAACCAAGATGGCTCTAGCTCTACTTCCACCTTCCAAATCTTGAGCCAAGTGTCTCTTGTGGGCCAGGAAGGGAATTCTAGAACATGTAGTTCGGTTTAGCTGTACTGACGCAATCCAAATCTTCCTCTCTCTCCCTCTCTTTCTCTCTCACGCACACCCGGACATGTATGAACATGTATTTGTGTGTGTGTGTGTGTGTGTGTGTGTGTGTGTGCATATACATACATGTATGTGTGTGAGTGTATGATTTAGATTGCGTCAGTATGGTTGAATGCAACGACATGTCCCAGAATTCCCTTCCCGGTCCCCGAGAGACCGTTTTGCGTGTAGGTTCACAAAGACATGAGTCAGAAATGTGATGATACATTGAATACTTCGGGGGAAGCTCTTCATTGAGGAAGAGTGCATGCGGTATGCCAGGCTCTGTGCTGATTGCTTTACGTGCATCGTCCAGAATCCTCTGTCCTTGGTAATTCTGCGAGTCTACGTTATCGTCACCCTTTCGCAGACGAGAGAATGAGAGCAGAGAGGCCAAGTGACTTGTCCAAGGTTAGATGTTAGGAGGAGGCACAGAAGGCCTTCCAACCCAAGGCCTGCGTTCTTCCCATATGCTCTGCACCTACGCGGCAATTCAGTGAGATGAAAACAAAAAACAAAACTAAAAAATATAAAGAGTAAATCACCAGAACATTTTTAAGATAACCAATTACAGAACCTTTAAAACATGGCACTGTTAAACAAATTGAAAATCCTCCGAGATAAATAACCGCTCAAATCGCATTCTAAAGATTGTAATCTCATCTGTGTTAGGACCCTCTTTAATTTGCGCTGAGTACACACACTCCTAAAATATACGCCAACAACATGTGAATGTTTACTGACTTCAATTTAAAAGGGAAAAAAAAGAGGAATCAGAATAGCCGCGTGTTTCAGGGAACAGGCTGGTGGGCGCGGGTGGGAATGTGACAGAGGAGGGGGAAAAGCTGGAGCCAGAGACCGAGAGACCCTGAGCGGGAGAACTAGAGAAGCCTGAATCTGAGGCAGAGATATGCAAATGTGGCCGGGTCTGTAATGAAAAATCTCCTTTATTAAACTGTGCTTTATCTGGGAACAGTCTTCCTTTTAGGAACATATCCAAGCAGAGATAAAGGCATCTTACTATACTCATTAAACTGTGCATGGCTTGATGCAATCAGACTTGTATAATTTGCATATGGAGTAGTTTAATCTAGCTCATCCTGTCTTGCATCTATTGTTAATCATGCCGAGGCTTCCCTCCCTCCTTTCCCCCTCCTTCTCCACTAACCCTTTGATTTAAGCAGATAAATGAATAGACATAAGGACGTCAACATCTTTGTCAGTGATCATCCACCTTGTACGTTCCGAATATCCCTTGGTTTGCTGATTAAGTCTTGGTTGGCATTCCATATGTTTTCGATAGTGTCCGTCTTGGCTAATTTAGAACAAGCCATATAGAGCCCATCAAGGTGACAGAAAAACATTAATATCATCCATTGTGCGCCCAAGTCTCTGTTGGTCTTTTGCCATAAATAATACGAGGGGTGTTCCCGCTGTTTATTGGATGGCACCTGCTTTCCGCAAAGGGCCGTTGAGCCAGTGCGTGAGGTTTGTGCAAAGATGCTTTGAAGAATATACGAAAACTTTGTAATTACTTCTTGGCAGTAAGTAATCTGCGGTTATGGAGATGGGTGCAATTTGATATTCCACGTGTTGGTCTTTGGTGAGGATGAGAATTATTCGGAGTCTTTGCTTGGGTCAGTTGTATTGCTTCCCATGAGTTGTATTAAGGGGATGAAGTATGGAAAGCGGGGAAAAGGAAGCAATGTAAGGTTTCCTTTATCTCCTCTGGACTTCGACTCAACCCCAAATCTTAGAGATCTTCTCCATCCATCCCTCCACCTTACCTCCCCGTGCTGGAGGTAAGGGAGGAATATGGGAAAGACGATGTTGGGAAATTTTCTCAGGAATGAGTTGCAGCCACAGAGCACTGGTGGAGACCAGCAAACACGTCTATGAGAAAGCCTCCCTCCCACCATCCCCTCCCTGGGATAAGACTGTGTCATTCCTTGAAAGTAAAGAACCTGTCCCCAGGAGACACAGAAGGAAGGGTGTCAATGTGCCCCCAGGACAGGACCCTGAAAAATTTAGAAGTGTGAGGTGAATAACATTTAAACATTTTAATCAAATCCATACAGAGCTCATTCCTTGGCTTGTACCCACTACAAGTTCAAGTTGTTTCTTGTGAGAAGACACACTCGTAGATTTGAGGGCAAGAGAGTGTGGGAAACAGGGGGAAAGCAACTCCCCTCCTGTCGGACAGGCACAGCCTTCTTGAGGGCAGGTACTAGCCTGGATTTAGAAGAGGTGGGAAAGCAGTAAGAAAAAAGCAGTTCCGGGGCTGGGGGAGACGGTTATCTTGGAGAAGCCGATGGTACTCAGGGCAACAGAAACATGTTAGGGCATCCAGTAAAGCTGAGAGAGCAGGGAAGAAAGCAAGACTGATTAGGGGAAGGAGCGAGTTCTAACCAGGGAGGTGACAAAGATGATCTTTTTCTTGGGAAGTGAGAGTACATGTTCCCACTTCTAGAGTGTTCACTGATTCACCAACATTCACTTTCCTCATTCCACTCTGGGTCTTTAGGACACAGCCCTAATATAGGATACATTTGGAGTTTGAACTTAAATATACACGGGTATCCAAATCTTGTCCTCCATATCCAGCCAGATAGGAAACAACAACACGGATGTCCGTGAATTATTTCATTTAATCTTCCCCACAGAGAGGGAGTTATTCCTATTATCATCATCCCCGTTTTTACATATGATGTAGCAGGCTTGGGAAGGTACCTCAGGTCCCTTGCTCAAGATTGCTCAGAAATTTGTTGGTTTGGGCTTTCTGACATCTATTCTGACACTATTCCTCCACTTCGGTTAGCCCCCGACTTCCTTCAGGGAGAACTGCTTCCTGTAGCTGGTGCGGGAGAGCAATTCTTCGTGCCTGTCTCTTATGCCTCCCTCTCTCTTGCCACCTCTGACCATAGAAACCAGGCGGGGGGGGGGGGGGGGCAAGTCCTTTGCTTGTGTCTTTCTGGGACACCTGTGGCAGGCATGCAACTCACGTTCATCCTACCAGGCCTGGGCACACGATGCAAAACAAGTCGGGAGGAGGCATTCTCGCAGCAGTGGTCAGCCTGGTTTGTGGTCCAAGCTGTCCAGATGCTGGATTTCCTTGGTTTCTGCCTGCTTTCCCACCCTGGTCGTCGTGGCTTGCTTCGACTCCAGGCACCCCAGATATCCTTAAAATAATGGCACCTTTGCCAACAGAGCCAGAGGACAACGGTTACCTTGATCCTCAAGTTCAGCACCTCACTTCATTCTCCCGCCATTGAGAGGTCGTCCTTCTTGGGTTCTGATTTGGTGACGGCATTTGCTCATTTCTCCGCTGTGCCCATATACATCCTACCCGTTTGTGAAGTTTCAGCTCAGACCCTCTCCTGAGGCCTTTCCTAACAACTCTAGTCCTGGCAGACTTTCTGTTACTTTCACCTAGGGTCCCCCAGCTGTGGTTAACACTGCTGAACGTTAGCACTGCTTCTCACACTCTCTGATGCACCCCTTCTAAACTCATGGATGCATTTATGTATTCCACAATATTTATTATGGGACAGAACTCTACTAGGAGCTAATGACAAAGTGGGAATGTACACTTTAATCCTATGATGTGTGCTTCCAAAGAGAAGTAAGGGTTCTATGAGGAAGTATGATGGGAAGTCTAACCTCACCCTGGGCCAAGGAGAGGTCCAGCGGTGTATGAAATTTTTAAAATGTCATACAGAATGGTATACACATGCAAATTTTTCCACAGCAGGCCTGTGTAACTATCATCAGATTCTCAATCAAATAGGTCCATGGCCCCCAAAATATTAAGAATCCAAGCTCCAAGCTTCTATGATCGTCTCTCCAATGAGTGAAATCTCTTTGGGTTAGGGAACTGTCTTATAATCCTCTTTTGTTGCCCAGGTGACCTACCCCAGCAGTGCTAAGCATAGAGTAGATTCTCGATATTATTGATTACTGAGAGACTCGAATAAATAAAAAGCATTGCTTCAAAATGTAGGTCAAGAGTCTGCTTCCAGTCATGTTTTTTTTTTTTTTAAATTCAAATTGAATCATCATGTATGTTGTTCGATTCATGTACTTCAGAGCTGTATTGGCTGAGATAAAAACCTGGCAGTGAGGAACGAGATCATTTTTAACTTCCTGATTGTGATGTTAGTCCGAAAGCTGTACTTTTCAGTGCCTGCTGACCCTGTTTTTTAGATGCCAGGCTGTTGCCCTACATTTTCTGTGATCTTCCGGGCTGCGTCTAGGGCGGGAGTGCTTTAATTTCATCCTTGCCTCAATAGGTAACTAGCCCTGTTTCCCCTATTTGCTATCAAGCTGGGAAGAATACAAAATGCCTTTCTCATTCATAATGATCGCTATCAGACTTCTGGGAGATCTGATTGAAAAACTGGGTCCTCTGGCCAGACAAGGAATCTGGAAATTAGCTTTTTATAGTTTCGAGAAGCCTTGGAATGAAAGAAGATGTTAGCAGAACAAGTGGCAACCAGGTCAGAATCAATATTTATTGGCTTATTAAAGGAAGGGGGCTGTTGGGAGCAAGTGTGTCCCTCCACATGTGGGGGCTGGGGAATAGGAGTCTCTATGGGCCAACTGCTGCCTGCCTCTGAATACCAACTGTCAGGGTCAAGTGTTCTCATTTTTCTTATATTTACAGTCTCTGAAGTTTCTCATTTAACATGCCACAGGGCACACGTGTTAGCCATTCAGGTATTAATGCAGCAATTATTAGACCAGAAGCGATTCTTAGTGTCTGATTTATCTCTCTCTTTACCCCATCCTTTCCCCATATGCTTGTTTTGTCTCCCTTTCAGCATGTGATCTCTGTGGGGGATATTCTAGTAGGATTTCAATCTTCAAAGACAGTCCGTCTCTGTGTTCCGGAAGTCATGGCCGTGCTCTGGAATCCGTCTCTGGCTTGATGAAGGCACAGAGATGCATAGGCACCGAGCATTCTGAGGAGAGTGATTTCCCCCGGAATGTGAGGAGGCCGGGGCGGTGTTCTTCCCCCAACCTCGCCTCTCCTTTTGTGTTTTCTTCCATTGCCGATAAAAATCTCCTCCATTATTGCTGATGCTAGAAATTTCTCCTAGAAGATGGCTTCCTTTGGGTCAAAGTGTTCTCTAGGAGGGAGAAGGATTATATACTAAACCGTATGTGAGTCTCAGCACACCTGATTAATTCATGAAATTCCAACATTGAACACAATTTCATTGAGCAGCTAGTCTATACTTGACTCTGTGCTGTGTGCTTTATATAGGTCAATGCATATCATTTCCTCAAAAACCTTCCGTAGTAGGCTCCCTCATGACAACAATTATAACTTTGAGTTGGCTCAAAAGCTTTCCTGGTACAACATGTGTACGTGTACATGTAAGTGTAATTTTATGTGAATAAAAGTAATAACAATTAAAAACTATTTTTTTCTGAAGGTTATTTAGTTGATATGCAACATGACCAGAATTTGAATCAGTCCAATCTGGCTTCAAATTTAAGGTCTTTCCATTATACAAACTGAAATTAAACCAAAGTCACTATATGTATGTGTGTGTGTGTGTGTATATATATGTAAAATACTTCATTAAAAATATATTAGTTCTGGCACACCTGAGTGGCTTAGTCAGTTGAGCGTCCAACTTTGGCTCCAGTCATGATCTCGTGGTTCCATGAGTTTGAACCCTGTGTCCAGCTCTGTGCTGGTAGCTCAGAGCCTGGAGCCTGCTTCAGATTCTGTGTCTCATCTCTCTCTGCCCCTCCCTACTCGTGCTCTCTCTCTCTCTCTCTCTCTCTCAAAAATAAATAAACATTAAAAAAATTTAAAATTCTGAACATATATATATATATATATATATATATATATACTTCTTCACATATCTGTCTCTCCCAAATTTATATTGGGGAAGATCATCATAAACTATAACACCTAAA
The DNA here is from genome assembly GCF_018350215.1 of Panthera leo. Lineage (NCBI taxonomy): Eukaryota > Metazoa > Chordata > Mammalia > Carnivora > Felidae > Panthera > Panthera leo. The sequence continues at coordinate 139,710,815 of NC_056683.1, read as the reverse complement.
TATTATTGGGGACTAAGAGATGGAGCAATTCAGTCATGTAGTGATATGAAGTGGCTACTATGTGCTAGGAACTTTTCTAGTTTCTGGGGAGATCACTGTCAGCAAAACGAAGCTTCCAAATCTCCGGGGAAGCTCATGTTCTAGTGGGGGTAGATCGCAAAAAGATATACATGCATGTAAAATATAGTATGGTAGAAGGTTACCCGGGCTATGGAAGACATACATCATGGGTGAGCAATGGTGGAAGGAGGATGGGTGAAATATAATTAGGAATCTTAAGTTGGAGGCCACGTGGAAAGCTACCTACTATGATTTTCAGAAAGACTAAGAAGAATGGAAGAGAATAAGTACAGGTAGGTCTTTTAAAGGTTCTGCATTAAAGGAGAGAAAGAAATAGTACACAGAAAGAAAAGTGTTCTTTTTAAAAAATTTTTCCCAGTATGGTAAATATAGTAGGTTTGTGTGCTAATAACAGTAAATCAGGAAAGAGTGGGGAGGGGGGATTAGAAGAAGCAAATGAGAGATGGGGAAGTTACTAGAGATATGTCTCTGGGTAGCTATGAAGGGTTAGGATCTAGTGGGGGAAATGGAAGGATTTATCTTAGCTCAGAGCCCTTCATCACTCACGGTACAAGTGAAAGAGACGGAAGTCATGGGCACCACTGTGGGTAACGAGGGAAGTTCAGTGGTAGAAGCACGTTCAAGTCCTCAGTGAATGGCTTCCATTTTCCATGGGCGCAAGAAGCTAAGCTATCAGATGAGAGTGGTTATAGAAGGGAAGTGTCCGAGACAGGAGGAGGTGTGAAATTACCGCATGGTCTAAGGACATATAGAATATTACCACATGGTCTAAGGACATATAGAATGACTCTTAGGCAGGACCTGGAGATTTGAGATTAGTGATCATAAATTTTAAGTGAAAATAACAAGTTAAAGATTAATGTAAAAAACTCGTGGCAGGGCGCCAGGGTGGCTCAGTCAGTTAAACATCCAACTTTGGCTCAGGTCATGAGATTGTGGTTCATGGGTTTGAGCCCCATGTGGGGCTCTCCGCTGTCAGCACAGAGCCTGCTTCAGAGCTGCTGGCTCCCTCTCTCTTTCTCTGGCCCTCCCTTGAGGTGCACGTGCACTTCCTTTCCCTCACTCTCTCTCTCTTTCTCTCTCTCAAAAATAAATAAACATTTATGGGGCATCTGGATGGGTCAGTTGGTTGAGCATCTGACTTTGGCTCAGGTCATGATCTCAAGGTTCACGAGTTCGAACCCCACGTCGGGTTTGCTGCTGTCAGTGTGGAGCCTGTTTTGGATCCTCTGTCCCCTCTCTCCCTGGCCCTCCCTTGCTGGCGCTCTCTATCTCAAAATGAACATTAAAAAGTAATAAATAAATAAATAAATAAATAAATACTTAAAAAAGAGAAAATATAAAAAAAAAAAAAACCCAAACGTTATATGGCAAATCCACTCTGCCGCAAACCCATTCCCACACTCAAGGTCTTGGAAAATTGGAGGGGAGTGAACAAGTGAGAAAGAAGGGATGGGCCAAAATCAGGATTTGCTCACATTGAAACTACCTACATTCACATATTTAAGCACCATGAAAACACTCACCATTAAGAATCTTAGTTTTTTCTTTACCACAGTCACCTACTTACTGGATGACTCCTTTGTGAGTGGGACTCCAGAAGCCCCTCTTATCACTCTGGCCAACTGGTTATTCTGGCAACTGGTCAGCTGCCATCTTTGTGACTTCTTATATGAGTATCTTAGAAGGCTCAGAGCAACATTGAATGTTAAAAGCAGATGTCTGGTCTCATCTTGCCGGTAAGACGACAGAAACGCAGAGAAGAAAAGTGATTTGCATGAAGTCATCTAATTTGGGACAGAAGTAGAACTGGTAGCCAGATTTGCAACTCCTGCCCACTGCTCCTTCTGGCACACCTCTCAGTTGGTTCTGGGGCTCAAGACAAGTACACAACCTCTTTCAACCGGGAAGTGAAAGGTGGCTCTTGTGCTGAATTTTACAATGTCGCTTCATGCCAGATACATAAACCACACTGATATGAAATTAATTTCATTTGCTTGCTGGCACTCTAACAACGAGTGATTTAAATAATGACACCTTGAGAGAACTAGTTGCAATGTGAGATCTTTAAGATTTCATCACTAATCAGGACAATCAGGACAACAGTGAGAACTTTCAAATTGGCAATCAAAATTGGACCCCTTCTCCTCCTTTACGTGACATTCCGTGTTACAAGCCTTCATCCTAAAATTAAGAATTGTACTTCTGAGATGTCCAGTGCCCGCTCATGTCAGACTGGCAGTGTGAATTCTAGACCTTCCATTAGACCAATTATCGTTAAATGTGAAAAGCAGGAGAATAGCATACAATCCACTATCTAACAACTTTAATTTCCCAGCAATCGTGGAACAACTACCTGGGAGGGAACAGTATGATGAAGAAACAATGATGGGGGCAAGTCATAAAAACACTTGTGTTTAGTTTCCCATAATTAATTACGTAGTTAACTTTTGTCATTGCTGTGAAGGAATTAACGTTTTCTGACGTGTACTTCTTTCTTTAGGATATAGCATAATTGATTACTTTCTTTGACAAGTTGGGATGTGTACGGGCCAGAGCACAGAAGATGGGGCAACGGGTTGGTCCCTGAAGGTGATGACCGATGATCCGATGGGCTTGGCTACACCAGCGATCACTGAAGTGAGCACGGACCGGTGAACTTCAATGCAAAATTTCCAGGGAATCACAGCTTAGAAGTTTAAGCAGAATGAATGAGCGTGATTTTATTCACGCGTGTAGACATTTGAAACAATGATGGTGAATTCTCAAGTGAGTCTCAAGTGAGTCTGGTTGTGAATCAATCTCAACCTGGAGAAGGAGTACCCACACTATTATGTTGCCACAGCATGTATATCAGGGACATCTTTGTTAAAGCAAAGGTCTATTTCCAGTGTCCCCAAGAACCTGTAGTTCTTATAGTTAGAGACCTCTACAGATAACAAGATGTCTGTACGTGCATGTATATGTGCATGTTGGTTGGTTTGTGGGGAGTGATTGGGATGGAATTACAACATCAGAGAAAGAAATGCAACATTATCGATTTTGAGACAGAAGTTGAAGTGTGGTTGTTCCCCCACTCAAATCTCTGAGAGGGTTTTATCACGAAGGATCTCTGAAGTACCTAGAAGACATATCAGGGGGGCTTAGCCATGTCACCACAGACCTCTGCTTTTACTTCTTTTCTTTTTAATTTTTGTATGTTTATTTATTTTTGAGAGAGAGAGAGAAAGAGAGACAGAGCATGAGGCGAGAGGGGCAGAGAGAGCTGGAGATACAGAATCCGAAGCAGGCTGTCAACACAGAGCCCAACCTGGGGCTCGAACTCATGAACCTCAAGATCATGACCTGAGGTGACGTTGGAGGCTTAACCAGCTGAGCCGCCCAGGCACAACTCCATCTTGCCTCGTACTGCACGTCTAAGAGAATGGCCAGAAATAATGGCTGCTTTACACATGCTTATCATTTGAACACTCTCAGTATCCAAATCCACACTCCGAACCATGTCCTCTTTTCCATCTCTGAGTTAGACCTTTCCGTCGGCATTGCCGTGCTCACCGTGGGTTCTCAGAAAGTCTTTGGATGTAGTGATGATGCCTGCTACAAATGGAAGACCACGCGCTCTTAAATTTACCCGACTCGGTCTGACATGATGAAGTAACTGACAAAGCATTTGATGCTCGACCATAGACGTTGTGCAGGGCAAGGGCTTTAGCTCTAACCTCTTTCAAGTACCTGGTACCTTGGGGGAAGAGGATGTGCTCTTGGGTAACACGAGACAATCCAATATATTCTATAGGCAGTATCTTCTAAAATTCCTGATTCGTTTTGTTTTATTTTTTGTATTTTTCAAGAGAGAGCAAGTGAGCAGGGGACGGGCAGACAGAGAATCCCGAGCAGGCTCCAGGCCGAGTGCAGGAGGCTGAGGCGGGCTGGATCTCCAGAGCCTGAGATCATGACCTGGGTCAAAACCAAGAGCGGGACTTTTAACCGACTGAGCCACCTGGTCTGATTGGTTTTAATAGGAGGACTTGGCAAGGAGGAAGAGATCTTGTTCACGTAAGTGGTCATCTTTTTGCCTTGAGAAGAAATCATAAATAGAAATAACAAAGATTACTAATTGGTGCCGACAAAAACTTCCTACTGTCTTGGAGATAAAGTGACTAGTTTTGATCTGTTCGGAACTGCTCAGAGGTCCAGGCCATGGGCCGCAGTGGCTGAAATGGTACATGTGGGGCTTTCTTTGGTGAGGAAAGGAACCATGGTATCTTGGAGAAGTGACTTCACCAAAAAGAGAATTGAAGGGGTCCTTCTGAGATAGCAGTAGGACTGCCTGGTGTGTTCATCTGAATATAAAGGCATCAATTAATCACTAATTAATTTTTTTAAACTTTTATTTTTTTTAACTTTTTTTTTGAGAGGGAGCGAGCCAGGGAGGGGCAGAGAGAGAGAGAGAGAGACAGGGAGAGAGAGAATCGCATGCCGGCTCCATGCTTGGGGCACAGCCTGCCTCGGGCTTGATCTCATGACCCTGAGATCAGGACCTGAGCTGAAATCAAGAGCCAGACGCTTAACCTAACTGCGCCACCCAGGCACCCCAATCACTCGTTAATTTCGAAGACGTTTGTGAAGCCGTTGTCCTGGGTGTTAGGGATATTCAAAGGTAGCTAGGGTAGACCCGTGTCTGCGAAGAGCCTACAGTCTGGAGAGGAAAGCAGGCATCCACAAATGATATTTTTATCATTTTAATACGTGGCAAAGATAACTGACACGAACGTGTAGACGGAAAGCAACGCAGACGCACTTCGCCAAGTGCCGAGTGCCTACAGGCACGCGTAGGACGTGGTCCTTCCACTGCAGAACTTACAGTCCACTTGCGGCAATAAGTCGGCAGCTGGCACAGCCGTAATTGCAGTGGGTTTTCATAAAAGAAAGATGTCTGTTCCAGCTGGGGTGATCCGAGAAGCCTTATCGCTGAGGAAGAACTGAGTCTACCCCTAAAATCTGTCTCTCCGACAGATGAAGGGGGCAGCATAAGAGGCACCTCAAGCAGGTGAAAGAAACAGGAAACTGAAGGGCATGGTCTGGGCTCCATGTCTATGACTCCCGCAAGGAAGCACCCTGAGATGCCGGTGTGGGTGACTCTGAGAGGTTTCTAGTGTCGTGGTGGGTTCTTGAGACCCCTGAGAGGGAGCGGCACTCTCTCAAGTGTCCCCTGAGTTCCGTAAAAACCAGCCACATCTTTACAATGTGCCGAGGGAGGTCTGTTTACATGGGGGTGGGGGGACGAATGGAGGTAAGATGATGGATTGACTGGGGTCTGATGGAAGAGCCGTGGGTGACAGGACGTAAGGGAGGTGCTGTCCTCCTCTTTCTAGAGGCCACTCTGGGACTTCTCCTGGTTGATCGTGATAGGCCTGGCAGAAGTTGTTTTAATTTGGAGAAGGAATGGAACATTGTCTGTCCCAGTCCCCCACGAAGCTTCTGGAACACTCTGACTCAGCATCCCAAAATGGGTGCCGGGGTAGTTCAGGCCCTGTGAGCCTTTGTCGCAAGGAATATGAGCTGCTTGCTTAGCCAATAGCCCTCACCCAGCTTCTTTAGGACCTCGGGGACCACCTTCAGTGTCATGGTGGGTTACATGGGACACTGGGAAGAAGTGAACATTTAGGCCAGCCCATAGTTTTACTAGAACCAGCCAGATAGTGGGCATGACATCTTATTAGCTCCTTAGTTCTCTTTCTTCATTTGTAGCCTCGCTCCCTCACCCCTTTGCCTGCCTCCACCATTTTCTCCTTACCACAGCACAGGTACAACCACAAAGTGAGCTCCGGCCCCCCACCTCTAATAAAGTGAATGCTGTTGTCAGTTCAGATAAGGGCACCCACTGGACAGAATGGCAATATTTTCTATCCTGGCAAACGTGATCATAAGTTCAGTTTATTAATATTGCAACAGTCGCACTAAATGAGATCGCTTGGCTAACAAACCATTTATCAACAAAACGCTGCCACCTACTGAAGTTTTGCAAACAGCCCAGATGATTGGATAAGATCACAAATTCGCCCTGTCACAAGCTTATGGTCTTTTCTGAAATCATTCCGGAAAAGAATGATAACCAGCAAAACCAGACAAGACATCTCTTTTCTGCAGTCTGTTTAGAAAGTGTCAGTGTAAATCCTACAGAGTGGCATCCAAACAGAAAAAGGCATGGGGGCCCCTGATGTTCAGTTGATTATGGAATTTCCTAGTAGGGCTTGGGATGCTCCCAAACAACTGGTAGATAGGGCTGTGTCTATCAGGAGAATGTTCTTCACAAATTGATTTGCAACGCTGATGTTCAGTCTGCAGTGAAGGCACATAAAAACCACTCGGTTTTTATTTTTATTTTCCAGAAAATAAATATATTTGGTACCAATGAAACTTAGGATGATGAGAAAAGCTGTTTTCCTGTAAGAATACGTAACTCTGGAAATAGAGTTTCATTCAAGGCTCCTTAAACTATGGAAACCGCTTTAGAAAAGGATAATGAAGTTGTGTGGTGCTTATGAAGTTCAGACCGCTTTAGGAAGTAGAGTGAGAACTAATTTGTAGCGCTAAGGGGGAAGTTAGGGGAAACGCAAAACCCAAATAATGATGATTTCCGTGTGATTTATGCCTTCCAAAGCTAATCGTCGCTCTTCTTTGAAACATCTTCAGACGTCACTTTGAAATGCTGAATGACAAAACAGGGCCCTCCGTACCATGACTCACACTTGCCCCAGCTCAGTTCTGGAGCAAGCAGAGGTTGGCCAGGAGAGAAAAGAAAACATAGTGGCCTCTGTAGAGCTCTGTGCCTCCTTCTCACCCCATTTTACATAGATGGAAAAGCGTCATTTCTCCCACCATACTGTGATGGTCTCAAGGGTACGGCCCTGGCTCCTTGGGTCTCGGACAATGGCTTGCACGTTGCCGGCCCCATAAAATTAATATGTCTGAGATCTAGATAGCAAGTCACCAATTTTAGATAACTAATTTTGTAGATCCCCGGCATGAGGGGCTTTTCAGGACTAAGTTTTCTCTCTCTCTCTCTCTCTCTCTCTCTCTCTCTCTCAATTTTTTTCCTGGAAATTCCTACACCTCCCTGACCATCATGGGTATGAGATTACTGGCTGAATGATTTCAGTGGATGAATACAACCTTTCTCTCCACTCGCTACAAGACCAGAGGGTGGAGAGGAGGGACCCGGCTGCCCGTGCCTCTCGATGAGGGGGTGGGAAAACTCCTAGCCTGGACATCTCGTAAGCATGTTCCTGCCTCCACTCTGCCATTTTTCTAAATTCATAACGCCAAGCGAGCTTGAAAGTAAGCACATGCAGCATGGGAGTGGGAGAGGAAAGCAGGCTTCGTATCGGCCTTGGGGTCAACTAAACATAATAACAAATGACGCCGTTGATTGAACGCCAAGTACGTGTCCGTGTGCTAGGCATTTTACCTGTATTCCTTCCGTTCCTCATAACAATCCCTCATGGGAGGAGTGAGTCGCTGCACCTGTTTCACAGACAAAGAAACTGAGGCCCCGAGAGGTAAATGACTTGGCCAAGTCCATCCAGATGGAATGGTAGAGCAAACCCCGGGCTAGGTCTCCTGGCTCGGGAGACCCTGCTCTTTTCAGGGCACCAGTCAGAGCCCAGCTTCCACATTTTCCTCTTGGCTTGCACAGAGTGTTAAATGGAGACGGGTTGGAAGAGAGGAAGTTCCTCTCTCTTCTACCCAGGGAAGTTACGTGGCTCTCGCACATGGGAGAATAAAGTTCACAGTGTGCTAGTAAATGAGATCGTGGGTAGGAAGCCCTTGGACCTCCTTAGAAGTAAGTGACTATAAAAAAAAATCCAAACCATTTGTATTACTCTTGTAGGTGATGTGATTTCAAATGGACAGAGAGCACAGTTTGTCTTCTGTTCCAATTGGCATCCCTTCATGCCGTTCTGGGAATTAGTTCAGAACTGACTACAGGAAGCATAAATCACCTTTGCTACCCAGTACTGTTTCCTAGCAGGCCCATATTTTCCCAGGAGGTTCTCTCTCTGTAGTAGATAAAAGTTTGCCTTCATTTCATGTGATCTCATTTCATTTTCCTCTTCAGTAGATACCAGCCAATGTCCATCATTCCGGGCAAAGCAGGATCCTGTCCCGTATACTTAAATTCCAGGTGGTCCTACTGGAGCCTCACTTTTTCCATTGAATGCCTCCATCACTCCTATTGTTACCAGGGGAATAATTCTCATTCTCATTGAAAGGAAACGCACATTCTGAATGTGTAACAATAACCTGCATGCAGCTCTCTGATTATAAATATCAAGTGTTATAAAAGCCCCATCAGTGTAGTGATCAAAGGCATGAAGGGACTCACTGCTGAAGCAGCAGGTGACCCAGAACAATCGGAATAAAGGGAAATGCTGAGTAGACATGGGGTCCTAAGAAATTCACATTAAAGATTTTTCCTGACGTATTGCGGTTGTGCCTTATAAAAGGATTTAACTAAGAGCTAACAAGGCAGTTGATTTTGCATTGAATGCTCTCTGATAATTAAAAATAAGTTTAAGATTTACCGATCAGGAGTAATTCCTATTTTTCATCCCTAATAAAGCCAATAAATGTTCATTATAAGAATCACTTTCACCACAGGAAAAATATATTAAAAGTGCTTCCATTGACACCTTCTTACAGAAAGATATTGTTCTGTGCATATAAGAGTGATCTGGGTCAAGGAGAGAAACGCAGAAAGAGCTGATGACAAATTAGTCAAAGAAGGCAGGTGCTTCTTTGGTGCTTGGTCAATAAATTCTTTTTTATTTTCAAGAGCAAATAATTCAGGCTGAGGAACCATCAGCCACTCAGATTGAATGCGCTCACTATGTCCCCCCCTCCCCAAGCGAGTGTGGGGAGCCACCTCACATGAAAAATACCCGTCCCCATTTTTTTAAGGTCACCGATTGATTTCCTTACTTAGAAATACATTTGTCTCTCACAAAAACACTTTTCTGGAGCGTAAAATTCATTAAGGATGGGCTCCATGTTAGTCCCAGTCCAGGGGAATTTCTGAGAATCCCAAGGGACAGTTTCATGGCCACTTCATGAAATGAGCTCAGAGCCAAGCCTCCAACACTGGCCTGTCCACGCGGGGAGAGGCTGTCGGGCATCAGCCAGACCTGAAAGGAAGCAGGGCTCTTGCTGGAGACACCACCCAAAGCAGAGAGAAACAGGAAGAAACATAGTGGTTTCTGCCTGCTCCCACCCTCCAATCTTCAGCCAGCACCTCCCACTAGGTGAACCTCTCCAACAACCAGGAGGTGGGGCACCAGGAAATATAGTTCCCTGCAGTCTAGAGCAGAGCGGGAAGTGCCAGGAGAGGATCGGAGAAGAGACAGGGGAAGGACCATCATGGCGCTACAAATGAACACACACGAAGACATTTATGTCTCTCTAGGAGGGGTTCCTGGTTTGAATTTCTTCATGCTTTAGCTCTTCTTCCAATTTTAGAGCATCTGTGCTGTTTATTCTCTTTATTATCTTTTAAAGTACTTAACTTAGCATTCATGGCAACGGAGAAGGCCATGGTGAACTTAATGACTAGATGTGGAAGTCATTAACAGGAAATACTTGATTAGGAGAACACTATTTCTACGAGCCTGATTGAATTGTCCCTTCCCTCACTTTTCTCTGTGCTACACAATACTGCGGGCTGCTTCCAAAGGTCTGGAGCTTACCAGATAGCTCATTCGTGACTTTTAGTGACCGGGGAAACAATGAAGAGGAATATGGCCCTTGATCCTCAACATCTCATTAATGTCTGCATGAGGACACGGTGAATTTTCTAGAAGCCACTGGAACTCAGGGGGTCCAGGGATGGGGTGTTAGTGAAGGGAAGCCAACTCTTGGGATGAAACTCCATTGCTGCCCTTTCTGCTGTGACCCTAGGCGTTAGTCCTGTATGTGGGGGAGGAGGACAGAAGCCGCTTTTCAGTTTTATTTGCTTTTGCTTTCACTGCTTGGCTCTTTTGAAACAGAATATTTTCTTTAAGAGTGCTTTCTCCTCTTTTCTTTCTCGTTCATCTGCTTTTAAGATTCCAACTTCTAACTATTATTATCTTTTTTGACCATTTCAGCTCTTCCCTCTACCCCTTAATTGGCCTGAGAAGTCCCTCCACTTACAGGCTGAACAGCTGCTTCAGCCCTTCCTGACCCAGAGAGCCAGGGTGGAGCATAATTGAGGGTCTTTCGTTGTGATATTGTCGGGCACTCACAGTCTGCTTTCCTAATGCCGTTCCATTAGAAAATTCACCATCCTTCACACAGTGAAGGTGCACTTTGCTGTGACTTTGGCCATGTTGCAATTCCACTAATAGCCTTTTACTGTAGGGAGACTATCTACAGCAGCATCTAAAAGTACTTCTTGAGGCAGAAGCAAATAGGGGACCTAAGAGGAGGCTAAATGTTTTGCACTCCCACCATAATTGCAGTTACGAAAAAGTAATTTGATTGTCTGCAGAAGCAGTGGGCTTTCTACCTTTAACCACGTGTTTCCATCCCATGGTCTGGGAACTGCCGCAGACACTGAAAATAAGTGAAAAATGGAGCACATCGTAATTTCCCAACATTTGCGACCCTGAAGATACAGCATGTTTCTTTGTCAACATTGGTAATAAAATCTAGCATTTAAACTTTTCTTTAAAAAAAATATCGGACCGAAACCATGCACTGTCTAAAGATACCTGTCACAGACTTATTACATGCAGGGGGGCGGATGGTAGACTGAAATGAGTTTTCATTGCAGACAAAAGGTAGTTTTCTTTAATTTTCTGTAATTTATTTCATCTTCTGCTGGAGACCCCATTCTTCAGTGAACAGGGGAGAAACTGCCCATGAAAGGAAAATTGATTTCTTTCCTATAAAAGGATATCTTTGGGGTTAATTTAGTTTCTCTTAAGTAAATGTTTAGGCTTTTAGGGCTTTTCTCTCCCTTCTTCTCACCTGGATGGAATCTGGAGTTTCCACTACATTGTCCTCATATCATAGTGTCCTCCTCTGGTTCTTGCTGGTCAGAGGTGCAGTATCTTTCCAACCTTGCCACAGAGTAGGGTCCATACCGGAATCTTCATTAGGGGGAGCACAAACCAACCCTCAACTTGACCAACACCCTTGACCTTGGCGTTGGATGGCTCTCCGCTGAATCTCAGCCATGTCTTCTATCTAATACCTAGGTTAGCTGACCTCCTTAGAGCTCCTGTCACTGACCAGCAGGCTTCACTCTGGTAGGTTCACTGCATCTCAATTCCTCAAACTTTCTTCTCTCCCACTGGACACTCTCAGGAATTTCAGTAAAGTTGGCAGTAGAGTTAGAGAAATAAGGAGGAGAATTTTGGACTGAGACATCAAGTCCGCAACAACTATTTCAAACTTGGGATCCTTCCTAGAAAGACAGAAATATCTTAAAACGTGCCCATTTGTAACGTTACACCGGAGTCATGAGATGTGCTTAGATCAATGGTTTACACCCCAATTCCTGGGCAACTTTGGGGATTATTGGGGCCTGTCCTATGCTCCTGTTACAAAACATGGAAAATGTCTTTGGCCTAAAGAAACAAATCCTTCTATTCTACGTGGGAGCTGGGAGATACACAGGATATTGTCGCTAGTCCTTTCTATGATGAGATTTTTTTCCCCTTAGTCATTTTTGACCTACAACATGGTCGGTGTCATGTTGAATATGGCAATTATGTGAGGACACTTAGGATTTTCACCATCTATGAAATTATTCAATGAAGTGGTTGTTGATTATCCCAACTGCCAGCCAGGATTGTAGCTGGAGTGAGAAACTCCATACTGATCTCCAATCTCTTCTGCAGTTCATCCTCTTCTCTCTTTTTCTACACCCAATGTTATAAAAACTCTTCAGTTTCTCCAAGGTGGGATGGACACTTTCCTTGGCCAGCCTTTATAATCCAAGTGGGTTGATATGCAACAGAGAGATTTTGGAATCCAGACATCATTTCTCTCTTAACAAATCCTAGGTCCCCAGAGATCTCACTTTGTACCGAAAAGAAAAGTCTCATGTGAAACCAAAACTAGTCATGGCTGCTTTGTTCTCTTTGGAGTTACCCACTGGAGAACCTCAGACATGATGATTTTAAGTAGAGTGAAGAATGCACTGCTTTGTTAAGGATCTAAATGTCAAAAAATAAAACTTTAAAAACTTTTAGGAGAAAATGAAAAGAGAATATCGTTATGACGTTGGAGTAGGAAAAGATTTCTTAAAGAAAGTTTCCAAACCCATACCAAAGAGGAGGTTGAGGTAGGAGGTGGGACACAGGAAAAGAGGACTTACATTGGGAGAGGTATTAGTTCATTGTTCTATCTCCCCCCACCAGAGATGTCTCCTTCTCTCTTTAAGTCAAATTGTGTGTGTTTGGGTGGGAGGTGTTAAAGGAGCCTCTTGGATAACCTGACGTGTTGGCTGTGGAATTTGGTGGGGTGTTTGGTTTATGTCTATAAAAAGGCTATGGTGAGAGTGGGGAGAGGAAGCTGCATTGGGAACAAGCAATGGTCCCCAAAAGAGAAAGCCTGTATGGATGTTCCCAGTCTGGGGGTTGGAATCTCAGCTGTCACTCTGTAGCAAAGGAGTTGTTGTTAGAGATTTCCAGTGGGGAGCCTCAGAGAAACCCAGAAAGGTGCCTATGTATTATAAACTCACAATGGGAACATGCCACATTTAAGGGCACTGTCACCAGATTACATTTGTTTCTTATCTTTACTCTCTATCCCCACATCTCCCACCCCAACCAGGGATGTATCAGAAACTGAAACAGGTGACGTGGGGTATGGCTGCAGGAGAGATGAAATTAGGAGGGAAATGCTAACAAGACTTCCCTGGGGAAGGAAGTTGGTTTAAACATCTGACTTCGGCTTAGTTCAGGATCTCGCAGTTGGTGGGTTCGAGCCCTGCATCGGGCTCTGTGTTGACATCTCAGAGCCTGGAGCCTGCGCCTGTGTCTACCTCTGTCTCTCCCCTCCCCCACTTGAGCTCTCTCTCGCTCTCTCTCAAAAATAAATAAGCATTAAAATAAAATAAAACAAAATAAGACTTCCTCTAAGACAAGTTTCTCAGCCTAAACAAAGTAGCAGGGAATCTCAAATACAAAGGTAAGCAAAGAAACAAGACTCACCAGCCACCAAAAGTAGACACACAGAAGACAAAATATAGAAGAACTAAAGCCCGAAGAAATAGGCTCAGCCGTGACAGGGTCTCTTAGCTTGGGTTTCCCCAGCAACAAACCCAGGTTCTAGTGCAAATAAGTGTTTGGAAGGTGAGGGAAAGAGCAGGAGGAGAGAAAGGAAGTGAATGCCATCAAATCTGCATGCACCGTGGCAATGAGAACTCAATCCTGTTGGGGAAACAGGATCCGGGTCAAACACGTGAGTCGGTGATCCAACCTGAGAGTGAGGGGGTTCAGGTAATTTTACACCAACTTTCAATAGTCGGTGGTTGAGGACTGCTCCTGAGATTTAATTCCTTAATTCCTCCAGCCAGCAATTTTGGCAGCAATGTGGGCTTCGTAGGCAAGAGAAAGCCCTCAGGCAAAGAAATACAGGCACTGGCAACTGGCTTGTGTGCACAGTAGTGTTAAGAATGAGGAGATATGCATGAACACCAGACAGAGCCCACTACGGAAACAAATCCGTGACTTTTGCAATAAAGTAATGTCCTCAGAAAGATGTGGAGAGAAATTGCATTCACTTGCCGTTAAAAAAATTAAGTAAGGGATTTGGAAATAACAGAGATACACATATGTACACGCAAACGAAGAGTGAATTAATGTAAAGTTTAAATGGAAGAATTCATCCAGAAAATAATAGAAAATCACAAAGAGTTAGAATACATGAAACAAGGCATAAGGGACGGATCCAAACGTACCCATCTTTTCCAGAAAAAAGAGAATAGAAACAAGGGGCGAGAGAAATTACAAAATAAGAGAAAACAAAATGCTATCGCCAAAAAAGAAATAAGTTCTTATCAAGGGCTAATGAGAATAATGTTACAAAGACATACACCTAGACATGAACTTTTCATAATGGAAAGTTCTTAAATAGATCTATATACATGGGAAAATATGGTATAAGATAAAATGAATTTTCAAGTTTATAAAGAAAGAAAATCTATTATTCAAATATGATATTGTCACAATTAGCCAATTTAAAAATAGATCTCTACCTCACATCATACCTCAAAATAATTGCAGGTGAAAAAAATTTAAAAAACCCAAATTTATAAAAACATGAGAGTAAAATTATAGGAGTCTTGTCTCACATTTACAGTCAATTAATTTCAACAGTTGTGCACAAACAGTTCTATGGAGAAAGAATAATTTTTTCAAGAAATGATGCTGGGACAAATGAATATCTACATGCAAAAGAATGAATCTGGATCTCTATCACAAAGCACGTACAAGAATTAACTCAAAATAGATCAGAGACCCAAATGTCAGAACTAAAACTGTAAAACTCTTGGAGGAAAACATAGGAGTAACTTTTTGTGACCTTGGATCTAGTGATGGCTTCTTAGATATGACATCAAAATCACAAGTTCAAAAAAAAATAGATAACTTGGGTTTCATTAAAAATAAAAACTTTTGTGCATCAAAGGGCAGTACCAGGAAAGTGAGAAACCAAGCAGTGAATGGGAGAAAATATTTGTAAAGCGTATGTTTGCTAAGGGGTTTGTATCCAGTATACATAAAGAACTCTCACAGCTCAATAAAAAAATCAGATGATAGCAAGTGTCGGTGAGGATGTGGAGAAATTGAAACCCTCATACACTGCTCAGGAGGAAGGTAAAATGGTGCAGCCATTTTGCAAAACTTACTGGCAGTCAAAAAGTTAAACCTAGAGTTCTCATTTGAGTCAAAAATTCCAGTCTTAGGTATAGACCCAAGAAAATTAAAAGCATATGTCCATGCAAAATCTTGTACACAAATGTTCATAGCAGTATTATTCAAAATAACCAAAAGGTGGAAACAAGCCAAATGCCCATCAAGTGATGAATGCATAATTGTGCCATGAAAAGGAATGCGTTTTATGCTACAACATGGACAAACCTTGAAAACATTATGCTAAGTGAAAGAAGCCAGTTCCAAAAGACCACATATCGTATGATTTGATTTATATGAAGTGCCCGCAGTAAAGCAAATCCACAGAAACAAGAAATACATTAGTGGTTGTCCAGGGTTGGCGAGGATAGGAGGATTGAGGGTGGGTGATAAGCTAAAGGGTACAGCGTTCTTTTTTAAGGCCATGCAAATATTCCGAAGTTGATCATGTTGGTGATGGCATAACTCTATGAATATATTAAAAACCATTGAATTGGTTACACTTTAGTGGACAAGTTATCATGTGTGTGAATTATGTCTCAATGATGCTTTTACAAAAACAAAAAATGAATCTATTTCTATAATCTTGAAGTATATAGGACTTTGCTAAGCATACAAACTGCGGAAGTTAAATGAACAGATTGATAAATCAACATTCAAAATCTATATTTGGTAAAAGATACGATAAAGTTGAAAAAAAAAGAAGAAGAAGTTACAGGCTGGGAGAAAATAGTTGCAGAGTACATATCAGACAAAGAATTAATATCCAGAATATATAGAGAGCTTCTACAAACATCAAGAAAAAGAAAATGATAATTGATGAAGTGAGTATTGGGGGGGGGGGTGGGTAGGTCACAGAGGAGGAGGTAAGAAGTAGGGCAGGAAGGGGATGGGGAGGGAGGTGGTCCAGTCTGAGGACAAAGCGCTGGAGAATAGAGCAGCTTAAAGTTGAATAAAGAGCTTGCGTGCATATGAGCCTGGGCTGGACATTTTAGTTCTGGACACAAGATCGCTCCTATGATTGAAAGAGCTATGAAGACTTTTACTCGGTCAGGTCTTGGAAACATGTGAGGATTTGTCTGAGTGAGGAAGAGGAAGAAAAGGTGAAAAAGTCTGAGTCTCAGGTTGGGTTTGGAACAGGAAGGTGTAAGAACGAAGAAAGCCATTTTCTGCTTAGTCCACGAACTAGTCCTAAACATGCGGAAAGCGCTGGAACTCAGCTATGGCTAGGGCAAACTAAACTAAAATGATATATGCTTCATCCATCACGTTGGACAAAACTTCACAAGCTTGGCAAAGGTGTGGGGAAATTGATATTTTTGTTCTAGACGGTAACATAATTTGATACTTTTTGGGACGTCGTTTGGTAGTCTTTATCAAAATGAAAAATTCTCATTTCTTTTGACCCAGCTAGTCCAAGTATATATATATATATATTGCTGCAATATTATTACTAAAATAGAAATGTGGAAAAACAACTTAAGTTTCCATAAACAAGGACATTAAATAAATGTTGGGGATTTCTCTACAGCACGCAGGTAGCAATAACAAAGAATAGGGAGGGAGCTGCATGTCTACCAACGATGAAAAATCTCGATCTGCTGTTAGGTGAAAAACAAAGACAATTTCAGGAAAATGCATGTAAAATGGTTTCATTTTGTTTTTAACTTTCCATGTATCAAGGGAGGTCTTTAAGAATACATAAAATGTTTCAAGTGCTTTTTCTGGGACAGAAATGTAGGGGGGAAAGGGGGACTTTTTGAAACACTTTTTTTTAATGTTTATTTTTCTTTTATTTATTTATTTATTTATTTATTTAATTTATTTTTTTTGAGAGAGAGACAGAGCATGAGCAGGGGAGGGGCAGAGAGAGGGAGACACAGAATCCGAAGCAGGCTCCAGGCTCCAAGCTGCCAGCACAGAGCCCGATGCGGGGCTCGAACCCAGGAGCCGTGAGATCAGGACCTGAGCTGAAGTCGGACACTTAACTGACTGAGCCGCCCAGGAGCCCCGAAAAGGAAACTTTTATTTCATCTTCTATTTTATCACTCTTCAACATAAATATAAGGAGAAGCAAGTAAGTGAACCACACATTTAATTTTAAATTTTCCGGTAGCCACATTTAAAAAAGTAAAAAAGAAACGTATGACATTATCTTTACTAGTACATATTTTCAGCGTAATCTATCCAAAATATTATCACCTCAACCTATAATCAATATAAAATTCTTCTTAACGTGATGTTTTACAATCTGGTTTTCGTCCAACGTCTTTGCAATCTGGTTTTCATACGCTCAACAGTCCCTTGCGGCTAGTAGCCACCATTTTGGATAGTGAATTTCTGTATCTTATTTACTACTGCCATGTTTTAAATGATTTTATTATGTTTTTGTGTTTCCCTTATTATTAAAAAGAGCAAAGAATCAGAACCTTTCAAGTTTTCCTAAAGAGAAAGGAAAAGAAAAATAAAAGAAAGCAAAACAAAGGAAACTGCCTAATCACCTGCCTTGCACCCATCATTTACTGAAAGTCCGTGTTTCTTCTCTTCTGGGCTCTGGATCATTGTTATTGATGTGGGTGATTGGCAAAGGGCTGGGGTGGGGCGGGGGAGGCAGAGCAGAGGGAATGTGGTTTCGGTCCCATGGGACTGTGATGTGTGAATTGGTGGTTCCCGAGGGAGTTAGGCAGCTCTCTCTGGTTTTAGCGGTCTTGACCTCCTCTGCCCAGGCAGTAATCAAATCACCTATATCTGGTTGAGGGCCTCCCCCAAGCATGTGAACAAGTGATTATTGCTGGACCGGACATGCCCTAAATCCCCCTGCTGCCTTCTGACCCTTTCAACTTGTCCAGTCGCCCTACCTTGGTTCTTCTTTATTATGTAAACACACAGACGCAAAACCAACCCTTGGCTTTCTTCTGGAAGAATAAATATCCCCAGTTCTTCCAGACTTTCCAACACGGGTATTGTGTTCCTCTGGACCCTTTCCAAGTTCTCCACACCTCGTTTTAGTGCAAAGCCCCGGCACTGTCATCTAATTAATGGAATTGGCCTGGTTAACTCGTGGTGGCCACACTTTTCTCCCCTGGCTTACACATTGTGGCATTTCCCCTCACTTGTTTGTTTTGTTTTGTTTTGCTTTTCCCCACAAGCAGCATTTTACTTTGCCAGTGATTCCTATATTGCATTTGTAGAGAGAGATCTGACACCAGAGTTCTTCCTCTGTTCACAGGGCAATTGACTCCCCTGTAAGAAATAATATAAATTATCCTTTCTGGAAGTATTCTTCACTCCTTTAAACTTTCAACATGACAAAAATTGGAATCAAAATTTGTGACAGGCCGAAGATAACTACTGAGATCAGAGAGAAACTCCCTGATTTGAACAACATGCAGGAGAGACACGGAAAATATTAAGTTAAATACTGGTTTTCATTGCGGATTCATTTCATGGTGGAGTCAATTCAGACCTCAACCTCCTTTAAGCCTCTGGGGTCGGGATAGGAACCTCTCCTGTGAATTTCTAATCTATCTTGTCCCTAAAGTGGTAAATCTTAAAACTTAATTGACTGTGAATGTATATTTTATTGTGTTTACTTTTCCTGGGGCTTACGACACACCTACAAGATGCACTGAGGCCAGATGTTGGTCTAGAAGAGATTGTTAAAGGCAAGAGGCCCTTTGAAGTAGCTTGTTCCATCAATACCTATAATGGTAAATAGAGGCATTGTATTTGGAAAGAAGATGGAGCACCTTCTCCAACACCTTTATCCAAAGGACCTTGAAAGTTTCTTTGGATGCATATCCAATGCAGAAATTAAGCATTTTAGGGGCACCTGGGTGGCTCAGTCTGCTATGTGTCCGACTTCGGCTCAGGTCATGATCTCACGGTTCGTAGGTTCAAGCCCCGTGTCGGGCTCTGTGCCGACAGCTCAGAGCCTGGAGCCTGCTTCGGATTCTGTGCCTCCCTCTCTCTCTGCCCCTCCCCCGCTCATGCTCTGTTTCTCTTTCTCTCTTTCAAAAATAAACCTTAAAGAAATAAAAGAAAGAGAAACTGAACATTTTGCGTTTTACTCTTATTGAGTTGAGGTTCAATCAAATATTAGTTACGATGTTATTTATACTATCATAACAATTATACAACCAGTTAATTCCACTGAGCTCTTAGCGCCTTGAAGCCAGGGCCTTTTTCAGGTGCTCGGTTGGTCTCTTGTGGGGTTCCTAGCACAGTGCCTGGGAGGTAGTCAGCACTCAAAGTGAGATTGCTGAATAAAGGACATGGGTTAAATGAGATCACATTAGGAAAAGAAACCACTCATTGCTTTAAGAATCCTATTTCTAGGCAATCAAATGCCACTTGATGCATTTGACATTTTACTCATCCAGTTGTAATGTTTATTTTCCAGGTGTGGAAAGAGTAAAAATAATAATCAGTGTATATGTTCATTTATTTTATTTTTTGCCAAAATGTTAGCAGGGTGCGTGATGTTTATGCCTGTGAAACTTACCGCAAGTTCCTGCGTTGCTATTTTCAACTAATGTTGTATAACAACAATTACTAATAATGTCAATGCCTTGTGCTTATATAGCAATTTCCATCAAAGAATTTCAACAGCTTTCAAGTCAAGGCCTTTTCAAGAACAAATTCATATTATATTATAGTCTTACTTATTTTGAGAGTTCTTGCTGATATCGTTCATTTCTTCGCATTTCATCTGTTTTAAATCCTGTTTCTTCTTTTTACAATTCAATTCAATAATCTGTGAGCTTTTCAAGACCTCCCTCACCCCACACCCCAGTACATACTATTCTGTATTTGAGGCTAGTCAAATGTTGCTCGTAGATCCTAGTCTGAAATAGCCCTTGATAAACAGATGAACATTTCAATTGGAAATACCAATTTACATTCCAAATGATGCAAATGTTGCCCAAGGATCAAGAAACAAGGTCCATTACACCTACTGGATGAAGACCTGTAGTTAGGATTAAATCTTGGTAACAGAGCTGCTTTTAGGATCAAATAGAAGCTCCAAACATAGAAGTTCTTATCATACCAGTGAATGACTTCCTATCAGTACTTTCGCTCAACTAAAACTGGAAATATGATCCTATGAACCCTTAATAACAATCAGGATATAAATTTTTACATTTTAGAGTAAGTTTACTTTCTACATATTATACACGCACATACACACACATATATTCCACATACCATATACATGTATATATATATAGTATAATATCTAGTATGATATAGCATGATTCTCTGGAAGACTCCAGCTGGATCCCAAACTGGTTTGGCTCTTTCTATATTTACTCAGGGTGGAATATGAAAGGGACTTGGAACAAAAATGATCATAGGCGTATTAAGTGTTATTTTATATCCGTATCTGTGGGGTTTACTTATCCTGTGCACATATAAGGTAGGAGAGAGATTAGTTAAGTCATTGATAATTGTTCTTCCTGTGACAATAAATCAAGTCAAAGCGTATTTTGCATAAGTACCTTTAAAAGCACTCTCTCCTTAAAAGTTGCAATAATTTTGAGTAAACACATTTGAACGAGAACGCAAAAATGCAGCCATTCATTCAGATGTTTTGTTTACACAATGCCAGAATACAAGAACAATCGGAAGTGTTTGGGTGACTAATTGGCTCAAGTGTGTGTAGTGAGACTTCCGTACCAAATGCTTCACTATTATTCCTATTATCATTATCAGTTATAATTCGCATTCATCTTTTGAAGTTTGGCAGACTATAATCGAATGTAGTTTTTCTTAATCATGGATCTGAATTTGTACCTTTAGAAATATGACTTCAAGAAGGGAAAGAAGTAAATTATTCAGATGGCATATTTATCCAACAGCAATGAGAATAAAACACTTTTATTGAGGGATCGGCATAGTTATTTCTACATCCGCATTGATGTATCGGTGCCGTAGAGTCTCACATTCGCATTTATGAAGGGGTGTGCCATTTGAATTATCTGCTTTTATGAATTAGCTTGTAAAAATAATGCAATTGCTATTGAGGCTGTAATGCCTCGTGGAATTGGCTCTGCTTGTTTGTTTTGACAAGTGAGGTTTAGTTTTATGATAATATTTCAGAGCACACGCGTAAATGCCCTGTAGTCTGTTTTGTAAAGGTAATGAAGCCTTAGTGATCTGCAATCTTACTGCTGCTTCCAGATATTAAATCTTTGCTTGAAAGTAGAGTGGCATTGGTATATTCACTGAGAATTCTTAGGCCAAGGAGAAATGATAAGCATCCCCACCACAGGTTTTTTTTTTTTTTTTTTTTTTTTTTTTTTAAGTAAACGTATCCTGGTCGTTACCTTGATGTATTGCAGTGAATATTTCGAGAGCGTTATTCAAAGGATGGATTATCTTATGTGAACAAGAGCAACACATATCTGTACCAACTCTTGCATTGCCCCGAGGGCATAGCAGTGAACAAAAGCAGACAGAGGTACTTCCCTTGTGGAGCTTACCTTCTAGTGGGAGGGACATCCAAAGACAACAAAACTATGCAAACAGGGCACAGCCATTCTGTCCTGGGCTGCTCCTAAATGCCATCCCTAATCTGTCTTCCACACAGCAGCAAGAGCAAGGACCTAGATCTTGTCTGATTATGAGAAAGAAAGAAAGAAAGAAAGAAAGAAAGAAAGAAAGAAAGAAAGGAGGGAGGGAGGGAGGGAGGGAGGGAAGGAAGGAAGGAAGGAAGGAAGGAAGGAAGGAAGGAAACCCTAAACTTATTGCCAAGGCCTAGAGGCTTCTGCCCATCTCACACCTCAACTTCCAATCCAACTGTCCTCCAGCCACAGTGGTCTTCCAAATGCTTTTGCCAAACTCACCACTGGCTTTGCTTATGCTGTTCCTATTAGCCACAATGCTCTTCCCTTTGTTTCATTCTACAACCAGCTCTTTCTCAGCTTTTTGGACTCCTCTTAAACCTTATCTTCTCAAGGAATCCTTACCCAACCACCCACCACGTTATTCCCTAAGCCTGGTTTGGTTTCCCTCATTTCACCTATAGCATTTGTCTTTATTTTATGTGTTACTTTTCTGGGGTTTTGCATGTTGCCCCAGTCGGATGCAAGTCTGCATGCATAAGGACCATGCTTGTCTGGTTCATCATTCTGTCTCTATCTAGCACCTGACATTGTGCAATGCACATAGTAGGTGCTTAATAAAATCTTGGCTAACTGACCTTGACCAATGGCCAACTGTCTGAATGAATGAATGGAAAGGAAGGGGAAGTGAAAACCCCGAATCATCACCCCTCAATACAATACATCAAATTCATATCATACTAATTGTGTTCGTTTGAAAAGAACACTCTCTCCCCTGTTAACCCCCCAAACGCCCACCATACATGGGACTGCGTCAGCTTCCTTTGCTCTTTGCTATTATAGCATTATACTTCTTTCACTATTTTGATCTCACTTGGCACTTTTTCATGTTGAAATTTTACATTACCTTGGGAACTATTTGCTTAATATTGGCTTCTCTAGAGAGAGTGAACATCACAAGGGCCAAAGCTATATTGGTTTTGCTAATGCTTATATCCACAAAGCTAGTACAAAGCCTTACAAATTATAAGCACTCAATACAAGTGTGCCAAAGGAATGAAGAAACGGAGTTCTGGCAGCCTACCTAATTTCTGCCAGTGTATGCCCTCTGCACAAACACGCTAGTCTGACCCTCTCAGGGTTGTATAGAATGACTTGGGATTTCCCAGTCAGAGGAGAAAGCCCCTTAAATTTCTACCATTTAAATCCTGGACTACTCAAGGAGTGAATGTTTTTCTCAAGTTTTTACCAAAGTAACTAGAGGTTGGGTAGAAACGCCTTCTCTGGTTTAATTCTTGATTTATAATATGGCTTATTTCTATTTTCATTTTAGCAAATGGAATATAGTCATCACAATTTAATCTTGCTTGGACGTCACGGAGAGATGAAGTAAATGGGTGAAGCAGTTAGGAGGAGAGAGGGCGGTCAGGGCAAAAATACTGGAGGTGACAATGCCCTAAGACATTCAAAATGAGTTAAACAAAACTAAGCAAACAAGCCCCATCAGAATGCCATCAAAACATGACCCAATGTCCAATGACTGATCAACGGATGAACAAAATGTAGTATGTTCCCAGAATGGACTATTAGTCAGCCTTTAAAAGGAAGAAAATCGGGACACACGCAACCACACGGATGAGCTTCGAGAACGTTACGTTAGGTGAAATAAACCAGGTGCAAAGGACAAACCCTGTGTGATTCCACTTATGAGCAGAGCCGTGCTTGGTGAACGTGGTAGAGACAGAAGGTAGAATGGGGCTGTCGGTGCTGGGAGTGGGAAGTAATGGGGAGCAGGGGCAGAGATGACAGACGCATTAAACAAGAAAATAGTTGGTGTGGCACTGTGCTGAGAAAGGGAAACATTTTTTTTTTTTACATCGTGACCTATTTCATTTATTCTCATTTTTTACTGATAAAAATATCTTCTCTCTCTGGTTGCAGCTGGGCTCCCTGCTTGACTGTGCACCCGTCAACCAAAGTTCTACTGGAAGAGGTATGAATCGTGGCAACGCTGATATTTTGCAACACATGTCTTGTTGTTTTGGTTTATAGAAAATAAGATGCATGAATACTAAAGTGTGTAATAATATAACTAAATCACATTTGTGGGATGCTCTTTGTTTTGCAAATTAAAATGCACAAACAGCACAATCCTTTTGTCTTTATCAAACAGTTTGCTGGGTTACCTCAACTTGGAGCGTGTACATAAATATTCAAATTGAGCTTTTCACTCGGAGGCAATTTTGACATTTCCATATTGGGTTCCTCAGTGGCTTCGCTACGAAAAATTAACCACAGGTGACCAAAACATGATCCCTTATGTTTGTATTACAATTCTCCCAGTAATACACCTGACAAGTAGATGGTATCATCAGGTGAAGGTATTATAAAGGGTCTAACCACTTAAAGAATTAATAATAAAATGTTTATGGGGAGATAAACCTACCATTAGCTCAAATAGTCCAGTTGGAATCTCTGATGGCTCCGTGTCTATTTTCTATCACTCTGAGATGTTCTGGGTGGGAAGCACTCTTATTTAAAAGAAGGTTGTGCTAGCTAGCTGCTTCGACTGATTTCAATTGAGTATGTGAGCAGCATTAAGAAGGGACGTGTGCCAGCCGGATGCATATGGATGCAGGAACAAAACCAGCCCTAGTTCAATCTCTCTTGCAATTCAGGTGAGTCCCTCGGGGACGGCGCCTTTCCATTTCACTCTCCGCTCAAGACTTTTGCCTCTTTGCAGATGAGAGTGAAGGAAGGAGCCACATGTCCTTGGCAAGGGTGGACAACAGAATTGCACCAGAATCACATGATGCAGCATGGACTGGTGAAGAAGCGGGCGATCTGGTAGTAGAAAGCATGTGTTTATGCCCTGGCTCACCACCTGGCCAGCAAAGCAGCAGCAAACATCTCATGTCCAAGGACAGGTGCAACTGCTCTCCACAGAGCCTTGGTGAAGATGTGACTGTCAGTCATATGAGAAAGTGTCCCACGAATATTTGCTGGACCTCAGAGTCGACCACGATTTCCCTCTCTTATTGGCATTTGGGATTCATGCCCCCTTATAATGCTTCCCTGACCCCGTCCCCCACTTTTGCTGGAAACCTCACCCAGAGTTCAGCCTATCCTGGCTGTGCGTTTCAGATGAGTATCACCCAGATGGGTGGGTCGCCTGGAGGACCTTGAAGATGTTGGTGTCTATAGAGCACAACTCGGAGACAGCGGCAGAGAAAGGCGGTGGAGTTAGTTCTATTAGCCTTAGACAAACATCTTTGTCCGCCAAAAAACAAAACAAAACAATATAAAACCAAAAGCAAACCAAAACCAAAATAACACAAACCGGGCACCTCCAACCTGTTACATATCTATCCATCCATATATATTGGAGTAAATTATGCTTTCGGGGATTCTTTCTAAAATGCTAGGTCAAAATCTCCCTTGCTGACAGCAATTTTCAGGGCAAGTCCAAGGGCAGCTTTTGACCTGAGGTTATTAATCCATCATTACTGAAAGTTCCACTGTATAATGTTAGATCATAATATCCTGAGTTATGGTTATTTAATGCATGCGTTGTCTCTCTGTCTCTGTCTCTCTCTCTATACATATGTACATTCTTACGTGTATATATGTACACACACATACAAATGCATCAATACACACACATACAAAAGGGCCCTATTTATTTTACCTGCAGTGACTACGTTTTCAAGCTTTATAGGTCTATACTTTCTTGGGCTTAATGTTGCATTAATGCATTTTTGTTTGCCTGAATGACTTCTCCCCAGCCCTAGCTTGAATCTGTTCATTAAGATTTCATGAAGTCGGCTCTTGATGAATTCACAAGCCAGAACTGCAACTTTCTCACTGTTTTTGCCGTGTTAAAAAAGCGCAGCACCAGCTTTTCATACTAGTGGATGGTAGAGATAAATTCTCCAATGCCAACTCGTCACCTCAGGATGACAGAACTCCCGCTGAATGTGCATAAGTCCTTTATCATGTGAAGTGATTTGAGCGAAACAAACGGGTTAGTTCCTGTGTGGAAGGCTAAGAAGTGACTCCTTTAAAATGGTAAACATTACAGTACATCACATCTGGAAAGCTGGTGTGGCTTTGTTTGTTGTTTGTTTTGGTTCGTTTTTTTCTTTTGTGCTGTGTGTTTGTCTGAGATTTCTGCGGCTGATGTGAAAGTTGCAGATTTCTTTCGAGAGGAAAGTTCCAGAGAGGGGAGGGATGGGAACCCTCCCCGGGGAGATTTGAAGGATTTGCACAGTACCAGTCTTGTTCTAGTTGACAAGTTATTTTCACGCATTTCCTCATCGAGGGTTTTGAAATCGCAGAAATCCTATTTGGGGGATCAGGGAGGTATTGCCTTGTCTTTAGTTTTTAGCTTTTTGAGCTAAGGTGAAGAACATGATTTGAGAGCAGGACACAGTATGTTGTCATCAAGGCTTCTGTGCAGTAATGGGTTGGAGGGACGGGAAATACTTTGACTTAAGTAAGATTAAGAAGGCCGGAGCCATGAACACTTCCCAACTTGACTTGTGTGGACCGTCTTCAGCATTTGGCGTGAAATACTTGGTATTGAATGCTACTCCCAGGAGATTAAAGAACAAGGACAAGGGCTCACGGATATGAGAAAGGACAAGGACCTGTCCCCTTCTTTCCCGACATGCTCAACTGCTGTGGCTTCGGATAGGCATTTCTGTATGGCCAACAGAGTGGATAAGCATAACATTTCACTGAGCAAATACCGAAGATTAGAGACGATACCTACTTTGAAAGTTGTAGACACGCAATCCCTCGCAAGGCAGTTTTTATCTGTTTTACTTTGAGGAAAGAAGATTTGGGAACACAGGCCTGGTGTGTGGGCCCTGAACTTGGGCTTTTCTGACTCTAGATTCCATGCCTTTCCTACTGCACTGTCGCACTGTTCTTTGGGATACTGGCTACACAGCTGTAACGAAGACACGTGAAACAGAAGTTCATTTTGCTCTTATGAAACAGACCCGGGTGGCCCAGAGGGTTTTTACACACAAGTCATCCGGGGACCCAGGTTGGTCAGGTGAATTGCTAGGTCCCAGCCAGTGGGAAGAAACAGGTCCTCCGTGGCAAATGTGCCCAAGATGATGACCGAAGATTTGCGCGCATCGGTTCCAGCCTGAAAACCCGTACGCATCAGTGGAAGACAGGCACTGCAGTGTGTGTCCGGGTGGCCAGGTGCAGAGGTAAAATGAAAAGAGAAATGGATATTGGGAGACAACTCTCTCTACCTCAACCACGGGACCTCCACGGTGCCTCTACCCTCCACGTTCATGGGAAATAGCTGGAGCTTTAGGAAGAAAGGTAGTGAGGAAAGCAGAGCTGGGAATGAGAGAGAGAGAGAGAGAGAGAGAGAGAGAGAGAGAGCACTAGATTTTAAGGTTCTGTTTTTATAGCATTTGTTAGAATCTGAGTATAATCTGCCCCCAGATTCCCTGTTCAGAGAAAATAACTTTCTCTTTCATTCCACTCACGTGCTCCTCACAATAACCCAGAAATGGTCAGTTTCAGGGTATTTCTTATTCCAGAAGGTAATACCAAAACCACAGCCGGCCTATTTGTTTGTTCTATATTTTGAGGTCCCCTCAACAGGGCCATATTTCTGCAAGTCGAACTGCTTGGATGGCTCCAGACTTACCAACTTGGCTTAACTCCTGGAATATTACTTAGTTTCTCACCATTAGCTGACCCAAGACTGTGAGGTGTTGGGGCTGGCATGATCCTGTGATAAACCCTTCTTTTGTTTGCTTGTTTGTTTTGATTTGCTCCCATTGTTTTTCATTTCTTCTCTTTGAATTTCTGCCTCACTTTAACTTCTTGTAGTCCACTCTTTTCCCAGTCTGATAAAGTACAAGGGTTTATTTGTTCTTTTAATATGTTTGATGAGCACCTACCGCGTGCCTGGTGTTTTTGTAGGAGTTGGGGATTCGGCACTGAACGGAATGAAGTCCCTATTTTCATAGTGCTTCCAGATGAAAGGCTTTTTTTCTTACAGAGCTTATTTTCATAGATGCCAATGTGCGTGGGGAAGAGGGAGGAGGCAGCAGGCAAGAGAAAGCAAACATGCCAATATTCAACATGTCACTTGGTGATTTGTGACACACAGATCAGCAGAGAAGTGGTTGTGGGGACTGGGTTATTTGGGGCAAGCAGTCAGGATGGACTCTGTTGGTGGCATTTAATCTGAGACTGGAGTAAAGTGAGGGAGGAAGCCATGCTGATTTCAAGATCAAGGCAGACTCCAGCAACTGTGACGACAACGTGCCCACAAAGTAAGGGAGAGAGGAGTAGAAAATGAGGCGAGAGAAGTAGTCATCAGAGATATCAGCAAGCCAGGGTAAGGACTTCGGATTTTATTCTGAGTGAGACAGGAAGCTATTCGAGTGTTTTGAGCAGAGAAACAAAACGGCCTGATTTCCATACTGTGAGCTGAGAAGTCAGCCACTCCCTCACTTCTGCTCTATTCCATTGGTCGCAAGAGTCAGCTCAGATTCAATGGAAGAGTACTATGGAAAGACATGATGCTAAGGGACAAGATAATTGGGGTCATCTTGGAGGCTGGCTAATGCATGAATATCTGCTTCAACACCATTTGTTGAAGAAAACTATGTTGTCCCTGTTGAATTACATCGTCACTCTTATGAAAATTAATTAGCTGCTGACATGTAGGTTTATTACTGAACGTTCTATTCTGTAACAGGAATCTGTATGTCTAAGCTATGACGGGTGCCTGGATGGCTCACTCAGTTAAGAATCTGATTTTGGCTCACGTCATGACCTCACGGTTCATGGGTTCGAGCCCCCGCATCAGGCTCGGTGCTGACAGCTCAGAGCCTGGAGCCTGTTTCGGATTCTGTGTCTCCCTCTCTCTCTCTGTTCCTCCCCCACTCATGCTCTGTCTCTTTCTGTGTCTCAAAAATGAATAAACGTTAAAAGAATTTAAACTGTGCCGACACCACACTGCCTTACAACAATTTATGAAATAAGGTAGTGTAAGGCCTACAACTTTGTTCTCATGTTGTGAGTTAGTTTAGGTCCTTTGTATTTCTATATACATTTTAGAATCATCTTGTCATTAAAAAAAAAGGCTATTGGGATTTTGATCGAGATTGTATTGAATTTGGGGAGAATATACATCTAAACATTACTGAGAATTTTGATCCATAAACATGATACATTTCTACATTTGTTTAGATATTTTTTGATGTCTCATAGCAATGCTTTATAATTTACAAGTTAAGGTCTTTGCTTATACTTTAAGTTTATCCCTATATAGTTTGTGTGGGTTTTTATAATGTTTATTTTTGAGAGAGAGAGAGAGAGAGAGAGAGAGAGAGCACAAGCAGGGGAGGGGCAGCGAGAGAGAGAGGGAGACACAGAATCTGAAGCAGGCTCCAGGCTCCAAGCTGTCAGTGCAGAGCCCAATGGAGGGCTCAAACCCAAAAACCATGAGATCATGACCTGAGCCAAAGTCAGATGCTTAAACTGACCGAACAACTCAGGTGCCTCTTTTATGTTGTTGTTGGTTTGTTTTTTTTTTTTTTGACACTACTATAGATTTTTTTTCATTTCAATTTCCAACACTGGGCTGCCAGCATATGGTAATACAACTGAATTTATTTATTGACATCTTATGGCCTTAATAAACTCATTTATTAATTCTCCTGGCTTCTTTGTAGATTTTTTTCTTAGATTCTTTAAGATTTTGTACAAATTCAACCTTAATGTCTATGAGTAAAGACAGTTTTACTTCTTTCTTTCCAATGTGTATGTCATTTATTTCTTTTTCTTGCCATATTGCACTGACTAGGTCCTCTAATACAATGTTGAATACAAGTGGTAAGAGTAATTTTACTTTGTTCCTATGCTTAAAGGAAACTCATATAACCTTTCACCATTAAGTCTGATGTTAAGTGTAGAATTGTCATAAATGCTGTTTTTTCAGGTTGATGAAATTCTCTTCTATTTCTAGTTTGCTGAGAGTTTTTTCATTATAAATGGATATTGAATTTTGTTAAATTCTTTTGCTGCATCTATTGAAATTAGCATATCTATTTTGTGTCTATTAATATGATAAATAAAGTAGATTTTTCTAATTTTAATGCAACTATTGCTTTCTCAAATAAACCCCAATTGGTCATGATGTATTGGCTTTTCAATTATTGCTAAATCCAATTTTCTAAAGTTTCTGCCCTCATGTTTGTTACGATGTTAGCCTATAGTTTTCTTTTCTTGTGATATCTTAATCTAGTTCTGATACCCAGGCTGTGCTGGCTTCGAAAATGATATAGAAGGTATTCTGTTCTCTTTTACTCTCCAGAAGAGTTTGTACAGAATTGCATTTTTGCTCCTTTGTCTGGTTGAATTCACTGATGAAGTCATCTGGACCTGAATCTGGAGGTCTTTGTGGGAAGGTCTTTAATCACAAATTCAGTTTCCTCAATAGGTACAGAGCTATTGTTTATTTCTTTTCAGTAGTTGGTGTCTTTTAGGTATTTGTTTTATCCAAGTTGTCAAATTTATTGGCGTTGTTCATGATATGATCTTATTATGCTTTTAGAGCATGTAGAAACCATAGCAGTATTCTTTCTTTTATTTGATACTGATAATTTTTGTCTTTTTTAAAATCACTGTTAAAGGCTTATCAATTATATTGATCTTTCTCCACAAAACAGCTTTGTATTTTACTGTTAATTTCCCTATAATTTTTCTTCTTTCTGTTTTATTGCCTTCCATTCTTATTTTTATTATTTTCTTTCTTCTGTCTACTTTGGGCTTAATCTTCCATTCCTTTTCTAATGTCTTTACATATAAGCTTAAATAATTGAGTTGTATACTTATAAATTTTCCAACAGAAGATTTTAATGCAATAGATTTTCTCTCCATATGCTTCTTTAGCTAATTTCCCCCAGATTTTAATATGTTGTCCTTTTATTCTCATTTAGTTAAAAAATGTCTTTCTAATTTTCTTTGTGGATTTATAAAAAACTTAATATTTGAACATTTTCAGAAATCAATTTTTTAATTGATTTTGAGTTTACTTTCATTACAATCAGATGATGTGCTCTACATTTTAGTCCTTTAAACCTCATTGAGTTTTGTTTTATAGAGTGTGGTCTATCTTGCTGAGTGTTTCATGTGCAATTGAAAAGACTGTGTTTTCCACTGCTGTTGGGTGGAGTTTCCTACAAATGGCAATTATAAAACTTTTTTTGAAGTTTTGTTCAAGTACTTTATATCCTTATTAGGTTTTGGTTTAATTGTCCTATGAATTACTGAACAGATTAGACATTGGAGAAAAGATCAGAGACATTAAAGGCATAGCAATAGAAATTAAGGGACTAAAAGAAGTGGGGAAAAACTTAGGAGGCAAAGAAAAAAATAGATTAAAATAATGCCTGAAAAATTTTCCAGGTGATGAAAACCAGAAACACACAGAGCCAGGAAGTTTAGAAGATCCTAAACAAGAAGAAGCATAGGAAAACACACACACACGCAAAACCCCCACATGAATCAAATTCTTTGAAAATATGTGATAATAAGACAAATTTAAAAGCAGCCAGAGATAAAACACACATTCTGTATAGAGAGACAGAGAATCTTAAGAATAACAACACGTTTCTCATCAGAAACCATGAAGGCCATCAGACAATGGAAGGACACATTTGAAATGTCAGGGGAGGGGGGGTGCACCTGGGTGGCTCAGTCAGGTAAGTACTCGACTTTGGCTCAGGTCATGATCTCACGGTTTGTGGGTTCAGTCCTGCATCAGGCTCTGTGCTGACAGCTCCGAGCTTGGAGCCTGCTTTGGATTCTGTCACCCTCCCTGTCTGCCCCTCCCCCACTCACATTCTGTCTCTCTCTCTCAAAAATAAACGGAAAAAAAAATAATTTTTTTGAAGCGTTGGGCATAAAATCTGCCGACCCACAATTTTATGTCCAGCAAAAGTAACTTTTAAAAGAATACATGCAAAATAAAGACTTTAGGACCAACAACAACTACGAGAATGCATCACTAAAGACATCTACTAAAAGAAGCATTAAAGGAATTTATCCAAGCATAAAAAAAAATTATGCCAGACGGATATGAGACCAAAAAAGAATGGTTAGTACTCCAACTTGTAAACATGCATGTAAATGTAGAAGGCAATTCTTGCCTTGTTTTTAAATTACTTTAAAAGATAACTGATCATTAAAAGAAAAACTAATACGTTTTTATTGTAGGACTTACAATCTAGTAAACGTAAAATGTATGGTAACAATGCACAATGATGGAGGAGAGAAGTATATTGTAAGGTTCTTAGACAACATGGGAAGGGGTGACATGTAATTTGAAGGTAAAAGCTGATAAATTGAAGATGTGTACTGTAAATCAATCCTGAGTCATTTTTAATTCAGATGTTTTACCTTATTTTTACATTTTCAATTTCTGTCTTTATTTTCCATTTTTCTCTTCCTTTGTTCACGTGTTCTTTTCCATCTTTGAACATACTTACGATTTGTGATCAGAGTCATTGCCCGTGGCGATCTCTGCAGTTTTCTCTCCAGGGAGCTGCCTTCTTTCTGGTGCTCAGTTCTAGCGGCCTTAGCCTTCTTGACTTCACCTTTATCGCCTCCCCTCAGTCATTCCACAGGCTCTGCTGGGCTGGTCCACCCAGTGCCTGGAACTGTCCCGGCCATTGGGCCAACGCAGTCTCAGGCTCACCTTCGTTTCCTTCCCTCTGGGATCACGGTCCTATGATGACTCTTGTCCAGTGTCTGAAAACCATGGTCCCATATGCTTTTTCCATTAGTCTAGTTGTTTACGACCGGAGGGCAATATGAGTAGCTCATGATATTTTACAGGAAGTGGACTCCTCTCAAAATTCTCATGCCTCCCTCCCGTGTTGGGGCGTGTCAGTTGCTACCCCTTGGTGCGCTCCACGCTCTGTGCTTACCTTCGAACTCTTCACGCTGTATTTTAACTTCTAGTTCATGGGCCCCTCTCTCCTTCTGGTCTCTAAATCTTCAGAGCAGTGGTTGCCTCACTCATCTTTCTGATTTTAACGCTTGGCATAATATCTGCACAGAAGTGATTCTCAAAACTATTCATTCAGGCTTTCTCGTGTTGTCGGGTCCTTGGAACCTGTGAGGCAGCAAATATCACACGTGCATCAGGGATGGCAGAAACGGGACACATGTCTTGCCACTTGCCCTATCAGATCCTGAGGCAGACGTTATCGATCACCAGAGTTCTGCTTCCCCCCCCGCCCCCCGAGAGAAACTATGGCTTTGAACTCCTTCCTAACACGCTTTCAGATATCTTCTACCAATAAATATGAGTTCACTCGTATGCTGGGCCACTTACTGGCCATCCATGAATTCGCATCATCCTTTCTTGAAAACAGCATTTTAGGGGCACCCGGGGGCTCAGTCGGCGAAGCGTCTGAGTCTTGGGCTCAGGTCACGATCTCACAGTTGGTGAAGCTGAGCCACTCTGTGCTGACCGTGCGGAACCCTGCTTGGGTTTCTCTCTCTCTCCCTCTCTCTGCCCCTCCCCCACTTGCGCTCCCTTTCAAACTAAGTAACGAGCAACTTAAAAAATATAAAAAAAAATTAGCATTTTATTTCATTTACTTAGTGAACATTTATAGGACACTTAGTATACGTTCGCTTCCCCCGAAGCACCTTACAATACGAACTACTTTATTACAATTGTAGGCTGTCGCAACTTGGGGACTTGTAGGCTGTCGCAACTTGGGTCGTCCCCATTTTCCAGGTGAGGAGGCTGAGGCACAGAAAGGGGAAGTAACTTACGCAAGGTCCTACACCTCCCAAGTGCTAGGTAGGGATACTATTCCAGGGAACCTGGCTTGGTGCCCTTGCCCTTCACCGTTGCACTCCACCGTCCCTCCCCACCGTGGCCCAAACCAACCAACACACTTCTCTTTAGGAAGAAGCTAACAAAGTAGTTAACACCTTTTCTGACAACGCTGCGGGGACAGCTGGGGCGTGGAGTGAAAAGTACCTTAGGCCTCTTCGAACACAAGGGAACAAAACCAGCGTTGCTCCCGATTTATTCATCTAAGAAATACCTATTATCCCCTTTCCCAGGCCTTGCTGGAAAGGAAAAGCAAACGCTAAGCCAAACGAAGCACAGAGCAGTTACAGACTGCCAGGTGTCACCTCAGACACACAAACAATCAACTTTATGTGAGCTCAGCGGAATTCCAGAGCCCGTCAGCTAGAACAACAGATACACTTTATGCCCTGGATAAGATTTTTTTTTGGAAACTGGAATTGCAAAGGGGCTGGGGTTGGGGAGGGGAGTTGGAAAGACAGGAGGTGACCTCGATCTTTTATTTTTTTAATATCCACCGACTGTCATTGGTTCACCATCCTGCAAGGTGCCTCCCTACCCTCCGTGCAGCTGTTTTCTAGGGCACACAAACTGTGTTCCGGTCCCCCACAGACCGGAGCAGAGAAGCAGCGAGAGACTGAGCGGGAGAAGAGTCAAACACCTTATGTCACATTTTTGTCAGCAAAGGCAGATAACCCGTGACACTTTCACAACAGGGTGAGCAGACGTTCTCTTCTTCTCTTTGTTCGCTTGTTCTCTTGTTTGCTTTATGCAGGTAGCCGCCCCAGAGGAACGCGAAGTACAATGAGGCCCGAGGAATTTTGTTTTTCCGTTTAGGATGATGCCTTGGGTTGTGTTGTGGGAGCCTGGAACTCTGGACAACAAGGGGTGGTGAATTTCTTCCCCTAGAATTTTGAGAGCTGGCAAGTCAGCCTGACCTTTGCCCACAAGTGACCCCTGGGTGCCCCACAGAATTCAGCAGAAATGCCCAACACAAGTCCAGACTCGGTGCTTCCACACGAAGACGGTAATTATCCAGGCCGATCTTGTTGCATGTGTTACATTGTCACTGCCCAAGGTCATCTACCCCGGCGCTCTGGCGGAGGAAAAACAACAGCAGCCACTTCATTCTTTCCAAGACTTTGGGAAAAATCTCATTTCACAGGGATTCTACCTCTTACTTCAAAGCCCGTTAGATACTATGTTTCTCAGCAGCCCCAGAGCAAAACATTGTCTGAACATACTTTTTTTTTAATGGGTTGCTTACACTTCTCTTTGTTTTCCTGTGGTACAGAAAGTTGCCTGTGAGTGTACATGCTTTCTGGGGCCCAGGAGACTTGGGGGTAAAGTCTGCAGTTCCAGAACACTGTCATCCTGTCCTCCTTTCCCCCCCTCCCCCACCCCGGAAGTGGGCTAGAGACCGCAAGGCGGGGAGACGGAAACCCCCTTCTCCTCATTAAGGGTCAACTCCTGGCTTGTTCTGGAATGGAGCTCTCGCCTTTAAAACTCTGGACCATTGGTTGGAAACCAAGGAAGTTACGCTTTACCCGGATCTATCTTTTCAGAAAATCACAGGCGTCGAATGTGCATTCATATACGGCATAGATAGGGTTGTTGGGATCTAAGGAAAACAAAATTAGGTGTTGCTATTTTTAGAGTCAAACGTGCAAGGGGTAAAATGAAACAAGACAAAAACAAGAAAGACAAAATGAAGTGGACATTAGGTCCCCCTCCAGAAACCAATCCTTAGGAGCAGTGTTCTTCTACCTCAGAAAAAATCCGTGTTACCAGTGAGTTCTGTACGATGGGTAGTTTTTGCACGTGCAAGCATATATTGACTTGTACATTAGTGTGTTTTCCATTTCCCACAAAGAGGTATGGACCTTGTTGGGGGCAATAGTGGTAGGGGTTCTTAGCACTGCCGGTCAGGAAGTTATCTTATTTGGAAGCAGGAGAAAACCCACTGCCTTGGATTTCCTAGTTTTATACTAGAGGACAGGATGGGCAGGAGAGGCTTATGATAATTGTTTTACGGTATAAATAATGGTGTCTGCTGTGCAAGGCGTAATGCAAAGAAGTTTACACACGCAGGACCAGCTACATAACTTGTGGGGCCTAACGTAAAATGTAAACGCCAAAGCCCCTCGCTCAAAACGGAAGAATTTGAAGATTGGACGGCAGAGCATTATAACAAGCGAGGGGCGTGCTGACCCAGGGTGCCGTGTGACCGAATGGGCTGCGCGCCTGCGAAGCTGGCCCTGTGTGTTCATGTTCACATTTACCCACGGAACATCCCCAGGATGGAGGTACACCTTCGTTTTGCAGATGGAGGCCGAGACTTAGAAATTTCAATTCTCCGTCTCCTTTCCGGTGTATTTTCCCTGTAGGATACCATGGCTTGGAAACGGCATCCACACCAAAACCACATGAGATCCCCAAAGAGGGAAAGTAATTTGACCCTGATATTGGTCATCCGGACGATGCGAATTTCATGTGTTAGAGGCGCTCCACCTTTCAGCTACCAGATGCCCGTAAAAACAGGCTATGAAATTGAGCAGATCCTGTCGTAATTAGATTAGCTTTTGCACAGCACGATGGCAGAGTGGCATCGATGGCAGAGCGATGGCTCCCTCTCTGATGGAGGGTTTATAAAGATTTCTGGTGGGAATTCTTTATGGAAGAGGGAGTCTTTCATCCACAGAGGCTGACAAATAGAAGAAGGGAAAAAAAAAACAAAACACCCCGCCTCATAATAGTATAAAAACGTGGTCATGGTGTGTCAAAGCAGAAACATGGGTCTTTGTTTCATTGATGTTTCCCTTTTATTTGGCTTAAGAACAGGGATGGTGTGGGCTAAAGATGGGGGAGGGGTGTTCAAAACGACCGGGGAAGAAAAGAGCGCAAGGGAGGTGAAAAAGCTACAAGCAAATTCTTGTCGTCAAATCCTCCAATAAATCTAGCACCAAAGGAGTGCTAAGCGCTCAGCTGCCTGTCAGTACGTGAGTTGTTTATTTATTTATTTTTTCAGACAGGAAACAAAAGCGCACGGTTTGTCTGGAGCTGGTCTTACCGTGATTCCACTCAGCCTCTGTTCCCTCTCCCCCTTTAAGGTCACCCAGGAAGGTCCCCAGGACCCAAACCGACAGCCCCCGGTCCCCTCTTTGTTTCGCCCTCTCTGTTCTGCTTCGGGCAGAGGCCCTGACCTGCAGCGTTGTGTGGAACGTTGCCTGTTTTTCCGTGTGGGTCCATAAGTGGCCACCTTTTGGGGGGCTCCCCAGCAGTTCGGGGCGCCTGGTGCGTAGTCCAGTCTGGAAGGAAGGGGGATGCGAGCCATTTCTCTTGCCATAGGATCCACCAGCTGAAAGGTCAGGTTCAGGCAAAGACCTTCATCCCCGGGGCTGTGGGGTCTGTGGAGAGAGACTGCGAAGACGAAGGGGAAGATGATAACAATGTGTTCCCACCTCCCAACCTCCCTGCCCTGGGGCAGGAGAGGAATCTGGGGTCTCCGCACCCCCCGAAAGCCCGTGAAAGCAGGACGAGAGCACTGGTGGCCGGTGCGAAGTATGGCCCGTCACTTGCTCCAGGGCAGGCTGATCGGATCCACATCTGACACGGACAGGGTTACTAGGCAACTGATCAAATAAACGTGCTGGTCCTACAAGCAAGCTCGCAATTAATTAACTTAGCCATTTTCATTTCGACTGTTTTCTTCCCTTCTCCACCCCAACCTGCTTTGAGATCCTGGCGGGCGAGAGGCCTCGGGGAGGAGGGGGCTGAGGACCCCCGTTGAGCCTTCAGTGGGAAGAACCCGATTCCTGGAAGAACCTGATCCCGATCAGCCGGTAATTAGCCTTTGAGGCAAGTAAGAAAATATACGCGAAAGGCCCCTGAGAGTGCCAGTCACGTATTTATTCAGAACCCGCGACTCTTCCCAATCAGGCCGGCCAGTGAGCGGAACAAGACGAAGAACTGACACCAGGGGATCTCACATCAGTGGCCGGATCGTTTCCACGTCACACAGCATCGCTGGTGCTCCGTGGACATCCCCCTACCTGCTACGGGGGTGGGAGGCAGAGCCTTTAACCAGCCCGGGTGGTCATGTTCCTGGAGGCCAGGAGACCGGAGTCTTGTCTTGAGAGATGCGAGGGAGTCAGGGGGACAACCCACCCACTGGAGGGGGCATTGCAGGGGGAGGGTCAGAGCAGACGAGAAAATGCCAGCTATATTGGTACCATTGTGAATGACTGGGCTTTGAAAAGGTAGAAAATGCAAGGTCCAGAGTGGGGCATGAGTAACTAGCCAGGCCAGATTGTAAAGACCGGTTCCTGGGGTGCCTGGGTGGCTCAGGAGGTTAAGCCTGGGACTCTTAGTCTGGTCTCCAAGTCATGATCTTAGCATTCGTGGCTTCGAGCCCCACGTAGGGCTCTGCACTGACAGTGCGGAGCCTGATTGGGATTCTCTCTCTCCCTCTCTCTGCCTTCTCCTCTCTCGCTTTTTCTCTCCAGAGTAAATCAATAAACATCACAAAGAGAGACCCGTTCCCATCCCCCGTAAGGAGTTTGCAATTCATCCTGTGGGCAGGAGAAACCACTG
Source organism: Panthera leo (assembly GCF_018350215.1). Taxonomy (NCBI): domain Eukaryota; kingdom Metazoa; phylum Chordata; class Mammalia; order Carnivora; family Felidae; genus Panthera; species Panthera leo. Next base: position 139,672,794 of record NC_056683.1, on the reverse strand, counting down.
AAGGATTTCTCAAGGGAAGTAGACTTAAGGGAAGTAGAGGTCGACTTTCATCATAGATAGTTTACTCCTAGTCATATAGGATTAGGATTTAAGAGGCTACTAGAAGAGAGAAGACGCTGCAGAGCCTTTTGTAACAGTCCGGAAGGCAGAAAAGGACATCAAGCGGGGCTGGGGAGGAGGGACGAGGCAGAAGATGCCAGCTATTTGTGCCGCGAGGTTGATTGGGAACGGGGTGGGAGGGAGGAGGAGGGTCCAGGTGACAGCCAGACAGACTGGGGAGCCCCAGTAGGTGGTTGGAGGCATCAGCTGAAAGCTGAAAGTTGAAAGCTGAAGGCTCCAGGAGGAGTGTGACCCTGGCAGTAGGCAGGAATAAATGACTGACTGACACATGTTGAATCTGAGGGTCCTATGTTACTGGTTAAATAAGGCAATTACTTAATATTCCCTAAAAGACAGGGGCACCTGGGTGGCTCAGTGGGTTAAGCATCTGACTCTTGATATGGCTCGGGTCATGATCTCATGGATCATGGGATCAAGCCCCTCGCCAGGCTCTGCACTGACAGCTTTGAATTCTCTCTCTCTCTCTCTCTCTCTCTCTCTCTCTTCCTCCCTCTCTGCCCCTCCCTCATGAGCACACTTTCTCTCTCTCTCTCCAAATACATAAATAAACAAGTTTAAAAAATATTCCCTAGAAGACAGGAATTAAGGGAGATCCCTTGTAGAACCTACATTCCAAAATCGACCGCTGTATGGGACCTTATTTCCACAGTGCTATTTAAAGCAGGATATAGAATGTGTAGAGAGAAGGGGTGGGGTGTGGGGAAGGGAGAGCTGAATCCAGAATCTTCCACTTAAACATATTTTAGTAGCAGCCAAAGACCTAATAGCATCGATAGAGTTATTATTAATCATAACTACTTGATCCACTCTAATCTCTCCTTCTAATTACGGGATGGAGTAGTTATATTCAAATGTGAATCAGGCTGGCATTACCCACGGCAGATAGATGCGCCCTTGGCATATGAATCATCCTGTAAGATCTGACGTCCCCTGTGCACTGGATCAAACGCAGCCGTCAGCCTCTCTGGCGAGGGCAAGATCATCTCTAATGGCAAAAAGGGCTCATGGTGCTGGGGAACCAAATGAGAACCTCCTGGCTGCTGTGCAGGAGCACTGGATAGAGAACTATTTCTCAACGTCCTGGGAACCAAGATTCTGTCTCCGTTTGTAACGATGGGAAGATTTATGGTCTTGCTTTCACATTTGCCTCAAACTGGCCATATCTCTGTGTAGCCAGTTTTCAGCCTTTTCCAGTGAAATGTGAATGACCATTCTGGACACACAGGTGGTGACTCAGGGAATGGGGGTGACAAATGCCATAGTGCACAAACACCATGGGTTCTAAGGAAGATGCTTTCACATTTAAAAGTAACCTAGGATGGGGGTGCCTGGGTGGCTCAGTCGGTTAAGCATCTGACTTCGGCTCAGGTCATGATCTTGCAGTTTGTGAGTTCGAGCCCCGAGTCTGGCTCTGTGCAGACAGCTCAGAGCCTGGAGCCTGCTTCCGATTCTCTGTGTCTCTCTCTGCCTCCACTTGCTCTCTATGTCTTTCTAGAAAAAAAAAAAAAAAAAAGGAACTTAAGATGTATGTCCATCTCATCCCAGGTTTTAAACTCATTCCCTAATCTTAAAAAAAAACTTTTTTAAATCTATATTTTATGTAACATGTCTTTTTTTTTTTAATTCATAGACTATCTCATAAGCTGTAGTGATTTTTTTCTGTGGAAGTGGCTATGGATGGTCCAGGGCTGGTGAAATAGTTCACTAAAACATTTGAACATGTGTTTTCTATTATTTGCTGAGCTGGCTGCTTGTGACCTTGGCTTCTCAGACACTGTATTTCCCAAAAGAATTATTATTTTTTTTCCTGATTGCTTCTCTTCAGACACAAATGCTTGCTGAAATGGCTCCAAGGGAACCCTTACTCCAAACCACACTGTCCACTCAAAATGTGGGCAGTTCTGTTCAGTTCTGTGATGCTCCAGTCCTTGCCACTCTGACCATTTAGTCCAGTAGGCCCAGTCTTGGGCTGTTCAAAGACTTTTGACCCCCCATTCTGGTAGAGATTTGGATTAGGGGATTAGGCAGTTTCACAGATGCCCTGGGCATGCAGGGACAGGGAAGCTAAATACCACTGAAAATGCGGCAAGCTGAGAAAAATAATCGTTAGTTGTTTTTAAACTTTATATCAAAAATGTCATAATTAAATTCATTTTTATGCTATTTGATGTTGTCCTTCCACACCGCTACGTTTTTGAGATTTACCTGCACTAACATATGTTATTTTAGTCCACTGATTTTACTGATTGTATAGCATTCCATTAAATGAATCATCACAATTTATTTGTCTTCTTACTGATGAACATTTAGGTTGCTTTAAGCTTTTCACAGCTACAAACAATAGAGATCGTTTTAAGATTTGCCCTAAAATCAATGCTATCTTATATTAATATGGCTGCTTTATTTTCGTTAATATTTTCCTTTTTCTTTCAAGCTTTCTATGTCTTTATGTTTCAGTTGAGACTTCTATAAATAGAACATAACTGGCGTTTATTTTCTTATTTTTGTTTTTTACAATAATCCGACCTGATGATCTCTAATCTTTAAGTGGAAAATTTATTCCACTTACATCCATTGTGAATTTTTGGATTTGTTCCTACCACCTTATTATTATTATTCTTTTTACTCTTCATTTCCCTCCTTTTCTACCTTCTTTTGGTTTGTCCATATTTCCCTACAATATGAACATGCAAAATTGAGCTAACAAAGTCTAAAATCAATATCTCTAGCTTCTTCCTGACTGATGTGGAACTTAAGTGGTTTATTTATTTTTTTTAATTTTTTTTTTTAACGTTTATTTATTTTTGAGACAGAGAGAGACAGAGCATGAACGGGGGAGGGGCAGAGAGAGAGGGAGACAGAATCAGAAGCAGGCTCCAGGCTCTGAGCCATCAGCCCAGAGCCCGACGCGGGGCTCGAACTCACGGACCGGGAGATCGTGACCCGGGCTTAAGTCGGACGCTCAACTGACTGAGCCACCCAGGTGCCCCTTAAGTGGTTTATTTTGGATAAAACTTTTCCCAACTTGTTACTAGAGTGGTTTATTTCTACCTTGCTATTTTACTACTCAGAATTAGATAGCATTATCGTTATCCTTTTAAACAGCCAATTCTTGTTGAAACGTGAATTGTGAAATTTCCTTGTTCACCATTCCTTTTCTCCCCGCTGAGACTATTTTTTTCCTCTTTCTTGAAACATATCTACCAGAGATTCCTTCAGTGAGGGTGCTAACGGTAAATACATTATGTTTTCTGTTCTACACATTCCTCTATTCACTTCTTTCTTTTTCTTTTTTTCTTTCTTTCTTTCTTTCTTTCTTTCTTTCTTTCTTTCTTTCTTTCGATTTTTGCTATGTTTGCATTTTGCAATAATAATAGATTTTCAGGAAGTTGCAAAGACGTACAGGGAGGCTTCATGTGGCTTCTTCATCCAGCCTCCACCAATGGCAACGTTTTGCAGAGCCTATAATATAGTTTTAATACCAGGAAATTTGCCATTGGTACAAACCACACAATTTATTCAGACTTCTCCACTTCTACGTGTCTCACTTGTTTCCCGCTCTCTCTTAATTTTCATCATGTATATAGCTTCACGTAATGATTCTTACGTGAATTCCAAGATTCTTACTGTACCATTACTGCAGCTTCCCTCATGCTCTCCTGCTTCTTCCATCCCTCCTCCCACAGGCATTGATCCCAAGAGCACTGCTAGGAAACCATCCTGAATGCTAAACTCTCATGATCTGATTTCCAGAGACAGCAATGTGCAGCCATGGGCGAGCCCTCATCCGCTGATCGCACCATCCATTTGGGATTCTGGGTTAATGCACGTTTCGCTGGTTATATCCCCAACATCATGCAGCCACAAGTCCTCATCTTCTATCCTTGCTTAGGCAATAAAACTGTCATACCAACGCCAGCCACCACTCCTTTGCCATTTCTTATTTCTCTGTTTCTTTTTTTTTTTTTTGCTTTTTAATATGCATTTTTATTATCATTAAGTTTATTTCCTGATTTGATTTATATTTATATATTTGTTTGCACCCACAAGTTTCTTCATGCATAGTTATTCATTTTAACTTGATTAAATATCCATCATAAATGCATTCTCAGAAATGATAGCACCTCTTTAAATTAGTTGAAACTTACAGAATACATTATTATGTTCACTTTTTCCAGATGTTCAACACATGCCTAAAAGCAATGCTTAATTTGGAGGAGGTAACATTGTATATTCATTACATAAAATTTGTTTACTATACACACACACACACACACACATACTATATATATATATATACACACACACACTAAGTGATATATTTATAAAATATATAGTATACACTAAATACATACATTTTTTCATAATTCATATCCTGATTTTTTGTAAGCTTGGTCTAACAACCATTGAATAGTATGTTAAAATGCCATTTCTTATTTCTTACCTGCACCGGAGAATATTTCATTTTGTCTCATAAATTTGGCTTTGCATTAAAGGAATGTTTTCTATGTTGAATCTGTCATTTCTAGGTGTTTTGTAGCAACGGGGTTTTTAAAAGTTGTACAGATCACTGCAGTGTCAGAGCAGATTGGCACAAGGGTTTCGGATGAGACGGCCCAATAAAATGGTTATTGTTGTCATTGATGATCACTATTGTTATATCTGTGAAAATGACGATTTGCATCTTCTTCCTCTCCCTATTTCGTGGGTGGTTTAAGTTCTTGCCTCTATATTTGCCACTTTGTGGTGATTTTTGGATGCACTGGCCCCTCGGTCAGCAAAGCCCTTTCAGTCCCAGGAGATGGGCTCCTCGGATTGTGTGATCTTCCTCAGGTCCCTGAGGGTACAGTATTTGCCCCTTCAGCCCAGTCAGACTCAGGGTAGTCAACCTACCTCACCTTTCTGAAAGCAGAGGGAACACTATTAATAACTTTCTAAGGAATATTAATACCCAAAGACAGAAAACACACCTTAAATTTCAGTATTACTGAGGTACAATTGGCCCACGATAAAATGCACCCATTTTAATTGTACTTAATGTGCTTTGACAAACGTATACATGCACGTGACCACCAAACACAGCAAGATGTAGGACATTTTCATCGCTCTGAAAAAGTTCTTTGTGATCAATGCTTCCAAACCCATGGCTACAGGCAACCACTGATATGTTTCCTGCCAGCATAGATTACATGTATTTTTCTGGCCCATTCTGCCAGTGAAATCACACCAAATGTATACTTCTGAGTCAGGCTTCCCTCACTCAGCATAATGTTCGGAGATCATCCCATGTTGTGCGTATCGGTGGCTTATTCCTTTTTGTTGCTGAGTAGTTTTTCATTGCCTGGATGCCCTACAATTTGTGCCTTCATTCACCAGTTGATGGACATTTGGGTTGTTTCCAATTTGGGTTATTATGAATAAAGCCGCTATAAATGCTTTAAGGTACACGGCTTTAGATTTCCCCACGAGCTCTCCTTTTGTCTATTCCAAAAGATTTGGGGTCTCAAAGCTCTTAAGCTCTCAGGTCTCATAAGATATTTCTGAGATAAGATAAATTGGACATTAGAATATCATTGGATTCTCTTTTCTCTAAGAATAAATATCTAAGCCACATGGTAGAAGACAGGAAAAAAAAAAACACAAAACCATGAGTTCTTGAGACCTGTAAAAATACTATTTTGATTATCACCATTATTATTCATAGCTAATTATGTCATTTCTCTACATACCTGATTGTGCATGTATATATGTGATTGGTGCCAGGTGTTTTTATTTTTTTTTTTAATTTTTTTTTTTTTCAACGTTTTTTATTTATTTTTGGGACAGAGAGAGACAGAGCATGAACGGGGGAGGGGCAGAGAGAGAGGGAGACACAGAATCGGAAACAGGCTCCAGGCTCCGAGCCATCAGCCCAGAGCCTGACGCGGGGCTCGAACTCACGGACCGCGAGATCGTGACCTGGCTGAAGTCGGACGCTTAACCGACTGCGCCACCCAGGCGCCCCTGGTGCCAGGTGTTTTTAAAACTACTTTCCTTTCCATTTCTCTCTCTGATTTTAGTCTTTCCAACATAAATATAATGAAAGCTTTGTTATTCTTGCAAGGTCCTTCTTTTCCACTATGCTCATGACTCTTCCTTCTTCTCTCTAAACTGTGTTTAGATGAGGGCTGGACCTTCTGGAGTTCAGGGTTCCTTGTTGGGAGATGGGCGAAGAAGGCCAAGTAAAGTGGGGAACAGAGAGGGAAAAAAGAGGGAAAAAAGAAGGAAGAGGGAAAAAAGGGCAGGGGAACTGCAGACCGAGGAAAATAACACAATTTAGAGGACTTGGCGAACTTTCTTTCTTGTCGAAGGCAGCAGGCATTGGAAAAATATTATTCAACAGATACCCAAGCATGAAAAAGCAAACAACAGTCTCCACTGAGCTATTTTCTTTTTTTTTTTTTAATTAAAAATTACTACACGACAACATATACCAGCACAGGGACATCTATGAAATATAATTTAGCTATGGATTGTGACCGTTAAGTTGAAAGGAGAAGGTGAAAGAGGGTCTTTATCTTTATACTTTTTGGTTTCCCATTTCTCCTCCCTGCTTTGCCATGTGGCCGGATCAGTTCTGGCCACCATTGTCTGTGTAGAACTTAACATACCATTAAATAGCCTGGGCAATGAATCGATGACGAGGTATGGCTTGAGATCACACACTCGCTCACGAAAAGCATGACATGGGTCTGGCTGGGTTGAAATGACAGCAGAAGACAAGTGCAGTGGACCCCAAATCCAAGCTTTTCTTTAAATTCCCCTCTTCAGGGGCGCCTGGGTGGCTCAGTCAGTTAAGTGTCCGACTTTGGCTCAGGTCACCATCTCACGGTTCGTGAGTTCGAGCCCCACATCAGCTCAGAGCCTGGAGCCTGCTTCGAATTCTACGGCTCCCTCTCTCTCTCTCTCCCTCCCCTGCTCACGTACTGTCTATCTCTCTCAAAAATAAATAGACATTAAAAAAAACCACATTTGTTAAAAATAAATAAATAAATAAATTTCCCTCTTTATTGTTAGGTGTGCACCATTGACAACCTTGATCACCCTCCTTCTTAACAGCTTCTTCCTCCGTGACTTCCAAATTATTTCCTTACCTTAGGTGGCTGGTTGAAAGTTAGTCATTTCCTATTTCCTAGAACCTGGAATGTAACCTTATATGGGGAAAACGTACACATATACATAGGTACATAAATACAAATATATACTTATATATACATAGTAAGAGCAAAAAAAAAAAATACAAGAATTTTTGAAGACGCAAGTACGTTAAAATCTTGAGATAGATTTTCCTGGATTATCCGGGGGAGCCCTAAAATACAGTCACAAGCATCCTTATGAGAGAGACAAAAGGAAGACCGGACACACACACACACACACACACACACACACGGAAGAGAAGGTGGTGGGAAGACAGAGCAAAGAGATACTTGAAGATATTGGTCTTGAGATTGGAACGACACGCCCACAAACCAATGAATGCCAGCAGCCTCCAGACATGGAGAGAGACAAGGAAGGAGTTCTTAGAGCTTCCAGAAGGAATGTTGCCCTGCTGACATCTTGATTTCAGTCCCATGATAATGATTTGTGGTCTCTGGCCTGTAGAGCTGAGAGAATATATTTCTATCGGAGTAACCCAGTTTGTAGCATTTTGTTACAGCAGCCACAGAAACCTAGTCCACACTCTGGCAGTTTCTTCCCTGCTTTGCCCCCACCCCTTTCCCTCTTTTTAGGATATCCAAACAACACCCCCAACCCTCTTTTTAGGATATCCAAATAACATCATGAATTTAAACTTCCAATCTCATCTGACTTCTCTTGTGAACTCCTTTCTTGAGTGTTTGCATCTCCTTCTGTGAATCCTCTGGGTCTGTAAATCAGTATTTCTGGTCTCAGCTTTGCAACTGCCACTCGACCAGCCCGAGGATTTTCCACATGCTAACCCCTCTGCTCGCTGTTTCCATCCAGCTAATCAGATGTGAGGGGCCTTAATACATGTGGCACAGAAGATTTCGGTGGGTAAATTACCTTGAGAATTGCTGGCTTAAACAAAGTGAAAGAATGCTAGTCCCTTACCAGGAGGCTTCTCGGCTGACGTGTTCTGAGATACTCCTCGGGAAATGGCTGCTGAAGTGGTGATTTAATTGTAGATGAAACTCAATTCCTCGTCTGGAACTCCCACACCCACAGGTTTGGCCTAGAGGAGGCCTGCTTTTCTCCTTCTGCTCAAGCAGCTCCCCTTCCAACCGTGATGCCTGAGAGCCCTGTTGGCCCGTGACAGCCACCTACAGGGGACCTTCACAGCTTGTGACGCGCTTGTGGGTTGAGAGACATACACGATTTCCTTCTTTTGTCCCTTTGTGGTATATAAGGTATAATGGAGCCCAGAGTGAGAACACAGAGAGTCCAGATTTGAAAGTAATAATGGCAATCTTATACACTTCAGGTCTCCAGAGAAAGAATGATAAGCTCCTGTGCCTTTAAAACCCAAACGCACACAATTGTGAAAAATGTGGCTAGCCAAGTAACCCCAGGAAAGGTAACGAAAGATAGATTTGGGGAGAAATTGGGAACTGGAACTCAAGTCCACGTAGGGAGGCCATCTGCCTCTCCCCAGACTTCCTCAGCCTCACAGCCCTTGGCCGAAGGCCTCCAGCAACTGTGAGCCTTCCCGGGGGACTCATAAGCATCTTCCCCTGAGCGAATTTACCACGTTCAAGCCCAGCCGCCTGCCGGCTGAGTGTATTCTCCATGCTCCGTGGTATTCTTGGCTGTCCCAGACCTCACCACGATGGTGTCTAACCCAGGGTCCTCGCGCCCCTCAGCCCTCCGGAATAACACCTGGACTCTTGAGCTATTTTCAATATTTCAAAAATCAGTGGTTCTCTGCAGTAAGGCTGCGATTATTCACCATGACGTCACCATTTTGGGGGGTGGGGGAGGAGTCATTTTAAATCAGTCGTACTAATATCAGTTAGTCTGTGACGATGACCAACTCCAGTTGGCAATTCTGCACGCCGTCGGTGAACACGAATGATGAAGCAAATTAATCAGCAAGCAAGAGATGTGTGGTGAGTAGACAAAAATTTGTGAAAATATGCACCCAACTGAGAAAAGTAATAAAGGTAGCCCTCAGTGGGGAAGGAAATGGGGAATTCCGCTGTACATCTTTCCCGGACAACTTCTTTGTCAACCTGATTACTCACTTTCCATTGTCTTATTTTTTTTCTCCCTTTCTTAAAGATTATTCTGCCATCTACCCCCTGCCCCCCTACCCTTCTTTACCCTATAATATGTACCCAGCAAATGACTCACAGCATTGTTCTCTAGTCCTTAAATTGATGACGTGAAAAGAATAGTTCTTAGGTTACAAATGTGACTCCGTTTACACAAGCATAACGTGGGAAGCGATGTGCCTCGTGTACCATAGCTCACCCCTTCGAGTCTTGTGTGATCACGGCTCCCCCACACCCAACTGAGAGCCTCTTAGTTGCTATTACCAGGGGCACAGACCTTGTTCCTTTTCTTTCTTTCAGGTTCCCTGGACATTCTGAACACACAGTATTCAAGCATTTCTCGCAGGGATTTATTTATTTATTTATTTATTTATTTATTTATTTATTTAAATTTTTTTTTAATGTTTTTATTTATTTTTGAGACAGAGAGAGACAGAGCATGAACGGGGGAGGGGCAGAGAGAGAGGGAGACACAGAATCGGAAGCAGGCTCCAGGCTCTGAGCTGCCAGCCCAGAGCCTGACGCGGGGCTCGAACTCACAGACCGCGAGATCGTGACCTGAGCGGAGGTTGGATGCTTAACCGACTGAGCCACCCAGGCGCCCCTCTCGCACAGATTTAAAGTGGTCTGTACAAAACTTAAAACTTACGGTGAAATAAACCAGGGCGATTAGTTATTACTTTTTTAAGTAGGCTCCACGTCCAATGTGGGGCTCGAACTCACGACGCCGCAATTAAAAGTCACATGCTCCACCGACCGCTCAGTCAGGTGCCCCAATCCAGGGCAGTTCATAAATGATGACGATGGGGCTTGATATCCACACACTCGTGAAAAGCTTGACTTTTGTCTGGGTGGCTTGAAAAGGCAACAGGACACAAACGCCCTTGTTCCTGTGTCAATGTGGGGGTAATTTGGCCGTTTATTCCTCAGACGGCCCAGAAGCTTTCCCAAGCCCTCAGAGCAGCCAGATGGGACAGGAGGAAGGGGTGACAAGGCGGGAGGGGTAGAGTGGGTCACCTCTGCAGCCAGTCGCAGGGCCTCTGCGTGGTGAGCTGGTGGCATTTTCAACCTACTTGCAGGTTCCAGGAAACCGAACCTGAGGCTGGTGTGAGCTTGGCCATTGTTTCCCAGCTTCCGACGGCACTGCCTTGAGCACGCGGCCTCACGCGATCAGACATGGCACGCATTTTCCAGGTCACACGAAGAACATAATACGCTAATGACAAGCGAAATGAAAGAAAAATTTTGCCTGGGATTCACCATGGCCAGCAATGGCCATTTTCCTTTCTTCACGTTCTGGGTTCTCTTACCAAATGAGTGCATTTTTATGCGGTTGTAACTGTAATGGAGACATAGTTCCGTCTTCTGATTTACACTTAACATTTTCTCACAACCGTTTTTCTAGGTCGTTACTGTGGCTCACCGCTTTGCAGCCCCAGCGTGGACGTGGCCATTAGCTTTGTCCTTTCCCTGGAGGAGGGCAGGCCAGGGCTTTCCCACCACCCTCAGGCTGGGTTCTTGGTGGGGGCTCATTTTGCCACGAGGGCTGAGGATTCGGAAAAGAGCGCCCTTAAGATGGCAGGGAAAGATCAATTTTTTCCATTTTCTTTCCAGAACAGGCCCTGGGGCGGGGGATGGGGGAGACGTGCGGGGATTTGAGTTCATGGGTTTGGTGAGGAAATGAATAAGATGGAAACCAGAGCTGGGAATGACTCTCTCAATCACCAGACATGGGCCTCCAAAGCGCAGTGGCCTCACCATAGGGCCAAGAAGAACGTCTGTGTGGCCAGTCTGTGCAGCTGGGCCCAGGGGCACATATTTAGACTCAGGCTAAATCTGGTCCGCGGAGAAGCCAAGAGCCCCTGGTGGGCACTTAGGGCTGACAGAGTTGATGGAAGCTTGGGAATCACGCTAGTATTCATTTATTTACCCTAATTTTAGTTTATACTGCATGGGCCATTTGAGTTATTTATTTTGGATGCTTCCTCTGCCTCCTTCCATAAAAGACTTGAGATGGCTTGCCCGAGATACTGCAGATTCCATAAATCTAGCCGGTGTATTAGCATCTGTGTCCCTTGTATTCAGACCTCCGTAGTGTGGCATACGGGAGGAGAAGAAGAAGAAACTGGAGAAAGACAAACAAAGCTTAGGGAGGGTTGTAAAACACACCGAAGTAAACAGGTGAGCTTGGCCGTTATTTCTTAGACAGGGCGCACCAGGAATAAAAAATACACAGCCTACTATTCCTTGGAGGAAATGATGCATGAAATAAATGTTATTAGAGGCCCAGGGGGATGCTTTTCCTTATTTGTTAATGTACCTCCTGCTGAAAATATGCCAAGGGCTGTCAGCACTGGGCTGCAGAATTATAAGAAGGCTTTCCTCCTGAATCTTCCGGTGAGCGGAAGGCATACTCTTCTCTGTCTCGCAGAGCCTATACCATAAGGAAAGTCTGTATTCCCTTTTCTTTCCATATGTTTTTATTCCTCTCCTTCCTGGCCAATACTTGACAATGGAATGCCTTTCCAGAATGAGTATGACACGTTCCCCCCGACCTTGAACACTTCAAACTCACCTCTAGAGCATTTTTCTTGTCCTGAACGAGGAAGCATCATTTTCTTGCTCTCTCAGCTGAGGTTACTGGGGAGGGACAAATGAAGGCAGCCGAGGCCATCAAAGTAACAAGGAATGAATTTGAGTACTTCCCATCTTGCCTCACCACGGTGCTGGAGTCTTAGTACAATGCGTGGCTGTCGGGGCGGGGGGGCAGGGGGGGCGGGAATAATCCCACCCAAACACATTTAAAAGATCTGGAGGGTGTCTCCTCAGTTTTATGAGTCTAGCAGAGAGGGAAAGGGAGGGGGAAGAGTGAGAAGTGTCGAACACCTGAATTTGTTCACAGAGCTGACAGGTTGTAACTCGCTGTTACTCTGCCCCCGTCTGATAACACTTTGTATTTAATACTCTCTAATTGTGCTTGCAGTCTCTCTCTTCTTTTCATCCCTCAAGGTTTTTGCCCAAATATGCCTTCATTTCAGCCCTTCTTTTCCGCTTCACTTGAGATGCTCAATCCTGTGGGTTGGGCAGAAAAGGCAGTTTGCCAAGTCTAGGGCAAGACTTGTGTCTAGGGGAGTTGATGAGCACCTTCTGTGTGTGTGTGTGTGTGTGTGTGTGTGTGTGCGTGTGTGTGCATGAGAGAGAGAGAGAGAGAGAGAGAGAGAGAGAGAGAGAATGAGAGAGAGAGACCCTTTAGAAAGCACTTTGGAGCTTGCTTCTTCCATAATGACAGTTTTGATTCCATCATATAGTTTTTTTAAGTTTATTTATTTATCTTGAGGGGAGGGGCAGAGAGAGAAAGAATCCCAAGCAAGCTCCGCACTGTCAGCACAGAACCTGATGCGGACTCGAACTCGTGAACCATGAGATCATGATCTGAGCTGAAACCAACAGTTGGATGCTTAACCACCTGAGCCACCCAGGTGTCCCCCATCATGTAGATATGTTAATATTCTAGTAAACTTAGAGTCCAAGGGTCACAATATTGACATAGGCATTCGCTCAGTCATTCATCCACTAATTCAACAAATACTTTGTGATCACGGCTGTTACGTGCGCGATGTGCTTGATTATCAGTTCTTTTCTCTTGGGTTTGCTGTTTTGGTTCAGGACCGAAAACAGTGCTACACGTACAATAGATAGTCATTGAGCGACGACTGGTTGTTCTCAATCTAGTTCTTTCCTCTGCAGCCCAGGAAATGCATAGCCATTATGTTTCATGACCTGAGGTTCTCATGAAGAAAGTGCCCCAGATTTTTACAATACAGCAAATTCTAACTACTTATGTATAAATGCCCATTTTGAGGTTGATCAACTTGGATCTGAGTCTTGGATCTGCCACATTTTTGTGTGTGACCCTTGGATAGATTCCTTGGCACCTGTGAGTCTCAGTGCTTACATGCATAATGGCTCAATTCCTACTGTTGTTGTGTTTAATACCATAATATCTGGTCCTTTCTTTCCCTCCTCCTTCATTTCTCATCATCAGACACCTTGCCACATATGTCCTTTGCCATTTGTAGAGTTAGGTATTTCTCATCCTTAGCCATCGACTGGTGAGGCACCAGACAGGTATTCAGAAAAACTTATTCATGCGTAACATGTGAATCTAATTTTCCAGGAGTCGATAAATAAGGGATTTCTCAACATCTCCTCCCCACACTTCTGAGTAGTTTCAGTGTCTGGGTATGTAGAACAAGTGGAAGATCTGTTGGAGAAAGACCAAGAGATTGGCTTTGTGAGGTTGGGCTATTGAGAGAAAATATGGTGGAGTTAATTTTCCATATAACAGGAAATTGCTGACCATGTTTGCAATTAATATTCGATTCCCTTTAACTATTTAAGACTTATTCAAATATTTTTAGAGAATACATTATTTTAGTTCAAAATGATTTTCACAAAAGAAGGTCATGTTCTTAAAAATAGAAATATATATATATTTTTTTTCAACGTTTTTTTTTTTAACTTTATTTTTGGACAGAGAGAGACAGAGCATGAACGGGGGAGCGGCAGAGAGAGAGGGAGACACAGAATCGGAAACAGGCTCCAGGCTCTGAGCCATCAGCCCAGAGCCCGACGCGGGGCTCGAACTCACGGACCGCGAGATCGTGACCTGGCTGAAGTCGGACGCTTAACCGACTGCGCCACCCAGGCTGAAGTCGGACGCTTAACAATAGAAATAGAAATATATTTTTATGGAACAGATGGAATGTTTGGAAAATCAAGAGTTATGTTTCTGGGAGGTAGAGTGCTTTACCTGTTATTTGGATGCTTCCTTCGGAAGTGTATGTATTGGCTTCAGGTTCAGGGTACAGGTTGATTCATCTCTGTGTGTGTTCTCACAAGTAGCCAATTGTTTGGACCTAATTTCTGCACCTGAATCTGAAAGCAATTCACCAACTTAAAATCATTTTCAACAATCCTTTTACTACGACTTCTTATTCATCTCTTTGCCTTAAGGATGTCTTCTAGTTTTGTGTGTATCCTTCCAATTCATTTTTTGCGCATTTGTCACTTTTATTTTTTGTTATGTCCTTATACCTCAGAGGTTCCCCAAACCAAGCCTTCCATCCGATTTTACAAATAAAGTTTTATTGGAACACCGTCAGACCTGCTCATTTACGAATGGTTTATGGCTGCTTTTTACAACAGCAGAGCTGGGTGGCTGAAGCAGACCAATATGACCTGCAGAGCTGAAAATATTTACTGTCTGGCCTTTTATAAAAACAATCTGTCAACTTCTGGAATACAACACGGTCTCCTATTGATGGATAGTAAGCTGTTTCCAATATGGGGCCTGTATGAAGAGTGCTTCTCTGAACATTTGTAAGTTGCTCACTGTCTACGTGTGTGAGGGTCTCTCTACATTAAATGCTTAAGAGTGGATTTGAATAGGGTTGAGGGTATGAGCATGTTTTGACTTCATTCAAGTTTGCAAAATTGTATTCCAACCCTCTGTTAGCTTTTTTCCAAAGTGTTATGGGTATTATATCCTAATTGCCTTTCTTTCTGAGCAATAATATAACAAGGTATAAATTCCTGGGTCATGCTCTTTTTCCTTAGGAACTTGCTATATACCTTGCTCTGAATACTGTGGTAGAAAAGTCTGAAGCTAATTTCTATTATCTTTTTTTTATCTCTCTTGGGTGCCTGATTATTTTACTTATTCGTTTGTTTGTCTACCTTGCATATACTAAAGGAAGATACAGGAATCTTTTTCTTTTATTTGAAGCTTACAAATTCAATTGACTTTGTATCCACTGCTGCTGGAACATGTGTTCCTATTCCATATAAGTAATGATATAAGGCATGGGATGATAACATATTTCTCCAATTTTCTACTGCCTGTGCCAGAAGCCTGAGGGATACCAGCCATACTGGGTCACAAAATTATGTTGAATTACATTCTCCCAAAATTCATGTTCTTTCCGGGACCTTAGAATATGACTTTATTAGGAAATAGGGTCATTGTGGGTGTAATTAGTTAAGTTAAGAAGAGGTCATACTGGAGGAGGGTGGGCCCTTAGTCCAATATGGCTGGCGTCCTTCTAAGAAGAAGAGTAGAGACACAGAGCCAAACACACATAGAGGAGAGTACCATATGAATACGGAAGCAGAGATTAGATGATACATCACAAGCCAAGGAACTCTAAGGATTGCCAACAACTGGCAGAAGCCAAGAGAGAGGCATCGAACAGGTCTGTCTCTAGCACCTTCAGAAGGAACCAATCCTTCTGACATGTTGATCCTGGACTTTGAGCCTCCAGAACTGTGAGACGAGAAATTCCTGGTGTTCAAGCCACTCAGTGTGGTATTTTGCTAGGGCAGCCCGAGCAGATGAATACAGTCGTGTTACTCCAATTTCAGGGATTGGCATATCCCAGCATATGCAGTGGTTTCAAGTCCACTGCAAGGGCTGGATTCCTTATGGTTCCTCTGCACTCCAGCTACAGTCCATTGGGCTCCAACCCTACATTTGTGGGGCTCCCATCCTTGGCAAGCCTTGGGCAACCAGTTTTGTAGACTACTTTGGGAAAATCCTTTTAGATCTACAGGGGAAGGCATCTTTCCTCGTGTTCTCCCTCACTCTGGTGCAACTTTCATTGCATTTGGTGGGTACTTTTTATATATTTTTAAATGTTTGTTTGTTTATTTGTTTGTTTGTTTATTTAGAGCATGAGAAAGCTGGGGAGGGGCAGAGACAGAGGGAAAAAGAGAGAGAATCCCAAGCAGGCTTTGTGTTGTCAGCACAGAAGCCAACGCAGTGTGTGATCCCACGAACTGTGACATCGTGACCTGAGCTGAAACCAAGAGTTGGACGCTTAACCGACTGAGCTGCGAAAGCACCCTTGAGTATTTTTTAAAATATATATACTTTGGCTTGGGTCCTAGGTGATTCTGTTTTCATGGAAAACAGCATTTCTTTTGTGTCCCTGCCCCCTTCCCTTATTTTGGTTTATTTAGGGGGAAAGAAAGAGGCAGTATTATCGTTACTTTGTCATCTTATAACTGCCTCCCCCTGACAGACTTTTAGGTGGAAAGTTGCATCTGGAAAATTTTTCAACACGATCAAGAAGATGGGCATTTTAGGATGACTATTTCCGTCGTGGCTTTTTATTCTCTTTGTATTACTTGGCTTAGATTTACAGAAAAATAGCCAAGGTTTTATTCCCAGAATACACATCATCTGACTGATTGGGCATGAAGAGACAATTCAGCAACATACCCCCGGCAGAGGACGCCATCCTGAAATCTTGTTCTCACTGTTGGATAGCCTTTGGTCCACAAAAATCTATGAGTGATTCCAGAAACCCTACAAATGTGCGGCACAGTGACCAGCTTTCTTGTTTTCTAAAAACAAAAACAGAACCCAGTCCTCTTAATTGAAAAGTCAGAGGGTCAAAAACTCAATTTTCAAGGAGTTAAACAATATTTGGCTGTGTAGCAAAGCAGAATACTTGAACGTGGTCCTTGGTGACAGATCCTATGGGTCCCCAGAAGTGTGTCAGCAGAGGAAAGATGAGATGACGATAAAGGGCACAGTTTGCATTGGGCACCTTTTAACCCTTTCCCCCTTCTGTCAATGAGTAGTTATTAACAGGTAAGAGTTGAGAGGCTACAGTTACTAATTGAGAGGCTTTGCAATAATCCACCCATTTTGAAGGTGCAGTGTAGGGAGGTATTTTAGGATGAATCTACTTAGGATGAATCATGAATCATTCAAGGTGCAGCGAACGTAGAGCAATTGTTTCCAATTATCCACAAGTTCCTGGAGTCACTGTCTGCCATGTTGGACTTATGAAGTGTTAACGTCTTTCCCCAGAACAGCCCGTTCAGGTTTTGATTTTGTTTTGTTTTGTTTGTTTTGTTTTGGGCACCCTCGTCAGTCTAATTTTGAATTCTGCTGTGTCTCGTTTAAACTGACCTGGCTAAAACTGATCTTGGTGCTTAGAATCAAGGGGGACGGTGCTTTTGCTACCCGTAAAGGCTTCCCTGTAACATCTCATATTCACTTTGAGGGATTTGGGGAAGATTATTGGAAGTGATTTCCAGCACAGTGTCACTTTTCCTTATCTAAGCTGAATTTCTTTCCTTGGCCATCTCTGTGACTTATTTCTGCCATCCTCACAATTTTTCCTAGCCTTGACAGACTGTGTAATTATTTTTTATCAGCACATTTTACACTTCCATGTTGTTAATAAATATATGGAAGAAAATTAGCACCAGAGGATTAACTGTAATCAGATTCTTAAGGCAGTAACTATTAACTTTGTCTGAGGCTGAGGAATGACCATTGATTTCTCTTCTTTAGTTTCTCTCTCTTAACCAGCTCTAAAAATCCATAATGGGATTTTATATTTTGCCTTAAGTACTTACCAGGTTAACCCAAAAAGGCACTAAAGTTTTTTGGAAGCCCAAATGGATTTTGTGCACTCATTTTCCCCTTATCTACCTTATTTTAAAAGATGCCTTTAGGAAATTCTGTAACCTAAACCGCCACGATCTCCTTAATACGGAGATAGGTATGTCTTTATTGTAGAGAACCTATTTTTTGCAGGACGTTATAGCATCACAGTTATTAGCCCTCCATTCCTAGCCCATCTCTGGTTGCCGAAGAAGCCCAGGCAGAGGGAGGGGAAGACTACCTTGTCATAGGTTTGCAAGAAGGTAGCTGATGTATTTCTATACCCTGAGCTAAAGAAGCAGAAGAGTGGATTAATATACATCACAGTTTCCCCAAAGGTACTTAGAGATAAACCCAGCCCAGGGCCTTTAGAAAGTTGGATTTACTGTACGTTAAAAAAGGGTTTCTGGAAAAATCCTGTCTATGTAATTTTAAATTATGCAGCCTCATGTCTGTATTTCTTTAATCTTTGTCACTTTTTATGTAAAGGCATCCCAAACATGGGTCTCTGGGTTTAGAAAAGGAAGTATGTAGTCTGGAAACAATCTTGGCATGGCTTTATAACTAGTAACATCTCTTTCTAGGCACCCAAATGAATTTGAATTGGAACCAAAAGACATTTCCAGTGAGAGATCAACACAGGGACAGATACAAATGTGTGGCTTGCTGATCTTGGTAAACAGCAGGGAACGGGAAAATTGGTTTAGATGAAATGAGCAACCCTTAGACCTTCTCTCAAGGCGTTCCCTTGAATCCTGCTTCTCCCTGGTTTCTGAAAGAATTGGACAATAGGAATTTCCCGCACCTCTTATTTAGGGGCATGCCAAGAAAACCCAACCATTCTGATTCCCATTTTCTCTGACCCACAGAGCCTCACAGCATTCCTGATAGAAGCAGTTCCCCTCTCATTTGTCAGCCCTGTGAGACGGCCCTGAATTCTTAACCCCGGTTTTACTACAGAACATGACAGAGCTGATACGCTCCCCTCTTCACAGAACCTAAAGGCTTAGGAGAGGTCTGTCATGTAACTGTGCGAGACTTTTCTCTAGCCGGTGGAACAGCAATACAACTGAAGCTGTGCTCTTGTTCACCCACCCACCTTTATTCCCTTGGATCTATGGAAACCTCCTTATAAAATTGCTCTGTGGATCCTCATGGCTCCTCTGAGGTCAGAATAGGAGAACCATCACTTTTACCTTATTCGGGGAATACAGCAGGTTTAGGAAGATGGAGGAATTTATTCTGCAAGCCACTGCAGAAATGCAGTGAGGAGTAGAACCGCGTCTTCTGAGCTGAGTTACAGTAATCTGTCCCGTGGGTCTTCCTGGATTTCCTTCAAAAGCTGTCTGTTGTGAATGTGCCTCTGTTCTGTAACAGTTCTAGAACTGGAATAATTCTAGAATCCATTGCAGTGCATAGAGGGTTCAGATAGATGACGGAAAGACTAATGGAGATTGCTATTGAACGTTTGTGCTCCCCTCCCAATCCGCAGGGCGAAGCTGTAATCCCCAGTGGGTTGGCATTTGGAGGGGGAGACTTTGGGACATTGTTAGAAACCCTCACGAATGAGATTAGTACCCTTATAAGGGGATTAAGGGACTGGAGGTTTTTTTTTTTCTCTCTGCCATGTGAGACTACAATAGGAAGGCAGCTTTCTGCAAACCAGGAAGGGGGGGGGGGTCTCACCAAACACCCAGTCTCCCAGTGCCTTGAGCTTGGACTTCCCGGCCTCTGGAACTCTGAGAACTGAATGTTTGCTGTCTAAGCCACCAAAACCATGGTACAGGATTTGTGTTATAGGAGCCTAAGCTGACCAAGACAGAGATCTTCAGTAAAATCTATACAAATCTTATTTCTGGAAAAGTGGGTGGTGCGTTTTTAGTATCTACTTTATTTCTTTTGTGCACAATTTTCACCAAAAAGATTTTTTTTTTTACAAGTTCTTGTCTGAGCCTTAGCCATTCAGTGCTCCCTTATGACTATATTATGGGCTGTGTATATTCATTTTTATAATCAGATATGTTCTTAGGGACTCGGGGATACATATCAGAGAGAAATAACCATTCCTGTCTTGGCTTCAAGATCACTAAATAGAGAGATTGCTCTCTCTCCCCTCTCGTCTCACTCTCGCTCTGTCTCTAATTATGCAACTAATGGACATCAATCCAGTATATATAGTTAATAAGCACATTAACTCACTCAAATTATGACTAATCCTGCAAGGCACCCGCCCTCTGTTATGATAGTTTTGTTAAATAAGATTAGAACTTTGACAAATGCAGATGATTTCTGGCATATAGTTGACAATAAATATTTGTTGCCTCAATAAAAAAGACATTCATTTTAGATTGCCTAGTAAGCATATGTGGAGTTTTCTGATCTCCTCTGCTTATTCTCTATACTTCCTCATTCCGAAAATATACTAGATAGACCAGTGGAAGTGTGATTTTTTGACGTATGTTGATAACAGGAAAGGGCTACTATTTAGTGAATGCTGTTTCAAAGACACTAAAATTAATGTAGAGAACTTTACATTATTACATTGGCTTTACAAATTGCTAAGTTTATACTATTATTTACATTTTAAATATGAGGAATATGGTTGGAAACTGCTTGAGGAATTACAGAGAAGACGTCACAGGAATGAGAGCCAAGCCTGGGTTGGTTTCCGTCCAGAGTCTGAGCTCTTCTCATTTTGCTGTTCTGTCTCCATTTGTCAAATCCCAACACCTCAGGTGTGTGTTCGTGTTGACAATAATGGTGGAAAAGGGGGAGAGTGAAAGAGGAGAAAGAATAGCTTTTCCTGACTCTATGGTTTTCCCATGACATGGCCCATGATGACAGGAGACACATCAAGTGCCCTGTGTCCTTATTTACATTACACCCCCAAGCACTTGGCAGATGGACTTCTTTCATGTTTGTTACTGTGCTTCGTGAACGTATCCTAGGGAACCTTATCTCGAATGATGGTCTGAATACATGTAACGGATGACACCCATCTAGTTTTAAGTCTCCTACTTGCCTGTCATATGGTACTTTTGCTCATGCATTTGTGTGTGGCTTTATACATTTACATTTAGAAAGTTTCTGTCTGATGGTTTTTCTCTCCCTGTGGTTATTGCAAGATCTGTCATGTCATGTCTTTCTGAGCCATTGGTGATTTATTATGTCTGTATTGTTTGGAATTTTCTAAAACTGTTCAGACAACCTTACTAGGGTTGCAATGCGAGCGCTGCCTCTTATGTTTTCGCTGTCACTCTTTCTCTCAAGGGGGAGGCACAGAGTTGGGTGTGTGACAGGATGAGGGAGGGGGAGGTGCACTTCGTCTCTGTAAAGTTTCAGCTCATAAGGAAGGAGAACTGCTTTAATTAATGTGTCTCCTAGGAAATCTGAGCTAGAGTGGGACAAGCTCATCACAATCAGAGATGTCCCCTACCTAATTAGTGAAATATGAAAGCAGTATTGCTTAAGTCAACCAATCTCACGTTCATAATCAAATGTGCACCCCGAATTTGCATGCGTTCTGACCCAGCCTCTCTACTCTTAATTTATTCCAGGGTCTGGGTGAAAATTACTTCAAAAACAGTTGTCCTCCTCAAGAAATATGCAAGGAGATCGGGTGCCACCTTGGTTAGCTGAGCAGCTTTGTGTTATCACGGGTGTCCCCTTTTTCCCCAGCATCATTCCAAGACGCTTTCTATCAAAGGTCAGTTGTTCATTTTCTTTTTTAAATGTTTATTTAGTTTTGAGAAAGACAATGTGAGCAGGGGAGGGGCAGAGAGAGAGGGAGACACAGAATCCGAAGTAGGCTCCAGGCTCTGAGCTGTCAGCCCACAGCCTGACATGGGGCTTGAACTCACAAACTGTGAGCCAAAGTCAGGAGGTCAGCACCTGAGCCGAAGTCAGAAGCTCAACCGACTGAATTTTGGTCTTTAAGGCAAAAGCTAGGCCTCACAGATTTAATAAATCGTGTTTAACATACAAATATGACATAAGAAAATGTGAGTAATTCTTGTCCTGAATTTTTTTTTTTTTTTACTTTTTGACAGCGTTTATTAAATGGCTTTCATTCATAATAGAAATATATAGTTTTGAGTAAAGCCTTAGTATTTTCCGCATGTTTACTCACTGAGCAATTTTTGTTAGAAAGGCAGATATCTCATGATAGTATTGTCCTGAGAGATTTTGAAGGAAATGGCTTTCTTCCATGTCATACAGCTGCTCAAAATATGTCAAATTGCAATTTGACATTTCCCTTTGTGGTTCTAGAGGCAAGAAAAAAAAATGTGCTACAGAAACAAAAATTTGGATATGTAATTTTGTGTAATAATTTATGGAGTCTACGTTTGAGTCTCACGTAGAGTCAAATTTGATCTTCTTTATCCAACAGCTATTTATTAAGCACATACTTTATGCTAGGTGCTACTCTAGGTGCCTGTAATTCAAGCAGGAATAGAAGCAGAATCTCTGTTCTCCAAAATCTCGTTTACATTCTAATTGGGATGGAGGAACCCAGACAATGAATCAAGAAAGTGTATCCTCTGTCAGGTGGGAGTATGTAGGAGTCAAAACAAAGCAGAATAAGAGGCCTGGGGAACGCTGGCGGTTGCTATTGTAGACGAGTGATCAGGGATACTTGAGAAGACACCTAGGAAACAGATGGGGGCCATTCTTAACTTATAGCCACTCAGTTTACAAATCAGAGGCCCATGTGTTCAGCAGCTCCTACCACCCAAAGTGGCCCCTGTCTCCTTTCTTACCGAAAGGCTAACCAAATCTCTCACCCTGGTGCCTTCCTAGCTCCTGAAGGCTAAGGTCATCTTCCTATACTTGAAATCTAGGCTGTTTCTGGGCATCTATTCCCTGTCTATCCAAAACTACATCTTTTACCAGATTCTGATGGATTTGCAACTCAGGACTTTGGCCCTAGGAGATAGCAGAGTTCACGTAAAACATTGTTCACCACTCGGTCAGAGAGAGTAAAAGTCCCTGCTGAATTTCTGCATCTCTTGGAGTCACTTATTCCCTGTAGCTTTATGTCGGTTTCATGTAGTTTTTGGCAAATGACTTAATTAATCACACAACTACAAACTCTTCTCGGTGTTTCAGGGAATCGATCTGTTCAATTGTTTATCTTAGAGTTTTCCAAAGTGGACTGATGGTTCTCTGGGCCTGATGTACGGCTGCCCTCTTGAGTCTTCCTTGGATCTTCATCCGGGAAGTTCCTTGTGCCTCTCCGTTGTTCACGGAACCCTGTGGTTTCCTCTTTTGGTTTATTTCTTGTTTTGGTGAAGCACAACTTCTAGGAGCTTGCTAAGATCCTATGAATGAATGTGTTCTTATCGTCTGAAAATAGCTTTTTGCTGCACTCACACTTGATATGTGGATGAATTAGAGTTCTGGATTAGAAATAATTTCTACAGAAACTGGAAAGAATTTTTTCATTGTCTTTCAGCTTCCAGTGGTGCTCTTGAGTTGTCAATTAT
The DNA here is from genome assembly GCF_018350215.1 of Panthera leo. Taxonomy (NCBI): domain Eukaryota; kingdom Metazoa; phylum Chordata; class Mammalia; order Carnivora; family Felidae; genus Panthera; species Panthera leo. The sequence goes on along the minus strand of NC_056683.1, from coordinate 139,649,455 downwards.
TTTTCATAGCCCTGGTCTTTTTATAGGTGGCCTATTTTTTTTTTTTCTGGAAATTTCTAGCATCTTTTCGTTTTTTCCCAGTGTGTATTTCCAAGTGATTTCAAAATTATAGGAACTGGTGAGGATATTTTTATTTAGCGAGCTGGACACTTGATGGTATTTCTCAAGGTAGGAACTAATATCTAAGACGTTTTCCTATAACTCCCATCTTTTTTTTCCTCTGCCATTTCTTTCTGAAATTCCCAATGTTTGGATATTGGACACTCTGGGTTGATCTTCTAATTTTATACCCTTTCATGTTGGCCATCTCTGAGTTATTTTTTTCCATTTTTTGGGAGACTTTCTAGGCTTATTTGTCATACCTTCTATTGATATATTCTCTAAATTCCTGCCATTGTAATTCAATTTCTAAGGCTTCTTTCTTATGCACTGAATATTGTTTTTATAGTTTGCTGCTCTTATTTCATTGATTAATGTGTCCTTTTATCTCACTGAAAATATTTTTGGAAATCGTTTTCTCCGCTGCTGTTTGCATTAATTGTGCCTATTTATGCCAAATCCCTTTTATCTTGTTTGTTTTTGTCTCTCTTTGTCTTTCTTTCATTTTGTAGCTTCCTTCAAGTAGCTGTTGATTCCTGTTTGTACATTTGTATATAAACACAGGGCACTGAAAAAAATGTGATTGCTGATGAGTGGCTCTCACTCTAGGGAAATGGAACCAAAACCCAGCCTTTCCACTCGCAGTACCCCGGATGTTAATTTCTGACTCTTTTCAGAGCTTATCAGGTCCTTCACACAGGAATCGTTCATCTTCTATCTGCAGAATATAAGCTTCTCTACTACTACTCGGGGAGCTACGTGTGGAAGGGATTGGGACCCTCATGGGTCCAGCCTTTTGTAAGACTACTTTTTCCAGGCCCTCTGCCAGGGTGGAGGGATAATGGGCTGCCTGTAGAATTTCATGTTAAATAGAGTTCCTTTAGTACACTGTAGGCTAAGCTCCATCATATCCTTGTATACAATGTTCCTGGTTAGACAGCAGATACTGACTGATCTAACACCCATTTCTGTGACCTGCTTTTTCCTCCTGAAGCTCTTAGAATGGTCTGTCCGTATCTGGTGTTCTGATGACAATGTGTGTGACTATAGTGATCCTCATTACGTTGGAGCTTCTCATGGGTCTTTTCTTCCTGGCCATTCATGTCTTTCCACAGCTCTGAGAACTCTTTATTAGGTCATCTCTTTCGTCTCCCCCTTTTTGCTTTCTCTGTTCTCTTTCTGAAATTCCTCTTAGTCAGATATTTTTATCTCCTGAAGTGATCAACTCTATCATTTCCCTTTACCTCCTATTTCTTTATTTCTCTTTTACTTTCCTTCGGTGCGAGAATGAGATTCTTTGTTTCATCAAACTAGTTTTCCTGCCGAGAAAACTGTCTTTCTTGTTTTCCTACCATATTTGCTTCTGTTTCTTTTTAATGCTATCCTATGCTTGTTTTGCAAATTAATGCCTTCCTAATTTCACTGAGGCTAGGAATGAGAGGCCATCATTCCTTTAAAGTCCCCTCATGTTATGTTCCATGTCGCTTATCTTGTCTTTCTTCTTCCAGTCTCGTTCCCGCCTCAAGTTTCCTGTTCGTGCAATTAAATAGAGCAAGTGTGATGTTTACCACAATCCTTATGTTGTTCATGGACCGGTAGCTGTCGATGAATCAGGGAAGTGACAATTAAGCTTTGAGACCCCTGAAGGCAGGTTGGATTTTGCTTTGAAAGCAACACCCATGCCTTTCCTTCTTTTTGTTTAGTGAGGAGTCATCATTTTACAAAGAGATGATGGCTGTCAGACATTCTACTTGCCAGGACAGTAGTGAGAGAGAAGACGATTCGTTGTTGTGTATCTTGACTCTTAATGCATCTTCCTGTGCTCAAGCTTCATCTTTGGTCCCAACTTCTGTTCCTGGTGTTTAGGATGGTTTGGAACCGAGACTCTCCAGGGTTTTTCAAGGAAGCTCTCTCTGCTGTTCTAGCTACTTCTACTTTTCTTATTTTTCCATGATTTTACTTATGCTAAAGTGATTGACATACTTTTTTTTTTAAAAAAATCATACATTCCCATTACCTTGATACTAATTCTTATTGAATTCTTTTGAATTTAAGTTACCATATAACTTATAAAAATATTTCCTATTAACGATGCTTATACAAATTTGGTGAATTTCTTTTCTTTCTTTTTTTTTCTATTTCCTTTTTAGCCAGCATTTCTAATGCCATAATGACTGATATGGTACAGTGGACACCTTTTCTTATTTCTGATTTAAATATAACATTATTAGGGCCTTGCTAATAAGCCTGATGCTGGTTTCAAATAAGTATTGTTGATCTAGCTAGTAGCTACGTTGTATTTATTTTGATTCCTAATGATAGCATTTTCTAGGGAAAAATTATTATTGATTTAGTTATAGAGTCAGGAGGGAAAAAACAGCTTCAACTGAATTCTAGAAGCCTATGTTAACTCCAATGGGAGATCTAGGGAAGGAGAAGGAAAGGAAACACTCATAGTGAAGGACCACTTGGCACGTATCAATGGGGAGACAGGCCTCTGGTAGAGATGTGCCGACTTGTTGATTCATCTATGGAATTCAACCGTTCACTGATCTCCCGGGGCTGACAAGCATAACTTGAAAATTAGGACACCATGTTTTGATCAGCTACAGACTAAATAAGGAACTGAAATCAGTTGCTTGAAAGAAATATGACTACAGGGCTTGCGTTTGATCAGCAATCTTCAAATTTTTAGGTGAATGTGAGTTATCTGTATAAAGTTCCCTGTTTGTTCTCCGTAAATTTTTTCTCAGAGAGTGACAATATTCTTTAAACCAGGATGATCAGACCTTGGTTTGTTAGTCGTTTAACCCCTAATTATCCTGAGAAGTCGGTTGCTTCAAGGGGGTTCTGGGGTTTTTTTCCTGGAGACCTGGATGTTTTCAGGCACCGAGAGATGTGATGCAGGTCAAACAGGGACCTCTGTTCAGTCCCAGTTACATTTTGGCATTTCCAGGCAGAGATATTGGATACCCAGGGTGAATAACCAAATATACTTCTTTTCCTCTTTTCTCAGGCCTTCTTGTATTCTTGCTTGGTTTCCTGTGACGACACTTTATTTCTTCTGTTGTCATAGCCATGCAACAGTCTATGACAGCCCTTCATTCTCTAAATCATGCTTATGCTGGATCTAACCTAGAAAGGGGAAGCCAGTTGTGACGCTAAAATAAATCATGCCAAGATATTATAGAAAACGTTTAGTCTTCTGGGCTCTGGTGAAATTGGTTTGATCTGGCTTAACCAAAAAAAGTGGTATTTACCACATTCTGGAAATGGTCCAGAATTGAGATTAGTTTCAGCCTGGGGAAAGAGGGAAGAAAACGAAACAAAACACACTGTTCCAAGTTGAGTCGCAAACGGAGCCCAAGACCTAGCTGGACTTGAGCTTGGCTGGGGACACGTCCTCTCTGAGACCCTGATTTTGCCACAGCAATACAACCCTCCTGGATTATCTCTCTGGATTCTTTCCCCACGTGCTCACATACTAAGAGTATTAAGTTTTCAAGGATTTCCGTGTGAACCGTCACGCCGGCGTCAGGATCCGTTCACCTCTTTGGATTTCCCAAAATGACATGTGCAGGCGGGGGGGGGGGGGGGGGGGGTGCGAACTCTCCTGGGGATCATCAGGGGCCCAGGCCATCACCACACTGGTTTTGCTTGGCGAAGCAGCAGGTGAAAAGATGGAAGTAGTGAGTTCTCTGCATCCAGCCCCCGCCTCTCCCCTGCCCTACACAGAGACACGAAAGCCAACATTGACTCCGCACGTCATTGGATTTCTCTCCCCCTTATCGCTTTCCTCCGGGGGACAAAATGCTGATGCAGTTGAGATCTCGAAATAAGTGATTTATAACTAAAATGGCCCTCTGCAGTGAAAGGTCTATGAGAGACGGGGAGAATTTATTTGCTGAGTTACTATGCAAATTTCACAATTAAATCTTAACTCAGCTCCTCGGGGAATATCACGGATTACTGAAGGAAAGGGGCTTTGACGCGATTTTTAAAAAGGAAAGAGAGCAAAGAAACAGCGGCCGATCGCACCGTTTCTCAGCTCTCCCCCTCCATGTCCGTCTCTCGGTGGGAATCGCTTCGGAGAGAAGCAGGTAGAACAGGGAACGGGGAAGAAATAATCAGGGGAGAGGCAAAGAAACCCACTTTCTATTTGTAAAACTGAATTAATGAATTTTTTAAACCATTTGTCGCTACGCGTGCTGTCCAGAGGGAATACATTCGCAGACCCGCACAGCCATGCATTCTCTCTAGTCCTTTATTCCTCCCCAAGTGCCCTAATCCCCCTTCCTTTTCTCTGCACGTTACCCCCACTCCCTCTGTCTCCCCCTTTCTCTGCCTCCAGCCCCTCCGGACTCCCCGTGCTGTCGAAGCTGGGTAGTTTGAGCAAGAGACTTCTGTTTTGACAGCCCGTCTCTTGGGTCCTTCCACTGAAAAGGCCAACACTCCCCAGTGCAGCTAAAATCTTTGCCTTGAAACAGCTTCTCCCTTCCCTGAACTGCATGCAAATAGGAGCGCTCTCTGAGCTCCATCGCTCCCCCCCCACCAAGGCTCCTGGGGATCATCCTGGCCCTGGAAAACCACCGCTCTGGGGAAGCCTTCTGCAAGACCCTCGTTCCTCGGATGTTGGCCCACCGGTGGCCGCCAGGCTGTCCGCCGAGCCCCCCTTCCACGGTATTCGTGCACATCTACCGTCTTCTGCTTCTGGAAGGAGGAAAGGCCCTTCCACCCCCTCTCCGTGTTCAGCCACACGTGCGGGTAACTGGCATGTCGTGTCCGTGCTGGCGGATAACCAGTAAGTGCCTTGACAGTAGCCTGGCTCATGAGCTGAGTTTCATCTCAGAAAAGGAAGCCTATTTCCTTTTCCAGGAAAGAGTGAGGGAGGCGGCCAGCCCCCTGCCTACACCGACGGTTGATCGACCTGCAGACTGATACCGGGAGAGCTGTCTGTTATCTTAGGAAATTGGGAAAGTGAGGTTGAAAATTTCCATTACTCCCAAGGACCGATTTTTTTCCTTGATTCCTTTCTTTATGCCCCTTCCCTGATAGAAATCCACCCCAAAGGAGTCAGGGCTTGGAGCTTTTCTGTGCCCTGTGGGTAAGACACGACCCCCCTGGACCCCCGGGGCAGCTGACAATAGCCAAGAAAGACCATAAAAGCAGCAAGAACAATGGAAAGCAGCAAACAGGTGTCTTAACCCTGCAGGCCAAACAGAGCAGAGAATGAACCGTCCTGGGCTTTCTTGGAGTGTTGAGCTTTCCTGATTTGGTTGTATTTGGTTGCATGATGCCTCTTAGAATTGCCTCTGTTGTGCCTCCTTGGAGTTTATTTCTATGGGGAAAAATGTACATTTTTCCTGGGAATGGAAATAAATTTGTAAATCTTGATAAACTTTAGCAAGATTGATGTTGCTATTATATGAGAATTGATTGGGGGGCATTACGGCCACTGAGATTTTGTTTATGATAACAGCAACCAACAAGCACCGCAAACTTGCCTTATGCCAGGGAACACAACTTTCTCTTTCCACAAATAATGGATTATTTTTTCCCCATCATGGCTTTTGTATGGATAAAAGTCATAATTATACCTAAACAGCATTGACGAACAGAAGTTGTACGTGTCAAAAGCAGGTGTTAGACTGAGCACCGTTGTATATTGTATAGATATCTTTTTTGCCATGTCTCTGTTACATTTCTATTGCATAGGTTATTTTTCTAAAATCTTATTTAATGGGCTTACCATAGCCCTTGGAGGCAGGTGGAGACAGGCAGGCTAGAAGTGGATTATTTGGAACTCACATTTCATGGAGTGTATTTTTTCATTATAACATAACCTCCTTCCTCTATTCCTAACTGGTTAGGAGAAAACAGAGCTTGTATGAGCCTTTTCTGAGAAATGAATGCAAATAGCAGAGAATTCAACACAAACAGCAGGAATCCTAGGCATTGGTTGTGGAAAGGACCCTCAGGTGTGGTTTATTCTCAGGTGCAATGTGACGTACCAATCCCTCGCCACGTGGTCCATTCCTGGTGTGGAAGGTCCTACCCACCATGGACACTCTGAGTGACAGGGGCTTTCTGTTCTCATCTCTTAACACACTAGATACTTGAAATATGATTTCTTAGATTGAGCACCCTGGTAACTTCTGCTCATTTGTCCTCACTGTTCCTCTGTTTACCTGACACAGACAGACCGATTCCTCATGTCTTTTACTCAACAGATATTTATTGTGCCTAAACTATGTGCCAGGCATTGCCCTAGGAGCTAGGCTTCTAGTCATTCAGCGGTGAGTATAACAGACAAAATCCCTGTCTGCAGGGGACTTCTGTTCCAGAGGAAGAAGATGGTAAAGAAAACAAGAAACTTATGTGGGAAGATAGACATAATGCTATTAAGAAAAATGAGGCAGAGAAGGGAGGATGGTAGTATTAGGGCAGGGGGTTCTAGATGAAATATTATGCGCTGAGAAGGTGACATTGGAGCAAAGACCTGAAATAAACAGGTGAGCGAGCCAGCCACATAGGTAAGTGGAGGAATCCCATTTCAGGCGGGGGGCACAGCCCAGAGCACAAAATTGGACAAAAGAGTGTACCTGGCATGCAGAGGAGGGGCAAATGTCCCAGCAGTTGGGTTGGGGTAGCAGGAGCCAGAGAAAGAGCAGCAGGAGAAGATTCTGCAGAGGGAGCACCGGGTGAGGCAGGTGGGGGGGTGCCCATTTCGTGCATCTCCGGCTCCTACTCAACTGAGATGCGAAGCCACTGGACAGTCACGGAGAAGTGACACGACCTGACTTGTACGTAAGGAACTTTGGCTCTGGGGTTAAGAATAGATCGGAAGAGGGATTCAGGTCAGGAAAAAGTGGCGGGAGGAGACAAATACAGGGGCTATTAGAATAACCCAGTGACTTAGAAGCAGTGGGGATGTTGACAAGGGATAGTGTCTGAAGATAAAGCCAACTGGATGTGGGGTGAGGTGAAGAGAGGATTCAGAAATAACTCTTGAGCTTTTAGGCTGGGCCGGTGGAAGGATGGAGCCATCTCTTCACTTAGATGAAAAGAGCTGTGGATGTCGCAGAATATGCAGAAATAATCAGAACTCATAATTTCGTTCTGGGCACGTTCGATCTGAAATCCCTAACCCAGGCTATTTCGAATATTTGAAGACCATTGCCGTGTCCAGACAATAAGCAAGTATGTCACTTTTACTATAATGGACATGCGTGTCTCTGAAAGATCACGAGGCCGTACAAAACTGCACAACGACACCTGTAGGGATTGTGGAAAAAAATCAGATTGGGGCATCGCATTCAAAACCTTTTTTGGTGATGCATCGAGAGCAAAAGAGCACAGTTCACAAGTGTTAAATGCTGGTGGCAAATATGGCATTTTGCCCTGAAAAAAAGCCAGGAGCTCGATAAGTGGGCTTTGCATGTGATGCATCGCGAGGCAGTGAAAAGACGCTTACCTGAAATCACGAGGAAAGCGGCTAGGCTGGATTGGAAGGTGGGGGGGGGGGTGCAGTTCAGTGCCGGCACCCGAAATTCGCAGCACAGTGACCTTCTGCAGACTTACATCCCGGGGCATATTTTTCTCTGCCTTTAAGATAAAGGTTCTTCCAAGGCGTGCATTCGTAACAGGTCCCTGTTTCATCAGAACTGAACCTTTGAGGCAGCGTGTAGCCTTTTTGTTTAATTAACTTCTGTATTACCTGGAAACTCTGTTTTGGATTTGAAAACCGTAGCGCTGTTTGAAATCGCTCAACCAGCCACTGCGAACACCAACAGGAGCTCTTCTGTAGGGTTTAGCAGTTTCCACTTCCAGTCTTTGTATACAGATAGTGCTTTCCTTTTTACATGGACTGCTTGGCGTTTTGATCCAGGACACATAGACAGGCTTGGGATGTTGAATGAGTGTGTGCTTTCGTATTTGTTTGGTCGTCTGTATGTGCGCGCGCACGCGCGTGTGTGTGTGTGGTGTGAATAGAAAAGTTCACAGATCTAGAAGAATGACCAAAACGTAGCTTTGTGGAACGACACACATGGCGAAACAGGGTGACTGGTAGGTGTTTGAGGTGTGTGTATACGAATTCCCATACAGCTCCGCTCAGCTGGAGGCAGTTTTCTGTTTCTCAAGGACAAAAACTCAGCAGCAGCAAGTGCGTAATTCATGGTCGGTTCTCCTAGTTCATCAGTTGCCCTGAAACAAATGTACAACTTTGGAAATGAGCATTATGGGAGAACTGACTGGACTAATACTAATATAGGAAAATGTAGAAAGGTGAGAAACTTAAATCATGTAGAAAACAAATTTAAGGGGACTTTTCATCGGTGGTGTAAGCACAGTGTAAAAGAGGAGCATCCGTGGTCTAAGGCCGAGTGTAGCTGGCCAGTGGAGAGGAAGATTCACGAGAAGCCTGGGCTGGACCTCACATGATGGAAGAGTTTCAATAACTTCCAGTCTCTAACCTGCTCTAGGACTGAGTCCTAGGCAGCTGAGAAAACTCCCCCTTCCAATGGGATCGCCCATGGCTTTCTGGCCCCAGCGGGGCTGAAGAGTAAGGATTGCTTAGTAATTGCTTGCCCTGTGCAGAGCTTTACCTTGACCCTAACCGGGCACATTAGCACGGGCCCAGAGGCCCAGCACCTAAATGAAATGTCGCTCAACTCTCAAGGAGCCCGTGTCTCAGCAAATAGGAACCACATATAAAAATGAAGACTTGGTCCCATATGTCTTTAAACCCATGACGGTTACTGCTGATATGATACTGCAGGGGAAAATGACTTAGATTTTTGTTGGGTAGATGGATTTTTGGGGTCTCTCTGTGCAATTTTCTTTAACATAGTGGGGTCTTTGTCACTGTAATGAAAACTGCCTTCAGCTGGAAGGGATAAAAAGAGGAAGGGAGAGAAACAATAGCAGCCTAGATGCAGAATTTTCCAAATAAATTAAACACTTTTGAGACACGGGATTTGTATTAGAAACACCGATAAAACCTCATCCTTGAAGGTGTGAAGATGTAGGCTCTTAAAATTAATGTAAATAGCAGTATTACTGCCGCAGGCATCAACGGAGGTCTTTGAGAGTGTGAAAAGACAGGTATGGGAGGAGAGGCAGCAAAAGGGTCACATCCAATAAAGGGTGTTTGCAAAATCTGGGGGAAATTTGTGCAGCTTTGCATAACAGCACCTTTCACTCTTACTTCTTCACAGATATTGTACCAAATGAAGCAAACAGGAAGTAACAAACAGGTGGCTTTGTGCAGGTTTCATGGATGTGAACAAATGGAGATTTTTCAGCATATCTTCTGTTCCGTGTGTGTGTGCGCGTGCGTGTGTGTGTGTGTGTGCGTGCGTGCGCGCGTGCAGAATTCTGCGGCTTCGTTAAGCCCAGGACCCAAGTCAAGAGGTTTGAGATCTATTCTTAGCCAACCATCGATGTGACCTTCAATGCATTTCCCACCTATAAATATAAAAACCGCTCACCTCTGAGATTTATTGGTCCGGTTAGGTGAGTGGATGCATGTGAAAATATTTTTCAGGCAATAATATGCTGACCGAAGATTATCATTAACGTGGGGATATGGAAAGAGGGAACAGGCACAAGAGAAGAGGAGGACTGCTTCAGTTCATCTAGCTCCCATGGGAAGTGTGCATTTTGCCAGCGGTGGGGGCGGGGGGACGGGGGCAGCTGGGTACGTGAGAGACGGAGAAAGTGTGCACATGTTCGAGTGTTTGTAAATGCAAGGGGGACAGCCCTTTATTAGGCAAGAGATATGCTGAGTTTCAGGTTTACGTTACCAGGAGACTTGGAAAAGTTGAAACTCAGCCTAACTAGGGCTGCCAATGGCCTCTAATGAAAATTTCCATTTGGAGAGACTAGATGTTGACTTGGCATGACACCAAACAAGCAGCCTGCTGCAAAATTTTACACCAATTGTATTTCTCCTAATTAAACCCTGTCTGACCTCAGCATTAAGAAACAATTTGTTTCAGGATATAACCAGCACACATAAGCAATTACATTCTGTTTGCCCCATTAGCATTATTTGGCTCCTTTGCTTTCCAGGGCTGCTAACTGCAGCAAATGCTGTCCCTGAGCCAGAGCTATAAAAAGCCTGGAGTGTTCAGAGCCTTTTTCCCCCATACCAAGAACTAAGAATATCATCATATTTTAGCCAAGCCAAAGATTCTGGGAACAGTGTGCTTCTGTGTTTATTATGAGGGAGTGTCTATATATATATATATATATATATATATGAATATTTCTTATGAGTTAAAAAAGACTCTACTTATAAAAAACCTGAGGAAGCTATAATAATCCAAGTTGATAATAATTTAAGCTTATCTGGTATGCTATTTTTCATTTTCCCATTCAGCTATGACCCCTTGTACTTTTACTTATTCATAGCTGTCAGACTTGGTAAATTTTGAATTTCAAACCCCCCCGCCCCCCAACCGCCCCCAAAATGCATTCTGCAAAGCTTTTGGCAAGGTTGGGGCAAATGTTCTTTTATAAAAGAAGCGTCACCGCCGTGTAACAGAGACGTGAAACAGAGAAAGACCTTCAAATGCAGAAACTCTCGGCAGAGCTGCTTATAAAGTTCATTTCAGGGGCAGACGCTGAAGGTGAGCTGATCTTCTCGGCCCTGCCATTTACACCTGCTGGATCGCAAACTTGTCACCTGCCTGTCTGAGTTTCCGTTGCTTCTTCCACAAGATGGGACAGGAGATATCAGAGATATTTCTTCCGGAAGGCTATCGCAGAGATGAGATGAATCGTAGGTGGTGTTTCTAATGGGTCCCCGGAAGTCGCAGACCATTGAATGGATATGAGAACATTCTTCATTCTAACTCCCTTCTGAATCTCTTAGCTGTAGACTTCTCCTGCCATCTTGATCTGGGAGCTGTCGTGGGAAAGACAAGGAGGTACGATATATTCCCTACAGGGAGTAGATAGATGGAAATGAGGAAAGGCTACCATATGAGCTGATGGAGTAAGCAATGAGGTAGGTGTTTGTGCTTAATTTTTGTCTGATTTTACCTTTAGAGCCTTGAAAAGAAATCTCCCCTTGGTTTTTCTACCTGGAAAATGGGAATAAAACCATCTCCCCTCCCCCTTCTTATTTCACAGAGGCACCGTGGGAACAAGCCACTCTTGCCACTTGAGAGCTTTAAGGGTCTCAGGAGGCAGGTGTTACCGAAGGGAGCGTGGCTTTGGGTCCACGAACTGCACGGAGGTGCATCAGAGTGGCTCTGTGACACGCACTGAAGAGCAAAGCTTCTCTCTGTGAATCAAGAGCACCTTCTGTTGGCAGCTAAGTCTCATGAGCCTTAAAAGTGGAGGTACATCGAAGCATCGAAGCAAACTTACAGGCAACTGAGAACAGAGAGGAAGTTTTTACTGACTTTACTAGGCCATGAGTTTCATGGCCCTTCCTCTGGTCACGATGAAACCCCACTGTTATAACGCTGCATCATCGCGGTGGCTTGGGAGCCTAACAGAAGCCCTATTTTGAGTCACGGGGTCTAGAAGGGAGCATATCACAGTGCAGCGAGAGCTAGCTGTACTGTGAAATGGAACACTTTGACGCGAGTCTCTTCTCAGCCATTTACCCGCCACGTGGCTTGGACAAGGCTTTCAACGTCCCCCGGTGCCGGCCTGACTACATCTCATTTTCCAGGGATCAGTGTCTGCATGTTGTGTTTCTCCTACAGATTTCTCACCAGTCGAAGGCACCGGCGTATGTATTTGTATTAACCGGTTGGTAGGTCACTGATTCTAAAAGTATGGAAGTGCAGATTCCCCGACGCTTGCGGAGGCGATGAGAGGTGGTGAGGGGCCGAGGAATCTGCATTCTTAAGAAGCACCCCTAGTGAATGCAAGGAAGTTGGGGCTGAGATGAAAATACACTTGGCTGACATATCTGGCATCCAGAATAGTGTCTGACACAAAGTGGGCATCCGATGATCTTTACTGAATTAAAGGTAAATGGTGTAAATGGTGGCCTGGCCTATCCATATCAAGAAAGACTGCCTCACCCAGTGGGAAGTAGAAAAGCTTACTGGTTGGGGTAACTCTTCATCTGAATATTAAGGTCTCAGTTTCCTTTCAGGAGGAGAGGAAAGGAGACATCTACGAAGAATCGGGGTAGAAAGCCCCAGAATTATGAAAGGAAATCCCTGACACTGGAGCCCGGTGGCTGGCTTAGGATGAACTACACTGCTTCTCTTCAGGATAAGCAGCCCCTGTTCTCTCTGTTCCTTTCCCGACTCTTGATTTTTACTTAATTCACCTCCCTGGTGCCGAGATCTGCTCTGTCCTGCTCTTGGCATCTCCAACCATCACCCTTCTCACGTTCCCCCCGGTCCCTGCAACTCCCTCCCAATCCATTGCCTTTTCTAACATTTCACTGACACCGATCTGGTTTCACCACACACGACCTAATGGCTCATGAATTCACGAGTTCTTCCTATGGGGTTGCCGGTAAAACAAAGGACACCCAGTGACATTTAAATTCCGGATAAACCACACGTATCTTTTTAGTATAAGTATGTCCCCGACTTTGCACAGGACATTTATAGTAAGAAATCATTTTCAGTTCTTCCAATTTAACTGGGCAGCCTGTATTTTTATTTGCTGGGTATCTCTATCTCTGGATGCTCTTGCTTTGCGCCTTTGGTTCCTGTTAAACTCGCAGTTGTCGACGTCAGCCTCGCCTTCTGAAGACTTACTCTGCGTTGCCTTCTCACATCTGTGTCTACCAAAAGTTTTCATTTTTCTATATTCCTAGTCTTTCGATTCGCACCTTTCTAGTTCTCGTGGCCTGTTTTGGTTTTAATCCACCGTTTCTCTCTAACCAGCATTGCCTGGAGGGGAGGTTGTTCTAGATGCCTGTTAATACAGTCTCTGAAATAGACGAGGATACTCTGGTGTAGGCTTTCGCCTCACGACTCCTACCTGGCTCCTAGTCCTGGGAAAAAAATAGAAGGTTAAGAGAAGCAACCTCGTCGCACAAGGGAACTGAGCTGCGGTGGCACAGCACTGAGTACTATTTTGGAGTAGTCACATCTGCTCATGACCAGCAGTGATCGCAGCTGAAAACAGGGATATCACAACGGAAAACAGGAATGTCCAACCGTCAGTTCTGTTTCTTATTTCTTAGAAATCGGGAAAGGGTAACCTAGACATCGATGGGAGATCTTTCTTAAGATCTTGAGGGTGACTTTTTTTTTCTCTTTTTCTCCTTCCTCTGATCCATTCTGTCATATTTCCTTCATCTTATCACAACCTAGTGATCGTCTCATATTTCTTATTCACTTTTAATGTGTTACATGTACGTGACCCATGCGAGACTTGCTAATTCTCTACATATTTTCTTACTGTCGGGGACTATTCTGTTTTCACTTGGTAATAGCCAACACTTAATTCAGTTAACTCTAAGTGCAACCACCGTGCCAAGCATCATATTATATAGGTGATCTCATTTCAGTCTTACGTCACTCATATTTCCATGATATAGAAAACAGAAGGGCAGATGCATAAAAGTTAAATAACTTGTGCTGATTTACATAATTTGGTGAAGTCAACCTTTGAATCCAGCTGTAAGTGGTATCACAGCTTTGCTTTTAACATTATGTTGTATTTCCCTCCATGTAACTTATACTAGGTTCTAAGAGGAGTTAAGAATTACTGGTTATTCATGCTATTTACAATACTTCCTCGAGCTGGGGGTTATAAAAGAATCAAGTATAATCTGGGTCTGGAAATCCAGGCTAGAGAGATGCACAGTCTTCCGTGAGACTCAATTTCTGCCACAAACTTTCCCCCTGATACTTTTTTTCTAACTGCTTGGCCTTGACCCAGCACCCTACCCAGAACCTCTCACTCATACATACACCTTTGACAGCATCGACTGTTGTCCCCACCATTGGTGGATATTTTTTACCATGTGTAACTGAAATGAATCCCCTCTGTCTCCCTCCAACATATTTTTCCTTCAGCTACAGGGTTTATAAGATTCTTGAGGATCAGATCTAAATTTGGAGCAGTGACCCTAAGTCTGGAATGTTCCTGAAGTAATAGGATTCTTTTGGAGTTCCACCAAAGTCCAAAGGGAAATACTTTTCTCTCCTTCATTAGTTCTACTTCTGAAAGACATTGACTCCATATTTACCCTGATAGGAAGCATGATAATGGCAGGGGTAGCCTAGAGTTCCAAACTTATTTGGAACCAAAACTTATTTGCATTTGCCCTATCTCTGCTCAGAGGGTCATCTTGCTTCCAAGAAACAGCATGATTTTTTTTAGTTTGTTTGAATCAAGGAAGAGTATGGAACATCTAACGTTACAAGGGTATTTTTTTTTACTATGATACATTTCTCTTTGAAAAATTCTGCTATAGGGGCGCCTGGGTGGCTCAGTCGGTTGGGCGTTGACTTCAGCCTAGGTCATGATCTCACGGTTCGTGGGTTGGAGCCCCACGTCAGGCTCTGTGCTGACAGCTCAGAGCCTGGAGCCTGCTTTGAGTTCTGTGTCTCCCTCTCTCTCTCTGCCCCTTCACTACTCACACTCTCTCTCTGTCTCTCAAAAATAAATAAACATTGAGAAAAAATTTAAAAAAAAGAAAAATTCTGCTGTAATCTTAAAATCTTACATATTTTCCACGGAGTATCTTCCTTTCTGGGTCCCTCACTCTCTAAAAGTCGAGGGACTTATTATTTTCATGGGATAATGTAGTGTATCTTTTAAATTCCCTTTGGACTTGGCCTTTCTGGTTAGCTTCAGATCGAGACGTCACAGCCCAATACGAAGGCCATGTGCAACCTGTGAAACTCAGGACACAGAAAACATTTGGGAACCAATAGCGTCTCCCTACTGAGCAACAACACGTGCACACGCACACGTTCTCAGGAGCTGGTATTCTGGGTTCCCACATGAGCAACTCATCCTGAGGTCCGGTCTGCACTTTGAAGGTCAAGTTTCTAGTGGAGCTCAAGTTTCATTTGAGCCCATGATCTGGATATCACTGACACGTGCCAGGATGTCCAAATCCTTGTGATGAGGTCCCCCCTGCAAAACAGCAGACGTGCAAGCTGGCCTTTGGGTAACGCATGGAAACGTGTGTTGCCCTCCAAATGATGTCGCCCTCACCAAGACATATTTCCTTCTGTTCTAGTTCACTGTGAGCAAAGGTCTTAGGGGTCAAGGCACCAGGCAGCCGTTCATCTGAAAAAGGTCATGATCCAATTAGGTAATTGGAAGAAAGAAAGAATACTTCCCAGTGAGGATCCGGGAAGGAGGAGGCCAGAGCTGTATGTAGAAGTCACAGAGTGGAACCTGACGTGTGGTAATTTAAGGAGGCAGAAACCCATATTGGTTAAGAGCCTTGGCTGCTTGGATTTGAATTATGGTTCTACCATTTACACATGCACATCTAGATTCCTGCCCTCTAAAGGCCTCTGTGGCCTATAAAATAAGGATATTTGTATCATCCAAGCAGTGGTTGGTGCCACGATTAGATGCGATAATTACGCGGAGTGCTTAGCAAAGGGCATGGGGTATAACCAGAGATGGAAGTGATGGTGATTGTGTTAGTTTACTATTGCTGTGTCACAAATTACCACAAATGTACCAACTTCAGGCAACGCAAAGGTATCACTCACAGTTCTGTGGGTCATAAATCTGGCAGGGCTCAGATGGGTTATCTGCGAAGGGTTTTGCCAGGCTGGAATCGAGGTGTTGGCCGGCCTGGGCTTTTCTCTGGAGCCTCGAGGGAAGAATCTCTTTTCAACCTCAATCAGGTTTTGGCCAAATTTAGTTTTCTGCGCTTGAAAGACAGATTTCTCTGATTTCCTGCCTGCTGTTAGGCGGAGGCCTCTGTCAACTCAAGGCCACTGAATTTCACCTTCTCATATGGGTGACCTCATCTTCAGGCCAGTGACAGTAGGTCACATCTCCCTATGCTTTGCATCTCTCTGACTTCTCCTGCTACTAGCTAGAGAAAACTCTCAGCTATTGAAAGGATCGCCTGACTGAGTCAAGCCCACCTCAATAATCTCTGCATTTTAAGGTCAATTGACCGGGGGGCTTCAACTATCTGCAAAATCTTCCCAGCAGCGACTCCATCAGCTTTTGTTTTAATAGCCAGGGGACAGGAATCGTGGGGAGGGCATCTTTAGAATTCTGCCTTGGACAGTGAGGACGAGATGATGTTGATCAATGACTGACTTTTTGATTGGCCTCTGCATGTACACAGAGAGGGCCGAAGCTGAGTTTGGAGGCAGACGGTCGAAACTGCCTAATTGTTCTGCATGAGAAAGCAGAATTCTTTATTTGCTCCTGAGAGGGTGGGAGAGAGTTGTAAAATGAGAACTGGATGGAGAGAAAAAGAGGAGCTAAGTCACATGGCAGGGCAACTGAGGAATCAGGGTATTTCATGTTATGTGTGGGGGCTGTTTTTTTGTTGGTTGGTTGGTTGGTTTGGTTTTCTTGTTGTTTTTGTTTTTTTGTTTTGTTTTGACTTTTTTTTTTTTTTTTTTTTTTTTTGCCTATTTGGCTTTTCAGACTTCTCCCTGGTGCTGCATGTGAGTAGCTGTCTGTGAAAATGTGAGAAAATTGAATTCCAAGACTGAGATTATCTAAGCACTACAGTGGTTCAGTGGAAGAAGGAGCTTAGAGCTAGAGGCGGCCCTGGAAATCTGTGGAATCTTTCAATGGACATTGTTTTCCCCACAGATGTCGAGTGAGGGTTCATTGCAATCTTTTCCTGCCCTTATGGGGCACAGCAGGAGTAAAATAGTGTTTTAGTTACACTTAAAACATAGAGCTGGGCAGGCAGCTGGGTATCGTCAGACCCAGACCCAATCAGATGAGATTGAGCAGGTATTTCTTCCTCCATTTAACACGTTCATCCATCCATTCCACCATCTGGGAAACATCGCTGTTGTACCCAGGATACGAGACACTCTTTTAGGTATTAGAGATTCCGTGTTGAGCAAAACTGAGTTGCTGGCCTCCTGCAACTGAGCTCTATTGGAGGTGATGGAATGGCTAGATAAACAAACAAGTGCTAAATAACATAATTTTAGTTAGTTACAAGTATCAGGGGGAAATAAAGCAAAGTAAGAGAAAGAATAGATGCTAAGAATAGATGCATCCTGTTTTGGATGAGGCGGTCAGGGAAGGTCACTCTGAAGTGACAACAGAAAAATTTCTGAAAAGATCAGGGAAGATGGAGACGTTGACTCTATGACCTCAACTGAGAGGCACAATCAGTATGGACCCCAGGAGGAGGGAGGGCAAGTGGGGGGCTCCAGACAATTTTATGACTTGTATCATTTCCTTTTGTGCTAAGCCTGCTTTGAAACTGCTTAGGTAAATGTACCCCCACTTCCCCTATCTTTTGGAACAAGATAGAAAGGTTTTTTTTTTTTTTTTTTTTTTTTTGTCAACGTAAACCAAATCTTAGACAACAGTGGATCCCATGAACGCTGGATTGGGCTGAAACCCCAGAACAGAAAACACTGGGACAGAAGGTGAAGATCTCTGTTCATCTCTAGGTAGCACAAGTCAGGAACTTCAGCGTAAGAGGCGCCAGAGGGTGGATGAGAGGCTGCCGTCTTTATTTAGAAGGGAGTAGATGACATGAAACATTTTATCTAGAGAGAAGTGAATTAAGGGAAAGGTGGCATTTGGCATTATTGTGGCTCTCACCAGATGCTGAGTGCTGTAGGAAGAGGGACACCATCAAGTCCCCAGCATCCAGCCCAGACCTGCCATGTCCTAGGACCCAATAAATATTTATGAACTACGAGAATGGTGAATGAGCAATAAAAATTTATTTCTTGCAGTGGAAGACCTATTTTTGTGAGAATGAGAGTAAATAATTGTCTAGTGTTCCAAAAGATCCACTTAAACAGTGAAAATCCTGGGTGCAGATTCAGTACCATGAGGGGAGAATTTTTTCATCATTCAGATTGTTACCAAAGAGAACGCAGTTGCCTTAGGAGAAGGGGGACTTCCCGGCCTTGGAAGTATTTGAATGGGGGGACGGATAGCCTCTGTCAGTCGTGTTAAAGAAGCTCTTCCTCCATTAGTCCATGTCTGTCCATGTTGCATTGGACAAGAACCTTTTCAAAGAGATATTTAGGGTCACCTTAATCATAGGCGTCCCTGGTGCTAACTGTGGGAGGTGGGCAATATGCATTCTGGAAAGTCTGGTTGGCCGGGGCTATCTCTATGACGGAGTTTGAGAAGATGCTCTAAGTAAAGGAGGACTATCTTGCAGCCATCTGACACCCATAAAATTCATGCTCCCCATCATGCCCTTCCTGGAGCACTGGATATCACTTTAACATGATTACTGTTCTTAGAGTCCTAAAGTACTCCCCACTGACACCAGAAAGTGGCAGAATTTCGCTTTTAGCAGTGGTCGGAATCTACCATCGCGCTGAATGATAGCAGGCTTTTCCTCTTTCTCTTCTTGCTCGTGGCCAGTGAACGAAGAATCAATGAAATGAGTTTGGGGGCAGATGAATACCCTTGGGGTGCTGTGGCCCAATCCTTTCCCTTAGACCATTCGCTTTTAACTCTCCTTTGAGCCACCGTTCAGCCCAGTTAATAGCCGCAAGCTCTTCGGGGGAAGGTTCGTTAAAATCATGTCCAAGAAAATAAATATAATGAATGAACAATCTCTGGAGAACGCCTTGACATTTAAAAAAAAATGTAAATTAGTCTCACAAGGATCTGCTATGAAATAGGCAAAGTGCATTAGTACAAATGAGATATTTTTACAGCGATTATAGGAGCCATCTCCTGGGGACCACACCTGAACTCTTAAAAGCTGAACCAAAACCCGCTTGTGTACCCAGGAATCTAGCGTGACAGATTTGAATGTATTCCACTAATAACTCTCCTCACCCCATGCCTGCATTTCAGTGCACGGTTCCCCTGTTGTTCAATGAGCTTTGATACAAGGATGCTGGAGCGTGGCTTTGAACTCCTCTGAACCCAATTACATCCAGCCATTTGGAAGTGCCATGGTGGGATGATGGTAGAAGGGTGCTCTCTGAACTAGCACACAGAGAGTTCAAGAAGGAGTTGACTGCAGCGGGTCTGGCAGCCAATTCATACATGGAACTGTGCCACCAATGGCACTGCACTCTGCCAGCCTGAAATGAGGACATAGGATATCAAAGGGAAATTCAATTAGCTGAACCAAAAATGGATCGAGCGAAGCGAAGGGGCAGCTGGTAGCAGCTTCTATTCTTTGATTTGCGCGACAAATGTCCTGCTCCTGCACGTGTTCCTTGCACTGGGTGAGTGTGTTAAAGGAGGGTTCTTCTCCGCGAGGAGGGGAGGCATTTTCCCTCCCCCGAGCATTTCCCAGCTCTTCGGTCACAATGGAAGTCAGCTCTCCAGGTGAGAATCCCAGGCTTTCTCTCTCCAAATCAGCTTGGGACCAATTAAGATGACCCCAACAGGAAAAAAAAAGAGGAGCCAACAAGCAGGCCATTGCTTTTCTCCCAAAGGGTGGGTGGTTGACACGGTTTCCTTTCCGACAGAGGGCATGGCCCCAAAGAGGAGTAGAGTACCCAGGATAAAAAAAAAAAAAAAAAGAGAGAGTTTTTGTGAGCAAGCTCTAAGAAAAGGAGCTGTATTTTATTTATATCATAAATCTGTTTTGTTTTATGGTCCAACCATAAAGCCTTACAATGACATTTTAAATCCGGACTCCCTAACATGGGTCTGTTTTAGTTGATTGAAGCAGACCTGACCTGCAAGCCCTTAAAGTAGTGTGGCCACTCACACTCGTCCTCTTTAAAGTTTGGAAGGGTCACAGGGTGAGGGGCTAGGACGGTTAATTTCTCAATTTTGCCGGAGCGAAGAGATCAGTGGACTTTTACACTGCAGCTGTCCCCGAGGGGTGGGAACTGCCCCCGCTCCAGCCCGGGGCCCCCAAGGGAGACATAGATTAGACCCGCCCACCCCTTGTGCTCTGTCATTTGGGCCCCTTGGCCCCATGGCTCCAGCACACCCCCCTCTGCCTGCTGTCTTGCCTCCCCGCGCCCTGCATCCATTTTGGTAACCTCCATCTCACCAGTCTTGCATCAACCCCAAAGAGAACACTTCAGCTTTTGAGCTTTGAGAGGAAGACACAGGCACCCACCCCTCCCGGAACCACAAGGACCTTGCTAGTCTTGGAGAGACAAACCCTTTATCTCCTCTTTTTGGCCTTTTATCAACTTCCATGCCAAGCTTTCCTTAGTAGGTCTAAACTCCCCACATCACTGAGCGGGAGATTGTCTTGTAGTATTTTCAATCCCTGTTCTTAGCCCTGCAATAAAAAGTTAAGAGTGACCTCCTCACTACAGAAAGCCCAGACTCAGAACACAAAGAATTCTTGGTGTGGGAGTGGGGGACATTCCTTGCATTCACTTCTGCCTGAATCAATGTACCAATAAAATTTTCTGCCATATTGATATCACCATTTGTCTATTGTATGGATCAGAACGAACACCTCTGACTCCTTCCCCCTTCCTCCCAATACATGAGAAAGACTACAGTCCTTCTTTTAGTTTTCCAGTGTGACCCTTACACATTTCCTGTAAGATAGTGAAAACGTCTTTGATTCAGCCTGCTTCCTGCTCTCATTCCCTCTCGTTGTGCACCCTACTTGTCGCCCCTCTCCATTTGTGGGTATCATATAGCGGGAGTCTTAGCTCCTACGTGCCAGGAATTGGGCTAAACTCTTCACACAAATTATCTCAGTGTGTCTTTACCAGTGTCCCAAGGGGGAAGGATCGTTATTGTGTGGACGATCTTTTGATTCTCCTTTAATTTTCCTGAATTTGCTGTGGTGTCAGTTTGACTCCTGCATAAATAATACCTTTCATACCCCTGTGGGTTCACATCAGCTAAGTTTCTAGATTTATCTAATAGGTACTACCCCTAGGACAGAGCCGCTAAATGCCAGAGACTTTTTTGACTTCCCCATCTTTCCTTTCGATTACCCATGGTTCTGTTTTTGTTCTTGTTCTTGTTTGTTTGTTTGCTTGCTTTTACCTTTCATTCTTGTCTTCTGCCCCTCTTTTCTCTCGAATGGTCTTTTCGCCTTCCATTCCTTCCTCACCTGTGTCAATCCTTCCATCGGTAGACACTGCGCGTTGCTCACCAAAGATTGATTTTCTCTTTTTCCTTACCAATAGAGCCCCAACCGTGCTTGTGGTAGAAATGTGCCTCATTAAAAATATCCCCATCCTCAGAGTCTCATGCCTTCTGGTCATGTCATTCAGTTCGGGTCGACACAACAGGAGCAAAAGCTTCTGAGGAGCACCTGTGATGTTTTTGCTTTCCTGACCTTCTTCCCAATTGTTCTCTTTTTTTTTCTGCCTGGAATGTGGCTGCCATGCCCGGAGGTGAAGCAACCATCCTGCAACCAGGAGGAAGACAGGCATATATTAAGGATAGTGGAAAAGGAAACCCAAAGGAGCCTGTGTTTTTTGGTGGCTTTCTCAAGCGGCTGCACCTGTTCTGGAATGCGTATCTCCAGACCTTTTATTTCAGAGAAGAAAAATTGAATTCTCTATGTGGCTAAGTCCCTGCAATCGGGTTTCTACATTTAGATAGATATAATCCTGACACACCATCCTTCAAGGCTAAATTCAAATGCTACATAAATTATGAAGGCGACCACACTAGTCTAAGTCTAACACGGAACAGTGAAGTAACCTCCTAATTTCTCCTGCTTCCCCTCTTTCCACCAACATTCCTGCTATATATTATCTACTCTGCAGTCGGAGTGCGACTCTAAAAATACATACAAGGTCCTGTCATTCTCCAGTCAGCCATCCAATCACCCGATAACTTCCCATAATCATGCTTAAAATAAAACCCAGTGTCCTTCTAAGAATGGCAATGCCCTCTACAAATGGAGTCTCGCTGTATCATCCCCTTCCGCTCTCCCTCTCCCCCCTCCCTTGGCATTCTCACAGTTCTGTGAATAATCCAAGTGTGTTCTGACACCAGATGCCTTGCGGCTGTTCCTCTTTCTGTCACTTCCTCAGGTCCCTACCTGAGTATCAGTCCTTAGACTTCCTTGATGGGCCCTGTAAATACCACACTGACCTACACCCTTTCTGCCTATACAATATTCTTATCTTCATAGCACTTGTCATTGTTTATATATTATGTTTCTATTCACTTATATTTATTATCTGCCTTTCTTATTCGAAGGTGCACTCCATAAATCAGCACCTTCACCTGTTTTATCCCCCCACAATATCTCCAGAGCTTAGAATAGTGTCTAACACACATAGTATGTGGTCATTAAATAATTATGGAATGGATATTGGAAGGAAGGAATGAGGGAGGGAGGGAAGGAAGAAGGAAAGAAGGAAGGAAGGAAGGAAGGAAGGAAGGAAGGAAGGAAGGAAGGAAGGAAAGGAGGGAGGGAAGGAAAATGGACACAAAGAAGGAAAGAAGGAAGAAAGGAAGGAGGTCACAGATCTTGGTTGGGGACTTGAAATGGTTCTACATTCCTTAAGTAAGAGAAAATGAAGGACTGATTTAGGAGCTGCAATTCCTCTGAGGATGTTTTCTCAAGAACAAGTGACAATTACTTGAGATAACATCTCCCTGGATTCCTCCTTACATCAGAAGATGGTAAAAACACCTTGCTCTTGCAGTTGCTGGAGGGAGTGGTGTCAATGTTG
This sequence comes from Panthera leo, assembly GCF_018350215.1. Taxonomy (NCBI): domain Eukaryota; kingdom Metazoa; phylum Chordata; class Mammalia; order Carnivora; family Felidae; genus Panthera; species Panthera leo. Next base: position 139,626,635 of record NC_056683.1, on the reverse strand, counting down.
CCACAGCAACGGTACATCTCATGTAAAATCTCCAACTTGCTACAGATGTGGTAGGCAGCTTGGAAGGTTTGTTGGGGATTCAAAATATATGCCGTCTTCTAATTTTGCTTAACCAATTGCTTACGGTTACTGACAAACGATACGTATTGGGCTAAAACTGCCTTTGAACACCGTCCCCTTGGGGGAAAGACCAAAAGTACTTTGCCAGGGAAGTGTCTCAAATGTAAATAACTGTCCTAAAGTCTAGTGCCATTGATCGAAGATGGGGAAGATGACAGTTCTAACACACTAAATAGAAAACGACTTTGTGTCTATCCGTGTGGCACTCTCTTGCTCTGGCTTCCTGTGGTCCCCACCACGCAGGATGCCCTGTTCTTCTGACACACCATATTGCTTCCCTCTTTGAGATTCTTCGCATTCTGTTATCTCGGCGCCCAGATACGTCCAGATATCTTCACAGATGACTCCTTCCTTCCCTTCACATCTCTGTTCAGATAGTACTCACTCGGAGGTCTTCCTTGACCATCTCCCCTAAAATGCTCGAAAATAGCAACTCTTACCTGCCCACACCCCTCTACTTTCCATCCTATGATCTCCTTCATTTTTCTTTGTAACAGGGTTTGCTACCCGTCACTGTTCATATATATTTATTTGCTCACTTGTTTGTCTCTCTCATGAGAATATAAACTCCATGAGAGTAGGGACATTTTGTTGACTTTTAGGAGGAACATACTATTGTATAGAGACATAACCATTTATTTAGCCATTCAACGGTTGATGGATGTTTGGGTTTGACTCAGTCTGGGGTTTTGTTACAAAGCTGTTAAGAACATTTATATACCGGTCTTTGTGTGGATGGATGTTTTTATTTTTCTTGGGTAAATAACCAAGAATGGAATTGCTCTACCATTTTGTAAGAGTATTTAAATTTATAGGAAACTACCAATCTGTTTTCTAAAGTTATTCTAATGTTTTGTGTTCTTACCAGCAATATAGGAGTTCAAGTTGTTCCACACCTTTGACAACCCACAGAATTCCCATTTTTATTGAGTTGTCTCCTGACTCTCAATGTTTGTTAAAACTCGATGTAAGATCCAGGTGTCTGGGTGGCTCAGTTGGTTGAGTATCTGGCTTCAGCTCAGGTCATGATCTCATGGTTTGTAAGTTCGAGCCCCATGTCGGACTCTGTGCTGACAGCTCAGAGCCCAGAGTCCGCTTCAAATTCTGTGTCTGCCCCTCCTCTGCTTGCCTTCTCTCCCTCTCTCTCTCTCTCTCTCTCAAAAATAATTAAAAACCTTAAAAACAGATTCAACGTAAGAGCAATTACATGAAAAAGATTCCTGCACATTTCATAAAATTGTGGTTGAAATTATATCCCTTACGTTCTTCAAACAGTCTCTTGCATAGGGAATATTTATTTCTTTGATATAACTAGTGTGAGCTTTTCATTATGAAATGGGAACTTCCATAATGACATAATTCTCATAATATTTCCAATTTTGCATTGGACAGAGGAATTTCAGGGCTGGATTTAATGCTCAATCATGGAAATTATGTTAGTCTAGATTTTTCACATAGGTGTTCTTTTCTGTTTTTCTGTTCAGTGTTTTGGTTTTGTTGTGTACCAGTTTGTAATCAAGGAGTTTCAAATTTCTTTTGAAAGTAAATGGCATATATTTCTTCATATTCAAACATGAATAATGCAGCTTCTGACCCAACACAAGGGAATGCTAGAAATTTCATTAGTGTCCTGACATTATTAGAATGTTTTTGGTCTTCTTGGATTGATAGAGTCCAAAGTGACCTTTATACATAACATGGGCACTAAAGTAATTATTTTCCTGTGTTTCTCTAAATAATTACTTTTTACCTTGAATAACCAATCATACTTCGGCCAGCATGTCTCAATATAATATATAGTCTTATGCTTTATAAAAGTATGACATTGTTTTCTAAAACACTGCATGAACGTGTTCTTTTTACATTAATATCTCTCTTTACAGGTAAGATTCTGATGTTGGGAGCCATGTCTCAAGCACGTTTATGTTTCCCATAACCTGAAAAGAACTCCCTATGCAGAGTGAAGTGTTTAATACGTGATTCTTAGACAAGTGTCGGAGAAGGGAGTTGCAGTCATCACTGACTTTTTTTTTTTTTTTTTTTTTTTTTTTTTTTTACCAGGCATTCATTCATTCGGACGCCCGTCCCATCTGGGGTAGATATATGCGAACTGCCTTCAGGAAGCTGAAGAGAGACAAGTAGCTGGAAAGTACAACCACAGTGTTCTCCAAATGGAGTTTCATTTCGAGAACTAGCATGCCTGTGTAGCGATCAGATGGATGAAACGAATAAGAGAGAGAAAATGCCAAGGAGATGTGGCTGCCCAGGAGCAGAGCTGGGGAGGAGGAACCAGCGACGGGGAGGAGCAGAGGCCCCGAAGTCTGTGGCTGAACTGCGCCCTTACACTGAATACCAGGGGTTAATCTGCCATAATAAAATCAGTGTGAACACTGCCAAAGAGGCCTGAGCAGACCCTCCAGTAAGTAATTAATTCTGGCTGCTTTCCGCTCTCCAGCTTTCATCATTCTTAATGTTACCTAATTGTAAAATTATTCTTCAAACTTTCCTACTATAAAGGAAGAAAATGCCCAGATCTAGCTCGCTTTTCTTGAGGGCATGGGTGCCTCCTGCGTCTTGGTAGAAGAGCCCAAGATGCTGCTAATTAAGGGTGTGCGAACACTTGAAAACTTTTGATCGGCGTTCATAAAACAGCCTACAAATAGTTCTAGGAGAGCTGTGTGCTTTTCTGCATATGTACACAGAGCTACCAAACCAAGGGAAGCAGGGAAGTTGAATTCACAGCTTCTCTGGCCCTCAGACCCTCACAGTGACCTTGACGGACGCTGAGATGGGGATAAACATAAACGACAAGCATGTGAGGAGGGGAGAGAAGTTCATGGCCTGGACTGTAGTTTTGGCTGCCACTGGGGGTGATAACGAAGAATATCTTGGGGACCATTTCACCTCAAAATTTGCTAAGGCTTTCACCGTCAAGGGCTTAAAATTCATGTCAGTACAGCCAGATAAATAAAATCTTCACCGTTAAGGGGATCTCTTTATCCCGTGTCTTCTTTCTTCAAACAAGATGGCTTTCCTGCAGACGAAGGCATTTCTCTATCCATGACCGTGGCAGAAGGGACCAAGCTGTCTTTTCCACTGTGATTACCTGCTAGGCTGTAGGCCTTGGGGTCTCTAGGTAGCCTTGGCAACGTAAGTGCAATACACTATTAAAATAATGACTATTTTCTTCCGTCTAGTTAAAAAATAGAAGGGACAGCCTTGGATGGCATTCTGGTCAGGGGGGAAATATCTCATGTGTCTCTGGGGTGAGATATAAAACTGAGGGCTTGACCTCTTTTGGCCATTAAAGACCTTCGGGTCCTCTCCTGTCTCTTTGTTCCTACAAGAGTGGAGATAGTGTTAATTCCGTGGCTGGCTAAATTCTAACCGGGGTAATTATACCGTCACCCTATAATCCCCTGGAGATTCAGTGAGGAAAGTTACTCTTTGATCATGCTCTTAAATCCCACTGTGCTGGGCTTTGTAACGTGGCAGGTGAAGAATGGCTTTTGGAGTTCACATGCCTCCCTCCACTGGGTGAGTGATGCTAATTCTATGTATGTATTCTGCTGAGTGCTTGGGGATCCTTCTGGGGGAAACTGCTGCGGTAGGCATGAGCTATTGTTAGTTGAGTCTCAACAAAAGAAATTGTTGTTCTAGGCTATATTCCTCTGATAAATTTTAGTTAAAGCTCCCGACAAATAATTATCAAAAGAATGGGGAAGACTGCTAGAAGTTTAGGATTTCAGTTTGTGTGTGTATATGTGTGTGTGTGTGTTTGTGCAGGTAAACACAAAATGTATTCTAATGCAACACAGTATGTATAAATATAATGTGTATATGCAATATAATGTAATGTATATACGTAATGTACATAATGTATACGCACACATATAACATGCATATAAATATGGATTTGTGTATGTGTGTGTGTGAGCTAAAAATGAGGTCTTTTACATATGCAACCCTTTCGTCATAAAGGTCCCAGTGACCTATTGGGTCATGGTTGTTTGCTATTGATGAACAGTCTCCCAAGCTGACATGGCCAGTGAAATGTGGGTTTTGGAGGTGGTACCCAAGCTGGGCACCTTTCAGGTGGCTTTGATTTGGAGCTAAAAATTATGGCTGGAGATACATTAAAATTTTGGTGAGGCAGTCATGGAGACACTAATTACAAACTCCAATGAAACTTTCCAAATGCTAAATTATTAAACTCTTGGGGCGCTTGGGGGGCTCAGTCGGTTAAGCATCTGACTTTGGCTCAGGTCATGATCTCAAGGTTCGTGAGTTCGAGACCTGCATCCGGCTCCATGCTGACAGCTCAGAACCTAGAGCCTGTTTTGGATTCTGTGTCTCCCTCTCTCTCTGCCCCTCCCCCGCTTGTACGTTGCCTCTCTCTCTCTCTCTCTCTCTCTCTCAAAAATAAATAAACATTAAATTTTTTTTAACAAATTATTAAACTCTTAAAAAGAACAACCTAAGTAGAGAGTTTATAGAGTTTAAGCCTCGGTGAGAAACAAGGGCTTAAATAAACCGTGTGGCCGAACAAGGAACCCACTTGTAATTCCAATGTAACTTTGCACGTAAAGCCATAGGCACACTCACACGTATAATTCTAGGAGCAAACCTGAACATGACATGAGATCTTATACTTTGCAGTCTCTTCCTGTGTCTCCTTTTCTTATATTTATTTTGGTAACTAAAGTCAAAGAAATAAGTTAGCAGTTTCTATAATCCTAAATGGTAAAACATTTAAATGTCTATCACTAAGGGATTTGTTTTATAAGTCAGAATATACAGCTATAACAGATCATGCACACCCCTGTCTATGATCATGGAAAAATGGTAAGAGATCCTGTTACAGCTATATTTTTATATATAATTACATACTTGCAAAGGTCTGAATTCCCAAATGCGTATGGCAAGAAAAATAAGTCTGGACAACTACACCAAACCTTAATGGGATTATCTTCCAGCGGTTTGGTCATTTTTATCTTTTTTAGTGTTGCGGAACATCATAAGTTACATTTTATAATCACTCTCAAGTACCATGTCAAATGAATTAAAAACAAGGCCAGGAGAGAAAATGCACTCACGACGCATGATACATTAGTACATTTTGGGAAAGATGAATTCATTTTATTGGGCTATATCAATTACCGGTCATAAATATTGGTGGAGGATTGGTTTATTCTGAATACAGAGGTTTATTGACCAGGAAAAAACAAAAAACGCTGAAGAATTGCTCTGAACTGCTCACTCTGTGTACTGAACCTGAATTTGGCGACTTCAAGCAGAAATTTCAACCAAACCCTTCAAACTGACTTACCCTTTGGTGATCACGTGGCCAACGTCTGGGGCCCAGACCTGAGTTGTGCTGCAGCTATAGGGATCCGTCCTCTGTGGGGTCAGGGAGACTGAGAAGGGACCAGGACGGTTGAGGCAGGGACTTCAGGGGCCACGTGGAGTTGAGGCTTTGGGAATCCTGCAGCAATCTGTGCTGCTGGCAATAAAGAGTAAATAAAATATCACAGAAATGGCAAAATGTTAATCAAGTATATGCTACTCTCCAGAATCTTATGTAAACTTCTGCTATGAGAAGTACCTTTTAAAATGTCCCCTTACTCTTTTGTCTGAAAATAGGTCAAAGAGCCGGATTTTAGCACGCGCTCCTTACGTCAAAGCATTCTTCCAGAACTTTACTTGTATTAACTCATTTAAAACGCAGCACGAGCTTCGTAGGTAGATGCTGTTATTATGCCCCAGATGCCAACACTGGAGCCCAGGGAAGGGAGCCACGTTGCCCAAACTTAGACTCCTAATATAAATGCCGGAGTCAAAATTTAACCTAACGTTTTCAGTCCGGAGCCCTGGAGAGCACGCTTATTCTAGAAATGGTGGAGAATGGGAACCGTCTTTTCAGATTTTTTCCTGAGATTCTGTATCTTCGTGCGTGAAACAAGTACAATGACGTTGGCTTCACAACTGTGAAGATGGTCTGTGAAGGCTTCTCTAAGCATTCGAAGCAGCATTATTAGCTCCTTGGCGCTCTTAGGTGCGTGGGCCCTGGGACACTACGTAGGCCACAGCTATCACTGTAGAAACACTGTATCCAGATCTTCCTATTTTCTTTTTGCAAAAATCAGCTTTGGGTATACGTAATGGGATAGGCTTCCAAGTAGTTTTCTCCACCTTTGCAAGTCATGGTTTCTACCAATTCAATGACCATGTTTTTCAAAAAATAAAAACTAAACACATGATCTGATCAACTAATTTCTCCAGGTTCTGAATATATATATATATATATATACACATTAATTAATTTTTCATACCTAGAATGAATCAGATTTATTGAAAATAGTAATATTGCATGACATTTAAAACCGTCCTGGAGAAATCTCAGCCATATGATTGCCAGACTTTGAACAGATATGCGGTAGGGTCGGAAGGATATGCGCACAGCTGGCATCCTCTTAGAGAGTACCTTTGTGGGGAAACTACGTGAACCCCGCTCAGCAAAGGGGGAATCAGCTGAAATACCCCAGAGATGGGCTCCCTGCATGAGACCAGAGATGAAGATTTTTGTTTTGCAGCTCAGAGGGGAAGAGATGACAGCTACTTTCGAGAACGAGAGAAGAGGGTAGAGAAGCCAAAAAAGGTAAAGAAATTTTGTGACACTGCAGTGTAAAAAAACAAAAAAAAAATCCACTCTTCTTGCATTGTGCTCAGGATATAAAGTCTATATTCTTTTTTTTTTTTATGTTTATTTATTTTTGGGAGAGAGAGAGAGACAGAGTGTGAGCAGGGGAGGGGTAGAGAGAGAGGGAGACATAGAATCCGAAGCAGGTTCCAGGCTCTGAGCTGCCAGCACAGAGCCCGACGCAGGGCTCCAACCCACGAACTGGGAGATCATGACCTGAGCCGAAGTTGGACACTTAACTGACTGAGCCACCCAGGCGCCCCATAAAGTCTGTATTCTTACACAGGCTTCGTGAGGTTAGGGATATTTCAGACACTCAAAGTCATTGAATGAAGCACCAGCTTCATTCAGAGCAGAACAGAAAATGCACATGAAGAAGCAGAAGCCTGGAAGGCAGGGGAACTCATGAACAGAATCCACCTTCCCTCTCTTCTCTCCTTGGGTATCCTCAGAAACAAAAAGGAGGGCCTTAGGTTTCAAAATTAAGTATGTACAAGGGTGGGGAGCCACGAGCTGAGAACACGTAGAACTTAAGGGTCATGTGACATTTGAATTACATTCATAAACACATTTTGCTTAGATCCTTGCCACATGTCACATAAAACTTAGGACAAAGAGGAAATCTTTATTCTGTGGCCTCAGGTTTGTTTGTACGATTTTAAGGCTTTTGTATGAAATAAAACAAAGCACTTCACTCACAAGCAGAATTTTGGTCACAATCGGAATAACCTTTCAGGTAACTGGAATTTTGCTTTATAAATGAAGCTAGTACCTGGCAATACGGTTTCCTTATGTCCCCAACCTGACATTTAACAGTTTTCTACACTGATTGCCCCATTATAGTGGTCAACCCAGATTTCAGCTGTAAATGGCAAGCATATCAACTCACCAGGAATTTACATGATCCCTTCATCTTTCAAGTAGCCCTCGCTTTTCCCTCTGTCTCATTTAAATGACAGCTGCTTAGATTATGCCAAGTGGCATTTTGTGACAGAGGATATAACCGGTGTCCTAGCTCGGTCCTCCAGCTATTGGGTACCTGTGAACACGTGGACGTGTGACCTTTGGATTACATGCCGGGCAGCGAGGTATCTGGTGGGTGGACAGGTGGGGAGGTTTCTCTCAGGGTTCACAGAGCCACAGGCACGGGACTAACTTAAACAGCAGCAGCAGCAGGGGGCAGAGGATCATAGAGAAAGTGAAAGCTAATTTGGGGTCTTTGTCAGTTCACTACTTTCACCGTCCCCACCTACTCAACCGGCAACCCCAAAGGGCGTCATTGGCCTCCTCATTACCAGTTACAATGACAAATTTACCTCTTTATTTTACTTGACCTCAAATGTGACAATATTGATCTGTCTCTTTTTTGGTTTTTATCCTGAGTTTCCCCAGTAAGACCATTCTCTTTGGCTTTTATGTTTCTAACCATTTATCTCAATCTCTGAATGGTCGCTTCTCTTGTCTTCTCTTTTCCATGATCTACTATATTTCCTTGGCTTTAGGTGTCATTCCCAAAACACGACCCATATTTTTTAAATGCCCCCAGACCGATGTGTACAACTCTCTACTAGATGTCTGCAGCTAAGTTACTTGCTCTCAATCTTTTTCTCTCCCTCCCTAGCCTCTCACATCGAATACATCACCAGGTTTTATCTATTCTACTCTAGTAATGGTCTTGCCTTCATTTTGTTCTTTAGGGACTGAGTATAGTTTAGTTCCTCTTTATCTTTTGCCTGGGATATAATAATAGCTTTTAACTGATGCTTTTTTGCACCCTTCTACACCACTCCCCATCCGGTGTGAAGGTGTCTTTCTCATATTTCTAGTAGATTCCCATGTCAACGGCTCCCAATAAGCATGCCTCCAGTATTCGTGCCTTTGAGTAGTCGTGCCCTGCACTGACTTGGGGGCGGGCCACTGGCTTTCTTTGGCCAGTCATCTATCAGCAATTGGAGACTCGGTAAGTGCTAGCACACCAGAGCTTGTCCTCCAGAAATCTCTCCTGTCGAGCCCAGCCACCACGTAGTGAGGCAGATGGTCTGGCAGAAGAAGGGCCACGTCATAGGGAAGGAGGTGCCACAACGGGCATTCAGCACCAGGACCCTAGACATGAGCAATGCGTCTTGGATTTTAGGCCCCAGCCGAGTTCCCAGCCGAATGCAGCGGCATGGGACCTGCCAGCGGACCCCACGTGGAGAACTGCCTTCCAGACCCCCCCAGGATCATGACGACTTCTACACTGCTGTTATTTTTAGCCATTAAATTCTGAAGAGCTTTGTGATGCAGTAATAGAAAACCAAAATAGCATACGTCTGCTGAAAATCCTTTGTCGGTTTCTAACGTCCTCCGGGTGAAGTTAAAATTCCTTTCCACGCCTTGCCCGCCTTTCACGCTCAGGACAAGAGCGGGCCTTGCCCTCCCGCCTCTGCTCTTTCCTCCCCCGTACCCCTGGCTGCACCAGCCACACGTCGCTCCTTGTGGCGCCCACAGCCCGTGTCCTCTGCATGAAGTGCCCTCCGCCTCTCCCACATGCATCTTCTGGATTGCACTCGCCGCATTTTAAACACTTGGTTTGGTTATGTATTTATTGATTTGCTTCTCCAGTTGAACGTCTCTGGCCTTGGCTTTGCTCTCACACCCCGGCGGCTACAGTTCTATTAAATCCTGTTCTCTCTGCCTGGTTCACTCTTCCTCGCTCGTGCTCCCACCACCCTTTGTCCCCACCTCTGTCCTGCACACTCCACTGTTAGGTTCCCCCTTAGACATCACTTCCCCGTCAGCCTCTCCAAGCCCTGCAAGACTCTGTCTGGTAGGCGCTCCTTCCGTGATCCTCATTCACGGTGACTCTCTTACCCCGAAGCTGGTCCTTATCTCGCCTTCTCCTAAGAACCTCTGGACCTCACGGGAGAACAAAAACTCTTAGACCCAGAGAATGAGTCTTCCCCGCTCTTGGGTTTTGTAGAAAGCCTACCACAGAATATGTGTCTCAGTAGATATTTTATCAACAAAGAAATAACTAGACGATCAAATGAGTAAATCAATGCCAGACGCGCACCCTGGACTTTCAAGGACAGTTATGTTTTCAAATGTTCCACACCAGACTCTCTGCATGCACAATTTCACTTGCCACATGTTTGGGTGGACGAAATAAGATCCCTGTACCTGTAAGAGTGAAGCATAGCAGCGATACTCCCTTTCTTTCTTTGGACTACTCACTTAATGTAGCCGAAACTTGCATTAACTTTTATTAGCAACCATAGCATACTGTTGGCTTATAATGAAATTGTGGTCAAATAAAATCCCCAGGCCTCTTTCACAGGCACAATTGTCAAAACGTATAAACAAACTGGTTGAATTAATAGCTGGGAACAGCTAATAGGGAAACCCTATTGCTTAAAATGCAATTCTTTCCGGGCCAAACGTTCACCCATCTTAACAGTAATTGCACGATGCATTTGCAGCTAAGGCCTCATTAAAACTTCATGCTCACCTGTGCTCAAGCAGCACTGAGGATGCGTGTGGGTTAGGGCAACGGCCAGGTGATTGCCTCCTGGGCTTGCCCAATTGTGAATTTCAGTTAGAGCCACACAAGTCTGTGCCTTTGTGCCATGATTTATTATAGGGAGCTTGTATCCCAGGGGAGTTTAAGCAATTCAGAAGCAGCAGGAAGAGACAGGGAGGCAGGTGAGCAAAGAATCGAGCGACCGTTGGAGGTATTGTGACACCTTGTTAATTATTAACTCTGGCAGCAGGCTGTCAGGTTAACCGGAAGGGGAGGGTGGACCTAATTAAGTAGCTAAACAGCATTTCTAAGGAGTAGACACAGTCCCGAAATGGGAAGTCTCCCTGGAGTTGGGCATAAGAAATGCCACACACCTCGAGTCCTAGGGGACCTGGCCGTATCCCAGAAGCCCTGGAGTCTAGCTCGGATGTACCCTGTGGCTGGACATGTGACATCCGTCCCCGTTGGAAGAGACGCTGTCGGCTTGATGGCCAATTGTTAATCGCAGGGGAAGACGAACGGTACGCGGAGGAGAAGGAAAAAAAATAATTATTCGGGGGCAGTTGTTAGAATTACCATTTGTTCAGTGTGACGTCACAGAGGGCACCCTGTGATCTGCTGGATTTTGTAAGGACTCAGCTATAAAGCAACCCTTTTCTGCAGGAAATGTTGATATAGGATATACGAAATAAGGTCGAGGGTCTGAAGTGATCAAGGGGATAAAATCTAGAGGTTGGCTGAATAGAGAACACACTTCCTCGGAGGGGGCAGAGAGGGAAGGGTTCCGTGGGGATGCACAGAAAGAAACAAACAGGTCTGCTTCTGCTGCTGCGGTTCCTTCACAACTCTTCTTCCTGAAGGGAGTCATCTAACCCCACTTCACCGTCGTCCTCCCTTGTAGAATAAGGGCGACCGCGACTTCACAGAGTTGGCACGGAGGGAAAGAAATAGCGTAAGTTACTTTCGCAGGACCACTCTTCTCTTCCTAGCAGGAGCTTGATGAACAACGGGCACCTCACCTACACCTGCCGTAAGCCGGGTAGGAGCTAGCAAACAGGATTTCATGAGGAAGAGTGGCATTAAGATGTCTGAAGGCCACCTCCTAAAACAATCAGAGGACTTCATATCTAACACATGTGGCCACACGCTAAGCTACCTTCCTGCACTGAGGAGCTGGGATGCCAGGTGCACTCCTCACAGCTCAGATGGGCCCTGCACAGGGACTCTGCTGCAAAGGGCATCTCCTAGACTTGTGCAATGCACAGTCTATACAACAGGACATCCACTTGGGCTTCCCCTCACAGACCAAGTATTTGTAGATTTTTTTTTCTGTTTATGAAAGTGAAATGTAGCTATTACAGGAAACTCAGGAAGTATGGAAAAGCCAAGTGACAAAAAAATTCAACTGCTCATTAACAATCCCACTCGCAGTGTTAACATGTTGGTCCATTTCCTTCCAGATTTTTTTCTTTACATATTGATTTCTGGCTATTTACGAGTTATATATTCTGTTCTCCCTTTCTCATCTTAAGTTTAAAGAAATGGAACTGACTCTTTCGTCATTAAAGTTAAGGAAGAAAGAGAATCTTTAGTGGCTCCCTTTCTGGGACGATAAATTCAGGTGACTTTTATTTTGTCCTCTTCCTCACTCTCTCATCTTTCTGACATAATCTCGAGTATTAGAGTTAGTCGCGGATAGGGTTTTACATTATTTATCTTCTTTTTCGGATTTGTTGTTTCGATTTTACAGTTCGTAAAATGAGCTAAACTCTCAAAACAAGGAGGCAGACCCAAAAGATTCACCACTATGATAGGTTTGGAACCCACAAGGAGAGATTATGAAGTTAATAAGACAAAACAGTATTTAAAAAGTTAGATGAGAAATTCGAGACCGGGCTGATACCTCTGAAGCCATACATGTCCCTGTTATATGCAGAGATATTCAAAATTACGCAAGTTGAGATACAGCTGGAAATTTATATTGGGATCACGTTTTCCATTCTTCCTTCTCACCCGGCATCACCCATTGAGTTACTAGGAAATGGTTCCTAGTGGGATCGGCCGCAAAGATTCTTAAAAATGCATTGTTAGAGTGCTCTACAGTTTACGATGCCCATTTATTTCATGCATGACACGGACTCTCCATAATAACCTTTCAAAGTTAGGAATTATTGTATTCATTTTCATTTCATGTGAGGACACTGAGACCTAGAATGGCTGTTATTTTCCTAGCACCCCCCAGCTGGGAAGAGAACCCCGAGCCTTCCATTCCCGAGCCTTCTCCAAACCTGGACGCTTCCGAGGCAGACCTTCGACTTGCCTGTAAGAACAAGAGTGTCAGTGGAGTCCATTTTGGGGTCAAGGTTATGAGCTGTTTTCCACATGTTGGATGAGTCATGATCTTTATGTGAAGAGATCACATGCCTTATCCATTCACTATAGGTTCTAAGTCTTTTTCCTCTTAAAAGAACAAGAGTCCATAAGTTTATATAACTGTCTGCAGGGTAGATTTATACTGTTTTCTTAGTTTTCTACTGTTTTCTCACTTACTGTTACTTTTGAACTGCCTTGAACACGTTGACACATAAATTCACCATCCTTGCAGGAAAAGAGCACATTAATACAATATTTTGCATTTTTTTCTATTTAAGTTTGTTATTTCAGAAGAATAAATGAGTCACTTCTTAAATTTATAGAGTGGGGCTCCCCAGGAGTACCTTTACCTCAAAGTGTGATATGATGCCAAAGGGTTTAAAAAATAATTTAGGGGCACCTGGGCGGCTCAGTCGGTTAAGCAACCGACTTCAGCTCAGGTCATGATCTCACCGTTCGTGGGTTCAAGCCCCATGTCAGGTTCTGTGCTGACAGCTCAGAGCCTGGAGCCTGCTTCAGATTTTTGTGTCTCCCTCTCTCTCTGCCTCTCCCCTGCTCATACTCTCTCTCTCTCAAAAATAAATAAACATTAATAATAATAATAATAATTAAAAGAACATCTGGTTCTGGCGTCCGACTTCGGCTCAGGTCATGATCTCACAGCTTGTGAGTTCGAGCCCCACGTCGGGCTCTGTGCTGACAGCTCAGAGCCTGGAGCCTGCTTCAGATTCTGTGTCTCTCTCTTTACCCCTTCTCAGCTCGTGCTCTGCCTCTCTCTGTCTCAAGGATGGATAAACAGTAAAAAATAAATAAATAAAAAAATGAAAGAATATCTGGTTCTGTCACCACAATTTTCATCCTTCCATCCTGCACATAGTACATGTATGTACATTTTCATATGTATATTTCATATTGATGTTTATTTTGTATACTAAAATATATATTCTACATAATACATTGATAGATTGGATGCATATTATTTATATATTTATATGTAAATATACACTTTGCTGACACTAAAATGGGTTTTGAGTAGCCCAGATTAACCTCATTGTGATTTGCCAAGGCCTTTAAAGCTCTCTATATGCAGTGATGATACTGTTATTCTTTTTTCCTAGGTGCTTAAGAATTTTGATCAAAGTCTCGTCTAAAAGATAAGAAACAAACACTTCAGAAATGTGTACTTTCTTAACAAACTATCCTTTTATTAAAGAAGTAGGATCAAAAAGAAAACAACCACTTCTCTACGAAAAGGATATGAGTAATGATATTTCAATTCAAAGGAAGAGATTTAAAAATACAACAGGTAATTTTGAGAAATCTGTTATTCCCTTCTGTGTTTTATAACCGGTAATCTACCATAATTTAGGGTTCTATCCCAAGTTCAGTCCTTTTATTATATTAATTGATTTCCAGATCTATTTTGTATTGATCCTATCAGTGTGGCTCCAACCTGAGAAACAGGAAGTGGAAATTTAGGTCTCCGTGCCTTTCCAGAATGTTTCTTGATCTTCTGATATTACAGGTGATGAAAGTCACCTAGCATCATTGCTTTTTCAGTAGGAGGTAAAATTTAAGGTGTAATGGAAAGCGTTTACTGAAACTGAAGATTTTGTTAGGTTAGGACATGTTTGCTGCTGAGAGTAGTTATATTTTAAAGGAACTAAACTATTATAAATACTGTGCTTTCAAACTGATTTGGAATACAAGAGTAAGTTTTCCAAATAAACCATGGTAATATGCATGTTGTACCACTACCTACATAATCTATAACTGGGACTTTATGATTTTTATGACAGTAAAGATATATATTTTCTTTATATCGTGTTATTAAACATGATTATATCAGTTGGTCACTAGTTTATATTTCCCCCACCCCCTGTAAGAGTTAAGAATATTTTCAGAGATCCTGTAAATCTGCTGAAATTCTTTCCTTTTTATTTTTTTTAATTCTTTAATGCTTATTTATTTTTTGAGAGAGAGAGAGAGAGAGGCAGAGTACAAGAGGGGAAGGGGCAGAGAGAGAAGGAGACACAGAATCTGAAGCAGACCCCAGGCTCTGAGCCGTCAGCATAGAGCCTGACACAGGGCCTGAACTCACAAACCATGAGATCATGACCTGAGCTGAAGTCAGCCGCTTAACCAACTGAGCCACCCAGGAGCCCCTGAAATTCCTTTTTTAACTTGATTTCTCCGTACACGTTAAGGGATGTTCGCCTTTGTTATGCTTTGACTACATTGGGCAATGGGCTCAGTGCTTTTTACAAATTACCCCCTACAAATCCCACCACTTCTCTGGAAAGCCAATACTATACTTCCCATTTGACAGATGAAAAGACTGAGCCTCAGGTAAGTCAAATGATGGACCTCAAATCATGCAACTAGTATATGGCAAAGCAGGCATTCGAATCCAGCTTCGGCTCAAAAATCTGCCTTCAGTTAGTTTTCTCTACATGTCCTTTGCTTCTAACTTCCCCCAGAGTTGAGTTAACCTTATGAAAGCCTTTAGCAAGTCGGTTAAGTAAGTTCTGTCGTTACTCACCACGCGCTTGCTAGAAGTTCTCATCTCCCGGTGGATGAGAGCCCTGCGGTGTCAGGATGCCCGGGCTCCCAGCGTGAAGGGAGCCCTGGGGAGAAATCAGAGGGTGTGTTAACAGGCACTTAACAGAAGTGCCACATTTACATAGCCACTGACTACATGTACATTTCCTCACCTGTCAATTCCAGCTTCTACCCAATCACATGGCGAGTATAGAAAACACCTAAGAAGAGTGTGTCACAGCATCCACCCAATTTCCTACCGATGTAACTAAATCCTCTTCTGTCATTTGCAAAACGGGACAAGCAGGATAAGAATCCTCCATTCTGGCTTTATGTCTTATTTTGAGTTCTGTGGGTACTGTTCTGTTCACATTCGAAGGGTAAAAACCTCTCATTGCGGCTGTCAGTGAGTCAGGTTGAATGGCTAGAAATAGCCTCCGCTTTTGCTTTACGTCCTCAGATAATGTAAAGCAGTGCCTTGCCACACTAAATGGCATCCCGGAATCCTTTTGCTTTTTTAGGGGCCTGGGGTGGTGTATTCAAGTGCAATGGATACGGGGAGAGCATTGTGACAGGTCTGGGTTAGAATCAGCCTCTCGCCTCTTGGGGCAAAAGATGATCCCCTGACAGCCTCAGTTTATGATCTGCAAACTCATGATGGTAACCTCCCAACAAATGGAGTAGACTAAGCCTAGAGCGGCCCAGCCCAGGGTACAGGTGCCAAAATGCCAGTTACCGCGGGGGAGCACAGTCCTGTCTTGCCAAGGTGCACAATGACGGTGGATGGCTTTTATGTTCTTGATCTCACAGTGCCCTCATTTCCTGATGATCGGGATCAGCCTCTTTGGTATTTATCTCCTCGTTGATTGAACGACTAGTTCTGGATAATGGATAATTCTCCATTTCCTATTTTTAGAAAGTGTATAAATATCCAAATTAGATTTAGGCAAAGTGAGCTGCCGTATTTGATGTGCCAAGGACATAATTAGGTTGTTCCGTTTACCTACGCATTCGCAAGCAAACTTCACCTCATTAATCTGTAAAGGACTTTGATGAACCTTTGAACTAGATAAAAATATGCCAGTCATGGCGAAGTTCTACTCCGTTCTTTGAGAACTTTCAAAGGACTGAAAGTGACTAGTGTATTTGGTTTTATAATATCATCTGCAAGCTCTGATCACGCTACTCGGAAACCTTCAGAGGATTCTCACTGTCTCCGAGTCAAATAAAAGACATTAGGGCGAGGTTAAAAAAAAAAAGTAAAAAGTAAAAACAAACCAAAGCACCTCAACGTGCCAGGAGTCAGAGGAGGTTCTTTCCTTCACCCGCAGTGATTTGGGCAAGATGTGTTGTGTTCTGGGCTTCAGCTGCCTCACCTGGGAAGTAAGGATAACAATTCGAGGGTCAGAGAGAGGTTCGAATGACGTTGTGTGGCCGTGCGCGCAGAATTCTAGGGGTCAGTCTGGTTGTTTACCGGGGCTACAGGAATCCTCGGGCATCTGACCCTGACGCACCTTCTGACATTCCCTTTCACTACAAGAATGCCCCGTGGTGCCCTCCCGGAACTCACCCATCAAGGCCCCCCCACCCTCCCACCTCCAGAACAATGTGCACCTACCATAAATCCAGCGCCCACCCCCCCCCCCCCCCCCAGGAGGACCCTCTGCCCACCTGGCTACCACGGCATTGGACATGATCTTTACTGGACTTATCACACGCTGCCTTGTTTCATATTAACACACTCAAACCTGTGTTTATTTAACTGATGGGCCGCCCCTACTGTTCTCTGGGTTTCTACCCTCTGTCTTACAGAGAACAGCCCCCAGGTCTGTCTGTCCTCACTGGCCCCCTCTGAGGCCTATCTCCGCCACAGGCCCCTTTCCCTTTATCTCGCTACGGATGGAGCTCGTAGCCTCAGCCTTCGAACACCCCCAGGTGTCCCCGTCCCCAACACACGGTCTCAATTGCCTTCCTTTCCTGGTCCGTGTTAGGAGACGCGGAGCGCAGTGCTGCCCGAATTGAACGTCCTCCCCTTCTCACTCCCCATTTAAGTCGCGACCTCAGCCCACAATGCCCTGCAGAAAGGGTTCTTGGCCGTTTCCCAAGCTAAGCCCCGGATGTGAGGAATGAGCCCACCAACCCCATCCGAGGAGGGACTCGGAGACTCGGAGCACAGGGAAGCAAGGCTTGAATCAATGTTCCTGCGAGAACACGTGTGCGACGGGCAGGCGCACTGCGGGCCGTTACAGCAGACAATTTATCTCCTAGCCTGCAAGTCCCTTCCCTGGTTCCCCATTGGCTGAGGGCTCCAGATGTCGCCTATGTCCATGTAAGGCACAAAAGTAGTCCGATTGGAATAAACGTACATTCCCTGAGGTGACACCGAGATGCTCCGTCCCTTTTCCCTTTTCTCTTTGGCGCATGTTTATTGCAAAGCCCGCAAAACGAAGCCCACGAAGCAGAGAATGAAGAAGAACCAGGAAGTCAAGTGTCTAAGGGTTTGGGACTCCATTGTGGGGCTGAGCGGGGAGGGTGGTACATATCTCCGATAGGTTGTAAACCTCCTGTTAACGAGATAGCGTAGCTTTTATTTGGTGTTTCTGAAACTGAATCATCTTCATTATTTCTCTCCCTCTATTACCTTGGCCTGATCGTTCTCCCTCCAATTCATTCTAAACCCCTCTGCTGATGACTTCGTTTTCAGAGTCTTTCTCACTGTTACTTCCCTCCCTTGTGGAAAACTTTTGTCTATAAAGAACAGACATCCTCAAAAAAGAAACTCAACAAATGGCCAATATACATGTGAAATTATTCAACCTTCCTAGAAAGCAAAGTAAAATAACTTACAGTGAGATCTATTTTTTTTTTTTCACATTTCTTATTGGTAAAGTTAAAAAAAAAATACCAATGTAATTGTGTTTAGGGCTAAAGAAATGCATCTTATAAGTAGTGGGTTACGTAAATTGGTACCATTTTCCAGAAATCCTGCTAAATCACACATGTGTAATTCTAACCAATTACATTTTAGTAATCTATAGTCGTTTCTTATTGTGTCATGTTAATGAGAGCTAAAACTTGGGTCTATGACAATAGAAAATTAGCACCCAGGGGCACGTGGGTAGCTCAATCAGTTAAACATCGACTCCTGATTTCGCCTCAGGTCATGTGTCATGGTTTTTGAGTTCAAGCTCCACATTGTGCTCTGTGCTGATAGTATGGAGCCTGCTTGGGATTCTCTCTCTCTCTCCGCCTCCCTCTCCTTCTCCCTGCCCCTCCCCTGTTCGTGCTCTCTCTCTCTCAAAACAAATAAGCACTTAAAAAGAAAAAAAAAGAAAGTTAGCCTATATCCATGCAATGGCATACCACCGCAATCACTATGAGGATGGTGAATGAATACAATTACTGACATGAAGATGTCTTATGACGCAGATTGAGTGAAAAAAATTTACAAAGTGACGTGTAAAAAATTCTTACTTTAAAACATATGGACTCAGGAACTATTTACGAAGTGCTTACTATGTACCAGGGTACTATGCTAGGTGTTGGGAATATTAATATATTTAGAAAGTTTAGAAGAACATACACAAAAAAATTAACAATGGTAAATACCTCTAGGGGCTAAAAATAATTTTCAGGCTTTCTACTATGGATATACATTACTTCTGCAACAACTTTACAATTTTTTTAAAAACCAATGTCTTTAGAATAAACATCAGATTCTTCAATGTCCTGGTCCAGCCCTTTTCTCATAAGTCTGTGCACTTAGTGTCTATAATATATATATATACTTTTTGTTTCGTCAGCCCCTGAATTTCTTAATATTATATCTGATATGATTCTGGAGTGACGGTGGGTGTTTGGAGCCTATGGCCAAGAAAGAATCCTTGAGACGTCTTTGGTGCAAAAAGTGATTTTGTTAAAGCATAGGGACAGGACCCGTGGCCAGAAAGAGCTGCCTCAGTACTGTGAGGAGAGACCAGTTATATACTTGGGAGTTGGGGGGAGGTAAAGGTAAGGGGAAGTTTCCAAAAGGATCTTCCTATGCTAAAGAAGACTCACAGGACACTGGAGGCCTAGCTATTGTCAAGCTAAGGTTGTTTTCCTCTCCAGCAAAGTGTTACCATTACGATAGCAGGGAGTTTCTGGAGAAATGCTGGACTCTGCCTGCCTTAACCACCTGTCTCACTTAACCACCTTCTCCTACTTTACTGAACAGTGTTCCTCTTGCCCATCCTGACTTTCACTCCAATCCGTTGCCTTAAGATGTAAAAGTCTTCTGTGTACGAAAGAAAAAGGCAGTTTGATTTTTTTTCATGTAATCCCATCACTTTTCTATCTGCCCCTCCCCATCCTCAACTTAGTCCTTTGACAGCAGTGGTTTCTTGTTTCATCAAGATACAAACTCACGGCCAGGCCCTTTGCTTTATCTGTCTGCCTATCCCCCATTTTATCTTTCTCTCTATTTTGTAATCAGAATACAACAGGGAGATGGTTATCATGGCATGTGTATTGCTACACTCCTTTGAACTGAAAAGTGAAATCATACATTTTCAGGCAGAAGGGGAGTCCAACTGGATTGGTACCTTTGACAAAAAGAACTTATTTTCCTTTACTGTATATAGTAGACCTCTCCTCAATTCAGTGAGCTAAACCTGAATCTCCGAGTGTTGCCAAAAACAAACAAACAAACAAACAAACATTTAAAGCATGTGATAAGATAAAAATATTTTACTGTGTTATCAAAGGACTCTTGAAATGAAAAACTGTTCTATTTTTAACAAATCTTTCTTTGTATATCGTGTATAAAATATTAGCATATTTAGTACAACATGCTTCCAGGTGAAAGAGTAACGGATATAACCAAAAGTCATTTGATAAGTCTTGGTAAAGCCTTTAAGTTTCCTTCCCGGAAATTGAAAAAGAATGGGTTTAGTATCTGGGTAAAGGTTAAAAAAAAAAAAAAAAAAAAAAAAAAAAAAAAAGTCCTTTTGTAAGTCACGTGTTTTCTAATATTTTGTTTTCCACAGCATTGAAGGAGATCCTAAACAAGTTTTCAGCTCATCATGAGAAGGTTTGATCATAGTTCACTTTGTGATATTTGACACATTGCTTAGAGTTCGTAAGATTGAGTGACAGTGCTATAACAGAATTCCATTCTCTTCTGCTTACTTATGTCAACAAATGTTTGTAACATTGCGTCTACAAAAATGAAAATTGAAAACGGATTTAATAGGAATACTGTCCGACTCCAGCAATAACAAACACATTTACCAAATTTAACTTTTATTTTGTAATAATTACTTGTCAATATGTGTGAGATGATAATGTTAACGATAAGTCAGTGCACAAGAATATGTCGGTACATGGATCCCGATGGCCAGGTGACATGTAAATAAGTAAATGAATTTTAATTTACATACCTATTTTAGGGGCAGAGATGAATGATTAAGTATAATGGAAATAGTTCAAGAAGAAAAAGGAACGATGTAAAATTGTTGGCCCTTGCAGACCTTGTTAATATTTTTGATTGATGAGGCTAGATAACAGATTGTTCTGGTTTGTGTTCAACCTAATATGTTACCAAGAGCAGCACAATCACGTCATTTAAAAATGACAAGAGTAATAGTTAACCATTACCAGAAATTAGTCATTTTCAATGATTTGAGTTTATGATTCGAAATTTAGATACCAACCTTAAAAAAATGCGTGATGGTGGACCTAAGTTTTCAAATTCTTCAGGGGGGCATGAGCTGAGAAAGTTGAAAATGACCGCTATAAAATCCAGTATCCTGCAATTCGTTGGTGCCCAATACATGTTTGAGATGGATTAAATCTAAAGCAATAATTAACAGAAGGTGTAAACCAGTGATGTTATCTTTTCAAAATCCTGTACAGATGGAGCGTAATTCTTGGCTAATTTCCTCCTGATAAAGAATCTGGTCCACTGGTCATGGTGATGAGAACAGAAGTGACGGCCCTGTTTTCACCTCCTGCATAGCTCATATGCTTCTCTGGGTTTAATTTAAAAACCTAAAACTAAGTTCCCTTCAAAATTTATCATTCTTCAGACTATAAATAACAACTCTGGCCAATTAATCTATATACCAGAAGCTTAAGTTGACTTTAAAATGTTTTCAAATGTCATCACTGGAACAAAAACAAATAAGCATTGTGCCAAAGAGAAAAATTTTGACATCAAATATTGGCCAGGGAACTCTTGCTCACTTGTGGCTCATGGCCCCACCTTCTCCTACAATTGTCAACATCCAATTTACTCTTTGTAGAGAAGGACACAACATCTCATCTTGAACAGAAGGTGCTCTGATCACGGCATTCTCTGTATAAATTATGGGAACAAATTCTGCTGACCAGGGCTTATTATCAACAGCTTTTTCAGAAAAAAAGATTGAACCCCCATTAAACTTTTTCAGCATTTCCAGGAAATTGGGATGAATGTTCGAGGAAGGTTTTCGTATGACTCAATCTTACCAGAGCCCACTCTCCTGCTTTCTCCCTCTACTCCATCAGTACCCTTGCAGCCTTTCAAACATGCCTTTCCTCTGCTGGATTTCCCCCAGAGAGTCATGGGGTTCACTCCTTCCTCCAATCAACCCTCTGCCCAAAAGTCGCCTTCTCCAACAGAGCTTTCCTGACTACTGTGCCTAAAACAACACCCTCCCCATCACTCGATCGTCATACTCAATTACTAGTAATTATGTTGACTGTCCCAGGCAGAAGCATATGGTCGTGCTATTCACAGCACATATTAGCTGACTTTGCTTTTTATGTGAGTTCCTTGAAGACAAGGGCTTCGCTTTGCTTACTTAGAGTGTCATCAGGCATGTGGCTGGCCTTTAATAAATATTTGTTGAATAATAATAAAATTAAAATTAATACCAAAATTTATTCCAGGGCATTACTCTTTGACAACATGAATTTTAAAGATTTTTAATACTTATTGCCAAATCGTTTCCCAGAAACATTTCTTTCAGTAACGGTCTATGATAACTCTTTTGTAACATCAATCAAATATTAAAATATACTTATATCATTAGTAATTTGATAGTTACAATGTGCACTTCCATAATTACTAGCAAGAACGAATTTTTTAACATTTATTGGTCATTTGTATTTCTTTTATGATTATATTTCTGTGATTTTTACCAATTTTTCTAATCAATGTTTATTATATACCTATTATATACTTGGCAAAATAGAGAGTAAAGACAATAATTACAGACTATGCTCTCTACACCCCAGGATTGTATTTAGTCAGTAAAAAGAGCATATACATAGGGAATAATACATATGAAAAAAAGCTTTGAAGATAGTCTCATTGAGAAATAATTAAGAAAAAATGTTTAAAAGTTTTGAAAGAATGAGATTCAAACAAATCTGCCCAAAGTCCCAAATTGGCAAGGTTTAGTTACTGAGACATACAGCTTTAAAAACTACATGCATGGGGCACCAGGGTGGCTCAGTCAGTTAAGCGACTGACTCTTGATTTTGGCTCAGGTCATGATCTGGCGGTTTGTAAGACTGAGTCTGGCTCTGTGCTGACTGTGTGGGGCTTGCTTGGGATTCTCTCTCTCTCTCTCTCTCTCTCTCTCCCTGCCCTTCCCCTGCTCAACATGCTCTCTCTTTCTCTCTCTCTCTTTTAAAATAAACAAACATGAAAAAAATTGTTTAAAGTTTATTTATTTTTTGAGAGAGAGAGAGAGAGAGAAGACACAAGTGGGGGAGGGGGGTAGAGGGTGAGGGAGAGAGAATCCCAAGCAGGCTTTCCACTGTTAGCATAGACCCCAATGCAGAGCTAGAACTCACGAACCTCTAGATCATGACCTGAGCCAAAGTCAGACACTTAACTGACTAAGCCATCCACGCGCCATCCATCTTAACAGTCCACTTAACTGACTAAGCCATCCAGGGTGTACTTTAAAAAAAGTACACCCATTGTTTCCTAATTGATTCTGCTACATCTGCATAGCGGATGGAAAAGAAACAGATTTTAAAGAAGGAAACCCTGCTCTCCCAATGACCATGAAAGGAGAATAGTGCAGAAAGGAGCCAGCTACAACCTGTCTAATTCTTATTGGAAATAATGGAACTAATTAAAATCAACTGTACCAAATGGTAGCTCTGTTAATTGCATTGCAATTAAAGTGTTGTCACGTGGTGTTATTTGGTGAAGAAACTCAGAAATAACCGAGTCCTGCCTTGCCATAGATACCTCTTGGGGTGAGCTTCCAAAGGAAGTAGGATCTCAAGAGAAAGACCGGCAAAGCCGTTCACTGCCTCACATCTTCATTGCGTGGGCTCTGGCCTCCAACCCTAATACAGAACTCCAGCTACTCCACTGTTCTTGGAACGTTCTTCCTCCCTGAGCCACATGGCCATTCCCGAAACCCAGTCCTGAGTCTCTAATGCTACCCATCAGGTGGCAGAACTAAAGTAGACCTCCCAGGCTGGGAGGAAACTAAGTGAAGAGAGAAAGGGAAGGCAGGGGGAAGACGTCTGCCCCAATGTGAAGTCTTTGCTGTGAGCTTTAGCAGACCTGGCCCCTGACACCCATGATCCGAGGATGACCCTTGAGGCAGGGTAGAGTCCAAAGTAGGAGACAGAGAAAGCTAAAGCGAAAGAGAGACGGTTGGGTTTTCTCTGAGGGGAAATTGCTCTGGTCCTTGTTACCATTCTATTTTCATGGAAGAAAGAGAGGCCGGAGAGGAAAAATCCACACGTAGGAACCCCCGTCTTTATCTCTTCGAAAGTTGTGCCAATATAAAGTCCTAGGGTGTGAGCTATTCAGAACGCAACTCTTTCTCCTTGGGGCTAGGGTGCATGACCCTGACTCCTCTTTGGGGGAGTGAGGAGAAGTGTGGAGAAAGGACCAGAAATACTCAATGAGCTTCTTCTGGAGGTCAGAACTCCCATTCTGGTAAGAGATATAGATGATGGAAGGAGGTACAGGCCAATCATAGGAAGCTTTGCTCTCAACTTAAATGAGGTGAGAATACTCACAGCAAAATTAGGTCTAAAGCTCAGAGAGCTACTATTTGCTGCAAAAGGGTAGCACTTGAAATGGAGCCATCTGGGGATTGATTAGCCTGAAATTTTAGAAACATCAAAGGAAACTGAAAGTTAAATGGGAAAACATCAATTCTCTTTAGAGTTAAGAAATTTAGGGAGATAAGAACTATACATCAGAGAGAAATAGTATTGCACATACAGATTTTTCTTCATTTGTTTTCCTTGATCTGAAAGAATATTTAACCTCAAACTAAACTGGAATTTTTAGAATCAGAAATCTGAAAAAAGAATGAACATATAACAGCTATCCGAGTTTCCAGGTTCATGTGCAGAGTCTTTTTTCATTATTCCAAGAGATAATTATATCTTGCAAGAGAGCACATTTATTTAAACATGATAAAGATCGGCCACGAATATAGCTTGACGTATACGAATTTTAAAAACAGCTTCTATGTCTCTGAATAACTGAAGAATTGCATCACCAGAGAAGTCAATATCACAAGTTAGTGATGGCTTTAACCAATCTGCAAATATGTGATCCATAGAGCTCTCAAAAAGAAAGCATTTTTTGTGTGATTTTAATATAATCAATTATATTTTGGTCATCCATGGAATTGTCCTGACAGTGTTTTTCAAGGATGGCCTTACTTTTCTTGAAGAATGTGGTAAGTTCAGCCCACTCTTATATTCTATTTAGGAATTTGGTTGAGGCATTGTCTCGTATGCCATTTGGTTCCCAGTACATGGAGCTGAGTGTGGAAAAACTTAATTTAGAAATTTTTGCTGGAAAAACCTTGCTTTTCCCGTGATCATTTTTGTATCAGAGACTATTGATCTTTTCATTTTGGACGCCAGAGAGCTTAGAATCAAATTTGAAAATGACCTATTACACTTACGTATAACCATTATAGCGGAGGCATCTATTTTCATTTGCCCCTAGTTTTGACTGCCACCATTATTTATTCTTCTCTTGGACACAATTCTCCATCTTCATCATTTCTCTCCTCCTTCCCCTTCTTCTTTCTCTTCTTTTTCACCATCCGGGGGATATATTCTTGTTGTAAGCCCCCCTTAAATCATGATGGACTCATGACAGACAAAAATAAACTAAGTTCCATGGGTCTATATTGAGTGTAGAGACCAAAATCGATATCCAAGAATACTTTGAACCAGAACCTTTGGGATCGTTTTATTCAACAATAGTAAACCATTAAAAGTTTTATTGAATGGCTAATTGCACAACATAATGTGGAAAGAACCACATAATTATGAAGATTAGGGTTACAAAGATCTTAAAGATAATTTTACAGATGATGAAGCTAAAGCTCCGAGAGGCTAAATGATTTGCCCAATGTCACTCAGCTAGTTAGTGGCAAAGAAACTAGTGAACACGTATTATTGTATACCCAGTATATAAAACTGAGTCCAATATTCTGTCTTACATCTCTTCTAAGATAACAGGAAGTAGGAGTCTTTGTTAATATATGAAGCGAATCAACAATTACACAAATGAAAATGTGATTTTTCTTTTCCTTTTTTTCAAAACAAGTAAATATGCTGATAGTCTAACAAGAAAGCCACAGGAGTGGCTTACAGTTTTAGTACAATAGGATCAAGTCTGTAGTAGAAATGTTTATGGGGAGCTAAGGGAGGCGAGGATGGGCACCTTGCTTAGCCAAGTAAAGCTAGAGACAGCTTCACCGATTACTGATAATTGATTTGAACCTTGAAGAAAAAGTGGGAATTAACCAGATGGAGAAGGCTGGGAATAGTTGGAAGAAAGGGAAAAAGAGAACAGGAGGAATAAGCAGGGATCAAAACACAACAGGACCTTTTCCTGCACCCTGTGGGAATAGTTCTTAAGGATCTTCATCAAGAAAGAGTCCATTTTCTTGCTTTCGAATAATCTCTACAGGATGGATTGGAGAAGAGGTGATGGTGGAGGCAGGAAAACCAGTTAGCTGGCTATTACAATAGTTGAGGCAAGAAGTTAGAAGGATCTGAACAACACCGTGGCAATGAAGACAGGGAAGAAATATTTTTGAAAAGTAAGTAAATGAGCCTTAGAATCTACAGTACTTGTGGTCAAATCAGGTTGGTGGAGACGGGGAGAAATGGAGGACAAGGAAAATTCTAGAATGGTTCTCAGACTGATAGCTGCGGTGACTGAGTAAATAGAGACATCACTTGGCAAGAAAGGACAAATGGCAAAAAAGTGAGTTTGCAAGGCAGGTGGTGAGTCCATTGCTAAACATGTTTGTGAGCTGTTCTTAGAAACCTGGTAGAGATGTTCAGGTCATGTTGTGTGTCTGGACTACAGTAGAG
This sequence comes from Panthera leo, assembly GCF_018350215.1. NCBI lineage: Eukaryota > Metazoa > Chordata > Mammalia > Carnivora > Felidae > Panthera > Panthera leo. Next base: position 139,600,047 of record NC_056683.1, on the reverse strand, counting down.
TAATATGAGAGTAAAACGGGAATTGGGAATTTCTTTTTTTTAATTTTTTTTTAACGTTTATTTATTTTTGAGACAGAGAGAGAGAGACAGAGCATGAATGGGGGAGGGGCAGAGAGAGAGGGAGACACAGAATCTGAAGCAGGCTCCAGGCTCTGAGCCATCAGCCCAGAGCCCGACGTGGGGCTCGAACTCATGGACCGCGAGATCGTGACCTGAGCTGAAGTCAGACGCTTAACCGACTGAGCCACCCAGGCACCCCGGGAATTGGGAATTTCTACATGAGATTACTCTCAGTGATTTTTTTTTTTTATTTTAAAGTTTGTTTATGTATTTATTTATTATGTATTTATTTCTTACAGAGCGCAAGCAAGGTAGGGCAGAGAGATGAAGGGAGAGAGAATCCCCAGCAGGCTCTGCGCTGTCAGTGGGGAGTCCAACGTGGGGCTCGAACCCACAAACCATGAGACCATGACCTGAGCCGATGTCAAGAGCTGGACACTTAGCTGACTGAGCCACCCGGGTTCCCCTATTCTCAGTGATTTTTAAAAGGTATGCATATTATTTTGCAGGGAAAAAAAATTATCTGGAATTGTGCTACGTGGTTTAAGTCCTTGTGGTTGGTAAGTATTTCCAATAGCATAAAGTGAAATTGCACGGAGAAAGCACATAGAGTAAAAGAACTCTGAGATATTGATCTCCCATATTGAAATGTTGGTTGGGGAAAGAGGTGCTTCAAAAGGCAATTGAGACATAGGCAGAGAGGCAGGAAGAAAATCAGGAGGGCCTTATGCCAGGGAACCCAAGGAAAACATTGGGAAATATCACAAAAATTCAACCAAAAATTTTTTTTTGTAACACTACCAAAGGTAAACAACAAATAATTTTTAAAAAATGGAATGGAGGGGGGCTGGCTGGCTCAGTCAGTAGAGCATGTGACTCTTGATTTCTAGGTAGTGAGTTCCAGTCCCATGTAGGGTATCGAGATTACTTAAATAAATAAACCTTTAAGAAGGTGGAATAGAAACTGTCCCTTTGGTTTTGGCACCAAGAAGCTCATTGATAATGTTATGGAGTTCAGTTTTACGTACTGTCTTAGACAATGTAAAGACCAAACTGGAGACAGGATAGGTTCTCAATAACTACTTCCAGAACCAACAATGACAGGATTTTCACTGCAGGCTGGCAAAAAGAAATTTGATGGTTTTATAGGACTTCTGAGTAGGAAAAAAGGATCAACGCTTAGATGATTAGCATATATCTGTGAAATCAAGATAGCAGCCGGGTGCTTGACATCATGCAAAATCATGTAAGCCTAAAAGTGGGTTGACTTTGAAAACGAGTAAAAAATAAATAAATAAATAAATAAATAAATAATAAACAAACAATAAAAAAGCTCAGTTTAATGCTTTTCTCAGCCCAATTAGTTTACAGAGATTTAATCAAGGAAATAAAGATTCAAAGTGGGGAGAAGAGCATGACTGGAACATTATAGGAGAAGTTATACATCGCATTGTGTAGTGTGATTCTGGGAGGGTAAGAGGTACCCGATAAATGATAGCCATCAGTATCATTAAAACATTTCTGGAATTCAAATGTTCCGTATTCAAAGGCAAGTTGTGGGACCCAGGTTCCTGCATGATGCGCCTCAGTGAAACGATTCGGGGATTGATCTCGAGAAATTAGTTTTTTTCTGTCGGAAGTATGTTCATTGTAACACTGGGATGAATGCTAATAAAGTTGAATTATGGCCACGATACTATCTCTTTCCTTGAAATCCTGCTATTCTGGAGACATTGTCAAAATTAGTCTCTTAGGCATTTTTCATTCTGTTATAAATATCGCATTCCCCAACCTCACTCGTACACATATAGCTATTCTCACAAGGGTAAGGACAGACTCCAGAAAAAGAGCGGGCTGGGAATCAGTCCTGCTGTTCTTTATGTCAGCAAGCAATACAACTATTTGTTTGGCAGCCTGTTTTGGTCAATGGCTTGTTAAAGCAATATGAAAAACTATGTAACTATATTATGCCAATAATTGATATAAACATATAAAGGATGAATCACAGTCATACCTTGTAGTTTTTCTCTGTCTCCTTTAAAGCCTTTCTCTTTTTACAGTAGCTGCATGTTGGTTCTAGGCTGTGTGCCAGTTGTATCAATTAAACAGTAACTAATTCAAGTACATTTGCAATCTGTGTTTGAAATGCCAGCCCATACTGTAGTTACCAATTAAGCATGAGGCAGATTAATGGATGCATTGTTCTCTTGGGCTAACTCCACCACATTGTCATTAAGCAGTGAGCCCTAGTGATCCAAAGACTTCCATTCAAAGGGAAAGGGAAACACATGCTTACCAAAAAGAAAAGAAAAAAAAAAAAAAAAAAAGCAGAAGAAGGAAAAAAAAAGAAAAGAAAAAAAAAGTTGGGTGTTTTATATCAAGCAGAATTATTTAACAGGAAAGGTGGCAGATAACCTTTTGAAGAGAGAAGAAATTATGGCTGTTTAGTGTTTTCTCAATCCCTTTATTTTGCATAATTTGATCAATGGAAAAAATATAAAGGTGCAAAATGGGAAGGAAAATAATAGGAACAGATCAGACAGACAAATGGCTTCTGTAAGTTCACAGTTCTTAAAACAGATGTTCTTTTCAGCTGGCTATAGTATATCATTATCTCCAGGAACCCTGAAGAGAAAGTACAAAGATCCACTAGGGATCGTGGAAATGCAGCATATTTACTGTGCAAAATACTTGGCTTTGTAACCCCCCAACCCACCATTGCTCATTCAAGGAGACAAATATTTGGGTCAGTGATTTGATCCATTTTAGATTTACAGCCTTATGATATTTAGAACCAAGTGTAACTGTTACAAAATTAAGCTGTTTGGAGCACTCACTAAGCATGTAACGATTGTTGTAGTTTGTATTAGAACAAATGGAAAAATGTTGAGAATTTTAAAAGAAGCAATTCATTTGGGTCTCCAGGAAGTGTGAGCTCCTGTAAAAATGTGTCTTCCTTCCTTCCTTCCTTCCTTCCTTCTTCCTTCCTTCCTTCCTTCCTTCCTTCCTTCCTTCCTTCCCTCCTTCCTTCCTTCCCTCCTCCCTCCCTCCCTCCCTCTTTCTTTCTTTCTTTCTTTCTTTCTTTCTTTCTTTCTTTCTTCTTTCTCTTTCTTCCTTCCTTCCTTCCTTCCTTCCTTCCTTCCTTCCTTTCTTTCTTTCTTCTTTCTCTTTCTTTCTCTTTCTTTCTTTCTTTCTTTCTTTCTTTCTTCTTTCTCTTTCTTTCTTTCTTTCTTTCTTTCTTTCTTTCTTTCATTCTTTCTTTCTAATTTTCTGGCTGTTGCATTTGGCCACAAATTTAATACCTAAAAAGATATTTAGTGGCGTGCCTGGGTGGCTCAGTGGGTTAAACATACAACTTGGGCTCAGGTCAAGATCTCACAGTTCGTGGCTTCGAGCCCCACATCAGGCTGTGCTGACAGCTCGGAGCCTGAAGCCTGCTTCGGATGCTGTGTCTCCCTCTCTCTCTGCCCCTTCCCCACTCACGCTCTCTCTCTCTCTCTCTCTCAAAAATAAATAAACATTTAAATAAATTTTAAAAAAGGGTATTTAGCTCTTTCTTATTAAAGAAAGAAAATACTCCCTATATTTTTGTTATGTGCCATTTTCCAGTGGGCGTGATGTGATGAACCAAACGCTGGTCAACCTTCCACATTTCCCCAAATCTTTAAAGATCACGCACCTAATTCTATCAGTTGGAGAGGTAATATTTAAATTTGACCTAAAGCGCACAACTGCTTTTTAAATCCATCCACTCACCAGCCCTCCTGCATTTCAGAGTTTCCCACCTTGTCCCTGTGACCGCTGCTCTGCCAGACCACAGGGACACCCCAACCGTCACATCCACAGGGCTGGCTCCCAACATTCCAGAACGTTCCTCCCAACCCCACTTTTTTGCCTTTTCCCCTCTCTCTGGGCAACTGGCTCCTGTGCGCTCTGTGTTCAGGACCCAGGAAGACACTGGCCAGTCCTCCTGGTGGGCAGGCGGGAAGGAGAAGAATCCGTGAAATCCATGAGGAAGGTTGTCGCTGTGTGATTCATCTTCATACATGGGCACAATGTCTCTGAGTTCAGAAGAGAGGTGTGTGTGTGTGTGTGTGTGTGTGTGTGTGTGTGTATGTGTGTGTGTGTGTGTGTGTGTGTGTGTGTGTGTGTGTCTGTCTGGTATGTCTTTGTGTCTATTTCTTCAGGGTAGACATGGGAAATGAGCCCGTGTTGTTACAGCTGTCTTAAATGCACTTGGATCATGATAGAGACTTTCCAGTTTGGTTGTCACATCTGCTTTCAGTGCACTTGAGAGGAATTTAGGAGAACCGGCCTATGTGGATTTGCTGCTAACAAAGTGTGGAAAGGCTTTCACTTTCTGGTCCCCTCTCGGCCTCCCTCTTCTGGCTCTTCTGTCCCCACCCCCCTCACACCTTCCCCATCCTCGCCCCCCTCCCCCTCCCCCCCATTATTGGCTCATTGGTAAAGGAACAGAAATGTTGAAATCGATATGAGAATAAATTGCCACATGGTCTTTATTGTGGAGGCAAGGTTTCTACAGAAAATCCTTGTAATCAGAAAAGAGGGAAGGCGAGATTAAGCTGATTAAGCAGGGAAAGTCAGAAAAGGACAACTTGAAAGATGAGCTCTCCAACGCCAGAAAAGCGTAATCCTCCATGCATGCTAAGTAGAGCTGTCTTCCTTGCTATCAGCCCCTTCATCGGGTGACCTTCTGTTGCATTAGCACACAGCTACTTGATCCAAGGCAAATACTGGAAATTGAAAAGCCAGAATGCCAGCGATTACAGCAGGTATCAATATTATTGTAATGATGCTTCGTTATCATTAAGGAACTTAATTACTTAGGGAGAGTGAGAAGGCCAGAAAGTGAAGCACCAAGCCAGAGCTATAGTCAGCATCTAGATCAGGGCTGATAATTGAGAACCGTCTCAAGTTTAGATTCAAAAATAATCAAAAAGTGACAGAGAGGAGACGGGCTTGAAGAAGACAGCTGTGGACACAGTAGGCTCCCAAAGCGATTGGTTGGCCACTACAATCCCAGACAGGGTTTTTTTTTAGCTTTTGGAATGCCAATCACAGTATCTGCTGCAGAGTAGGTCCTCTTTAATATAGAATAAAAGAATAAATGAATAAACAAAACAAATAAGCCAATTGAACTTAATCCGGTGCTAAAAATCATTAATTCCGTTAAAAATTAAGACGCAATAGTATCAAGTTTCGAGTACTGATCTTCACCAATTCAACTTTTTAAGGCAAAGCTGATCTTAGACCCTAACCCCTCTCTCTCTCCCTCTCCGTCCCTCTCTCTCTCTCTCTTTCTCTCTGTCTCATAGATTTTAGGATATCTTAATGTCTATTTCTTCAGCAGATGCATTTGAAATAATTAGAATTAACCATTTAAAAAGATTGGAGCAAGGGCACCTGGGTGGCTCAGTGGATTGAGTGTCTGACTCTTGATTTCAACTCAGGTCATGATCTTAGGGCTGTGGGATCAAGTCCTGCCTAGGGCTCAGAGCTGAGTGTGAAGCCTGCTTAAGATAATCTCTCTCTCTCCCTGCCCCTACCCTGCTTGTTCTCTTTCTTTAAAACAAATAAAAAATAAAAACAGACCAGAGCAAAGGAAAGACCAGCCTTTTGTTAACCGCCTTCCAAACCCAGTCTCATTCTTCCCCCCACCCCCTTCTCTTTTTCTGTTTGTAGTTCCTTGTCTGGTGCTGTGACATTATGATTCTGCAATGTAGAATTCAAGCTGGGCACATGTTTTCTTTGAACTCTGACCCCTAAACAGAAATGTGGAGCATTTCCAAACACTCTAGCCCTGCGATTGTGCTGAGCCAAGCCAGAATTAGCCCCAATTATTGACCTACAAATAGAACTGACCCGGCCCAACCTACCTCCCTCAGAGTGCCGCAGAAAATTCATATTTCCAAATTTATTAAATCAAATTTATTTATTTTTGTGTAGGCATAAAGCCAAAGTAAATTTCAAACTGCTTTTGAATGAACTTTTACAATCAGACATACCATCAGCAAACTTTTCCTATTGAACTTACTGTTAAGCCAGTTATTTCTTTGGCCCATTGGAAAGGAAAGGAAAGGAAAGGAAAGGAAAGGAAAGGAAAGGGAATTAAAGGAAGAATGAAAGAGAGAAAGAATGAAAAAAAGAATGAAAGAAAGAAAGAAAGAAAGAGGGAGGGAGGGAGGAAAGGAAGGAGAAAAGGAAGGCAGGGAGGGAGGGAAGGAGGGAGGAAGGGAGAGATCTATAGAGGGAAAATGTGTTTGGAAAAGGGAAGGTATAAAAGTGAAAGGGAAAACAGAGTGTTTTGAAGGCTCTATAAACCCTTGCAGATTAATTAAGACGTCAGTCACATCCCAGGGACAGGGGTTGTGTTCATTCCTTGCCCCTCACTCATATTTACAGTTTGGTGACTCTCTGGCCTAGAGATAAGAAAGTACAGAGTGATCTAAAGCATGCTGGGATGTCCATGATTGTCTCATGGAAAAACAGATAAATAATCCTAATTAAAATCTGTTTCTTTGGCTAGGTCATGGGAAAGTCAGAAAGCTACTTTTCATGCTACCCAGGATGAATACTTTCAGAACCCACAGCCCGAATCAGATTGTAGAATTTCCCACAAAATTCTTTTTCTAGCAGTTTGCCATCCAGGCCACAGGTGCTGAGATATCTTCCTGCCTTGGAGTTGAGGCTAACTACCTTGGACCTCAAGGAGAAGAGCAAAATCGTGCTTTGGACCAAGTTGTGCTTTCTTAAATCTTCATTTCCCACCCCCAAGAGGAACCTATTCTAATATGCATTGACTGTAGGTAATTCTTCCCAACAAGGGAAAGCCCCACCTTCTAGAGACCCTAGACCCAAAAAATAATCTCATTGGCTGAAATACATTTTAAAAATCCCAGACACCAATATTACTCTGTTGTTTTTGTTAGATCCGCATGGCACATCAGAGTCTAGGTTGCATGTTAGACTCACCTGAGAATATGTTGATAAATATCACCCACATCACAATATCCTGATTCAGTTGGTTTGGAATGAGGCCCTAGTTTACTTTGATTATTATAAATCCTAGGGTGATGCTGTTACTTGGTTCACGCTTCCTGATTCTTCCACATTGCTAACCAGCTCTCACAGTTTCTGGTTTTGATAGCATAATGTTGAGAGAAGCAATGTTTCTCCTTGCATTTGTTAACTCTAAAATTTCCAGCCCTGGCTGCCCATTAAAATGCCCTCATGGGATTTTAAGAGATAGGGTTGCTTGGGCCCACTCCAAAACATTTAGTTGGTTTGGAATGGAACTTAGGAATCAGTTTTTTTTTTTTAAGTTTATTTATTATTTTGAAAGGGAGAGAGAGCACAAGGGGGAGAAAATCAGAGACAGAGGCAAAGAGAGAGAATCCCAAGCACTGTCAGTGCAGAGCCCAGTGTGGGGCTTGAACTCACGAACTGTGAGATCATGAGCTGAGCCAAAGTCAGACACTGAACCTATTGAGCCATCCACGTGCCCCCAGTTTTTTTTGTTTTGCAGGTGACATCTTCAAGGGTCATAAACATAAACTGTTAAATGATTTGAAAGCACAGTTACCCTGAGGCTTTGCCAATTCTGTTGGCTGTCTGGTTAGTTGGTTGGTTTTCATTTTGCTTCAACAGCAGAAGGCATGAGAGGCAAAGCTTGGTCCTATACAAGATGGGAATGGAACTGAAAGTTTCACATTAAGCTGGGATTTCTTGAAAGGCCACACTTTCTATGACCTGGTGAGACAGAAAAATCTACCAACTGTCAAAGGAAGCTTGGCCGTCTGAACTTGTTCAACATTGGTCCAGTCTCCTGCACGTATGTTTACCTATATGGCAAAGGTTATGGGCAAAAGTAAAGGTGACTTTTATTTTTCCTTATCCACACTACCCTTGATGGTTTCAGTATTAACCTTGTACTAGTATCACAAAGTGAGTTGGAAATTACTTTTCTTCTTGACTGGAAGCATTTACGCATGATCGGAATTATTATTTTTTATTTCTTGTGTGCTTAACAAATGAGCATCCAAAACCTTTGCTTCCTAGGTTATTTCTTGCTGGGGAGGTGCATTTTAATCCCTTGATTCTATTTAATGTTCCAGGACTACTCAAATTAACCATTGCTTTCTGAAGACACATTGGTAAGTAATATTTTGTAGGAACGAGGAGTCACTTGAGCTGAATCAAAAGTTGCACTGACTTTTGTTGGTCCCAGAATCAAGCTACGTTTACCATGATCCGCACCAGCAAAATGCCTTTCAAGACCCCTTAGGCCAGGGATCAGCCTCTTGGTCCTCCCGCTGCTGTAGAAGACTCTTGCCTTTGTAGGTGTTCACCAGCCCAAGTGGCAAGCATACTAGGTGTGGGGCTCTGGAATGATATGCTGGCTCCACGTTTCAAGTCTCATAGGTGCAGATCACCTCCCGGATCCTTGCTACAAGGGGGAAAAAAATACAGTTTTTATCTTTCTTGCCTTTGGACTTAATGAGAGTTCAGCAAGACTACTGGACATGATCAACATACAAAGGTCAATTGTGATTCTAACATAGCAAATGAGAATTAGGAAATGTAATTTGACAAAAGTGATAGTATGCACAATGACATTAAAAAACATAAGGTAACTGGGAATTAATCCTATAAAATGTATGCATAACCTTTTTGGAATAGAGGATAGAGTTTTGTTGAAATAAAATTAAAAATGTCAAAATACATGGAGTAATGTGCCAGGTTCGTTAATATAGTGTTAATATCCTAAATATATCAATGTATCCCATATTGAGCTATAAATTTGATAAAATTTCCTACAATAGCTCAGAACTATTTTGTAAGGAACTTGACAAAGGTGCCCTAAAATTTATATGGATAATCAAAGGTTTGAGGATACTCACCACGATGTTGAAGGAGAGCTGGATGGAGAAGCTTGACCTTCCGGATACCAAAATACATTATAAAGCTATTGTGAGACCGGCATAATTGCTTTAAGGAAAGACAAATATACTAATGGAACAGAGATCACAGGTATAAATACATACACCTTGCAACTTGATTTGTAGAAAAATTGACCTTCAAGATTAGTGGGGAAAGGATGAGAAATAAAATAAGTAGAAATGGAATAACTGGTTATTAATATGAGGGGAAACCTCCCAAATTAGTATCACATGGGGCGCCTGGGTGGCTCAGTTGGTTGAACATCTGACTCTTGATTTCAGCTCAGGTCATGATCTCACAGTTCATGAGATTGAGCCCCACATCAGACTCTCTGCTGTCAGGGCAGAGCCTGCTTGGGGCTCTCTCTCACCTCCTGCCCTACTTGTTGGATCTCTGTCTCTCTCTCTCTGTCTCTTCTCTCTCTCAAAATAAATAAATAAACATTAAAAAAAAAATTAGAATCACATCTTATTCCTGAACAAAACTTAATTCCAGGTTGCTTAGAGACCTTGAAATGTGAAAACAAATTCTGAAATTTTCAAAGACCACATAAGACAATATTTTTATTACTTCAGGATGTGAGAGCATTTGTTAACAAGATACAAAGGGCACAAACCATGTTGAAAACACACATGTGATAACATCAAACCTAAAACCTTCTTCATATCCAAATATCCATAAATAAAGAAGGATTTTAAGGACACGTGGGTGGCTCAGTGGGTTAAGTGTCCAACTTTGGCTCAGGTCATGATCTCAAGGTTCATGGGTTCAAGTCCCAAGTCGGGCTCTGTGCTGACGGCTCAGAGCCTGGAGCCTGCTTCAGTTTCTCTGTCTCCCTCTCTCTCTGCCCCTCCCTCACTCACGCTCTCTCTCTCTCTCTCTCTCAAAAATAAATACACATTAAAATTTTTTTTTTAAGAAAGAAAATAAAAGAAGGATTTTAAGCTGGGGCAAGATACATGTAGCAAAAGTGACTTAAAAAGGTTACTTCTAAATATATTTGAACAAAGTCTACAAAGGAATAAGAAAAAGATAAGCAAAACAGGCCAGAAGAAAAGAACCCAAACAAGTAAATGGTATTTCACATACACAATGGAATGGGCAACACATACTTGAAACACATAGCTCACTATAGTTAGGTAAAGTCATATAAAAACCATGAGATAACATTTCACACTCATTAAAGCAAAAAAAGAAAAAAATAACATGCCTAATATTATTAGGTGTGGGCAAAGATGTGGAAATCCAGAACTTTTCTAACACTGATGTGTGGCTATCAGTGCAACTATTTTGGAAAACAAATTGGAGACTTCTTAAAAAATTGAACATGGTCATACTTTTCATCAAGTAATGACACTCCTCAGTGAATACCGTAGGGAAACTCTCCCATGTGCCTACAAGGAGGCATGCGCAGAAACGTGCTTAGCAGCGTTCTTTGTAATGTACAAATTTGAGAAGAACTGAAATCCTTGCCAACAGAAAAGTAAATATGGCACATTCATATACTGTAAAGTTATACCGCAGTACGTCCCAAATTTTTCACATCAAGACACACATAAAAAATGCATTTGTGTGGCACGTTGCTAGAACCTAGAAGGGATTTAGGGGCTTTATATGCGGACAACCATATATTCCAAGTTGTCTATGACAATGTTCGTTTGCCCAGGAATCTTTCCCACTTCAACCTATCGTGCCAGCGTAAGTATTAACAGTGACTGTTGCACTTTCCAAATCTTCTAGTTTGAACAAAAGATTGTAAGGTCACCCTTGGTCTATGGGGCTTGGTGGGGTGAATTCCATTGAAGTTTTATTTTATTTTATAAATGCGATAAAGATAAAATACAAATATTATGGAAGCTATTACATGTTGGAATGTTAAAAGGCAAACTCAGGCAGACTACAAATTTTAAGAGTTTGAGCAAAAATCAATTCTAATCGGTCAAGGCCAAACAGGAAATAGATAGGAGTTCTTGGCCCTCAGGAGTTAGGAGAAAGACTTTTTTAGAGAGGACACAGAAGCCAAGCAAGGAAATTATTTGATTGGCTATAGGTGAAGCTGTTGCATTTTTTGGGAAAGCCTAGTGGGCTGTTTGTGATAGGTTGTCCTTAGGTTTTGATTTCTTAACTTTGAAGCATTTAAAGGCTTAGATTTTGGGGCGCCTGGGTGGCTCAGTCTGTTGAGCGTCTAACTTTGGCTCAGGTCACGATCTTATGGTCATGATCTCCTGGTCTGTGAGTTCGAGCTCTGCGAAGGGCTCTGTGCTGACAGCTCAGAGCCTGGAGCCTGCTTCCGATTCTGTCTGTCTGTCTCTCTCTCTCTCTCTCTGCCCCTCCCCTGCTCATGCTCTCTCTCTCAAAAATAAAAAAAAACATTGAAAAAAGTTAAAGGCTTAGGTTTTGTTTTGCTTACATGGGCTGCTAAGGAATTAGAACCCCCTCAGTCTAATGGCCTCATTGTTTAATTAATGTAACAGAATACAGGTAAAATATATATATATATTTTTTTAATTTTCAGCGAAAAACTGGAACATGTTCCCACCATTAGAGGATTTTTTTTAAAGGTGAAATTGTGACTCTCATAAAACTATAAAATGAATATGTGTCGAAGACTTTATCTATATATTAATTAATGCGGGAACCAGTACAATGTTAGAAGAAGTTCGAAGTAGATTCGAAAGGACAGAATCACACATAGGCAATCAGGATGCTGAATTGAATTTACTAAAGATGCACCCAGATCAAGAGGCAAAGGACAATGACATGTAATATTTGAAATAATCTCTTCCATGTGGGACGAAATCTATTATATCTCCAACAAACAAAGCTTTTTCACATCTGTATGAACAGAACCATTTGCATGCCCTTTTGCCAGAAACGTCTTCGTCAACTGTCAGTGTTCTACACATAACTTTTATCTCTACAAACTTGCCAAATGGGTGAAAAGTACAGACTTCCATAGAATCAGACAACCCAAAAGTGTCTTCTAGATAACACCAGGCATCCAGAAACCATCTTCAAAGGGCATCCGGAAACCTTTCTACTCCGTTGTTTTACCTAGAGCTAATGTAATCTAGAGTATATTAATTTATTAGACTCACCATTTTGATAACACACATGTTTACATGTAGAAACATTCAGTGAAACAATGGTGGCTCTCAGGGCTCCCAAAGTATTTTGAAACAAAGCCTTTGTATCTTCTTGTCTTTTCAGCTGCACTGTCAATACCAAATAAACACGGTGTTTGTTTAATACCTTGTTTCAAAGTATTCATTTATTACTTTCAATATTTCACACTCCGTAGTTTGTTTTGGCATGTCTTTGTGGAACTAATAATGTTCTAGAAAGCATTTCTCTTGAGGACTTCTAATTAGTGCTCTTAACTGAGCACTCTTAATGTCTGCAGATTCATCCCTCTGCAGCACACCCACTTTGCTTTTATAATTTTCTAGATCAGGGTTGTGCCAAGCATGTTGACAACGAATCTGCTAACAGTCATTCAGTAGTGGTCCTTTCCCGTGTCCTACGCTTCCTTGGTCCGTTACGTGGTATTGATCATTTCTGTACAGGTTGGTTAAAGGAGTGATTTTAACATCGGGTGAGGCATTATGTGATCTTTAACTCTTAATTAAACTATCTTAAAACTAGTTCCTCATGAATAGAGCCTTTCGCTAATGTGGAACATGAAGACATCTGTAAAAGTCTCATCGTTTTGTGTAGATAAGAGGAGTGTTTTCTAGTACAATGCTAATGTCATTAATTGTCTTCATTGCTTCATTTCATAATTTTTCCATATAAATAAGACATTTAGGCTTAAGAAGAAAAGAATTGATGGGACACAGGACTCCAAATATGAGTGTCTGACTTACTTGTTCTTTTTAGGTGGGCTTGCCTTGTGAATCCGAGTCTTTAGAAATTTAACAAGAAAGTTACTCACTGTGCTGTAAAGAAAATAAATCTAATAAATCTACTTAAATGTAGAGTAAAGGGAGCCTAGGGTTTTGCAAATTCAGGAAATTTAAATTTCATAATATTTATTTTATGCCATCTATATTTCCAAGACTAAAAATAAATTTCATTAATAAAAAAGATGTGGTAAATAAAAAATCATATCAAAATTAAAGAAAATAAAATTATTTTTGGAAATTTCTTTGAAAGTTTGAGTTCTGAATCTGCATGCTCATAATCACTTTCATCCCATCATTGTAAATAAATGTGTTCAACTGTTACTGACTTTGAGAAATAAGTGTGTTTTCTTTCTGGCACCAAATTTCACAATTATTAAGATTCTCTACCAGGAATCAGACTGATTCATTGTTAGCATCAAAAGTCATAAATAAATAAAACAATAGATAATGCTTCTGGTGCATTCTTCTTTTTTCTTCTTATGGAACTCTGATGAGTGTTCATAGTGTTTTTACAGTGTCTTAGTCTGTTTGGGCAGCTGTCACAAAATACCGAAGCCTGGGTGGCTCATAAACAACAGAAATTTATCTCTCATGTTTCTTGAGGCTGGAAATCCCAGGTCCCGGTGCCAGCAAATTTGGGTTCTAATGAGAGCCCTTTTCTGGGTAGTGTGTGCAGTTTTTTCTTGTATCCTCATGTGACAGAGGGCAGAAGGGACAAAAATTGTCTCTTTATGCTTACAAAGACACCCATCCCATCAATGAGAACTCCACCCTCATGACCGCATTTTAAAAAAAATAATGTTAATGTTTATTATTTTTGAGAGAGAGAGACAGAGACAGAGACAGAGAGACAGAGCACAAGCAGTGGAGGGGCAGAGAGAGAGGGAGACACAGAATCCAAAGCAGGCTCCAGGCTCCGAGCCGTCAGCACAGAGCCCCACAGGGGACTCGAACCCACAAAACTGTGAGATCATGACCCGAGCCGAAGTCAGAAACTCAACTCACTGGGCCACCCAGGAGTCCCTCTCGTGACCTCATTTAATCGTAATCCCCTCCCAAAAGGCACACCTCTTCACGGTGGGGGGCTGGGTGTCCACATATGAATTATGGGGGAATACAAACATTCAATCTATAACATGTCAATTCCCCAAGGTTATTAATTTTACAATTTTATTTTTTAATTTAAATAATTTTCTTTTTCATTTCCAGAAGTTTATCATTAAATACGTTTGATCTTTTTATAGTCTCTTACTTTACTTATATTTTCAGTCTCTTGTTTTTTAAAAATATTAAATGTAGTCATTTTGTTCTGTGTCTGATAATTCCATTATCTTAATTTTCTTTTTTTTGTGTGTGTGTTTGACTCTGGTGTCTGTTTTTGCTGATTCTCTTTTAGGGTGGCTTGTTTTGTGTGGTATGTTTGCTTTAGTTTTTGCTTCTTTTTCCTTTTTTATGACCAAATTTTTTGGACTTTTAATAGTGTAATTTCTTTGAGGTCTGTGTTGAAGTGAGTTCCTCCAAAATGGTTTGTATTTTTGGCAGACATCTTGGGAATCCTAGTAGCTCAGAATCACTTTATACTAAATTCTCAGCTTGAGGGTTTCATTCAGATCATCCAAGTATTAAGAATTCAGGCTGCAAACTCCCATGAGGGCTAGCTGTTTACAAATTCTCAGGGCAGATATTTTCTTCCCCCTCGATTCTAAATGCCAACGTTCGAGGCAATTCCCCTGCAGCTCCTGGTGTGGAGGTCACTTTATTTCTAATGTATGTTTACACGAGGGATGCAGACTTCCGAAGCCCCGAGTTTGAGTGGGGAGATTCCCGTCAGACTCCTTACTTTGGGCAGGCCCTGTACCTCCTTTCCTTTCTCCCGAGCCACAGAAGCCATACAAACCAAAAGGACCACATCAACACAGCTCCTTCCCCAAAGAGACTAAAACAAAAGCTGGATTTAGGGTTCCACTTACGTCTTTGGGTTCTTGGTATCACAGGCTCACATGAATTTGGAGGCTTATCAAGTCTACAACCTGCAGGGAGGACAGCAGGCTGGAGACCAGTGGCAGAGTTTGAGCCAATGGCTTTCTGCTGGTAGAACTTCCTCTTCTGGGGAGGTCAGTCTTTTTCTGTTAAGGCCTTCAACCAATTGGATGAGGCCCAACTGCATTATGGAGTGCGATCTATTTACTCAGAGTCTACTGACTTACGTATTCATCTTGTCGAAAGAGATGTCTTCACAGAAATACCTAGCATAGTGTTTCACTATCTGGAAACCATGGCCTCACCAAGTTGACACAGAAAATTAACCATCACCCTTGCTTTTCGGGTTTGTTTCGTTGTTGGCTCGGGCATCCATTATTGGCCTTTCTGTTTCTTGTCACATTAAGAAACTATTTTTGAAAGAATAAGTCACCCAGCACTGATCTGATGGGGTACAATTTGTACACAATAAATAGCACAGAATTAAAAGGCTCCCTTCGCTTAGTTTTAACAACTCTACACATCCACGCAACCTTCACACAAAACGAGATAGAAAATATTTCCAATAGAGAAAGTCCTCATTTGCACTCGTTCAGTCAAATCCAACCCACCACCCAAAGGCAAAACACTTCTGATTACTAGCCTCGTAGATTAATTTTGCCTGCTGTTGAATCGAAAGTAAACAAAATCACAGAGTACCTTTTGTGTCTTTTGGTTTTGAGATTGAGTCATACTGTTTAGTGTATGAGTAGCTCATTGCTTTCCTAGTTTAGGGGGATTCCATTGTTTCATAAACCCTAAATTGTTTGTTCATTTTTTTTTTTTTATTGATGCCTATTTAGATTGTATCCAGAGTTTGCTACTGTGGAAAAATCTATAAATATTCTAGTAGAAGTATTTCTTGTGAATGTATGTTTCATTTGTCTTGGGTAATATTAAAAATTTTTTTTAACATTTATTTATCATTGAGAGACAGAGAGAGACAGAGCATGAGCTGGGGAAGGGCTGAGAGATGGGGAGCCACAGAATCCGAAGCAGGCTCCAGGCTCTGAGATGTCAGCACAGAGCCCGACATGGGACTCGAACTCACAAACAGTGAGATCGTGACCTGAGCCGAAGTCAGATGCTTAAATGACCGAGCATCCAGGCGCCCCTGTCTTGGGTAATATTTAAAGTGGAATTGTTGTTTAATAGGATAGACGTAAATTTAACTTTCTAATACACTGTCAATTATTCTCCAAGGCAGTTCTAGCACCGCCCACAACCACGAGCAATATACCAAAGTTCCAGTTGCTTTGTATACTCAACTTCTACAAAAGCTCCTTTTATTCCTTTATGCCATCAAAAAAGGTAAAATAATGGTAATAATAATGACACTTATAATAGCATAAGCATATCAATTACTTAGAAATAAATCCAACAAAAGATTTGCAAAATAATAACACTAAGAACTACAAAGTATTTTTAGAGAAATTACAGACATAAATAAATGAAAAGAAATACCATGCTCATGGATTAGAAGTAATGTTGAGCTAGAGAGGGAGGGTTCACAATGACTCAAAAGACACAATTGTGAACTTTGGTTCCTGACTCCAAATTCAATGACATTATGTTGGTCACTTGATATCAACCATGATGGAAATACTTTTGTTATAGAGATTAAGACATGCTATGAATCGATGCCCCATCCCATCCCAGAGAGTTCATTGTTAAACATTTACCAGTATATCACTGATTGGAAGATTCACTGTTTTTAGGATAACTGTTCGCCACAAATTATCTATAGATTTTGACATAATTTCAGATCAAGACCTATTAGGATTTTTCAAAGAAATTGCCAACCTAATTCCTCATATAGATAGATAGATAGATATAGATATATATATATAGGCTCAAAGGCTCTAAAATAGACATAACAGGGGCACCTGGGTGGCTCAGTTGGTTGCGTATTGGATCTTTGATTTTGGTTCAGGTCATGATCATGGGGTGGAGCCACACAGAGGGCTTGGTGCTAAAGCATGGAGCCTGCTTGGGATTCTCTTTCTCTCCTTCTGTCCCTGTTCCCTGCTAGCACTCTCTCTTTCTCTCTCTCTCAAATAAATAAATAGCCAAAACATTCTTGAAAAGGACAAATTTAGGGGCGCCTGGGTGGCTCAGTCGGTTGGGCGTCCGACTTCGGTTCAGGTCATGATCTCGCGGTCGGTGAGTTCGAGCCCCGTGTCGGGCTCTAGGCTGATGGCTCGGAGCCTGGAGCCTGCTTCCGATTCTGTGTCTCCCTCTCTCTCTGCCCCTCCCTTGTTCATGCTCTGTCTCTCCCTGTCTCAAAAATAAATAAACATTAAAAAAAATTTTTTTTAAATAAAAAAAAGGACAAATTTATATATATATATTATATGTAATTGACATATATATCAAATATATATATGAGACATAATTTACATATAACATGATATGAGTTTCAGCTGTACAGCATAATGATTTGATATATTCATATATTGCACAATGATTACCACAATGAGTCTAGTTAACATCTATTACTATATATAGTTAAAATTTTTTTTCTTATAAGAACTTTTAAGATGTGCTCTCCCAGCAACTTTCAAGTATACAATATAGTATTATTAACTATAGTCACCATGCTGTGCATTAGATCCCCAAGCATTATTTATTTTATAACTGGAAGTTTGTATCTTTTGACTACTTTCACCTATTTTGCTCACTGCCCATCCCCCACTTCTGGCACCTACCAATCTGGTCTCTGTACCTGTGGGTCTTCTTTTTGAGATAATGAAAAAATATTTTAAAATTGACTGTAATGGGTGCACATACCTGTAAATACGCTGGAAACCATTAAACTGTATACTTTAAATGGCTGGAGTATAGGGGGTGCCTGGGTGGCTCAGTCGGTTGAGCGTCCAACTTCAGCTCAGGTCACCATCTCAAGGTTCGGTTCGTGGGTTCGAGCCCCACGTGGGGCTCTGTGCTGGCAGCTCAGAGCCTGGAACCTGCTTCAGATTCTGTGTCTCCCCTCTCTCTGTGCCCCTCCCCCGCTCATGCTCTGTCTCTCTCTGTCTCTCAAAAGTGAATAAAGATTAAAAAAAATTTTTTTTAATGGTTGAAGAGTATGGTATGTGAATTATATCTCAATAAACCTCTTTAAAAAAAAGAGTAAATTAGCTTTATAGAATATTAGGGAGTGTTCCTCTTTTTTTTCTGAAAGTAGTTCTAATCCATCCTTTCTCCCTCCTTTCCATTCTGATAGTCTGTATCTTTTAACAAAAATAAATATGACTTATTTGTATTTATTGCTACTATCTTATTTACCCTGCTTCTTTGGTTGTGTTTTCTTTTTGCTACCCTCTTTCGATTCTGGAAGTCTTTCTTTGTTTTTTTCCCCCTCGTTCTATTCTTTTTCCTCTCCCAAGTAAGATGAAAATGTTCTGTACTCAAATTTAACCTATTTAGTTAAATGAATGCTAAAGTAAAAGTGCACAATGTCACCCATTTCTAGAAATGAACAGTTCTTAGAATGTTTATCACTCGTCTTGCCCTTGAGATGTATGTGACATTGTGACGTTTAATCCTATCCTCTGTCTGATTTTTTAACCACCATATTCAACATTAGTATTTTTGCTTCATAGCATCAATGTTTAGACTTGGGGCATCTTTTCATTTATTTTATTCATTGCTGCATCTTGTATCCCAGGTCTCCTCTCTGCTTTCATTTCACCTATTCTTGAAATAGGTCCATTAAATGTTTTTTGATGAAGAGGTTTTGGTGGTGAATCCTCTGTTCTTGTTGATCTGAAAACGTATCTCATCCTTGCTCTTAAAAAGTTTTTCTGAATATAAAATTCCAGGTTGGTAGTCCCGTCTGCACTTTGAAGATATTGATTTACTCTATTGGTGTTACCGTTGAGAAATCACCTATTTTTTCAGTTTACTGGTTATACTTTTGAGTGTAATTTTTAAAAAAACCTGTCTACTGTCAATATCATCTCTTTATTTTTGGTAGTCTGTCTACATTTCACTATAGTGTATATATAGGTCAATTTCTTTTATAATCATTCTGCTTGAAATGTGCTGAGTTTCCTGAAATTGAGGATTTGTCTTTGAGCAATTCTTGAAAATTATCAGCTATTATACATTTTAATATCCTCTTTCCTTTCCCATTTTTTCAAATTCTCTTTTTCTTTGAAATGCCTGGTAAGTGACTTCTGGAAATTTCTGTCCTCCTGGTCTCTTAAAACCTTTGCTCATACTTTCCATTTCTTTGTCTCTCTGCTGCCTTCTGGGTAATTTCTTCATACACATAACAAAATTCACTCTTTGTTTCTTCAGCCTTATGTAATCTGCTATTAAACTTTTCCTTTGGATTTTATTTTTTAATGATTATATATTTTTCATTCCAATGGTCTGTTTTCTTAATGTCCTTATCAGTTTTAAGAGCAGCTACTTATAATTACGATTATTGTTGCTATTAATACTCATCTAGTAATTGCTACCCTAGCATCAACACAACTCTGTGAGCAAGGGTGGGGGGAACATTCCAGCTGAAATTCAACCCCATTTGCCTGTCTCTCAGTGGTTTCTGTTGAGTTGCCTAGAGAAAGCTGTCCCTGGAAACATCCAAAAGTGGACAAAAGGGCCATAAGGCAAGGAGAATCTAATTTAGAGACAAAGCTACAGGACTTCCAGAGCTCCCTGGGGACGTCTGTGAACTTTAGCAAATGCACGAGCAGACACAAGGAGGAACTGTTTGCTTCAGTCTGATAGGCAGATAAATCCTACATTGGATCTTTCCCTTCTGGGAAGCGGGGGAAGCATTGGCATAGCAGAGCAGTCTAACAGGATTCCTCATACCCAAACCTACGTGGCATGGTATGGGGGGCGCCTGAGAACTGGGAGCCCAGAAGATCCCTCAGGGTAAATTAGACCTGTATTCATCTATGGCATACATTCTTTCATAACATATTACTGGCCAGTTTTGATAGAGTTTCAGGATACTTGATATCATATTTATCAAGTATCAAAGTATCGACTATCAAAGTCTTAAACATTTTTGCAGGCATGATTCAAACATCAATCCATCATGCCTTCCAAATCACAGTGGATAAAAATCCGGAATACAAAGCCATCTCCTTGAAACTCCTCTCGTCCGGCTTCACGCGAGAAGGAAGCAAATCCTACTTCCTCCCCATGGAGGTAGGGAGAAAAGTTGCCACAGCGGACCATCAACTGTTGCTTCTTGGTTGGTCATCAACCCTTTAATAACCTTGAGGCTAAGGATTGCCTAGCCAGTTAGCAGTTCTGCCTGTGTGAGTGCGAAATTATTTGTCCTGCCTTATTTCGTGGTTTGGATTTCTTTATTTTTAAAAATCTTTTGAAGTGTCAGCCAAAACTAAGACAGAAAGAGTTCCATTAAAAAAAAAAAATCTATAGCATCTGAATGTTTATATTTTAATCATATACATACAATTCTCAAACAACGTATTCTATACATTAAAGAACTTAAATATACAATTGCAGCCTAGACATCATAAACATACAAAAAGACAGAGTTTATAAAAACAAATGTAAACAGAAATTTTCATTTTTCTTCCTATATGCCTGTCTATTATTTCACACCTCCTACTTTGGAGACCAGAGCTCTAAAAAATTATAAGGTTTTGAGTCAACTTACACATCACCAAAGCTACAGATAATCTGAAAAAATTTGAAAGCCATGGGCTTTCTAAAATTATAATTGATAAGAAGAATTAACTTTCTCTATTGAAATTCCAAAGAGAGGGCTACAGAAAAACCTCTTAGTTATGAGCTGCTGGTGTATTTGCAATCCCACACAAGATGTACATTCTCATCATCCACCACCTATTCAACAGATACTCAATTGTTTTTCATGGTTTGAGACTTAAAAAAAAAAATCATACAGCGTGAGCTGGTAGACACTTTAGTATTTGTTGCTGGTATATTTCTGAGCTGTGTGGTAACTGCTTTCTGCTCCAGAAGTTATATCAATGAAAAAACTGCACCCTTATGATCATACATGGGAACTGCCACCATGGCTGCCCAAAACTGTAAAACAGCTTTTCTTAAGAAAGGATTACAGCCCAAGGAGAAGTTTCAGAATAAGATTGCTCACTAGTTCTTTTGTAGCCAAGCTAGGTGGTTACAGATATTGTCAACGTTGCTAACCTGCAGAGCGGAACTGATCATCAGCAATTGATTTGCTGTGAAATGTCCTATTTCGTATAAATACCTGTCTTAGTCCATTTGGGAACGCTAGAACAAAATGCCACAGACTGAGTAGCCTATGAACAACAGAAATGTATTCCTCACAGTTCTGGAGGCTGGAAGACAGAGATCAGGATGGTCTCAGGGAGTCAGATGAAGGCTCTTTCCAGGATGCAAAGGGCCAACTTCTCTCTGCCGTTGTCACAGGGGGAAGGACGGAGGAAGCTCTCCAGGGCCTCCTTTATAAGGGCTCTAATCCCATTCACAAGGGCTCTATCTCCATATCCCCAAAGGGCCCCACCCTAATACCAGACATCAAGATTTCAACATAGGAACTTTGCTGGGGACACAAACACTGAGACCGTATCAGTACTTTATTTTTTAATTTTTTTGGAAAAGTAGACTTGAGACTCAAAAGGAAATGGCTTGTGGTTGCAACAGTTTTATAGATTCTTCTCTTCATTTTTTGCTTTCTCTTTTTGAAGGGTGGTTAAGTAAACTGTAACCAAATAAAACAAGCGAATGGCCCCAGGACCAAAATACTCCTCTTTCCTAATATTTTTAAGTACATTTGAATTTTACACACGAAACTAAGTTCTGTGTGTAACGGCCCCCTTCCTTTGCCCCGGTTCGATCCAAGTTTCCAGTGTGTGTTAGGTTTTAGTTTAATTTTGAAGTAATTATTTTTTGCCATCTCTAGGGAGGATTAAGAGTTAAAACTTGTGTGCTTGTTCTATAGGCATTTAATAATATTTAGTTAAATGCTTATAGATTCGAGCAGAATGTTTCCAACAGACTTCAGCAATTTTGAGCACCATTTACTGTTATATATATATATATATTATATTATATTATATTATATTTCACCTTCTGAGAAAGATCATTATCCTCATGTTTTAAATGATAAAACCGAGGCGGACGATTTGGGGGATTTGCCAAAAGTTGTATTGTAAATCCACAGAAGTAGAATCTCAACGTTTTCCAGTCTCCTGTTTTACCTCGCTGGTTTGCTTTAGAGTTATTTCTTATGCTTCTGTGTGTTGCTTCCTTCTTCTCCCTTTTGTTAAGGAGAAAGGCATATGTTTTAAAAGGAACACGGTAACATTCTTAAATTTTTCAGACTTTTGAATGCATGGATTTTTCTTTAGTAAGGCCAACAAGATCAAGTGAAGGCTTTAAAATTAACCTGGTTACTCAGAGTGGCGGGAGGGGGCGGGGGGAACCGGCTGTTATGATTCAACTCAGTTATAGACGATGGACACTTGACTACAAAGCCATACTCCCCTGCTTCGACTTCTACATTTCTCCCTTTAGGGTGATTTGTGCAAAAAGGCAGGGAAAGTCATCATTATCATTGCATTGTTTATGCCCTAATTCCTTTTGAGAAAACTTCCTTCATCCCCACCCACCTCTCCATGGGTCATTTGAGGCATTTCCAAAGTGGAGGAGTTGTACACATTTTTCCGGAGTAGCTAATTCGGCTGAAGGGTGGACCGAGCCCCCTCGGCGGGGCTCACTTTCTTCCTGCTTCAAGCCACGTCCCCAGGGGCCACGCGCACGTCTCTACAGCAGAAAGTCCCCCTCTCGTGGAGTCAACACACGTGACACAGTTCTGGAGAATGCTCAGGAAGACAAAACTCGTGGCTGCAGATTCAGAGGATTATAAAAACCAAAGCCAAAATGAAAACAAAGAGGTTGAATTAGAAAAACTCAGGAAAGGGAAGAATTTAAGTTGAAACGTAAAAAATAAACCTTATTACCATAGAGAAGGAAGTAGACGTATACTTCCTTGGTCTCTTATCACTATCGTGACTATTCATTTTCACTCTATTTCTATAAGCTAGTACAGAAACTTGATTCAATATTAAAGATGTTTTTATTATCCGATACTGATGTTGAAGAAGGGTGCAAAAAGAGGGAAAAGGAATTGATACACTTGAGTAAATACTTTGGACGTTGATACATTTAACACATCCTTGCACGTAGCTCTGCGTTAGTGTGGGTAACACATATGATTAATTGTAGCATAGGATTTCTGCCTTGGAAGAGTCAATGAAACAGAATATATTCACGTAAGTAAAATAATTATTTAAGAATTAAAGCATCTTATGGGCATTCTTCTTGCTAAAGTATACTCTAAAACCCTTTTGGGAAATTTCATGTTTTATACGGTGTTACAGAAATGTTATTCAAAGTATTGCCTGGGCATTCAGGTCAGTTTAGAAATCATTTCATTCCTGATCAGCCCAAATTCTGTATATTTCTTGCATGCATAGAAGAAGCAAGATGGAATGGAATCATCTACGTTGTTTCAAGTATCACTACGATACTTTAAAAAGCAAAACACACTTCAAGCATACTATCTGGACCTCAGACCCACAAGGCAAATCGTCTTTTTTTGATCCCCTCCCACTGCTACTCTGAAAAGTGATAGGAGGTTTACCCCGGTCTAACTAACATTAGTCAAGCATTTCCTGGTATGAGAAAAGGGTCACTCTCATTTAATAAAAAAAAAGTGTGTTCAAAAACTGCTTGATTCCAGTGGAAACATATTGCCAATATCCACAGGCACCTGCTTAAATATTATTCACGTCCGTAGAGTAAATGCACATGTTCCTGGCATTTGATCCTCGCTACAGATGGCAGAAAGCAATCACCTTATGAGTGAACTGAAACTGGTTCATGCAGTCAGGAGGGGCAAGTTTCACCCTTCCATTGAGATCAGCATGGGCAGCCGAAGGAGGCGGAGAGCTCGAGTTCCCTGCGGTAGTTTGACCAGAGATGGAGGAAGGAAACAAAGAAATACGAGCAAATTCCCACAGGACAGATTGAAAAGGACCGGGACCTCTTGAATGGAGTCTTGACAGGAAGGAAGCCGAGAAGCAGAGAGGGAAGTGCACACGGGACTGCTTCACGGCCACCAGCACACGAGGTCACCCTCTGCTGTATCCTTTCAACAGGCTCTTTCAAAGGCAACAGCATAAGCTGCTCTCTGACTCCTTTTAGCGTGTCCTCAACCCCTTCTGCCTTTTATTGGCTGCCCAAGGACAGATGTCGGGATGGGAGCTAAGCTCATGCGACTTGTAGCAGCCAATTCAAACCAGAATGCTGCAGAAATGCTGTGAGGCTGTCATGCAAGTCTCCAGGGTCGAGAGCATGCTCCCAAGACATTTCTCCAGGCAGGAACTTTCTTTGGGGCACCACGGGGGACTTGGATGCAGCGTTAGTGCCTTACTGTGGATCTCAGGCTTGCCTTCAGATGCCAGCGTGGGTTTATCGGTCGGTTACCATACCTCTGCTATCGTCCTTACGGCCTCAGCCGTGCTCACGTAGTGTTTTCGCTAATGTATTTTTAAAAATCACATTTTCAGAGTAGCTCATTGTTCTAGATCATACCCTGAAGAAGCTCTGTGAACGAGTGCCTGCAATATTTATAAGCGTGGTCCTGTCCTGCAACCCACAAGACACTGTTATTGGATCTGTTTCTGCAAGTCCAACACCTCGGAAGGTGGCATATCTGACACCATGTGACCGTCTCTCAGGTGGCCAGGACGAGTCGGTTGCCGTGTTTGAAATACATTGGCTTAATTCTTTAAAAAAAAATTTTTTTGTAATGTTTATTTTTGAGAGAGACAGACAGACAGCAGCGGGGGAGGGGCAGAGAGAGAGGGACACAGAATCGGAAGCAGGCTCCAGGCTCTGAGCTGTCAGCACAGAGCCCCATGTGGGGCTCGAACTCACAGACCGAGAGATCATGACCTGAGCCGAAGTCAGAGGTCAACAGACTGAGCCACCTCGGTGCCCCTGTATTGGCTTGATTCTTAATTTCTTGTTTTGATTCGTATTTCCAGGCTTGTGAAACTTAGAAGGAAGACAAATTTTGGGTCAGGTCTACAAAGGAGCATGCTCTAACCTGTCTTTCCTGTTGCTGCTTCATGTTGAACTGCATCATGTGCAATTGTCTTCTGTGGGGGAGGAAAAGGGCAAGGATGGAGACCTTCTCCCTGGCGCTCTCTCCCTCTCTCTCTGTTCCCTACAGCTCTCCTGCTTTCTGCTTCCCCGCCCTACTTTCTGAAGGAGAGCGGGTCCCTGTCTTAGCCAGTTCAGGCTGCCATATGAAAGTACCATGGGCTGGTGGCTCCAACCACAGACATTTACTTCTCACGGTTGTGGAGGCTGGGACATCCGAGGTCAAGGTGCTGCCAAGGAAGATCTCATTCTGCAGCCTCCTCTTGCTTTGCAGGCGGCTGCCATCAGGCTGTGTGCTCACATGACCACTCCTTTGTGTGTGTGCTCAGAGAGAGAGAAAGCTCTCTGCAGTCCGCTGTAAGGGCACTTCCCTCATTGGAACAGCCCCCTCACCCCCACGCACACTATCACTTAAGCCTAATCACCTCCCAGAGGCCCCATCTCCAAACACCACTACACTGGGGGGAAAGGATTCCGTGTATACATTTGCGGGGGACACAAACATTCATTCCCAGTTTTTCTCTCATAGGTTCAAGGCGATTATTTCTTGTAAGCGTGTGCCGTTTAGTTCAGTACATGCAGATGAAACTTCCAATATTATCTCTTTATTCCTAGTCACCTAAAGTAAATGAAGAAAATCTAGTGTAACCTCCTAGTCCATACTGATTGGAAGCAGGTGGACTGTAAGATTGGAAATAACGTATACGTGACATAAAGAAAGCTCTCAGCTCCGGGGGGTGGGCGGGGGGGTGGGGAGAACTAAAAGGGTACGTACTTCCTAAAGTCAGAGAATAAGTAGTATCAGTTTTATATCATTCTCCTGTGTGGTAGGCAATTGGTAGCAGGTCTTTCTGTGTCTGCCATACTATAAAATATTTCAGGGCAGGGGTGGCTGGGTGGCTCAGTTGGTTAAGCAGCTGACTCTTGATTTCGGCTCAGGTCACGGTCTCCTGGTTTGTGTGTTGGAGCCCAGCATCAGGCTCTGTGCTGACAGTGCAGAGCATGCTTGGGATTCTCTCTCTCTCTCTCTCTCTCTCTCTCTCTCTCTCTGCCCCTCCCTGCCTCTCTCTCTCTCTCTCTCAAAATAAATAAATAAACTTAAAAAAAATAAAAAGTAAATAAAATGCTTCAGGGTATGTTAAAGATGTCACAGTGTGCTATCAGTATTCTTAGAGCAGATAATCAAAGTTGCCAGGTAAGAAATTTTCAAGTTTATTTATTATTATAATTTGTTACACGTGCAATCTGGGCTATTGTAGGATCATTTGAAAATGTAAATGTGACCACAAACCAACTAGCCAAAACATCCATCCATATTACCATTTTACCATATATATGTATGTATGTATGTATCTATATATATATAGAGAGAGAATATATATCATATACATCACATATATACATGTGTGTATATTATGCATATTTACACAATAGATATATTTAAGAGAAATATAATAACAGTGTTGGAACCTGTTATTCTCATGTATTAATATATCATAATCATCCAAATCTAGAAATAAACATTTCCATCATAACTTTATATCACTTATTGCAGGAACTCAGATTGTCTTAGTTTATCTATAATATAAATGAAGCTGTGACAAACACACGTCTTCACATATATTTGCAGGCTTGAACAGCTCTATCCTTAGACTGAATACCTAGAAGCTGACTTGTTGAGATAGAAGAAATAAACAAAAATCTCCTTGATAAACATCACAAAATTCTCCAGAAACAAATTTTCAAGTTTGTCTTTCTCTAGTAATGCATGCAAATTTATAATTTCCCATGTTACATAACAATAAATATTATGCAAAATTCACTTCTTTGTTTGCCATCCAGGAGAAACAAGTTATTCCATTTATGTTATTTCGGTTACCAGTGAGGTTTAATATGCTTACATGCTTATTGACTATTTCAATTTGTTATTTTCTGGAACTGTCTTTTCATGCCTTTTGTTGCCATTTTTTTCTCTTAGAATATTTGGCTTTTATGGGTCTGTGTGAGATACTTGTATATTGCGGATTTTACTTCTCCGTCATATTTAATGTTTTTTTATTATAAAAAGCTCAAACAAATACAAAAGTGAAAGAAATACTTGACTGGTGAGAAACGATGTATTTGGCAAATTTTCTCCTCCCGTTTTAGGTGTATTTATGGATTTTTTTTAAAGATTTAATTTAATTTTTTGTGTGATAAGCCCTATTTTGTTTTTGATAATTTTTTTTTTATTTTCCTTATGCTACTTTTGGAGTCTACGATGTGTCACCAGCTCTTGGATAATATTAGTGTGTGACATTCAATTTTTAAAGGGAAATCTGTTTATCATTTTATATTAGCACTAAGTAATGGAAAAGATACTGACTCATTTGAATTCTCTAATCTCACTGAATTATTTTTCAATACCACAGAGCTTTATTTATTTATTTATTTTTGCTTTTGAACAATGTTTGTTTTTGAATTCTGAATTGACTTGCACTTCAAAAATCTCACCCTCCAATCACTGTCTTTGAGTTGGATACATAAGAAGTCCTTAAAATTATACAACCCCACTTAGGGCATTCTAAAATATGCTGAGGAAAGAGATCTTTGTTATCTAAAGACAGAAAAACAGTATCTAAGCAGAGTGAGGCTTACCCCAGACCGCTCAGCAGGCAATTAAAGAAAATGATTGCTCAAAAGAAATGCTTTAAATTGCATGTTCAAAAGACCTGGGAGTCTTAATATATACTTCCTGCCTTTCTGTCATCACATTGCTTAAAAAGTTCAGACTTTTATAAGTTGAGAAATACATGAACAGATTTGTTTACTGAAATGTATGAGTGGATAGCTCTTATAACTCTGGCACTGAGTTTCCGCTTTTGTGCTATTAATTGCCTTTTTCTAAATATATGGATTACTAGACTGTTGAAATCATTTTTTTAAATCAGACAATGCTAGTGGGGATTTTATTATAAAACCATATTCTTTAAAGTTGTGACTGACACATAGAATAGATTTTGCAAATTCTCACCCTTTTGTAGTTTTTTGAAATAGAGAATCAGGAACATTATGTTAAATGGTAAGGAACATTTTTTTTAAAGTTTATTTATTTATTTTGAGAGAGAGAGAGCGAGCAAGGAGGGAGGGGCAGAGAGAGAGGGAGAGAGAGTCCCAAGCAGGCTCTGCACTGTCAGCACAGAGCCCTATGCAGGGCTCGATCTCACGAACCATGAGATCATGACCTGAGCCCAAATCAAGAGTCAGACGCATAACCAACTGAACCACCCAGGGGTCGATTAAAAAACATTTTTAAAATAAATGAACATGTTACCCTTCCAAAACAAAAACAAATACAAGTCATTTCCAGGATTTGTGTTGTTCTTCTTCTTCACATTCTCCCTTAAAATAAAAAGAAAGGAGGTAAAATAGCTTTAACCACTCAAAGTTTATCCTTTGTACAGCTTTTCCACAGAGCTAAATGGTGGACAGACCACTTGTTCAATGGTAATGCGTAAAAACTCAGAATCACCACCTGAAGTGTTAAACCACTGGAAAGACCTCAAATGCATTTGTTATTGAAGAAAACCAGCTCTTTCTAATTTCACTTAGCAGAGTGCTACATGTTCTCAGTTTTTAAACTTTTCCTTTTACAGAAATAAGTGGGTCAGCTTTTCAGAGGCTATGAGGCAGTCAAGTTGATCTGTAGAATCTGTTCGATTAGGTCAGCCTGCATCTGCGAGAAGAAGGCTAAATGATTTGGAACCAAGTATCCTTTCGGTTCTGGACCATATTGACATCGGTTACAGCATATTATTAAGCACGAAACTCCACATGGCACTTGAAATAATACAAGGAAAGAAAAGTGCTACAAAACGCAGACCTTTCAGATTTTCTCACAAATGGATGAGGTTTAAAACAAAGCAGCTGATGTCATATTTGTGCATAAAGCAAATAAATATATCAGAATGTGACAGAAAATCTGATAGCTTAATTCTGCAGTTTTCTTCAAAAATCATTTTCATTCATAATTGTGAGGCACGCGGTCCTGTTTTCAACATAGACACTTGGGCTGCCGCCCGTAGGGGACGATGTGATCCAATAGACATATAAACACGAAATACTTGCGGCAAGAAAACGTTATGTTACCATCAAAAGAATATTTAATCACTGGAAGAGAGGTTATCTTCCCAGATATTTTTGCTTCTCTTTCCCTTCCTTTCTGCCTTTTGGCAATTTTACTGCTCAGCCAACTCACAGAAATAAGAAATCGGGGCAGGATTTATTGGAATTTGGCGGTGGGTTGTTATTATACTTCCCCTCACCT
The DNA here is from genome assembly GCF_018350215.1 of Panthera leo. Taxonomy (NCBI): domain Eukaryota; kingdom Metazoa; phylum Chordata; class Mammalia; order Carnivora; family Felidae; genus Panthera; species Panthera leo. Next base: position 139,570,632 of record NC_056683.1, on the reverse strand, counting down.
TTCTATTTTCTTTAGACTTGATTTCCATGGAACTGGTTTATAAGGAACTCAAGTCTAATAGAATTGGAGCTAAATAAAAGCCAGATCCCTGTAGGGGTACCCACCTACAGGGGGCGCTATCCTTGGCCATGTTCAAGGTGAGGGACCTGACGTCTTCCCAGGGACTAGTAGTCGGAAAGAAGATGCTATTGAGGCACTAGTGGCTGAGAGTGACTTCCCATGGCCAGACTCCATGCCAGTAGTTGATTTCTTAATTGCATTTAAAGAAACAAGGAAGGGTCTGGTTAGATTAGCGGCCAAGACCTTTAAATATTAAATATATTTTTATGCTGAACAGGGTATGTAAGTCAGACCCAAGATCCAAGAAACTAGTGGTGAGGTGAAGAAGTTCCTCATTGTTTTCTTTCCCTATTCAGCTCTCAGCCTTTCTTCTAAGTGACTATTGAGAAAATATTTAAAGCATATCACTTGTGAGGTACTCCATTAATTGCTCACCTATAACTTGCACACGGCTCATGCTGGCTCTGGCTAGAGAGAGATGCATTTTTTTTTTTAACTGCGTTGCTCCAAGAAGTGTTAAAAGATGTTGTCACTGGAAAATTTAGGTGGAACCTTTAACTAGCGAAGCAGATCGCGTTTTTCTGGCCATGAGAGCTGAAGAGCAGACAGCTGAGCGCAAGACAAAGGTAGAACCGATTCTCCGTAAGAACACTCTCTGTAGGGCAGCACTTTTACTGTCTAAAACGGGAGCTGGAAATTAGGCATGGGTATAAAATGCTCAGTTTGCTTGCACCTTCCATAAGCGTAGATAATTGAAACAGCATTCGTGATTCTGTAATGCAGAAAAATAAACTTATTCATTGTCTTAAATTAGAGAAACTCAGTTTGACCTGGCAAAAAGTCTGAGGGAGAACATTTAGAAAAAGTCAGCTTTATTAACTACACAGTAGGACGAGAGAGACGTTTGCTTGTGCAACTTGAACTGAATACAAATGATTTGTGATCATCATATTTATTATTAAAAAGGCTGCTGCTTGGAAGATATCTTTAAAAAGCATGTAATCTTTGTTTATTGATGTGTTTATACATCAATGTGTTATGTTGATGTATTATATACATATACATACTTTATACAGATAATATATATTATATGTATGTAGATATATATATTATATATATGAAGAGAGAGAGAGAACACCTAACATGTGTTAAAGAGTGTATTTTTCTAACAACTTTATGGCACTAAAACTTACGTATAATAACATTTACCCATTTAAAATGAATAATCCAATGATTTTTAGTAAATTTCCAGAGTTTTGCACTATCACCACAACCCAATTTTATAACATTTTTATCACCCTAAAAAGATCCCTCATGTCTATCTATAGTTACTCTCTATTCCCACACCCAGTCCCAGGCCACCACTCATTTACTTTCTGTCTCAACACAGTCGCCTTTTCTGAACATCGTCCTGGGGATCATTTCCTCACATCCTGCTCTCTAGTAAAATGCTCAGGACAAGGGCAACACCTTTCGGTACTTTAGTGATTGCCTTGGTTAGGGCAAGCTTAGAGCTCCAAAAGAACGTTCTAGATCTTCTCTTTTGGAAGGTATTGTGATTAAAGTTTGAGCTTTCCACTGAGGCTGGGTTTAATTCTTTGCCCTACTACTTTCTAGAAGAGTGATCGTGGAAAAGTAATTTAACCTCTGTCAGCATCACTTACAGAGGAAAAGTGAGAGACGGTGGGACAGAGGATCTGAAGCATGCTCTGTACAGACAGCGGAGAGCCCAATGTGGGGCTTGAACTCACAAACCATGAGATCATGACCTGAGCTAAAGTGGGACACTTTACCGACTCAGCCAACCAGGTGCCCCTCCTTTGCTTTTAATCCAAGCCTCTTGGATTGTTCACTAAAGGATACCTGGATGCCATCATCCCATGATTTTCTGAAAATACTCTGACTCCAACAACACACATTTACTGAGCCCCTATGATTACTGTGTGGGAGACAGAATGAAGACTTGGTTGAGGGGCTAACAACTCACTTGGAAACAAACAAGTCACTGGAAATCAAGGATGAATTAAATAAGTATTTAGAAACACCAACAGTAATGACTCTATTTGACCAGCAATTTTGTTTCTGAATACCTATTGGAAGGAAAGAATCTTAAATGCAGACAAGATTTTGAACAGAGAGACATCAATTGTACCTGAAAATAACAGGATATAGCTATTGAGCTATTCCTTGAAGGATGAACAGAATTTCAATAGGCAGAAAATGGCCAGAAAGGGCATTTCAGGAGAAATGAACTTCAACTTCATCCATTCATTTATGTTTTCATTCATTAAATATGTGAATACCTGCTTGTTTCAATCAGCTTTCACCAGATTATTCTGAGGTAACAAGTAATACCAGAACCTTAGTGGATTCTCAGAAAATAAATGTGTTTCTTACTCACGGTACATGGTCTCTCTCAAACTCCCCCTTCCCCCCCTCCCGGCCCCCGCCTCTCTTTTAACTCTGCTGTAGCCTTGGTCTTAACTACAGGACCCAAGCTGACAGGACAGCCTCTCCCTGAGACTTATCAATCTCAGGGTAGTGGGGGGAGAGCAAGTGTGGACCCAGGAACCACACAATGTGTCTTATAGCTTCTGGTCTATATCACATCTGCTGTCATCCCATTGGCCAAAGCAAGTCGTGTAGTCAAATGTGATGTCCATAGTAGGCTTGGTGGAGAAGTCCAGCCTAAGTGTAAGCAGATAGTATAATCTATCCCACTCCTATATTTTAAGTTAGCTTGAGAAAGAATTGGTACCCTCAGGGAACTTATAACTTCACTATGAGTAAAAGTGTAGAGTTGAGAAAGTACCTCCTACAGGCAGAAAAAATGATGAGTAATGTGGGCAAAGGAAACTGAAGAGAACATATGTGGTTGAATCAAGAAAGGCCTTGAATAATATGTTCTAAAGAATAAATTTACTTTTAGAATCAATGAGAAGTAACTGTTCTGTGAAATAGAGATGTGATGGTTAGTTTACTGTCTGGGTAACATGTACAATTAGCTGACTTTAAGGAGATTATCCTTGACCATATGGATGGACCTCACCCATTCAGTTGAAGGGCGTAAGAGCAAAACCTGAGGTTTCCTGGAGGAGAAGAAATTCTGTCTCAAGACTGAAGCACAGAAATTCTGTCTGAATTTCCAGCCTGCTGGTCTGCTTTATAAGTTTTTGACTTGCCAGTCCCCACAACTACATGAGCCAATTTCTTAAAATAAATCTCTCTACAGATATATAGCTAGACCTACAGATAGATAGATCTGTCACCTATTGGTTCTGTTTCTCTGGAGAATTCTTACTCTTATAAGATTCAGTTTTTTCGACACAAAAGAGATATTGCAGAGAGATATCAGAATGATAAGGATTTGTTAATGCTCCGAGGTCAGAATGGAAGAGAAGAGGTTAGGATGAACCCTTGGCAGCTTTTATTTTGTAAGCTAAATAATACTACTAATTTTATTATCATCCTATTTTGATGATGTGATACTACACTGATAATGACCCCAATTTAATGTGCATATGTGGAAACATGGCATAAGATGCAAATGTTGGTTATCTCGCTACATAAATATACTGCTGCTCAATTTCTCATTAATAGCTCTGAAATTCGTACTTTCTCAATAGATGGGAAAGAGAGGTATCATCTAAGACCAAGATCCCAGCATGTAACCTGAGAGGGCATGACTTTTATCGAACTAATAAAATATCATTACTTGATTTCTTCAAAATGCATTAGAATCCCTCCAAGTGAGTGAGAAAATATCATCAGAATTTCTCAGGGATTCCCACCACGATCCCAAGAGGAATGAGAACAGATCAGATGTATCTGGAATGTAAGATTAAGGGAGGTTGTATGTGCACCCCATGTCGGTCCTCAACTTAATCCTTTTCACCCCCACCCCATCGCCTACCTCTATCACTCTTCAATTTCTCTCACAGTTTCACAATGATCCCCATCTATAACTAGGTCAGATATTTTTGTAGAATTATTGTCATTTAGTATTTAAAAATGTATCCGCAATATTAGATGAGGTTACAAAATTGAGAAATTTAATTCTTGCCATATCCCTCTGAGATAAAGTGTGATGTCCTTTGAGTGAGGAAATGTGAAAAGTAATGTAAGTTTGAGCAGGCAAAAAAAAAAAAAAAAAGGGTGTCAATAAATCTATTTTCTCATAGACATTGTTAAGTAGGAACGAAGGGCAAAACTCTTTCCTAAGGACTAGCAAACAAAATAAAACAGATGATGACAATAACAAACACACAAACCATCAAGAAGCTAATGGTGTGGTCTCTGAGAAAATACCAACGTAAATTAATCCCCTGAGCATCTTGTTCTGCTTTATTACAATTCTGAACATCCTTACCTTTGCTTACAGGACCATGTCTAAGTTCCCGAACATGACCTCCAGGCCAGGTAGATGGACCTCTTGTTGTCTGTTCAGTTTACACTTCCTGTTTGTTTACACCCTGACACAGCAGTCCCAACCCAGCTGGAATTTTTAGACAGGAATTTTAACCTACCACATCTAGACATGAAATCCAGATATTCCTCCCCAAATCTTCCTTATCCCAGTTGATTTTTTCCAGTTTTGTAGAGGTCTAATTGCATTATAAATAAATAAATATATATATATATATATATATAATTATATATTAATAAATAAATATATATAATTATATATTTGTATATAATTATATATAATATATAGATATATAATTCACAAATATATATATGTTTACAATGTGATTTTAAGGTGTACAAGTTGATGATTTAATAGAGAGATGTGTTGCGAAATGATTCCCCCAATCGACTTAATCAACACATTCATCACCTCACATAGTTAGTTACTGTGTGTGTGTATGTGTACGTATGGGTGTGTGTACGTGTGGTGAGATCCTCTACGATCTACTCTCCCCATCTCAGTTTATGATAACTTCCTTACGGTTGGTCAAAATGTGTGGAGACCTCCTTGACTGCTTGTTTTGTCCACCATCCCATATCTAGTTTGTCACCGAATCCAGTTGAATTTGCTTTCCAGTAAAGCCAGGATCCGACCATTTGCTATCACCTTGATCATCTGGTCTGAGCCACGTCTGAGAGAAAAATCCACTGCGAGGCTCCAAACAAAGAAATAGATGAGCTAACAACCCCATCTCCCCTCCCAAACCCCATGAACACATAGTTGCACCAGATACATTCAGAGCAGGGGAATGCAAAATACTGAAATGTATCTGTTGTGGTACAACCAAGCCTCTTAGCTCTTCAAAGTTTTCTAAATTATCCAATACTTTTTTATCATAACCTCCTAAACTTAGTATGAATAACTTTTGAGGATCTCATTTGAGTAGACCTTGCAATCTTCTAGACTCTGGCCTCGTTAAGTGTAGGGATGTTCACGCATCACCTTCAGGATGATCACAGTAAGTACATCACCTCTACTTCCCTTGAACGATTGTTACAGTGCCAGACACTGTGCTGGATACTTCTAGTCATTATCTCATATTCCCACAAGATCCCAGGGATCCACATATTATTGTTAGTAATGGCCAACATTATTATGATTGTTAATTATTCCCTTTTAGCGAGGAGGCACTGAGATCCAAGGAGCTAAGCTGCCAGCCTCATCCATGCAGCTTGTACATGATGAAGCAGGGTTCACATTCAGGTCTGTCTGGCATAGAAGCCCATGGTCTTTCCATCAGATTATGCTTCTTGCAGGCATTGAGGAAGGCGCTGAAATAGATCACTGTAAATTCCTGCTAATTTTAAAGTTACATGAGCTTCGGTAGCTCCTGGTGCTTCTCGGTTGAATGCTTCAAGTGCATTTGGTGAAAATAGAGACGAGTTTTCATAATGAGGACCACTGGGCAGAACTTTGGGCCTCAGTAGGTCACTGCTGTCCTCGTTACTCATGAAATATACATGACGGCTGTCTGAAAGCTCTGGTCACTTGTCCAGATTTAAGAAAGTCTGAAACTCAGTGAAAGGACCAGCTTGGTAAATCCTAGTGACGACCAGCTGATAAGACATGTTCAGATATTGAAAAACTCCTCTCTTTTAGTCTACTCAAGCTGCCACACCAGAACACCACAGACTGGGTGTTAAAAGGACATTTTCTCACACTGTAGGAAGTTGAATTCCAAGAGCAAGGGTTAGTTTCTGGTGAGACCTCTCTTCCCGGCTTCCAGACGGCTGTCTTCGCGCTGTGTGCCCACATGGTCTTTCCTCGTTGAGGACATACAGAGAGAAGTCTCTGGTGTCTTTCATTTTCTTATAGGGTCACCCGTCATATGGAAATTGTGCCTTGCTCTCCAGACCTCCCATTGAGGTCTCACGGCTTAAGTCACACTGAGGGTTTGGGCTTCAACCTGTGAAATTGGTGGGTGGGGAATATCATTCATTCTGTAACACTTACCACAGTCTTTCATTTGACTTTCGTGGTATTACTTGTTCCAGTTTTTAATTTCTGAATAAAGTATAATATATATTCAAAATTGCGTTCTGAATATTGTTCAACATGAGAGACAAATCTAAACCATGTGTCAATTCACTGTTCATCAAGACAAACTCTTTAGATACCTAACACTTGCGGATTTTCTCATACTTGCTGGTTAGTGTACAAAATTATCTTTTTCAGGCCACAGACATAAATAATGTATCATGTATTTAATTTTAACCGATATACCTTTTAAGTGCAATAATATTTGTCTTACTCTCCTGTATTACCAACAAGAACAAAAAAAACCCAAGGTACTTTTAAATGTCAGTTAGGTTTTAGTGGAAATCATTTATTAAATGTTGTATACTCAGTTTAAATCTAACTGGGTAACTAAACATTAAGGTAAAGGGGAAAAATCTATATTGGTCTAATTTGAATTATACGTTCTTCTCAACAAGCATAATTGCTATTGACTGCCTAAAGCACCATTGTCTAAGTCATGAATAATCATAAAACATTACAATTGGCACAAGAAGAATGGAAAGAAACCCATCAAAAAAGAAAAAAAAGCAAAGCACAAAATACCAACAACCTCCCCCTCCCTTTCCCTCTGCCTAAAAGAATAAAAGCCATGCAGAACACAATGACTTTATTACCTGAGAAAATGTGCTACATAATAATCACGAGGAGCCTCATTTATTATAGATAGTATTTCACTTTGGGTTTGACATTTTATTCTGGAATGAAGCTCCCTTGTTACTAAGTGTGTGTCATAAAAAAAGAAAAAAAAAAGAGAGAGAGAGAGAGAGAGAGAGGCCCTTAGTACCTCACCCTCCCCTCTCATTAGCTGAGTCCTCAGTTCAGAGCTAGTAAGACAAATTTTGCTTTAGCAGAATATTTTTCCGGAAGCTCCAGAAGTTGGCAAATGTCACAAGTTGAATGTTGTGGAGAGGAGTTAAGGTTTAATGTCACTAAGCCTTCTGCCTACAGGGCATCTATAACCACTTTGTAAAACGCGTTCAATACATTGTCCTGGGCTTTCTTTAGCGCCTCGAGAGTCCCCTAGAAGAGTCTCCCCCACAGGTCATGTGAGAATAACATAAACCACATGCCATTCCAACACCTTGGCCTTTAGTTGAAAAACCCATAGGTTGAACTGAAAGGCACTTTCCTCTAAATTGCAACCTCGGTTTTATAAATAAACATAATTAAATAAGGATATATTAACACCTATGCTAATATTATTGTGTTTCCATAGTAGTGAGTAAACCTTAGGAAAGGGTTTCTTACTCTCAGCACTACTGACCTTTTGGATGGGTAACTCTTATTGTGGGGGGTTGGGGGGGGGGGACTCTCCTGTGGGCTGTATCATGTTTGAGAGCACCTCAGCCTCTACCCACCAAGTGCCACTAGATGCCAGTAGAGCTTCCGAGTTGTGACAGTCAAAAAACGTCTCTAGTCATTGCCAAAAGTTCCATGGGGGGCAAAATCTCCACACACGGACGCACGCACACATGTACCTGCCCCAGTCCTCTCTGGTCGAGATCATGGTCTTTGAAGTTCATTGCAAGAGCAAAGGTAAATCCCCACTTGGGAAAGTAACGAGATACATTTTGTCGCACTAAGGTTGCCAGCAGCTGCTGGAAGTAACTGGAAGGGTATTGCCATACCAAGAAGTGGCGTTTCTATGGCTCCCTTGACGGTTCTCTTCCATGACTCTATGAAGGCCCTAGGAGACAACTTGAACAGTTTCCCGTGATCAATGCTAATTAGGACTCTAATTGACGAAACTAACAGCAATCAAATAAATGATTTAAGGAACAAAGAATTCCTGGACAATGCTAGTGGGATGGCATGTCAAAAGTTAGCTGCTTATTCCAGGGTTATCCCTATCATAAAGAGATCCCTGGTTCCCAGCAGAATGTGCATTTCCTACCTCTGTGTTTCACAGCAATTTTCCGATCTCCACAACAGATGAATCATGTTGCACTTTGATTATTTGGTAAAGCATCTGTCTCACTCACTGGCCTATGTGTTCTTTTTTTATAAGTTTATCTATTTTGAGAGAAAGAGTGAGAGTGAGAGAGCAGGGGAGGGTCAGAGAGAGAGAAAGGGAGAATCCCAAGTATACTCTGTAATGACAGTGCGGAGCCTGGAAGCAGGGCTTGAACCCACAAACCACGAGATCATGACCTGAGCTGAAGTCAAGATGCAGACGCTTATCAGACTGAGCCACCCAGGCACCCCTGGGCTATGTGTTCTTGATGAATAGTGGGCATTTTAAAGTTATGTTTAGGGGAGCCTGGGTGGCTCAGTCGGTTAAGCATCCGACTCTCTATTTTGGCTCAGGTCATGATCTCACGGGTTGTGGGTTGAAGCCCCATGTGGGGCTCTGTGCTGACAATGTGGAACCTACTTGGGATTCTCTCTCTCTCTCTCCCTCGCTCTCTGCCCCTTGCCCTCTTGCACTTACATGCTCTCTCTCTCTGTCTCTCTCTCTCAAAAATAAATACACGTTAAGAAAAATAAAGTGATCTTTATATTCCTATGCCCAGTATATAACGGAAGGGGGATCCCTAAATAAGTGTTGGCTAACTAAATAAATATTACACTTGATGATTTCTCTAGCATTTATTAAGTATTTAGGTATGTCGGACATTACTCTAGACTCTGGGAATTAGAAAGGTAAATTAGCGTTGATACTTCCTGGAAGAATTCATGGCAGAATGGAGGTGAAGGACCTACAAACAGAACAGAACAGGTGAAAAAAAAAGGGCTAAGGAGCAGAGTAAAGCAAAATGATGAGTAACAAGTGCTAAGCTCTATTTTTCAGACTAAAGGAAGCCGCAGTTAACTTGCGGCCATACTTTATTCTGCAAATCATACATTCATTTTTTGTCAGCAGAAGGAAATTCTGCATAAAATTATACCTTGAAAATCAATTTCAGTTAGAATAATTAAATAAGGAAAAGTAAAAGTTGATTATTCTATTCTAAGTATTGAAAAAATTAGGAACAGAATCATATAGTGGAAGCATAACTGGAACGGGAGTTAAAAGTTGTGAGTTCAAACTACCACTGGGCACCATCAGTAGAAATCACTTCTTTCATATTTTAATATATGGGTTCTACTGTTTTTAATAGATGACTTCTCTTGCTGTCATAACAAATTACCAAAAACTTAGGTCTAAACCAATGTTAACGTAGTATCTTATAGTCATACACAGGTCAGAAATCTGACGTGGGTCTCATTGGGCTAAAATCAAGATGGCAACAGGGCCACATTGCTTCTGGAGGCCTTTCCAGCTTCTAGAGGCTGCTCACATTCCTTGGTTTGTGTTCCCCCTTCCTCTGTCTTCAAAGTCAGCGACATAACATTTTTCTAACCATGTTTCTGTTATCACATCTCTTTCTCTGACCACAGCCAGAAAAGTTCTCTAGATTTAACAATAAATGTGATTAGGTGGCACCTATCTGAACAGTACCGAAAAATTTATTCATCATAAGGCCATGCCCTCAGTCACCATCTGCGAAGTCTCTTTGGGCACGTACGGTTATATAGTCACAGGTTCTGGGGATTAGGACGTGGACATGTGTTAGGGTCATTATCCTGCCTACCATATGGGTGAAGTATAACTGCCTTAGGGAATATTCAAGATAACTTCAGACCTGAGCATCTGTGGCAGAGAGCGGCTACTGTCCCAGGGTTTCCCTGAGTGCTTTTCTCCAGTCAGGCGAGTAGGTGAATGTCTGCTTGCATAGGACTTCACTATTTGTAGTTCATCATCTTAGGGGGAATTAAACAGTAGAGGGTCCCTGGGTGGCTCAGTTGGTTAAGTGGCCGGGCTCTTGGTTTTGGCTCAGGTTGTGATCTTGTGGTTTCATGAGTTTCGGCCCTGAGTCTGGTTCTGAATATTGACCACACTGCACGGAGCCTGCTTGGGATTCTCTCTTCCTGCCCCCTCCCCCCGACTCGTGCACTCTGTTTCTTTCAAAATAAATCAGTAAGCTTTAAAAAATGGGTTCAAATGGAAGCATGGATGATTCAGCTTTACTCTTTAATAAGAAATTTCCCAGTAGTTGAGTTTTTGGTAGAGCATCATTGAAGATCTGGAACAACAGCTTCTCATCAGTTTAAAATGTGTAAGTTTAAAGATAAAGACAGCATGGATGATACCGAGATGGTTAAAATCTAGAAATCTTATGAGATTATTGCCTCTCAGGAAAAAAAAAATAATGGAACACAACCAGAATTCCAGGTACTATGTTATCAGAATAAATTCTAGTATAATAGCTACACAAAGTATCTTTCAAGTAAAGAGAAAGATGCTATGGGGAGGTGGTTTCTTTTTGGCAGTTTTCAGCTTTTTGGCTTTGAAAATGTGGATAGCAACAGTTTTCGGGTTGTGGGATATTGAAAAATTGGGGCGCCTGGGTGGCTCAGTCGGTTAAGCGTCCGACTTCAGCTCAGGTCATGATCTCACGGTCCGTGAGTTTGAGCCCCGCGTCAGGCTCTGTGCTGACAGCTCAGAGCCTGGAGCCATCTTTGGATTCTGTGTCTCCCTCTCTCTCTGCCCCTCCCCTGCTCATGCTCTGTCTCTGTCTGTCTCAAAAATAAACAAAAACATTAAAAAAAGAAAAAAAAAGAAAAAAAGAAAAATTGCATCACCTAGAAGACACTCTCTGGTCTGGGGCTAGGTCTTCATTTCTGTGACAAGAAGGAAAGAGGAGAGAAGTTGAGGAATGTATAGTGCTTTCTATTTATGAAATGGCCTGAAACTCATACAAGCTTTCTTCCTAGAAAACAAACAAACAAACAAATACGGTCTTCCACAGTTAGCAATTTGGTAATTAGGAAATCCTGGAACATTTGTTACGCTTTTGTTATCCTTCTCTCATCTGACAACTTGGTGGCAAGACTGTACTTTGAGAAATACCGTCTGGACATCTTTACTGTTGTTTTCTCTTCAGAAAAATCGACTTGGTGGAAAGCAGAGTGGAGAAAAACTATCGAATCGGTATGATAATCCTAAGGTCTTAGAATGTTGGAGTTTAAAGGAATCGCACAGGCTATTTCGCTCCCCCCGCTCCAGAACATGCATCTCTGCTCAGTAACATCGTCTGTAAATGGCTGTCCAAACGTGACTGGACGTCACCTGTTCCTCACCATGCCAGCTTCCAGGGTCTTCCTTCCTGATGACCCACACCTGAATGCATTCTGTTTCTTTACCATTCTTCCGAATAGCACCCAGGGCAGAACCAAGTGTTCCTGCTGAGATCTGAGCTGGGAAGAATCGAATGGGTCTATCACCTTCTTTGCCCAGAAAACCAGACAAGTCTACTCTCCCCGCTGTGTTGCAATCACAGAACAGTATCAACATCCATTGCAATGGCAGCGACTCAACCCCCAACTGCTTGACCATGTGATGTGGTGCAGCCGTGTCCCTTCCACATCCTACGTGTGCAGGTAGTTGGCATTTGTCTGTTTGGATTTCATCTGTGAAGATGCAAAGACTGTGACTGCCATTTACGGTTCCCCATTGCTCCCAATGGCCTGGAGTTCACCAACTGGAAAAGTCATGCCTCCTGAGCCGTCATCTCTGGAACCCTCCAGCTACTGCCGGTGTCCTCAGCCAGGGTGACTACTAACCTGCTCCTGGCTGGTGGCCTCGGCATCAACTCATCGAATTGACCCCGGAATAATTTGCAAGATCTGGTTTTACGAGTATGGCTTGTGGATTTGTTATGTATTTATTTTGTTCTCTGTGGTCAGAATGAAAGAGCTTAAAATGCCTGTGTGTGGATAAAAATGATCAAATGCGTTAAGACGGCAGAACCAGTTTCTTATGGGAAAGCTAGGCTCCCTATCACATGGCCTGTGCTATGATTCCCACAGGGTCCCCAGCCACTGCCGGCGCAGCGATGCTTTGAATCCTTTTAATTTGTAGCCATTGCTTAATTAGAAGTAAGCTTTAGATTAATATATGTGGAAAGTTAACATATTGACGTGATTTTATGCTGAGGAAGAAACAACTAATACCAGATTTGTTCCCGAGCAGATTTGATTCAGAATAGTAAGGTAAGGATAAGAGCGGATTGTTCTCCATTTGGTTCTGTAAATAGTTTGTGACAATTCATTTATCTGCACAACTGAATTAAGTGATCCGGGACTAAAATTAGAACCAACCCGACATGTGGCTCACAGTTCCCCAGGCAGCTTCTTCTCACTCCTTCCAAAATACTTTTGAAGACTCAGAAAGAACGAAAATTCTCCAAGGAAATGGAGCACCAAGACTGACAATCCATTAACTGCCAGGATGTTGGAGAAAATTCCACCAACCACCAAACCTATGGAGAGGAACCGGGAACTAAAATCAGAAGCGTTCTCAACTTTTGCTGCTTGGGGGAGCAAGTCTGTCTCCACGAGAAGACAGGCGAGAGCTTCATTTCTCCCCCCTGCCTAGTTCTTGGCTGTGCCTTCTGAATCTGAAGTAGCAACAGCAGAATGAGCTGCGTAGATGGCACTTTGTGAGATGACCCGAATACTATCTGTATCGATCCTCCATTAGAAATTTTATTTTAAGCCTCATCTTAGACTCCAAGGGGAAAAGAGAAGAAGGAAAGAAAAGGGACAATAGTATCTGGATCCGGGGAAGCTTAGCGACAGTTAGTAAAGCAGAGTGTATGGAGAGAACCCTGAGGAGTCATTCCATCCTTCCACGTTCCTTAGCTCAACAACTACGACCCCAGTGTTTTTCAACACGATGTAGTCTATGTCACTTTAAATGTATTCTCGCTCAATTTCTGTGTATCTCCCCCTGATGATGATTTTGTCAAGATTTGTAGAGTTTAGCTTTGAGCATAAAAAATGGTAATTATATGAAATAGGCTTTTTTCAAGCAACGTATCCCCTCCCAGACTCCATAGGCATTTGACCCCCATCTATACTATGCAAACATCAAGCAGAGCTAGCCACTAAAACTGGGGCTAAGCCCAGACCTTATCAGTCTGCCCTCTGGGTGTACATCCTGGACAAGGAAGATTCTATCAACGTCCTTGGAATTCTACCGTTAGTCTCCTAATAACTTCTCCTGGGCAATAAGGAGGAAAAGCAAGGATAAATGAGATGCCCTGTCCATTAACATACACAAAAGAACTGCAGACACAGCCCCTCAGTTTAGAAAGAAGAAAGAGAAAAATACAATGGAATAATTGGTACATCATCCTGAAAAATACCTCGGGAAATGACTTCCCACACATTTTTTAAACGTCATAAGTTGCTTTGTATCTTTGATATGATAGAGAAATTATGAGCTCCATGAATGAGGAACCATAGGGTAGGAAGAGACTGAGCTGAAAGCTCAGAGAGAGTAGTCACCATAAAGTTGGAGTCAGTGTTGGGAGCAGGAGGTAAGGGCTGATGCTGTGGAAAATGGAAACCCTAATATGGCCCATAATCGTGAAAAGCTTTCCCAGACTGTAGAAGAAAAAAAGGTACAGACAAAAATCATGAGAAAAGATCGTAGATACAGAGTATAGAGAAAAAAGGAGCTAGCCCACGTATAACTAATGTTGAAGAAACTTAAACAAAGGAATAATAAGCTTTTCGCGATGATAATTTTCTTGGATCAAAGGACTAGGTCTTCAGATCCAAAGACCTCAGTCTAACAAAAATGTATTTACCTATAGACATATGATGACGGTATTTAAATGTGAGGATAGCCAAAATATGCTAAAAGCATCTCAACGTGGAGGGAAAAGAAGGTCATCTCTAAAGGAATAATACATCCGGTGGCCTCAGATTTCTCTTCTGCCAGAGAACAAGCGAAGGAATTGCTACACAGGTTTGGGAAGGGAGAAAAAAGCCTCAAGAGCTGTTTACCTAAGCAAGTAGCCTTTCATATGTGATCACAACCAAAGGGCTTGTTAGATATGCAATTATAGAATATGAATAACAATACATACTTCACATAACCATTGTGAGAATTCTGTAGAGTCATGAATGCAAGAACTCCTGATGGTTGCCAAGTCCTGCATAAAGGTAGGTTCCTATCACTTGGGTGACAATCACAGATGTCCACTAGGATCAAATAGGAAGCAGGCATATGAGGAATCTGGACTGGAAGAGGCTCTCCTTACTCTTTGTTGAGTCTGAGAAGGGCACACGGCTACAACCAGAGTCATCTCACACTGGGCCTGGGACACCTGTTTGCTGGTGCTCAGATCAACTTCCTGAGCCTCCACATTCTCTTCTGTAACATGGGTTATCGGGGCTCAACTTTTCTTGTAGCACTACTGGTCTGTGTCATTTAGAATGCTAAGGAAGTACTCAGGGCATTATATTGCTAAGGGCTATACTTTAATCTTCTTTTGTTTCCTATGCCTGGTTTTACTTAAGAGACACAGAACTTATTTTGGTAGTCATGCTGGATAGGTGAGTAGTGGGCTTCAAATAAATAGCGTTGTGATTTTGTACGTCTGGCGAAAAAGCCAGAAAAGGGGCTTACTTAAAAATGCTAACAATTGAACAAATGGGTTCCAGGTGTCTATACAGTGCTTTAGACATTATATTTAAAGCCGGATAAAGGTTTGACCTGCTCTAACCCACAATGTCATAATATTCAGGTTGGGTGAGAGGGGGTACGGCTGGGATGGGGTTAAAGAGAAGCACAGTAAGGTTTGTTAATGGAATCTCTACGTGGGCTGAGTAAGAACTTAAAACGCATTAATAATAAAAGCGCTGCTTTAAAAACTGACCTTGTAGTTGAAAGATATGCACGTGTATCATTACCAATTAATGTGTTAGGTAACATAGCTTGTACTTGGAAAGCAACAAGGAGGAGTATCTAAATGATATTCACACATCTTAATTAGTGTCACTAATAGCACTTTCGCCATCCTTTATGAAAGCGATGGCATTACATCGCAAGCACCTTGTTATAAGCCAAACCAGAAAGGGAGATTTGAAGCCAGTCCTTAGAAGTGGTTTTAACTTATGGTGCCTACATGACTCGAATATTTCTCTAGGGTCTCTTCTTGGCTGCAGGACTTCTGCAAGCACTCAGCAATCGAGCCAGAGCTGAAGGTAATGGTGACTCACGGGGCTGCATCACAGCTCCGTGAAATCAGAATGCAAAAACACAAGGAGAAATATACAAACCACGTGTCTTCTTATAGGGCCCTCCCCCATGACTGACCGGTGATTGTAATACTGTTGGTAAAGAGATATAAATGTGTCATCCAAGAACTAAGCATCTGCTACTGAACAGCTGAAGGAATTTTGAGAAATGGGTTCAAAAAGTTACTGAAAAAGAAGGTCCAGTAAAAAGCCTTATTGAATAGTGTTGAGTTGGGGGGGGCACCTGGGTGGCTCAGTAGGTTGAGCGTCAGACTTCAGCTCAGGTCATGAGCTCATGGGTCATGAGTTCAAGCCCCATATCAGGTTCAATGCTGAATGCTGTCAGTGTAGAGCCTGCTTCAGATCCTCTGTCCCCCCTCTCTCTTAGCATATTGTGGGACACATCCAAACTGGTCAAATTTAGGAGCCACCCTATAATGGGCGTATTTTAATTCTTGCGCCTTTTCTGGAAACTATAATGTACACTTAAATTTTGTTGCTGGGTTTTCTTCTGACTCTAAAAGTACTACATCCTTTAAGTGATGTTGGAGAGGGAAGTGGCAAATCACATAGTAGAATGAAGAAGAACAAAACCTTGATTATCTTTCCTTTTTTAAATATATAATACTGTCTTTTCTATATAAAGCAGCCTATTTCATAGATATACCATAACTTATTTAACCCATAACTTATTGTTGTACATTTGAGTTAGTTCCAATTTTCACGCTGAAAAATAATTCTGAGATCAGTATAGTTGTTCATAAATTTTACTTAAAAAATTCCTGGAAACACCATTACCAAGCCAAAGGGTACATCCATCCTTAACACTCTCCATTTATAGTGCCAAATGGTCCTAAAAAGCTTAAACCAGTGGGGTGCCTGGGTGGCTCAGTTGGTTAAGCGTCCGACTTCGGCTCAGGTCATGATCTCGCGGTCCATGAGTTCGAGCCCTGCATCGGGCTCTGTGCTGACAGCTCAGAGCCTGGAGCCTGTTTCAGATTCTGTGTCTCCCTCTCTCTCTGACCCTCCCCCGTTCATGCTCTGTCTCTGTCTCAAAAATAAATAAACGTTAAAAAAAAAAATTAAAAAAAAAAAAAGCTTAAACCAGTTATGCCTAAAGGGTCCCCACTTCAAACTATTTCATTTTTGTTTTTAATATTATTCTTCACTAATAGTGAGGATGATAGAGTTCAGATTTATTAGTTCTTTGTGTCTTCTCTTCTAATAATGATCTGTTTATATCTTTCTGGACACTAGCATGTTAATAATAATTATCTCTTGGAGTCAATTAAGTCTGTGTGCATCAGTAAGCATTTAAATTTAGGATTTTGTGACAATAAAAAGATTGAGATCCCATCCTATGCTACAGAATGAAAACCATACACTTAAACATGATTCTAGAAGCAATTATTCACAAAGCATATACTACATTGTGGCAGGACCCACAAAAAATCTGAACAATGTTGACCAGTGTTATGCTGTTAACCAGTTGTGGGTTACATTAACACGGTCATTTAAGGTTAACTGATTGTATCTCTAGAACGGAATCATATTAAGGACAAAAGTGGAGTGATTATAACCTAAAGATACGCTGCAATACCAACTGTGATATCACGATTTTTAAAGACAATTTTTGCAACATTAATGTTCATTTCCTCACCCCCTTCCCCGCATCTAATTGGTTTGTTATCATTCTGCTTTTTTTTTTTTTTCTTCAAGCAAGTACAATTATATTTGTTTTTGGGCAACTCTTCTTCTACTCCAATTTAAGCATTTTAGACACTTAAAACTGTTATAGAAATATATTTCAGTGTTAAAAATACAAAATCACAATTATGGGACTTTAGATCCTTTCTGAGACCGAGGAATGGTTTCACTGCTGAAACACAATCCGATATTATAAAGTTACCTTAGTTATTTCATTTCTACGACTAGTCCGATTAACCTGGTTCTCACCCGAGGCAAAAGTAAATTTAACAAATAACATTTACCCATTTTTCATACTTTTTGCATGTAAATGCAGAGTTAAATCCCAGGATAGTTACTATAGCAATCGTGTATGCTATCCTGCCATGTGAACATTTTTAGAAAACATGGCAAGAATGTGCTCTTGGAAACACCTCTCTGGAACAAAAATAGAGACCCAGTGTGGAAAGAAGCTTCTGAGGGCAGCCTAACTTTGTGTCTGTACTTGTAGAAGTATAGAGTTGAAATGCCTT
The DNA here is from genome assembly GCF_018350215.1 of Panthera leo. Taxonomy (NCBI): domain Eukaryota; kingdom Metazoa; phylum Chordata; class Mammalia; order Carnivora; family Felidae; genus Panthera; species Panthera leo. The sequence continues at coordinate 139,552,791 of NC_056683.1, read as the reverse complement.
TCTAAAGATGTTTTGAAGTTAAGTGAAAATGTGCTTGAAGGACTTTACTTTTATTTCACTTTCACTGGTCTGTTATTTTCCTGGTTTTTGGTGGGTTTTTTTTTTCCTCCTCTAAAAATGCCTTTGTTTTGATAGACTCCTCTTCTGAGACACATACCTATCTCCTATTTGAGTCCTGGTGCTAAGGTTCCTACAGCTTCAGCGGTGGGGGCCGCCTTTTCTCTCCTTCCAGCACCCACAACTGTTTTTAAATCCAGCTGACCGTATGTTATCTAAGCATTTTATTTATTTATTTTTAATTTACGCTCTTTTCGTTATGTGGCAGGAATGAATCAATTCAGCATAATATCCTATTTAATCGTTGACCAGAAGAAATCTAAACATTCCCATTTTGTTCCAGTTCAAGTAACCAATTTTCAAAAAAAAAAAAAAATCTACTTTGGCTGTGTCTCTCAGATCTGTTAAGCAGAGCAGGAAATTTTTGGGAGAAATGCCATCCATATGACCATGAATAGAAAGCAGTCGGCCTGTATCCCACACAAAAATAATCCAGACAACTTAAATATATATAAACATTTAGAAATGTGGATTGAAGCATCGAATGTCTTCTATTTTTATTAACTTAATAAATGTCTTCTTAAATTGTTTAATTTATGGTTCATCATACTGACACATTTAAAGTTTATCTGTTGGCGGGGGGGGCGGTGTGTGTGTGTGTGTGTGTGTGTGTGTGCATATTGATCCTTTCTGCCTCTGTGTCACATTAAAGTCATTTACCAAGTTCTTCACCTCCGTGGTTGACACCAGTGATCATTGTCTCCATCTTTATCAGCATTGACTTTTGAACGACCTCACAAAGGCTTCTGGAGTCTTGCCGTTCAAAGTGGGGCCCTTGAATTGGCATGGAACATCCCAGGCCCTGAATCAGAATCTTTGTTTTTAACAAGATCCCCCAAAAGACATGAACAGGAAAGTTTGAGAAGCATTGCTATAAAGCACATCATCTTTCTTCACTTCTAAGCACAATTTTTTAAAATAGAGCACTTCCTTCATCTGGGGTTTTATCTCGGGTTACGAACACCTTCGCTTGAACATTATGGAAAATGTTCGCTTTGGACTCTGAGAATATTTTCATCATCCACACAACATGACCACTGAGTATCTGACTTTTCCAAGTTCAATTTAGGGACATCTGGGTGGCTCGGCTGGTTAAGCCTTCCGCTTCAAATCAGGTCACGATCTCGTGGTTGGTGAGTTTGGGCCTCGCGTTGGGCTCTGTGCTGTCAGAGATAGAGCCTTCTTCAGATTCTCTGTCCCCCTCGCTCTCTGCCCTTCCTCCGATCGCGGGCACGCTCTCTGTTTCTCTCAAAAATAAATAAACATTAAAAAAATTAAAATGCAATTGAATCGACTTATTGAAACAGCCTCTAGCCCTAGAAGCTAGAAAATTATACCTCCAAGAATAATGGCTAAATCTGTATTAATTTTTTTTAATGTTTTAAGCCTATTTAATCAGATGATTTTCATAGGCATCCCATACACGCATTGTTCGAGGAGGTTTTGAGGGAATCTGTTTTCTCCAAAGACCTGTCAGTTGTTAGAAAATCAAGTCATGGTTTGGGGGTCGGGGGTGGGTAATGCCCGGGAGTATAAAAGATTGTAAAATTTTGAATATGAGGATCGTTAATTTAGAGGTGGGTAAAAGCCTTGCCTTATGTTTGGGAACACATGGTTCTCGTTGAACGCATTTAAATATAAATACTGGTATAGCCCTTCATTTTTTGCTCTAGTTTGGGATGCTCTAATGTGGTATCTTCCCTGAAGGCCCTGATGGGCATGAAAAAAATCTTTCTTTCTCATTAAAGCAGCTGGAGACATACATATCACATACGCATATACCTACCTATACAATATACCTGTCCAGTCGCCTTCAGCATGCACACACAGCCAAATATGTCATGACAGGGGACATAATGCTTCTAAGAAGACCAGATGCCTCAAGAACCTGGCTTCACATTAATTTCAACTTGACAGTGAAGGTTTCCAGGGAATCTGGTTCCTCCTGAATTTCCACGGCTTCCCTGCTCTGTAATTCTTGGGAACAGATCAAGCTTCACAGTATGACTTCAGGATGTCTCTTTGTTTCTGTTGTTTTTTACAATCTTGCTGGCTAAATAATGTAGCAAGCCTAATAAATTCAAATAAAACTTCTGATTGGTTTGGCAGCAGTTTAACAATCTAGAATAATTTACTGATCTCAGAGACTTCATGTGAGTCCATAATGTTTAGACTAGAAATAATAAAACGCACTCAGTTGATTAAGCTGTTTGTAGATGTCTACGAATTAGCATATTGTATAATTGCAAATATTTTCTAATTACCAAGTGGGGCTGATAAAAGGGTTCAGTGCTATTGACTGCTGGACTGGTAACCTTCGATGGGAGGAGAATCTCACTGAAAAGGCGATTCTTTGCGGGCTGAACGCGGAGTGCCTTGAGCCCTGTGAGCCCACCTTCTTGGCATTGTTGGTTGCCCTGCGTGCAGCCAGGATTCTCCAAAGCGGGGGGCCTTGGAACCCCACCGAAGAGGGGCTCTGTCCTGAAAAAATGCTCTACTGAGACCCTCGGCCATCAGAGACTATGCATTCCTTCTGAGAGATTGAAATTTTTAGAACTCAATTAGAAAGCAAAGTGGGGGAAAACCAACTGGTAATCTCATCAGCCATAGTTTCCTAATGGGGTCTGTCCTGCTTTCGTTTGTTTTTAAATAATTCCTTAAGATTTTCTAAGTTGTTTTTTTTTTTTTTTTTGGAAGACTTCAATTTCATGCTGTTGCTGATACTTTGACTTTCCTAAACGTAACACATGCTCATGATCCTTAAAATCTCTAATATGACATCAACTCACTAAGGGAACAGTGTAATTACTCACCGCTCACGCCAGTCAAACTTTTCAGAGGCAAACGTGTTAAAGTTTTTGTGTGTATTCTTTAAACTCTATGACCCTAGGGGCGCCTGGGTGGCTCAGTCGGTTGGGCGGCTGACTTTGGCTCAGGCCATGATCTCATGGTTCATGGGTTCGAGCCCCGCGTCCGGCTCTGTGCTGACAGCCCAGGGCCTGGAACCTGCTTCGGAATCTGTGACTCCCCACCCCCACCCCCACCCCCCGTCCCCTTCCCAGCTCATGCTTTGTCTCAAAACATAAATAAGCATTAAAAAAATTTTTTTTTAAACTTTATAACCCTAAAGAGTATGGTCTAACCTACATTTCTTGTTTTATAAACTTTGGGGAACAAGTAAATGCCCCCTCCAAACACCCTTCTTACATTTGGGAAATTAAAAAAAAAAATCAGCTTGTTTTTCTTTTGTTAATTTTAAATTTTAAAATAATGTAATTATTCTCCTGATTTCTCATCTGTAAACTTAATTTAGAGTCTCTTGATTCTCAGAGGAGTGGAAAACTTCTCCCTTCTTCCTTTCTAGGTTGTTTGCTTAGTCAGACTATTACAATGACATAAGACAGATTAACAAGAGAAAAACAAATTCAATTACATCCAACAGGAGCCCCATAAAAACAGAAGAGCTGAGGAACAGCCAGGTAACTGAGGCTTAGATAACATTCTGAGCTAAGGAAAGGGGTAAAGAATCTAGGAATACAAAGGGGAGGAAGGCCATTCACAGAAAGATGGGGAGATGTTTGAAAAACCCAGGGTGCCCTGTTATGCTGAGTTTTTTAGGATAAAAAAGGTATCTGGTAATAGCTCCCATTTGGGTACAGGCTCCTTTTCCACTGTAAGCCGAGTAGCTGAGGGGGGAAGTGAAGAGATTTCCCTGAATGTACTGGGTTTTGATTACCTTTAGCTGAAAATAATCCTCATGCCGAAGTGACGTATTTTGGGGCGATTTGCCCTGAACCCTATCACTCTCTACTAAGTAAGACAAAGAGGAAAGTAATGCCCTATAGTGTCAAATTTTATATATTCACATTTAATCTTTACATGTGAGTAAGTGTCCTGTGTCTTGTCTATGGATTAATTCTATAAACTGGAAGCTCAGATAATTTACAAAGTTTTGATAATATTTTATACAAATATAATTTATTGTATACAAGGTCACTTACAGGAAACTACTCAAATCCTAAGTTATTAGTCTTAGCCATTTGAATAAAAATATTCCAAGCAACAAGGTTAAATGGACTATCTTTCCCCATATTTGGTAGTTACTTAAAACTATGACCCATCTTAGCTTTCTACATATTTTGATCATTATCTTTTTTATCTACAGCTATTTGTTTCCGTAGGGTTTTTAATCATCTTCCGTTTCTTCCAAGTTTACCAAAGAATGATATGTCTTTTTGCCAAACCACAAAGATATTTCGGATTTTATTCCATTGAAGCAATTATTTCCATTCTTCTTTATATATAAATTCTTATTTCCTGTTCTCACTTGACCTGATTATCTCTAGGCCTCCACACTACCAACAGTCTGTGGTTTCATTTCATTGCAATCTTCGGTTTTTACTTTTTTAAAAAAAAATTTTTAATGTGCTTATTTATTTTTGAAGGAGAGAGAGACAGAGTATGAGCAGGGAAAGAGCAGAGAGAGAGGGAGACAGAATTCGAAGCAGGCTGCAGGCCCTGAGCTGTCAGCACAGAACCCGATGTGGGGCTTGAACTCACAAACTGTGAGATCATACCCTCAGCTGAAGTTGGACACTTAACCGGCTAAGTCACCCAGGCGCCCCCAGTTTTACTTCTTTAAAAAAACAACTTTACTGAGATGTAACTCATATGCCACAGTAGTCATCCATTTAAAGTACCCAAGTCAGTGATTTTTAGCCTATTCACAGATATACACCCTCACTACACCATTACCAAAATCGAATTCTAGAATATTTTGGTCATCCCCCAAAAAGCCTCTGGACCCAGACCTCTCCATATCCTGCGCTCTCTAGCCCTGGACAGTCTCACAGCTGTTTTCTGTCTCAGCAAGTTTGCCAAAGGTGAACATTTCATATAAATGGAATTATGCACTGTGTGACATTTAGTGACTGGCTTCTTTCACTTAACCTATATTGGTTCATCCATGTTGTAGCCAGTATTAGTATTCATTTCTTTTTGTTGTTGAGTAATATTCCATTGTATGGATATTCACTTACTGTGTAGAGCCATTCATCCGTTGATGGACATTTATGTTTTTTCTAATTGCGGACTTTCGTTAGTAACGTTGCTTTGAATGTTCACATACAAGTTTTTGTGTGGACATATAGTTTCCCTCTTCTGGGATATATACCTAGGAGTTAAATTGCTGGCTCCAATGGTAACTCTGTGTTTAACATCTTTGAGGAACTGATAAACTATTTCCCCCAAGTGGCTGTATCATTTTACACTCCCATCAATAATGTATGGTTCCAATTTGTCCACATCCTCTCTCACCCTTGTTGTTGTCTGCCTTTATTTTATTTTAGCCATCTCAGAAGGTGTGAAATGGTGTCTCGTGTAGTTTTGATTTGTATTTCCTTAATGACAAATGACGATGACCATATTTTCCGTGTGCTTACTGATTATCGCATATTTTCTTTGAAAAAATATCTATTCAGATGTTTTGCCCATATTTTAATTTTTTTTGTTTTATTAATGAGTTGTAAGGGTGCTTTCATGTATTCTGGATACAAATCTCTTGTCAGCTGGATCTCCAGCATTTCCTCTCACTCTTTGGGTTGTCCTTTCAATTTTTCGATAGTGACCTTTGGAGCACACAAGTTTTAAATTTTGTCGAAGGTCAATTTATCTACTTTTTTCTTTTGTTGTTTGTGCTCTGGCATTATATATAAGAAGGTATTGTCTAACCCAAGATCAGAAGGATCAATTTGTTTGCTTTCTTCTAAGCATTTTATAGTTTTAGCTTTTATATTTAGGACTCCAGCCAATTTAAAGGTAATTGTAGTATATTATGGAAGGTAGAGGTTCAACTTCATTCTCTTGTGTGTAGATATCCATTTGCCCGGTGTAATTTGTTGGAAAGGTTATTTTTCCCCTATTGAATTATCTTGGCATACTTGTTGGGAATCAATTGACAATAATGTAAATGTTTATATCTGGACTCCCATTTATATTTCATTGATTAATATCTCTATCCTTATGTCAGTGTGACAGCGTCTTTATTACTATAGCTTTCTGGTAGGTTTCGGGATTGGAAAACAAGAGTCCTCCAACTTTGTTCTTCTTTTCAAATTGTCTTGCATATTCTGGCTCCCTTGCGTTTCCATATGCATTTTAGGATGAGCTTGTCAATTTCTGAAAAAAAAAAAAAGCCAGCTGGTATTTTGATATAAATTGTGTTAAAACTGTAGATTAATTTGATATTGTCTTCAAATCCATAAATATGAGATGTCTTTTATTTAGATTTTCTTCCATTTTAGTTTTCAAAACTACAAGTATTGCATTTTTTGTTAAATTTATTCTTAAGTTTTTTTTTTTGGTGCTATTGTAAGTGAAATTGTTTCCTTAATTTCATTTTTGGATTGTTTGTTGTCAATGTATAAAAGCACAAATAATTTTTTGTATCATAATCTGGCATCATCTTGCAATCTTGATGATCTTGTTTGCTGCTTCTAGTAAGTTCTCGGTGTATTCCTGCGGATATTCCACGTACATGATCATATGATCTGTGCCTAAAGATAGTTTTAAGTCTTTCTTTTCAATCTAGATGTTTTTTTTTTTTTTTTTTTTTTTTTTTTTATCTTGCCTAATTGCCTTGGTTAGAACTTCTAGTACAATGTTAAATACAAATGGTGAGGGCAGATATCCTTGTCTTTTTCTTGATCGTATGGGAAAACCATTCAGTCTTTCACCATTAGGTATAATATTAGCTCTGGTTTTTTTACAGTTGGCCTTTATCAGGTTGGGTAAATTCCCTTTGATTCTTAGTTTCTTTGGTGGTTTTATAATGAAAAGGTGTTGAATTTTGTCACGGAACTTTTCTATGTCTATCAAAATAATCATGAAGTTTCTGTCCTTCATTTTATTAATATGATATATTACATAATTGTTTTTTGATGGTAAACCAAATTTTCAACTTGTTGTAGATAAATTCCACTTGGTCATGGTGTATAATCTTTTTCATATGTTGCTGGGTTGGGTTTGGAAATATTTTGAGGAAGATATTACATGTATTCTCATAAAGGATATTGGTCCATAGTTTTCTTTTATGTGTAGGATGTCTTTGGTTTTAGCATCAGGGTAAACAATACATACCTCGTAGAATACGCTAGGAAGTATCGCTTCCATTTTTATATTTTGGGAGAGCTTGTGAAGGATCAGTATTAATTCTTCTCTAGATGTTTGCTAGACTTCACTGGTGAAGCCAGCTGGGAACGGGGCTTTGTGATAAGTTTTAAAATCATTAAGTCAATCTCTTTACTTGTTATGCGTGATTACTTATTATACCGGAGGTAAGAACCAAGATTATACAGACCCATCCCAAATCAATTTCTCTCCACCACAAACTTTACAAGAGATGTGTCACTTAGACAGCTCCCCAGCTACATCAGTTTCACTGATCTGGAGCCTCAAGTTTCTACTACCTTCACCAAGTACTTCCTGAGCAGTGGTAGAGAGTCAGCCCCATGGGTCTCTGCTGCAAACAAGCATGAGGGAACTGAGAGCAGCACCCCATAATGGGTTCTGATGTCATGTTTATTTCAATAGTCAAGGCCCTCTATTGCTGTGCAGCCAGACTTTAGAATCACACACGTCTGGGTCAGCAGCTTATACTTTCTCATCCTTTTGCTCGTTATTTAAAATGTAGTTATAAACAAAGTATGACTTTATGGCAGAAGAATCAGAGCCTAAAGGCGAATAATGAATTTTCCGTTCTGATTGGAGAGTTGGGGGAATGCGGGTAAGAGAAAGAAACCTAAGCTTACCTCCTCATTAACACACAGCTATTGCTATATATTCAAAAAATCAGAAATAGCCTATTGTGGATTCTGGTCCCGATGAAACTGGAACTCACTTCATGGGAATTTTTAGTAGAAAAACAGATGACGATATGAAGATACATGCTAAGGACATGGGCAGAAGGGGAAATCTCCACAGGTTTCAGTGTCTGAATATTTAGGCAGACGCTGCATACTAAATCTTCACTTTCAAAAGTATCGGAGCCATGCCACACATCTTGTAGCAAAATATGCAAGCTGGGATTGGGGATTACGAGACCTGTATTTATATCTGGGTACATGTTTGATAGGCAGAACAGGCAGAACACATGTGTTCATCCATTCTGAACTCATTAACAAAGCAGAAACATTAGTAAAATATGTCTTTTGCTGGTTTTTGGAATGGAAGAGGGAACAATTAAGCTGTAAGACACTCCAGGGTGGGTATTATGACCTAATAATGACATGCCCTGGTAGTTTTGACTGAGTGCCATTAACTGCAAAGGCATATCATTGCTCGTCCATAATATGCACCCTGGAGTGTCTTATTGGGAGGATATAAATATTAATTCCTCGGGAAACTCATTCGGCCAAAGAAGACACCATTGCTCCGAGATGGGGAATACGTCAAAATCTCCATGTTGAGTTCACTTTTCTGAGCCAGACTGGGTCAAACTGTTTATGCATTTATCCAGCAAAAAGCAGCGCAGCAGAACCTGAAAGAAGAGGAGTCAGAGGGTCAGAAACGTGCATTTGCATTTCCGCTCTGCCAGTTTCCGCTCATTTGTCCTTGTGTGGCTTTTCTGTTTGTTTGGTTTTTTTTGTTTCTGTTTTCTGGGGTTTTGCACTCAGATTCTCAATTTCCTCTCTCTTCAAGTAGGGCTGACGATGCAACCAGCTTATTTTATAGTGTATTTGGGAAATCAAGTGAGATAAAGATACTTTAAAAGTCTTCGTAATAAACTATGAGCTATTTAACGCGTACAAAATAGGGGAATAATAAAGAGCAAACAAGAGAATCTTAAAATGCAGTACCAAGCGGATGAAGGTTTTATTTCTAAGGAAGGATTTGATGTGTATAAAGATGTGGCACGGAGCTCTTTATTCAAGCTATCCTTTACGACTGGCACTCATTCCTTGGGGTTAGTGCGAGCCTTCCTATTGACATCAAGCCTTCTTTCTCAGCAAGGCACAGTACCCAGCTCAAGACCACACGGCCCTTTCGTGAGTAAGAAGACAGTACAGAATTGCTGTTTCCCTTGGAACACGTCACTTGAGACCGCGGGTGAATATACCGGTCAAAATAAATCTCTATTTTAACTCTGCAGTTCAGTTTTTGTTTTTCCTATCTCTCTGAATTTCTGTTTCGCTGTGAATTGTTATCTCATTCTGGTAACACTGGGAGTGTAATCCTGTCGCCGTTAAAGGATGTTAATGAACACTTGTCCAATGTGGGTAGAGGTTATAGAACAACATGCCTACGTTTTGCCAGGTCCCCATTTCCTTGCTGTGTGGGCTGGTCACACGGCATGAAAAAAAAAAAAGGAGACATTCGTTTTGATCTCTACAGCCTTGGTAATATCACTGATAGTAATAAATCAACAGCGCTAATATTTATGAAGGATAAATAATAATAGGTAATGCTTATGTACACCTTCTGTGAGCACAAAGTTAGAAGATTATTATATATCGGAATCCCTGTTAAGGACATGCACAGAAACAAAATGAAATGGGTTGTCCATTGTTTGCAACTAAGGTTCCTCTGAAACATATAAAAGAGATGTTGGTGGGTAAGAATTTTCCTTGATAGATGTGATGATTTGGCCAACTTCGAAATAATGAAGCAGCCTTATTTATTTTCCCATTTTCCCACGGGTCAGCTAACTTTTCCCATCCTATGAGCAAACCATGTAACCCTACTTCTACTGAGCTACTTTGCAAACTCACTAACTAGGGGAACCGTATGAGGCAGTGTAAACAGATCCATGCAAATTCATCCCGCCACTAAAAACAAAGTCAAACAAAACTAAAAAAAAAAAAGTTCAAAAAAACCAGAAACAACAAAAAAACCTAGCTCATCAGCATTATCCTCATGAATTTTCTTTTGGTGCTTCTCTGTTCGGAGAGCAAAGGGATAACAAGAGGACTCGGCTGATCCATAAAGCCCAATGGTGTGAATAGAAGAGAAATGTCCAGGGGAGTAGCAGCTGCAGATTCGATAGGAGAATGCCTCACGGAGAAGTGAGTTGGAAGATGCTTGGGAAGAACCGTGAGATTCACAGAAAAGAAAGGAAGCTGGTTTTGTTTGTTGTTTTGGCGTATTTCTCCCTGTTGGAGAAGCAGCGTAAACTGAGACTCAGTAGTCCCCAACAGCTACATTTGACTGAAGCAGAGAGGTTTTGAGGTACAGAGAGAAAGCTGAAAGGAAGATGGAACCCAATTAATGTACTATTTCAAAGCCATGTTTTCCTGTGTGAAAGCCTACTCGAGTTGATGGCATTTGGGAGAATGTCAATATGAAATAGCAAGGTTCTTGTTTTCTGGAACTGTGCAATCCATTAGAGATGAGCTAAGCCATAATAAAAAATAACTTGAATATCGCATAAATCGGTCCATGCGGTCATGGTTGAGGAGGATGGGAGCTGAATGGTGCTTGGGGCTCTCCAGAGGGCAGGCTGGGAGCGAAATCACGTAATGGAGCAGTTACAAGGAAAGCTTCAAGGAAGAGGCAGCCATATCTCAGGATGGATTTGACTAAAACGACAATCCTGGAGGATCGGAGAAAATGCGACGTGGCCGTGGACTTACGCAATGGAAGACGTAGCCGGTGAGGTCCCTATGGAGAGGCTGAACACCCCAGGGAGAAGCATCCAATCTATCCAAATATCCAACATGATGGAGTGCCGCATTGGTTAGTCCCTGCGAGAGCGGCTCAAGAGGGCACTGCTGGGAGCTGGAGGCAGGCAGGCAGCACCCCCCCCCCGAGGGGGGGGGGGGGGACACTGGCAAGAATCAGAATATCCTTTCTAGACCACAGTGGATTATGAAAAAGACTTCAAAGATGAAAACGTGAAACAGATATTCAGTTATAAGGAATAGGATAAACGATGACAAAGCTGAGTTTTTTTTAAATATGATTATTATTTTGATTTTGTTGTGATGTCCAAGAACAGGGAGCCTAAGGGATTGGTGAGGTGACAGACAGGTAGCATGAGGCTTATGGATGGGTTAAGAGTACCAGCCACACACACTTTCTTGCTAATTGAGATGTACTTAAATTGTAATGATTTGTTTTTCTAGGCTGTATCACAATATCCCTATCAAAATGTCCCTCTATCAATATCATCATTAAAATGTCAGGAACCTCAGCATGGGACCATAGCAGAAGTTCTGTTGTTATAGCTAGAATAAAGCTTTATGGCTAAATGAGCAGCAACTCTGGCTTAGTCTGGAATCTACAAGTATTGGCTGGATTAATTCAAATCCCTTCTGCCGAAGTCAAAATGGTCTTACACACAGGCACAAAGCTGAGGTTCCCTATGGGTTCCATACCAAAGGCTCCAGTTATAAGCCATAGGTGGCCATGGTTATAGATAAATGGTCTAAAACCCAGGCAGAACTTGGGAAAAGGGGCGTTCAGGAGAGCATTTCAAAAGGGCGTTTTGAAAAATAGCAAAATTGTATCCACAAAAGGAAACTTCAACAAAAAATTTAAAAAAATTAAGAAAAAATTCAATGTTTATGTTCTTTTAAAAAGAATTTTTTTTAATGTTTTTATTTATTTTTGAGACAGAGAGAGACAGAACATGAGCAGGGGAGAGGTAGAGAGAGAGGGAAACACAGAATCTGAAGCAGGTTCCAGGCCCTGAGCTGTCAACACAGAGCCTGACACCGGGCTCGAACCCACGGACCGTGAGATCATGACCCGAGCTGAAGTCAGACATTCAACGGACTGAGCCACCCAGGCGCCCCACAGTGTTTATGTTCTTGTCTCTGTGGAGTATCTTTTAGGTTATCTATTTATTTACTTTTTTATTTGAGAGACAGAGCGAGAGAGAGAGAGTACATGAGTGTGGAAGAGAGGCAGAGGAAGAGAGAGAGAAAAATCCCAAGCAAGCTCCGTGCTCAGCTTGGACGACCCTGGGATCATGACCTGAGCTGAAATCAAGAGCCAGACTCCCAAGCACCTGAGCCTCCCAGGCGCCCCTAAGTCTTTTTTAAGCCAAATATAAAGATACACAAAGAAAATAACAATCCTCTGCCCCTACCCTGCTTATGCTCTATCTCTCTCTCAAACATAAATAAAGAAACACTAAAAAAAAAAAAAGGAAAGAAAGAAAACAACAATTGTTTCTGCCACAATTTTTTGTCTTCTAAAATAATTTTAAGCTAAAAGAAAAAGTATTGACCTACGACAAAAAGTTAATACCCATAGTATGTTGAAAGCTCATATGAATTGGTAAAAACATATGACAACTCAAAAAATAAATAGTCTTTATTTACAGCACAAATATAAATTGACTGCTATCTATGCATCAGGAACAGGGCTGAGCTCTACTAGAGAGTGGAAGATAGGCGTGACACCGTTGTGACCTTCTGAAATTTACAAACTTAGCCAAGAAATAACACAAATATTTTACATTAGAAGAAAGTGCTATAATTTAACAAACTATGAAAAAAAGATATTTTCTAGTAATGAAAATATAGAAATTAATATATTAATAAGGTATCGTTATTGAGCCAGCAAATTTGTGGTAAAAATAGTATACTCATATATTATCAGTGGCAGTATAAATTGGTATAACCTTTTTGGAAAACAATTTGTCAATGTACATCAAAAAACCATAAAAATTTTATATCTTTGGCCTAATTCACTCCTGGAAAGTTATCCAAAGGTAATAAACCCTAGGGAGAATGTTATACATGCAGTTATTAATTGCCACATTATTTATAATAGCTAAAAATCGCCACATTATTTATAATAGCTAAAAATTAGGAACCACCAAATGTCTAACTATAGATAGAAGAATGGTTAACTGAATTATGGCACTTCTGCTGACTGGAAAATTATGCAACTTTTAAAGTGAAAACTATGAAGATTATGTGGCCAAATGGAAAGGATTACAGCTAGAACGCAAAAATATATGTAAAATTGACTCTATTTATGAAACCACGTATGCATATGGAAAAGTAAAAGAGAAAGGGTTGTATAAAAATTGAAATAATTGTGTTAGGAAAATCAGATTATGTACTTTTAGGCACGCCTGGGAAGCTCCGTCAGTTAAGCATCCGACTCTCGACTTTTGGCTCAGGTCATGATCTCAAAGTCCATGAGCTCGAGCCCCATCGGGCTGTTCGCCGACAGCGGGGAGCCTGCTGGGGATTCTCCCTCTCCGCCCCCCTCTCTCTCTGCCCCTCCCCATGGCTCCCACACGCTCTATCTCAAAATAAATAAATAAATATTAGAAAAAAGAAAAAAGAAAAATACGCGAACAGTTTAAATGTGATGGGAGGAGTGCTGTATTAGAGGTTCACAGAGTGCTAAGGAGCACAGAAAATGCAAGCCCTAACTCCGCCTAATGAATCATAATGGAGAAGCTGAGCTGAGTCGTGGGGTCGAGCCCTGCATCGGGCTCTGTTGTGGAGCTTGCTTAAGATTCTCTCTCTCCCTGCGCACCCCCCCCCCCCCGCCCCTTGTTCATGTGCGTGCACTCTCTCTGTCTCTCTCTATCAAAAAAGAAAAGAAATTTTAAAAAAGATTATGGACTTTTATCTCTTCTATTATTTTTCAATAAACAAAAATGGCTAGACGTGCAAGAGTGTAGGTAAAAGAGTGTGCCGAATCAGATAAACGCGTGGGCCCGGGTACACGATAGGGAAACCATTCTAGTTTGGCTCAATCATACGAAATGAGCAGACAGATAGAACAAGATAATTTGCAATGCTATGTTGAGTTCACACTATTGAGAGCCTTTTAACTCTGGCTCAGGAAGTTTGATGTCAGTATACAGGAAGAATTAATCAAAAGTATGACTTTGGAAAAGCAAATAACAGGATGACGACTGTGAAGCAGAAAGGTTCACCTGGCCAGCACTGCAGAAAGGGCAGAAGAAGAAAGAGACTGGAGACGAGGAGCCCAGGGAAAAGGCCAGTGCAATAACTTAGATGCCTATGATCAGGAAGCAGTTATGGGAGAGGAACGAGAGGGTTAAGTGAGAAATGAAATATCGAGGAATCGACGAGCTAGGTCATGACCAGACTTTGGAAACTGGGTGACCAGGAGGAGGAGAGCAGTGGCAAAAACAAATAAAGACAGTGGGAGCAAATACAGATTCACCGGCTTCTAACACATAGAGTTAGAATATGTAATTAAAATACATTCTCAAATATGTTTTATTTTAGCCGGGGAACTGTGACATTTAAATTTGAGCAGAAATGCCCTGGTTGTAAAGGAAAGTCAGAGCCCCAGCTGCTTGTAGGCATGCCTGGATCATGTCAGAAACCTTCAGATTATGTCGTATCTCTCTTTCAGAAATGCACCCCATAGACACCTGTATTTTACGTGACCGAGGCTCAGTGACGCTCCCTCTTGCCCCTGAATAGGATGTCTCATTTCTCCTGATTTCCTGCGGCTCTCTCCCCTTTCCCTTCTTGTATTTGCACTTTCTTTCTTTAAGCACTGCTAGCCTTTGAATGTTTTGACCCATACATTAGTTTTCCCCAAGCTGAACCCTGGTGAGGTCCTATCCCAGAGCACTCAGAGTGGATCTCCCAGACCTCCTGGATCAGAATCTTTGAGGAAGAGAGTTGGCATATGTACAACGCACAGAAATGTGACAAACATCAAGCCCAGTCCCTCTTTTTCATTTTACGTGGAAGGAAATCAAGGCCAAGAGGTTTCCTAACTCCTAGTTCAGTGCTCTTTCCGTAACATTACCAAACACCACAAAAAGCCCTGTCACTAGAAGTCAAAATGAACAAAGCACACTTGGGAAGTATTTCCTTTTCTTTTTCCTTTAATAATAACCAACACTATTGCGCGGTTATTCATAAAATGTTAATTACTCTCCCCTCCCAACAACATCCTGATTTTTAGTTTAAACTATTAGCTTGAAGCATTAGGCATTTCAACAATGAAAGCTATTCTCTTTTCAATATACCTTCAATTTTTTATTTCTTATAAATATTCAATTGAATATTTCCATTTGTGGTGTAAGTTTGCTAATTTACTGGATGTTGATTCTATTCCCCGGAAATGTCACTTGGGTGGCCCTGCTGGGCTAAAATGAGAAGTCTGAGTACTGATTTTTGAACCCATGGTTCTGTGTAGGATTCAACAGCTGTTTGCTTTCTCTAGGGCATTTGGAACTAACTGTATGTAGTTTCAAGAGTAATCAGAAAAGACTCTTTGAAAATAGAAGCTCTCCTTAAGGTAGGATTCGTATTTTCAAAACATGAAGAGCTTCGCTCTGATGAGATGATTACCTATAATTCATATTTTATTGGTAATCCAGCATGGAGCAGTCTTTCATCAAATAAACTATAGCATGTTGATAGATTTAAAACCTAACATAAGCATCCTATTTCCCTAGCTGATTACATAAGGAGCATTTGAGGGACATTTTGCTAAAGACCTGCTTGCACTCACTCGTTCCCCTCGTCTCTGTGAACCCTCAAAAAGGAATTAGACAAACACGAGTGGTATTGTTAATGATGAAGAAAATAGCCTCATCTTCCAAGGCAAATGGCCAATCGGTGGATAGTCGTTTTGAAGTACAGGAAGGACATCACGCACCCTTCAGGAGAGGTAGAAAAGTCCGACAAAACTTAGGAAATAAGATCTCGGGAGGTCTGCGACGAGGCTGAAAAGAAACAGGCTTTATCTCCTCTAGTGGATAAACTTCCTACGGAATGAGAGTTCTCTTCAACTTCACTCAGGGATGAGGGCAAGTTTCCATTTCTGAATCATTGGATTGCCTCATAATACATTTAAGAAATTAATAAGGTATTTGGGGGTACAAATAGATATTGCCCTGAAGCCCAGGAAGTATTGACAAATTATGGAAAGAGCCTAAATGTCCATCAGCTGATGAATGGATAAAGAAATGGTGGTTTGTATACACCACAGAATACTACGTGGCAATGAGAAAGAATGAAATCTGGCCTTTTGTAGCCACGTGGATGGAACTGGATGGTGTTATGCTCAGTGAAATAAGTCATGCAGAGAAAGACAGATACCATATGTTTTCACTCTTATGTGGATCCTGAGAAACTTAACAGAAGACCTTGGGGGAGGGGAAGAAAAAAAAAAAGGTTAGAGAGGGAGAGAGCCAAACCATAAGAGACTCTTAAAAACTGAGAACAAACTGAGGGTTGATGGGGGGTGGGAGGGAGGGGTGGGTGGGTGACGGGTATTGAGGAGGGCACCTTTTGGGATGAGCACTGGGTGTTGTATGGAAACCAATTTGACAATAAATTTCATATTTGGAAAAAAAAAAAAGAACCGATGGGATGGGCACCAGCTGTTTGCTAAGGTGACGGCAACCACGTGGTCATTCTCTTTTCCATCAGGACTCCAACATCCTCGGGGAGATCTACACAGGACTCCAGTCGGCCACCAGGGGCACAAGGGGATCTAGAGCTAGTGAGGGGACCAAGCTTTGCAATCACACTTGTGCTGGTCCCCCCCCCCCCACCTTGTTGCTTAGAACATTAATATATTAAAACAGGAAAATCTCTTTTTATAACCTACAGAGAAAAGTCTCTATTTTTTTTCCCATGAATCCAGCCGTCGATACTAATTAATGGTTCATCATGATTCTGAACCCTCGCTGCCCCCAGAATCACTTGGGTCAGACACTTTGGGAGGGAACCTCAGGTATCGAATGGGTTTTAGACGCGGCATAGGCTGGTTCTCACCGTGACTAGGTTTGACACCCTCCTCCACATCGAGTTGGCTTTCTGCGCTTTTATTTAATAGCGAGTGACTTCTTTTTGCTATAGTGTAGCATTGAGCATTCAGATTTTCACTCCAATGTACTAACTTCAGGAAATGAGGATGTGGAGGGTGGGAAGCATGGTGGATGCATATCCATTCTGCTTAGATGATTCATTGCTGTTATTCGCTCCACATAATCTGTGGTCACAATCGGACATTGTTGCCTTCACAGTATATCCTCTGTCCTGTTCTTTCTCGCAGTAACAGCAATTTGCCATCTTATTTTAAGGAATACAGTTGTGACATAAAAAAATAAGGTTCAGCTGGAGGTGTGCAGATGGCTGGCATCTGGGTGAATAAATGAGAAGCCCCGCGTCTCTTTCCGTCTTTCTAGACCCGTATATTTGCTGCACGCTCCAGGTCTTTTCCCCAACAGTTCTCTTCTGATTAGGGAAATAAGGCTGCTTTCTGCAAGGTAAACACAAACTGGAAGAAATCAGAGATGTTCATCCTACAAAGCAGAGCGAACAGCTTAGCTAATAACCGAATTCGAATCCCAAGGAGGGCGTGTCCTTGTTTCCACCGACAGGCATGCCCCTGTGGCAGAAACAGATGCCCAAGGTTTTTTGGAACCAATTATAAGTTTAGTCCCTGTTCATAATTATTGGTCATTTATCACTCAGTAATCTGTGCTTCAGTGTTTTCCCGAAAGTCGCTCTTGCCAGATGACAACTTTGTGAGCTTCCGCTCTAGGTGCCAAGTGCAAGGGCACTTAGCCCCAGTGAGGAGCCAGCGCAAGCCAAATACAGATAAAAAAATAAAGCTTAAGTGTGAGCTTAAGCTCACACTGGCAGAGGGACCAGGTGTAGACTGAGTGCGGGGAAGCCCGACCTGTAGAAGTGACCTGCATGGAGCCGGGCGGTCACAGCAAAGTTAAGCGTAGAACAGAATGGGAATAATGCTTGTTAGTACCTCCATAGCACCACTGTCGTTGCTGTTAGTGAGACGCCTGCACGTAGTGAGTGGGTGCTGAAATTAGCGGGACGGTACCAAATAGTGTACCTACCCAATCTGTTTCCCCGAAACTAATCTATCCCAGTAGCCACTGTTCGCCATATTTACCAGATGGGGACACCGAGGCTCAGGGTGCAGAGAGAGCTCAGGGCTGCATATCCCCGCTAAGGGCTAAAGCAGGATTTAAGCCCAGCTCTGTCTGAGTAGCGAGCCCACGCTCTTAATCACTGCCCTGTGCGCTCAGCACATTTATCTTGCACACCCGGAGATTTTATTGCAGATTTCTTTGGGGGATAAACACGTGACAAATTACAATATTTGAAATCTGCGGTAACATTCATTACCCTGTTTTAACCGAAGCTTTCGGGAGGCGATTTCCATCTTGTTTGGGAACAGACTCCCAGACACCGAGTTAAAAATGGTCGTCTTCCTTATGAAGGACACTCAATCAACTGCTAGGCACTCAAGGTTTCTTGCAGCCAGATCTGAAAGATAAAGTCCTAATGAATTCTCTTAAGAGAGTGTTGGAAATTTGTCCTTTGGAGCTCTGCATGTGTCAAAGAATTCAGCATACTTAATTGGAATTAGAAGGCTGGTTGCAGTGCAAAGTAGATGGCATTTGCAATTGCTGGGTTACATATCTGCCATTTCATCGAGGTGGAATTCAAAAGCTATCATGGCAGATCATCTTTCTTTTTGGTCTATCTCGTTCTCGCTGCTTCCTTTCTCTGAGATGGCCTTTAAAAGCGCTTGACATTTTTGTTTCCTTCTGCATGGAGTCCTCGTGACTATTTCCACTTAAGTATCTCTGTGCAGGACGATATCTCTGTATGTCTTTGTCTGTCTCTCTCCAGGTCTCTTTCTGAATCCTAAGCTTTTCACCTCACACTTTTTGTTTGTTTTTGTTTTGTTTTCAATTCAGTTTACTTTTTTGTCTTCATATACCTTGAAATTTCTTTCCTATTATTCTTCGGACTTTTAAACTATTTCCTGTTTTACACCCTTTTTTGGTGGTGTTCTTGTTCTTTCCTTATACGTGAAACTAGACCATTCGCCCCGCTGCCAAGGGCTTGTAGTTCCCTTTCTAGGGTAAACTTCATGTTCAGAACAGTCTAGATTTATTTGGAGACTCCTAGACTATAAGCCCCATGAGGGCAGGGATCGCATCTTGCCCGGGGCTGAGTACTAAGTGTGTATACATTGTCTGACCACAGCTCACACATCTCAGAAATGGTGATTGGGTGAATAAGTGCTCATGAAGTAATACACAAGCTCTGAATACAAAACAATATCATTTTCATGGTAATTCAAACCAGCAAGCTGCTTTAGGAAATTACACAAGATAGATTCTAAAATGGTTCCTGAACAATCGGAGTATCATCGGAAGGAGTGTTTAGTCCTTAGCCAAATACTTTAAAAAGGATATCTTTGGCTTTAGATATGTAATTTTTGGCTAAGCAGTTCTTTGAATAGCAACCTGTTTGAAGCAACCTGTTTAAAAGCATTTATCTAATTTATGTAATTTGGACATGTACAATATTTTCTTTTAAATGTTGTGTTTAAGTCTGAATTGATTCAAGTCGACAGCAAATATATATACGTTAAATATTACAGAAAAGAACATATAAGACGTCCAGAATCTACCAAATCAGATTCAACAGATATCACCATATTTCCTTCAAATTGGTATTTCTTGAAGAAATAAAATTTCTTTTTCTCCATTCTCAGAGGGAACTAGTATTCTGACACGGCACATTTCCTTCATATTTTATACTTTGCTTTTTATATACCATATATAAGATAAGGTACTACTCCATATGAAAATTTTACAAAAAATAGTGTTGTACATTACATTTTTTTACAACTTACTTTTTCACTCAATATTCTGGGTGTTTAGCCATCTTGACATATGTAGATATAGTTAATTTATTTTAATTGTGTATAGTATTTCATCTCATGAATAAACCGAAGCCTATTTATCCACTTAGTTTTCAGCTTTTTCACGGTTACAATGTAATAACAAATTCGTTCATTCATTCATGTGTGTTTACAACTAAGTCTTCTTGGGTAGACTTGCTTAGTTCTGAAATATGCATCTATTTAACGTTACAAGGTTCATCTTGTTTTATTCATGTTCTCAAACCATCTTTCTGAGTTGTCTTTTGTTTCATATACTCTAGAAGCTATGCTGACATCTTCCACCTGTCAACTTGAATTAACAAAGTTCAATTTAAACACTATGCCTACCATCCTTCTGAACAATAAAAAGACTTTAGAAAGTTTCAATTCCAAATACTTTTCTCCCTTTTAAAATGTTATCACCGAGGGGCCCGTGGGTGGCTCAGTCAGTTAATATTCCCACTCATGATTTCAGCTCAGGTCGTGATCTCGCGGTCTCACGGTCCATGAGTTTGAGCTCCTTGTTGGGCTTTGCACTGACAGTGGGGAGCCTGCTTGAGATTCTCTCTCTCCCTCTCTCTCTGCCCCTCCCCACTCCCTCTCTCTCAAAATAAATAAACTTTAAAAATAAAATAAAATAAAATAAAATAAAATAAAATAAAATAAAATGTTATCATGTGGTATTTTATTTCCATTCTGCTTTTCAAGTCCCAAAGGTAATCGTTATCATTATTATTGTGTTTATTACTCGATATGTATTTATATTTACCCACGTGCATACCAATTTTCTAAGTACAGTATTTTTTCTGGCATATGACTGTTTTATTCCTCGTTCCTTTACTTTTGGCCAAGAATTTGAGCTAGTAAAATTAATCACTTTTTAAAAATTATAACCTCACATTTAAAAAAACAATTTTTTTAACGTTTATTTATTTTTGAGACAGAGAGAGACACAGCATGAACAGGGGAGGGGCAGAGAGAGAGGGAGACACAGAATCTGAAACAGGCTCCAGGCTCTGAGCTGTCAGCACAGAGCCCGACGCGGGGCCTGAACTCATGGACCGTGAGATCATGACCTGAGCCGAAGTCAGACGCTTAACCGACCAAGCCACCCAGGTGCCCCTATAACCTCACATTTGAATAATAGTTTTGCTTAATATAGAACTCAATTTCCCTCACAGTTTGACTGTATGACTTTATTATTTTTATGTTGTTTTTGTTCACAGGTTTACTGACATTATTTTTTAAGACATTTTAAAATGTTTATTTATTTATTATGAGAGAGATAGTGTGAGCAGGGAGGGACAGAGAGAGAGAGGGAGAGCGAGAATACCAAGTAAGGTCCACGCTGTCAGCAAAGACCCCCCAGTGTAGAGCTGGTTTTCTCAAACCATGTGATCATGACCTGAGCCAAAATCAAGAGTCAGATGCTTAACCAACTGAGCCACCCAGATGCCCAAGTTTACTGATATTCTAATTTCTATTCCTTTGGAGGTGAATTGCCTTATCTCTAGTTATTTTAAATATTTTTTCTTCACTCTTTTGAGATTTATTTTCATTTACTCTGTTGAGGAACTCATTTTGATGTTTTTAATCTGATGATTCATATCTTTCATTAAACCTAGGAAATTTTTCAGCATCATATTTTTGAAAATTGTTCTTCCCAAATTTTTGTTATTGTCTCCTTATAAATTCTTGCTAGCTAGATCATGAACTTTTAATTACATCTTCCACATCTTAACCCTTCTTCGGTATTTTCTGTATTTTCGCTTGTGTTTTGTATTCTGGAAAATTATCTCAGATTTATCTTTTAGTTCACCAATTCTTTCTTCAGTTGTATCTAGTCTGATGTTTATCTATTGAATTGCCAATTCTTTACACTATGCTTGTGGGAATTTAGTTGATAGGATTTCTCTGCCAGGCAATGTGGCAATATACATTGAAAAACTTAAATTTTTTCATCTTTTTTGATTATGGAAATAATCTTCTAAAAATTACTCTAGGGAACTCATTGAATAATCTATTCGTTTTTACATTATAGGAGCAGTGTCTCAGTGTTCCTAATTGTATAAAACGGAAATATCTATCACTAAGTGAATGGTTAATAAGTAATTCACTATCCATGAAATGAAACATCTTTTAGACAATAATGTTACCAAACAAAACATTATGAAAAAATATTGAATATATTTTAAGCAGGATACAGCATACTACAAAGGAATATGCATAACATGAAAAAATGTTTGTAAAAGGAAAACAATATATTAGCAAATTGGAAATGCTATTAGGACACAAATCAACAGGCTACCACTGGTTAATTCCGGTTGATGGGATTAAGAATTATTTTTATAGTGTCCTTTTTTTCATATAATTACTCAAAATTTTTTGCAATCTCTAAAAATTTTTATAATAATAAAAGAAAATAAGCCTGTTATATAGTGTTCCTCTCTTGATAGAACCGAATATTTTTAAGCGGAGAAAATCAAACCCATTGACATCATGTGGTACGACTTCAGGGCAGGAAGAGATATTCGATATTAAATAATGAAAACAACATTTATTGTGAAGGAAAACCTAGCACCAAAATTTTCCAAAGCTGTGTGACCGGGAGAACAACAGTACTAGAGACTGGAAATTACAGAATAATCTGGACACAGAGAGCTAAGAACCAAACCCAGACTCTACTTTGTCCCTTAAGGTGCTACTGTCCGGTGGAGATCTGCTTCAGAGAGACAGGTGGCCTCCCTCTCTGTTATTCTTTGATGGCTAAAACAAGAAAAGCAAACCATTTACTAATTGAGGAAAAAAAATGTATTGAGTACCAGCTACAAGAACACACGATTAGGTCCTTGGGATATAGCTATAAACAGACGATTCAAGGTTACTAATAAAGGAGTAGTTTGGCCGTGAAAAGTTTGATTATTCTCTTTTGTCCGGTTCCTTTCCTTCGATTCTGTCAAATGCTTTCAAAACTGACTTCTTAAGGGGAGCCTTCCCCTATCACCTATCACCCCAGATTAGGTTCCCTTCCTAATGCCAAGTATAATCCACTGGTAGGAGCTGCCTGCAACCCCATGGGGAAAATGGTATCTCGGCCCAATGGGACGTGGCGCCATACTTGATTAGTGATGCCTGGCAAAGCCTCTGGAGGGAGAGGCATCAGGCAACATGCCCCATGTGATCCCATTGCCTCAAATCAACGGTGGCTCCAGATTACTTTTATTAATACATTTTAAATACTTTCAAAAGCATGCCCTAAAAAATATTTCCAATTCACAGAGCACCCATTATTAAAGATAATACAGACAGAGTGCAGGCTGGCTGAGAAGTACTGGGTTTGTACTGTATTTTCTGATGGAATTTAAGGACAAAAACCTCTTAAGATCTACAGTGTTTAGTATTATGCCTTTTTCTCTGGGAAAATGAAAAGGGGTAATGGGTACAAATCTATGTATCACAGAACTGTTCTTCCAACAGTTGTTTTGTCTGGTCATCGATAGTAGAGGCTTTGACACAGGGGTCTTGGTTGTGACCCCAGCCTATTCTTCCATTTTTCTCAGGCCTCCTGGGCTTGACCTAATTTCAAACAGGACCACTGTCACTACTGGAGGCTTCTTAGCTTCCTTCCCTTCCGGTGAGTAGGCTGCTATTGACTGAAGTTGCCTCCAGGCGGAAGCTCTGACATGAAACAGCCGTTCTGGGTGCGCACACGAGCTTGCGCAGGCCCAAGTGCATAAGTGGGAGGTATCCGGAAATTTCTCTGAGAAAGTTTCATTAAACTTTAAGCTGTTGTTTTGCTATGGTATTATAGTTACAGCAGATGTAACCACTGGGAGAGAGCAGGAAATTGGACCCCCTTCCGATATCTTTGCAACTTCACATGAATCCATAATTATTGCAAGATAAAAAAGTTAAAACATAAATGCATAAATAAAAACTGTTTAACATGCTCACATTCAACTTTTTTCATCCCTTTAAATCTTTTACTTAATCCATGACTAAATAATGGGACATTATAAGCATCGGTGGAAGAAAAGTAAGTGCGTTCGAAAGAGCAAAATTGTTTTGCAATAACCTTTTGCTGTGAGACCCTCCTGACACAGCAGAGGAAATCCATTCCGACATCCTAATTCTGTGCTGCAAAAATAAAATTCTTCAAAGAGATGGCTTAGACATTTCAACTATTTTTCCCATGTTTAATTGACTAATATAAAAATGGCTTGTTTACATTCTTTTTTCTGAAAAAAAAAATAGTTCTTCGTCTAAATGGGAAGTTTTCATGATACATCATTTTGCTCTGTCACAGTTTGAAGAACTTACAAAATCTTCACTAGCTAGGTTGCTTCGAAAATTTTCGTCTCACAAAGATCCCTTGAAAGCTAGAAAAGTGTTAGTTCACTTATTCAGAAAGGTGTGTATTTTTTTTTTTTTTTCATTTACACAGACTTCAGGACTTTTCATTTCTGATTCACCAAAAGCCATAGTTCTCAATTTCTTTTCTCTTTTTCTTTTCTTTGAAGGTACAGGTATCAGAGGTTCTCGTGGAAAACATTTACTTCTTTGCTCCTACTTCCTCTGTTATATTGTATGTTACTTTGAGAACACTACAGGTTGTTACGTCGCTTTATTTTATCACATTCAGTCCTCACAGCCACTCTGTGAGCGAGGTGCGGGCTTATCCCCACCATGTATTTGTGGTCCTGATGCACTGAGAGATCAGGTGTCTTCCTAAGGCCACGTTGTAGGCCAATGGGGGAGCCTTTCCAATGTAACCAATGCACTCCGCTCTCTACCCTGAGGCAATTGCTTGAAAATTATTTTGGGTTTTGAGAAGTTATTGTATTATTTTCATTTGGTTTCCTAGTGAGCCTCCCTGGCTTCATGGATGCCCACAGAGGGGGCTAAAAGGAGATAGTGGGGCTAGTCTGAAATTCTCCCACAGCTCATCCGTGGGACTTCAGATCTTGTGTGTGTATCACCCGTGTTAAACAGAAGCCGACGTGCTCTGGTCTAGTGTGAAGGGTGTAGCTGAATTCTAAGCTGGTCAATAAAAGCTTACTCTATCTAGGGTACGTTTGCACTTGGTGTTCTCATTACTGTATTCAATTGTAGTGGAAAGGGCAGATTCACTAGAATTTTATATATACCGCTTCCTGATGACGTATTTGCCAATCGCTTCTTCTCAATCTTATATATTAGGTCTCAAAATTAAAAAATGAATAGGGATGATAATGTTGAAAAGCCTTGCGGTCAGTACAAAGGTGGGTGGGGTAGGCACAGAAATCCTTAAGATCTTTGGGCCCGGCCTCCCGCTGAAAGGCAGCCCCTCTCACCTTCTAACCCTTGAAGTGCATCCAAGGATCTTCTCACTTCTTCTGTCTCTGACCTTCTTGACCGTAGTTTAGCAATTCCACTCAAATCACTATGTCTCAGCCTTGCTTCTGGCTGCTGTTTCTGCTTCAGGCTAGGACCTCACCCCTGACCCTCTCATCAGTCAAGGTCACCCGTAAGCCCCTAACCACTGGTCCTTTGACTTTGAGTCTTCTCGATCCTCAAGTGCATGCGGTGTTCACCCCAATCAGAGTGACCTCCTAAAAGAGGCCTAGCTTCCCTCCTGCATGGCTGAATGCTGAATATGAGGTACAAGTTAGATTAGGAAAAACGCCCTTACATTTCCAGATGCCAGTTCCCCTCTGTCCTGAAAACATTTGCGGAGGACTCGCTTTTCTACGATACTTCTAGTATTCTCTGCAGCTATTACTTTAAAATTACATGAGTCCTAGAAATACCTAGGTCTTCCTGGAAATGTCTTTGCTAATGTCTATTGTCAGCACCATGCAAAATCATGGAAAAGGAGCTTACTTTTGGGGCGCCTGGGCGGCTCAGTCGGTTAAGTGTCTGACTCTCGATTTCAGCTCAGGTCATGATCTCATAGTCCTGAGATCAGCCCCATGTCAGGCTCTACACTGGACAAGGAGTCTGCTTCCTGCTTATGATTCTCTCTCTCTCTCTCTCTCTCTCTCTCTGTTAAAAAAGCAAAACAAAAAAACACAAACAAAAAAGAACACACCTAAATAACAATGGGAGAGAGGAAGGAAGAGCCAAACCAAGGCAAAGACACCTCTGACCGTACTCTTTGGACCTTCCTAACATCAGGGTTAGGAAAAACTAACTTTACGGCCCCAGGTATGGAAGTAAAGGCCTAGTGCTAACCCCGGGGTGGTGGGGGGGGGGTGTATTCTATTACACTAAGAGTTACTGTTACACAGAGTTGGTCCTTCCCATCAGTAAGGCAGGGCTATCCCCAAAGTCAGAGCCCCTTACTAAGGTTGTAACCACAAGATCCACAAAACACGTTTCATCCTCCCTAGGCTTCTTTATTTCAAACCTATGCGACTACACTTTGGTTCACATTCATTAAAGGGGTACCTCTTCTCTACAAGGAAGGAAAAAGAAAGGCTTAAAAGTAAGCACATTAGGACAGATTAGTCAGTGAAAACTGCTTTGAAAATGTTTATTTATTTTTGGGAGAGAGAGAGGGAGACAGGGAGAGGGAGAGAGAGAGCACAAACAGGGGAAGGGCGGGGGTGGGGGGTGGGGGGGTGGGGGTGGGGGGGTGGGCAAGGATCCAAAGCAGGCTCAAGTACTCACAAACCTGGGGACTATGATCTGAGCCGAAGTCTGATGCTTAACTGACTGAGCCACCCAGGTGCCCCTAAAACTTCCTTTAATTGTAAATGGAAGGAAAAACCCAAACCACATTCCCTCGGGGGTATGTGTCTGTGTCTCTGCTCTATGTTGACCCTATAACCTCATTGATAATTTGTTGTACCTTAAAATGGCAGTCTCAAACTTACGAACAAATAGAGTTCTAAGAGTTTCGTCAAAAACATTTTTAGGGGCACCCAGGTGGCTCAGTCGGTTAAGTGTCCGACTTTGGCTCAGGTCATGATCTCACGGTTCATGGGTTCAAGCTCCATGTAAGGCTCTGTGCTAACAGCTCGGAGCCTGGAGCCTGCTTCGGATTCTGTGTCTCCCTCTCTCTCTGCGTCTCCCTCCCCTGTTTACGCTCTGTCTCTCTCTGTCTCTCAAAAATAAATAAATGTAAACTTTTTTTTTTTAATTTTTATTGAGGGCTGGGTGGCTCAGTCAGTTGTGTCCAGCTGTTGATATTGGCTCAGGTGATGATCTCACGGTTCATGAGTTCAAGTCCCACGTTGGACTCTGTGCTGACAGTGCGGAGCCTGCTTGAGATTCTCTCTCTTCCTTGTTCTGCCCCTCTCCCTTCAAAATAAAAAAAAATAAACTTTAAAAAATTATTGAAATAATTTTACAGTGATATTAATTTTCAACATCAATATATAAACTTTGATTATTTCATTATTTCCTACATTATGAGAATTATGTCAATCGCAACCAATTTAAACACTTTATAAGGGGGTGGCCTAGTTTAGACTAATACTTGTAACTTTCTTTTGTTCATTTATCCACCCATTCATTCATTCATTCAATGTTTATTGGGTGAAACTGACATAGTCCCTATTCAAGACGCTGGTGGACTAAACAAAGAGAAAAGTCATGTCATTAAAAACAGGGATGCAGATAAGGAAATTGTGGCCCAGAGACGTTAAGTGAGTTACCTAAGGACATAAAGCTAAAGCTAGTAAGGTAGTATAAGGATTCAAGCCCAAACAAGTTGGATCCAGAGTCTATATTCTTAATCACTATGAATCTGTGCTATCTCTACATGATGTAATTCAAGGAGCCATTATGTTTTCATCTCTTATTAATTTGCTTCCACACCATCTAAAACATTTTGGGATCTTCTTATTACATCATATACACAGAATTCATCCACTAATCCGGAGCCAGTAACCAAACGGACACGTTAATTATCTCCCTACAGATGGCATGGTTTTTGAACAGTTGATACAGTCAAGAGCATTTGGGTCTCTATTGGGTAGAGAATCCAAAGAAAGTTGGAGGAGCACTTGGGATAATGGGTAATTCAGAACAAGGAAACTTAGTGAATTTTGTGTTGGATCTTTGAAATATAAGTAAAATATCGTTGTCTGAGGAAGTGAAGTAAAGCAGGACATGCCTGCAAAAGGCACAGCTCGATCAAATCTAAGACAGTCTTAGGTCCCAATGTCAAGTCTCATGAACATAGAAATAAACCATCTAGAATGCCAACCTGTGTCAGAGCACAGTGAGGAGAACACTGATGGAGAATCTCATCCCAACATTATTAATAAGTATGTCATAGGAACTAGGATCTACACATTGTTAAAGTCAAGATAGATTATGTCCATCATCTCTCTCCCATCCGGCAGCCCCGCCATTCTGTCATAGTAGGAGATGACATCAGTCTAGAACTGTTCCTAAAAATGCCAGTGGCCTATTCTTCTGTAGATGTTTTTAAATGGATTGTTTTGGATGATTAACTACACAGTCTTTTTGATCTAGAAATTATTAGCTAATAATTCTCTGGGTTCACTTTCTCTTGTTTAAAAGAAAAAGAAATATAGATTACAGTATCTTCTTGGCATAAGACATATCATTAGCAATTCTTTAACATGGCAGCTATTAGGTTTAGGATGAATTTCACCAATCCTTAGAGTTCTTTGGTGGCAAATCATCAGGGACCGTAGATAGGATAGATCATTCTTATCTTGGTATTCTACCATCTGTTTTTATCTAGATTACCATAGCTCCCTGCCCCTCAATCTACAAAACTATCATTTTTGTTCAATAATGTCTTATTCAGAACTACCAAGGAGCACCTGGGTGGCTCAGTCAGTTAAGAGTCTGACTTTGACTCAGGTCATGATCTTGTGTTTAATGAGTTTAAGCCCCATGTTGGGCTCTGTGCTGACAATTCAGAGCCTGGAGCCTCCTTCAGATTCTCTGTCTCCCTCTCTCTCTACCCCTTCCCTGCTCTCTCTCCCTCTCCCTCCCTCCCGTCTCTCCAAAATAAAGAATAAACATTTAAAAAATTTAAAAAACTATCACAGCTCTCTTTATTAAGGTCATCATCAAGATCAATGATTGCTATCACATGTAAGCATAGTCATTTTTTGAGAAAAGTCCATGACTCGTTAACATGAAAAAAACAAAGAATAAAATCTTCAATTCAGTTATACTCTAGGGAACAAGCAAGGGAGGAGGAAAACCATCAGTAAATTGAATAGAAAATGTGGCACTAAAGGTAACTTGACTTGTTTATCAGAAAAGGAAAGGCAGCAAGAGAATAATTTTGAAACACAGAGAACTGTAAGAGCCCACGCATGTGTAAGAATGCCATGGAGGTCTTTATTTGAATCATCTGAGCAATAATCTAGCCATAACCAGGAGCTGCTTCTCCTGCTGGTCACTGATGTCATTACTGAATATAGTATCTTATTAAAACATAAACTAGGTTGTCTATCAGCAAAATTACAAAGAAGGTCATTTATGTCTTTAAACCACCACCCACCTTTGCAGCGTCCCCAACTCCCCTTCCTTCTGTTTGTTCCTTCCCTTCCTTCTTCTTCCACAATGACCCTTCTCTTGACCTTTAAGGACTCACTTAGCCTACTTAATACTCCAGCCTTAAGGTGTGAATGGGTAATGTATGATTTCACCCAGATGGTATTCCCCAATTTGTTAGGTTTATGCAAAACCTGAAATCAAAGAAATAATCCCAGCTAATGTTTTCCAAGTGAATATGGGCAGTCTTTATTTTAAACACTTATACATGTCAACCCATTTAATCTTCTCAACAGCTCCATTTTATAGGTGAGTTGATGGCCACGTTTTACAGGCAAGAGAACTGATGTTCAGAAACGTTAAGCAACTTGCCCGAACTCATCACGTAGTTCGAGCTCATAGTTGGTTTCCAAAAATTTCATTGCTCAAAACTTTAACATATTGCCTTATCTTAAGGAAGTTTCTGGAAAGTTTTGTGTTTGCTGTTTTTTACCCCCTAGTCTTTTTTTTTTTTAATTTTTTTTTTTTTACATTTATTTATTTTTGAGAGACAGAGAGAGACTGAGCACAAGGTGGGAAGGGGCAGAGAGAGAAGGAGACACAGAATTCAAAGCAGGCTCCAGGCTCTGAGCTGTCAGCACAGAGCCTGATGCAGGGCTCAAACTCACAAACCATGAGATCATGACCTGAGCTGAAGTTGGACACTTAACCAACTGAGCCACCCAGGTCCACCACCTCCTGGTCTTTTAAAATTTTTCTCATTAATTTTTCCCAAGTCTGATTTTTATTTCATTTAGAACTATGCTACCACGATTTCCCAAAATATGGTTGAGCTATTTTCAAAAAATATTTTTACTCTTTATCCTCTCATTTTTATCTTACTTATGCCAAATGCACCCACAATCATGTTTCTTGGTCGCTTCCCTTGGCTGGGGCCACAGTTGCTCTGAATCCATAGCAAAAAAAGTATGATCTGCTCGGTAGCTCCAAATTAATTTTTTTTTAATGTAATGAAGTACATCATCATCTTTCTTGTCCACTGATGTTCTGATAAAAAGGAGATCGCTATTATAATTATCCATAAATGGTTACTACAACATAAAAAGAGAAATCAGAGTCATAGATTTAAAATGTCTTGCCTATTTGTCATAGATGTATTTTCCTCTTGACAAATGGTGTATGGCATTTATGTGAGAATAATCAGGTAAAAACCTCATTTACTTTTACTCAATCCACATTTACTTTTATGCCCTTGATAAAGGGTAGCATAATCCTAATTTGCATTTATACTATCTGGCTTCAGCAAGTATAGGATTAAGAGTTAGTTGGAAGATTTCTAAGGAGAAGATCTTACCTTCTTTTAGTTATTTAGAAATATAGCTTATATAGAAAAAAAGTAGGATAAATTTGTAATTCTTTCCTTTTAAGTGCTGGTTTTCATAGTAAAGAGTTTGGGCTCCATTGATGGCTCATTGGTTTTTAATCAAGCTGTGTGTATATTTTGTGGCTCTCGTTTTCATATGAACTCATAGATTTTTCTGTAGTTACTATGTTTCAAACGATTGTATTCATTATTCTTACCGATGCTCAAACTGTCCTATTGTGGCCAACTGTTGGCCTCAAATTTCTTTTTCACATGACTATTACTCCTGAAAGGCCTCTTTGTTTCTGGGTACCCATAAGAGGTCCCAGGCTTATCTTATATTTTACTGGCCATACCTTCAAGGAGCCCTGGTTCTTTTAGTAGGAAATGGTATTTAGAATCCAAAATCCAAGTTATTGGTATGTTAATTACTACTGGGTTATCACTTTTTTTCCTAGGCCTCTCAGTGGACAGAGCTAGGAAATAAGTATTGCTAAAAGAAAGTAATAGGGCGCATGGGTGGCTCAGTCGGCTAAGTGTCCGACTTTGGCTCAGGTCATTATCTCACGGTTCCTGGGTTTGAGCCTCACGTCAGGCTCTGTGCTGATGGCTCAGAGCCTGGAGCCTGCTTCAGCTTCTGCGTCTCCCTCTCTCTCTGCCCCTCCCATGCTCACACTCTGTCTCTCAAAAATAAGTAAAACATTAAAAAAAACTTTAAAAAAGAAAGTAAATCACGAGTTTATATTTATATTTCCACCTCTAAATAAATATTACAAACATTTGCCTTTTTCATAATTATATCTTTTCTCCTGTGCTGAAGAATTTGATTCCTAACCACACTAATTTCTTTTTTACATTATCCTATAATATATGAACATATCTAGATTAGAATA
Organism: Panthera leo; assembly: GCF_018350215.1. NCBI lineage: Eukaryota > Metazoa > Chordata > Mammalia > Carnivora > Felidae > Panthera > Panthera leo. The sequence goes on along the minus strand of NC_056683.1, from coordinate 139,521,279 downwards.
ATATTACTACCATTATTTAAAAAAATTACACTTCTAAATAAAGTCTATTTTTTTGCATCCTTGTGGATCTTGAAAATATACACCAACAAAGATTTACAAACAAAATTGTGTACTCTAAAATTATTTGGCATAATTTTCTGTAACATTAACTTGATATACAATTATGCTCACTTATGTCACTTTTTTTTTTCATAAATTTTCAGATTGCTTTTTTTGGTATTTAATTTTTTAATAGGCTAAACTGCATAGTAGAGGGATACCGGCCAAGTTGGGGGAAAAGGACTGGATTTACCTTCCTCCTGAAGCGACTGAAAAACTGGACAAAGTATATAAAGCAATGCTTTCAAAACACGGGATATCAGTCATTGACAGACCCTGGTCCTTGAGAAACAGAAAACACATGAGACGAACTCCACGATTTCGCCAGCTGAGTATGTAGGGAGAGAGATCCTTGCAAAGGGAGAACCCTGGGTATCTACAAGGGCCCCTCTCCAAGTATTTAGTAGAGTGCTGATCAGCACATAAATGTGGAGAACACTACGCAAGCCTGGGAAAGAAGCATCCAAAGGATTAGAGTCAACGTTTAATTGTCACACAGGCCTGTTCCCACTAGCTAGCTTGCAGAACATCATAATTCACAGGGCATGAGAGTGTCCTGAAGGATCCTGCCCCAGTCTTTGGGAATAACTTGCCTTGAACTAAACACTAATCCAGCTCTGCCTAATAATCTTAAGAAGCAAGACCCAAAGGGTCAAACTGTTTCCAAGTAACTTCACCGCACCCCAGTGTGAAACTTGAGACTATTGATAAGAATGCAAAGATATCGAGCACCCAAAAGCTAACAGACACCATTTCTGGCACTTAATCAAGGAACCAATCATGCAAAGGAGTAGGAAAATATAATTTGTCACAGAAAGTGCAATGGAAACTGACACAAAAACGAAAATGGTCTTAAAATTACCCATCAGTGACTTAAAGATATTTTAACTGTGTTCCATCAAAGGTTTAAAAACTTAGTGGAAGACATAAAAAAAAAATATGTAAAAGATCCAGATTGAACTTGTAGGGATAAAAAATGTCAATGATTTATATTTAAAATACACCGATGGAATTAATGGCAAAATATACTTGGCAGAAAAAAAGTTAGTGAATGTGAAGACACAGTAGTAGAAACTGTACCAAATGACACATAGAGAGAAAAAAAAATTAATAAATATCAAGTGGCCAGTGGTACAACTTCAAAAAAACTAAGATACATGTAATTGGAGTCCCTAAAGGAGAGAGGTGAGAGGGATGCAGAAATAAAAGTTGAAGACATAATAGATACACAGTTTTCAAATTTGATAATTATAAACCCGTAGATCCTAGAATCTCAATGAACTCCAAGAACATGAAACACAAAGAAAACGACAATAAAGCACATTGTAATCATACTGCATAAAACCAGTGGCAAGGAGAGAATCTTAAAAGCAGCCAAAGAGGCACATTATGTGCAGAGGAACAAAGAAAAGGATGAGAGCAGATTTTTCATCTGAAACACTGTAAGCAAGCAGACAGAGGGGAACATACTTAAAATACTGTGGTTGAAAACTCTTAACCCAGAATTTTATATTCAGCTAAAATGTTATTCAAAAACCCGAGAGAAATAACTGTATTTTTTCAGTGAGATGAATTTCAGAATTCATCTCCGGCAGAATACGCTACAAAAAGTGTTAAAAAGAAGTCTTTGAGACAGAAAGAAAATCTGATACCAGATAGAAATGTGGATCTACCAAAAACAAACAAACAAACAAAACAGAACAAAAAAACAAAGAACACTAGAAATGGTAACTTCATGGTTAAATAATTTTTTATACTTATTTTTTTTATAAATAATAGCTCTTTAGAAGGTAATACACTGTTTAAGCAAAAATAATATATAATATAAGGTTTATAACATATGTACATGTGAAATGTATGGCAACAATAGTGTAAAGGCATAGATCTAATAAGGGACTTATGCCCAGAATACATCAAAGTTTCTTAAAAACTCAATAAGAAACCAAAAAACCCGATTTAAAAAAAGGGCAAATATTGGGATATATACTTTACCAAAGAAGAAATATTTGCCAAATAAGCACATGGAAACATCATTAACACCATTGGTCATTTGGGAAATGCAAATTAGAGCCACGTGAGATAACATTAAACACCTATGAGGATGGGTAAAATTAAGAAGTGACCATCCAAATATTGGCAGAATGTAGAGGAACTAGGATTCTTACATGCTATTGTTTTCAATGTAAAATGATACAATCACTTTGTAAAACATTTGGCAGCTTCTTTGCAAATTAACGTACACCTACCATACAATCCACGGATTCTATCCTTTTGTGTTCACTCAGGAGAAACACGTCCATACAAAACTTACACATGAATGTTTACAGAAGTTTGGTTTGTTTTTTTTTTTTTTTGGCAATAACAAAAATGTGAGGAAAAACCAAACACCCAGCAGCTAGAGAAATGATAAATTATGGTATATCCATAGAGTGAAATATTCCTCTGCGACAAAAAGGAATGAACTATTAATACGTGCAACGATATGAATGAATCTCAGAATAATTATGCTGAGTGAAGGAAGCCCAACAAAAAGGATTACGTATTGTAGAATTTCATTCGTGTGCTATTCTAGAAAGTCCAAACTGATCTACGGTGACAGAAAGCAGACCAGGTGCAGCCTGGAGCCTGCAGAGGTATGGAAAAGGTCAGCACAGGGGAGAAGTTGGAGGGAGATATTACAGAGGAACAGGAGAAAATTTGTAGGTTGACGGATATAGTATTATCTTGATTATAGTGGGGGTTTCATGGGTGAATAGCATACTCAAAATTTATGAAACTTATGAAAGCACCTTAGTTATGTGCTGTTTATTGTAGGTTGATTATACCCCATCAAAGCTACTTCAAGTAGAAAGAAAGAAAGAAAGAAAGAAAGAAAGAAAGAAAGAAAGAAAAAAAAGAAAGCAAGCAAGCTTTGGTTAATCTCAGGAATATGCTGGAATTGTTACCAGCTAATTGTGCCTAGTGACCAGGCAAGCTGTTTGGCGTAATCTACAAAAGAATTGTCTGTTGGCAGCAATTTTGGAAGATCCTAGAGGTTGGGGGTGGGCTGGAGCTTCTTAAAGGACCAGATAAGATCATTACCCTTATGGGACCTTCTGGGAAGTCGAAGGTGAAAGGAGCTTGCTTCTGACCTTGGGTGTATGCCTTTGGATGCCTTGGTCTCTGTAGCTATTCTTGCCCAAAATGTACTCTCATCTCCCTTCCCCGTTTTAAAGAAATCTGTGCCCTTCACATCTGAAGTAGGCTATCTGGACTTGAAATTGTCTCTACCCCTTCTTAGTTGTATGGTGTAGGGAACCTAATTTCTGTAGAATTTGCTTTTATAAAAGAGGGATAATCATAGTACTTACAACACAGGGTTGTTGCAGGAATTAAGTGAAATATACAAAAAAAAAGTGCTTAGAATGAATGATGCCAGACACACAGTACGCAAATATACGTTATTGTTTCCCGAGGGACCATCACCTTGGAACAAATACACATTGGTTATGTGTCATAGGAATTAAAAGAACATTTTTCAGTAGTGTTTGAAATGTAGGGGATTTTCTAAGTTGTGAAGAGGCGTCCATTATAAATATAAGAAATGTATTATTCCCGCAATACATTTATACATTCAATGTTGAAAGATATACAGAGTCTGATAATGGACACCAATTCCTCCTTTCCTTGGAGGCTGCATTGTCCCGAGTAAGCACAGCCCTTTTCTAACTTATGGCAACACGAAGAGTCTTTACAAGACTTGCAGTAGAAAGAGTGACTTCTTGTTTTGTTTCCTGAAAACAAATTCTGCACTTATGTAACACCATGGCACCTCCTGTTTGACTCTCCTAAACATCCTTAGGCAGCAGTTGCTTGGTGGGTTGCTGCTAAATACTTAATGTCCCTGTAGGTAACCCATTATTCTCAGAAAGGACTATCCACTGGAGACTTGAGATCACGACTGGTTTGATCAGAAGTGAGTACATGTGTGTGAGTGTGTATGTGTGTACATGTAAAATACGAAGTTTAACAGACATTTATCAATAGATGCTTAAGCAAATGGATAGCTGGCTAGCAAGCAAGCTAGATAGGTAGATAGATAATAAATAGAGTGATAGAGGGTTAGAGAGGGATAGAGCGAGAGAGAGAGAGATGAGAGCAGAGCAACTCCGTTTGCAACTCCTTTGTTATTTCCTATTAAATTCTAATTGAGGATGGTTATTCTGTTTCTACTTAAGCATTCCACTCTAGTGGAGTCACAAAGAACTCCCTGTAAGATGGAAATTTTAATACCTGTGTTGTGCATTTTAATCAGTTCCATTTTAAATACTTGTAAAGTGGATGGATAAAAGTTTAATGTATGTAGACTGCAAATACTAACACGATGCTTTTTCTACTATACATTAAGAATCTTAATTTTATCTTAGGTGACTTAGAGCCATCACTTGTTTTCGACAAAGCAGAGCTCCCAATTTTTAGTGGAAGTCAACGGGAACATGATCTGTCTTTAGAATGAGGCCAGGCACACAGTACTCGGTAAATGCAAACTATTGTTTCCAAAATGACCATCGCTTTGGGACGACAACCCATTGGGTATGTAGTCATTATATGAATCACTTTTAATCGCCTTAAGAGAACATTTTTCAGTGGTTTTGCGATTTGGGAGATTTTCTATTTATATTTACTTCTGTTGTATGCAATTTATGGGAGTTACCTAATGATAAAGTATGATACAAAATACATTGGATTGAAGGTCAAATAGCCTAGATTTGAGGTCCAGCTCTACCATTAACTGTGTGAGCTTGACTTGTATGGAACTTTCTTTTTTCATCTGAAAATTTTAGTTTAGGAAAAGTTATCTCTGTAGTTGTTTTTACCCCAAATTCTTTATCACTATTTATAAATCAGAGTCAATCTGCATTTGGAAGCCAAGACTACCATATGATTCATTCTAACTCTCATGGGAATTTTTTTTCTTTTTTTCTTCTTTGTTTTAACCACGTATCTTACTCTCGTTCGTATGAGTGATCCCAGGAGCATCCTTCATAGGACTATTGCGTGTAATCTACTCAACAACTTGTCTGTAATGAGTCTCCATGTATTGTGCTTCATTTTGTGCACTGACCAATGGCTCCCCTACCTAGGGCCAAAAGAAAGCTTAAATACAGGAGGAACTGTACCCAGTCTCACCTCTGCTCCCGAGGCATACGCCTGATGCACTTCTCCATCCTCCCAGAAGAAAGAGTTCCTCCTCCCTCCATATAAACTAGTAGAGATCCTGTTTCTCCCTCAGCCTCAATGCCAACTCAGGGAACCATTGGGTTCAATATGCCAGGTATATCTCTCTCCTTCAGAAGTATGACACTTGAATTAAGAAATGCAGGGGCGCCTGGGTGGCGCAGTCGGTTAAGCGTCCGACTTCAGCCAGGTCACCATCTCGCGGTCCGTGAGTTCGAGCCCCGCTCAGGCTCTGGGCTGATGGCTCGGAGCCTGGAGCCTGTTTCCGATTCTGTGTCTCCCTCTCTCTCTGCCCCTCCCCCGTTCATGCTCTGTCTCTCTCTGTCCCAAAAATAAATAAAAAAACGTTGAAAAAAAAAAAAAAAAGAAATGCAACACTCACCATGCAAAGCATGCAAGTTACATGGAATATTCAGAAAGATTCTTGGCCCAGGACAAGACTTCATTGTACCCAGATCCATGATATTTTCCCCTCAGTTTCTTTGCCCCCTTTGCTACTTGGCTTGCCCTACTTTCCTACTAAATGGCCAACCAAACACTAAAACCCGCAACTTAACCCCAGGCCTTTTGTCTTCCAGCCATATAATTCGCACAGGGTCCAACCCCATGGAGAGGGCTAGGGGTTTGGGGAAGCAGAGAGAGACATACAGAAAATCTTAGGAATAAAAATATTCTAGTCACTGGAGAGGTATTTTATGAGGTAGAATAGGAATAATATTTTGGCATTCCTGTAGCCAGGATGATTTATACTCAACAGTCCTTTGTATGCAAAACAACCATAATCACTAAAATGATTTTCCAGATATTGTGATATCATGAAAGGGCTCACTGTAAATGCAGAAATTGGGCCTTCTGGTCCCCCTAAAAGGTAGATTTCTCCACTGTAAATACATAAATGGGGGTTTTGTGATTACACTCCAGTGAATTATGAATTTATTTCATATCTCTCAGTTGACTTGCATCTAAGTAACCCTGGGACTCTAACAAGCTTACGTCTTTGGACCTGGAAAGCTGAAGATTAGACCCAAGACCATGGTAAATATTCACCAAGATAATGTTACCTTGGAAGTATTTTGACAGTCAGTCAGCTCCCTCTGGCAATACTTCTGTCTGAACATAAACCCCAGATACACAAAGTAAAGGTGGGCAAAACAAGAGTTTCATTGTCATTGTTGTCTTTAGAACTTCTTGCTGTGCCCAAGCCACTATATTTCCCAGTATTGTTGGAGTCCCTTCCACATTGTTCAGAGTGCTGGGGTATCATTATTATTATTACTATTAAAGTAATGAAATAATGCCTCTTTACCAACTCTTTGACAATGCCCTTTCTATTAACAAAACATGCATTATTCTATCTCTGTCTAATTAATATCATTTTTAATAGGTATCGCACTTCATGCTAGGTTCCAGCACTCTTTTCAAAAGCAGCAAGCTTAAGAATTTTTGCTAATTTAATTGAGAGCAGTCTTAAATTAATTGTATAATTAATCTTGTCAAATTAAGTAACATTTCATACACTACCTTATTAAAGAAACTTGAATATTTTAAATTACCATGCTATTAGGCATTAATAAAGAAGTTCTTCTTCTGTATTGTTCTGCTTTATAACACAAAGAAGGTAATTGCAATATAAATTGCAATGTAAAAGCTAATTTCTATAGTACATTAATAATTAGATACACATTATTCCCCATTATATCTTTTTTTAATTCAATGGGTGATCTTTTTTTTTTTTAAGAAAAATTATTCCCCAAATGCCAGGATTTACCCGTTATAGTATGGTCGATGTTAAAACTGGACCATGAAACAACTTCAGAAGTAATCTAGTAATCTAGTAATCTACTAGTAATCTAGTAAACAGCCAGTGCCCACTATTGAAAACTTGAACGTCTCGGGCAATCGGTTACTCTGACGTGTGTGCAGCCATTTCTGAGATGTAAGTGAAGAGCTCTGATCTTTGATAAGTCTTTGGGGATTGGAAAACAGTTTTCTCGCATCTGAAACCAGAGGTCCTTTCTTGAGAGACAGTCAGGTATGACAACAAGGACTCTGTAGGTAAATGGAGATTCTAAGGCGGTGGTAGAGTGGTGACATGGGCAGAAAGAAAGGAATGCATACGGATTTTTTGTCAATCTTTTATGAAAAGATAGAATTTACCCCAAGGTCAAAAACCATAGCTTCCTAACTTCTGTGAGCACGCACGTTGTCATAAATACTGGTTCTGAATTTTCAGTTTCTGAAGCAAGTGCCAGTGATAACCTCAGTGAGCTATGCTTAAGTCATACACCATATTCCCCAGGCACGAACCTATGCTAAGGTGAAATCCACAGCTCTTAGTAGGTGTTCAAAAATAGTTGCTAAACTAAATAAATATAGCTAGATCAATAAACCAACTAAATTAACATACTAAAAAGTCTTGCCAATGGCATTCTTTTGGTTAAGCCGAGTGAAAATCTTTTTTTCTCACATTTTTCTACATTTATTTGGTAATGTCTAATATCTGAAAACGGCCAATTGGCTTAAGGTTTTGTTTTGTTTTATTTTGTTTTCTTTAGAGAAAAACGAATGAATATTTGTCAAGTTCCTTTTTTAAGAACAACAGTTTTGGGGCACTAGAAAAGTGTAAAGTTTTTTTACCATGCAACTTAAAACAAATCTGTTATGTGAAAAATGTAAGTTTAATGGGCTAAATCCATTGGATTCCTACCGATGTCAGTTGTTGTTTACCCTGTGATTCTGACTATGGTTGACATCAGTTCTGTTCATCAAACGGTTTTGGCTCTTCTCCTTTGGAGCAAATGGCAGGATTTGATTTTTCCACCCCTTTGTGGTTAGGTATGGCCATTTGACTTCTTTGTCTCACAAAATGTGCGAGGAAGTGACTCATGTCACTTCTGGAAGAGTATTTAAAACTCAATAATGTGGTTAATTGCCCTTCTTTTTCCCAGAAAGTGTAGAAGCACAGAAGGAGAGCCCTCCCCAGCCTCGGTTTCTGAGTAAAGACAAGTTAGGATGAAGTTCCAGGAAACCGTGGACGGGCATGTAGCGTGAACAAGAAATACCCACGTGTTCTTTTAACTACTGAGATTGGGGTAGCCCATTTTAAAACCCTGGTTCAGCGTGTTCTATGTGACCACATCACTTAACTATGTAACTCTGCACCACAAATCACTGGAATATTGGGGAGGTGGGTGGGCTTGTAAGTATCTGTGGGGAATGGAAAGATAAACGTGATTTTTTTTGATGTTAGGAAAACATTTCTACCCTGTTGTAAGTTTGGGATGTATCTCTAACATTTCTATAAGCCTTTTTGATATCTTAGAAAAATTAGGTTTATCTAATAAAAACAAGTTTGGGTTAAGAATATGTACTGGATGTGGGGTGCCTGGGCGGCTTAGTTGGTTTACCATACGACTCTCGATTTTGGGTCAGGTCATGATCTCATGGTTGGTGAGCTCAAACCCCACCTCTGACTCTGGCCTGACAGCACGGAGCCTGCTTGGGATTCTTCCCCTCCCTCTCTCTCTCTCTGCCCCTCCCTGTTTCCCTCTTTGTCAAAATAAATAAATAAACATTAAAAAAAGAATGTGTATGTCGTGTAACTTGCAAGACATACTTAATTATTAATAATAGTGAAGGTATTATACAATTAAGGGTATTATGGCATAAATATGGTTTTGTTCTATTCAATAGTAATCTTAATAATGTTTTACTGTTTCCAAAAAGTTACTTACTATAGAAATTTTGGTAACACAGAAAAGCACGAAGAAGAAGTTAATATTTATATCTCATTGTATCAGACATCAGAGAACCAATGTTAATATTTACTGTACTGCTCTTGTCTTGTCTATCATGATAAAAGAAATAAGTGTGCATGTTTAGATTTGAGATGGGAAGTATTTTCTTGAGTTATAAACAATGAAAGGACTCTCTTTCCTCCCTTTATTTGTCCCCTAGCAGGCTGCCCAACTTTGAGATAACCTTATGAACAGTTCTTATTTTTCCTGTGTTTACACGCATGCACACACACACACACACACACACACACACACAATCTATATCTCTACATCACTATATTTGTTATATACAAATTAAGTTTACTTTTAAGTTTATTTGAGAAAGAGCATGCGAGAGAGAGAGCACATGCACACAAGAGTGGGGGAGGGCAGAGAGAGAGGGAGAGAGAGAGAATCCCAAGCAGACCCCGCACTGTCAGCGTGTGAAGCCCAGTGTGGAGTTCAAACTCACGAACCCGTGAGATCGTGACCTGAGCCGAAATCAAGAGTCAGATGCTTAACTGACTGGGCCCCCCAGAGGCCTCCCACACAAAATTATTTTTTATTCAAAAGAGATTCATTCAGAACAACATGCTCTTCAGACAAGACGAAAGTCTTGGGCAAAATCGTGCCAGTACTTAAAGAGCTGTATTATTTGTTTCAATGGCTGCATAGTATATATTTTATAAACCAAGCTATTTCTCCAAGTTACATACTTTATTTAAAAATATTCTTTTTGTTTGTTCTTTACTAAATGAAATTATGCTAACCACGCTGTTTGGAACTTTTTTCCACTTAATAATACAGTCGAGACTAGTTCTCATTTTCATTAGCTATTTTAAAAACACATATGTCCCCCTAAAAGCTTTAGGCTGTTCTTAGATCTCTTCCCACCCCTTCTGCATTAATAGATTAGGTAAGCGGGACATTTTCCACAAGTGCTTCCTAATTTTAAAGAGTATGACCACAAGCTTGGTGGTTTTGATCAGTTCTGCTGAGAGCATCACGTCTCCACTGTGGTTGCCGGAGGCCTGGAAAGGCGACCATCCCGGGCAGGCAACCTGTCTCCTCCACGCACGGCTTTGCTTCAGACTTGCCTCCATTCTGTCAGCCTGTCACCCCCCTCCTGCCAGGAGGAAGGTCACGGAGAATGTCCACAGCTTCAGGTAAGTCCCGCCACAAGCACTGGAATTCAACAGCATTTACTCACCAAAGAGTCTCAAATGCCTCACAAGCTCTAATTTTCAACAAAGACTCGTTTTAAATGTTTCTGAATGGTGCTACACTTTATTATTTGGCACTTTGACTGATACTTATTCCTTATTTATTTATGTTATTTCGCTGTTTGTAAGAGCTTTTTCCTTAGTTTAATTTGATTTGGAAAAAAAAAAAAAGTCACAGTGAAAAAAACTCTAAGCGTACAGTTCTGTGTATTTTTATTTTTGAGAGAGAGGGGGCGCAAGTGAGCCGGGGGGTTGGGGAGAGAGAGAGAGACAGAGAGACAGAGAAAGAGAGAGAGAGAGACAGAGCTCACCCAAAGCAGGACCTGGGGGGGGGGGGGGGGGGGGGGGGGGGGGGGGATGGGGGTGTATTTACCTGAAGCAAGGCTCAAGCTCACCCCATGGGAGACTCGAGCTCACAACCCATGAGATCATGACCTGAGCCTAAGACAGATGTTTAACGACTGAGCCACACCAGCACACCAGTTCTTTAAGGCTGGCATAGATTTATCACACAGCCAGGTTACAGAATGGTCCCGTCAGCCTCGTTTGTAGGTTCTCTTGCTGCTTTCGGTTCATCACATCTTCTCCGACCCCAAAGCGTGGGCAACCACTGACTTCCGTTCCCACGGCTTTGTCTTTTTTTGTGTGTCAAGCGCACCGTATAATAGAAACATACTGCCTGTCACTGTGCGAGCCTGGCTTCTCTCACTCAGCAAAGGCTTTTGATAGTCAAGATGCTTCCAGGATCAGTAGTTTGTGCCTTTTCACTGCATAGTAATATTTCACTGTATCCATGCGCCACAGTTTGTTTAACCATTCACCTACCGGAGGCTATTTTGTTTTCAGTTGGGGAAATTATGAATGGGGCTGCCATCCACACTCATGTATAAGTTTTTGCAGGAACATTATTTTTATTTGTTTAGGGCAAATGCCCAGGAGTAGGATTGCTGAGTCATACAGTAAATGTATATTTAACTTTATGAGGCCCTGACAACCCGTCTTCCTCATTTCACTGTGCCACTTGGCATTCTCACCAGCAACGTACGAGACTGCCCTTTGCCTGGCTTCACTGTCAGCACTTGGTGTTGTTGCTCTATTATTATTTTTAATTGGAGCCATTTTCATAGGTATGCAGTGGTTTTATTAGTTATTTATGATTTAACTTTATATTTTCCTACTAGTCAATGATGCTGACCATCTTTTTGTGGGCTTGATAATGGGCATTTACTGACACCCACAGCCTGTATCTTCCTTAACACTTTTTGGCGTAATGTGTTCAAGTCTTTTGCCTTTGTCTGTCTATCTATCTATCTATCTATCTATCTATGTGTCATCTATCTATGTACTTATCTAATTGCATGTTTATGTTATCTTATTATAGTTTCAAGTTTTTGTTTAAATTCCATTTGGTTAACAAACAGTGTAATATTAGTTTCAGGAGCAGAAGTGAGTGATTCATCACTTACATACAATACCCAGTGCTCATCACAAGTACCCTCCTTAATCCCCATCACCCATTTACCCCATCCCCCCACCCGCCTCCCCTCCAGCAACCCTCAGTTTGTTCTCTATAATGAAGAATCTGTTTTATGGTTTGCTTGTCTCTCTTTTTCCCCTATGCTCATCTGTTTTGTTTTGTAAATTCCACATATGAGTGAAATCATATGGTATTTGTCTTTCTCTGATGGATTTATTTTGCTTAGCATAATACACTCTAGTTGATCCACATCATTGCAAATTCTTTTGCCCATTTTTAGGTTGGGTTGTTTGTTTCTCACTGAGTTTCGAGATCCCTTTATGTATTCTTGATTCAAGTCCTTTGTCACATATATGGTTTGTAAATATTTTCTTCCACTTTGTAGATTGTTTTTTTTTTTTTCATTTTCTCAGTAGTTGCGTCCACACGGCAAATATATTTAATTTTGATGCAGCCCAATTTAACAATTATATTATGGTTTCTGTTTTTTGTTTCTTGTCTAAGAACTCTTTGCCTAACTTTAGATCATGAAGATTTTCTCCTATGTTTCCTTCTAAACATTTTATACTATTAGGCTTTATATGTTGATCTATGATCTATTTTAAGTTAATTTTTGCTAAAAGTATGATGTTTAAGTGGAAGTGCATTGTTTTTCATGCCAATATGTCTACCAATTTTGATGTCCAATTTTCCTGTTTAATTTGTAGAAAATGCTGTCCTTCTCTATTGAATAATCTTTGCATTTTTGTCAAAAATCAATTGGCCATATTCGTGTGGGTCTATATCTAGACCATCCATTCTGTTCCATTGATCCATGGGTCTATGCCTTTGACAATATCCTGCTGTCTCATTTGCTTAGCTTTATTCTAAGTCTTAAACAAGTAATCTGATTCTTCCAACTTTATTCTCCTTTTTCAAAATTGTTTTGGTCTTTTAGTTCTTTCACTTTACACATAAAGTTTAGAATCAACTTTTCTACATTACAAAAAAAAAAATCCCAGTGGGAATTACATCACATCTGTACATTCATTTGGGAAGAATGAGGATCTTTACTATGTTGAGTCTTTCAGTCCATGAAAAAAGATCTGCCTCTTCCTTTATTTAGGCCTTCTCTGCTTGCTTTCGTAAGAATTGTGTTTTCAGGGTACAGATCCTGTACAAGTTTTCTTAGACTTAAATACTGAAATCTTACATTTGCTTGGGAATTATGGTAAATGCATTTTAAAGTATTAATTTCCAATATCTCTTGTTACTGTCTAGATATACCCTTGATTTTTGTGTTGACCTTGTAGCCTGTGTCCTTACTTAATTAACTAATTCTACAATCATGATGCCTGCAAATAAAAGCATTTTGTTAATTGCTCTTCAGTCTGGATGCCTTTCATTGCTTGTCCTTGCTTTATTGCACTAGCTTGGGCTTTAGTTCCAATGTTTACCGGAAGTTGTGAGAGTGAACATCCTTGCCTGACTCCCTACGTTAGGAAGAAACTTACTGGTCTTTCACAAGCAAGTAACTGGAGGATTTGGTAAATGCACATTATCAGGTTGAGGAAAGTCCCTTCTATTCCTGTTTTGCTGAATGTTTTGTTTTTACAGCATGAATGAATATTTGGATTTTGTCAAATTTTTTTTTCACAGCAAGTTGATGTCCTTATATAAGGTTTTGCTTTCTTAGGCTACTAATATTGTGGAAAACACTGATTGATTTTTGAAACATCAAGTCACTCTTGTATCCCTATAATGAACCCCAATTAGTCGTGATGTATAATTTTTTTTCATATAATGCTGAACTCAGCTAAAATTCTGTAAATAACATTTGCATCTCTGTCCAAGAGGATATTTGTCTGTAATTTTTTTTCTTGGAATGTCTTTTCCTGATTTGTTATCAGGGTAGTGCCTCTTTCATGAAATGAATTATTAAATATTTCCTTCTTTTCTAGTTCCTTAAAAGATTATTGGTTTATTTATTTGCTTAATGTTTGATAGGGTTAACCAGAAAACCATCTAGATCTGGGAATTCCTTTTTTGGAAGTTTTTTGAACTAGGAACTCAATTTCTTTAATATTTATAATACCATTCAAGTTATCTCTTTCAACTTAGGTGAGTTTTGGTCATTACTTATTTTCAAGGATTTGGTCCATTTTACATAGTAAAATGTAGTAGTCTTTGTAGTATTCTCTTCTTATCATTTTAATAGCTTCAGAATGTAATGGTATCCTTTCTTTTATTCCTGATTTTGGTAATTTGTCTCTTCCCTCCTTTGATCTTTGTCCATAGTGCTAAATTTTATAAATTTTATTAAATTTTTTCAAAGAACATCTCTTTCTTTCCATTGATTTTCCTATTGGCTTTATGTTTCCATTTCATTTAATTTCTGTCCTAATCTTTGTTATTTCTCTCCTCCTCTCCATTTTCTTTGGGTTTATTTGCTTTTATTATTCTACTTTTTTAAAATGGTAATTTATATTGACTTAAGACTTTTTCTTTTCGAATATAAGCATTTAATACCATGAATGTCCCTGTAAGCAGTGCTTTCTAACTCTATCACATAAATTGTAATATGCTGTCTTAAAAGTCAGTCTGTGCCTTAATTGACATATAAGTGGGCCTATCACCAACAGCTTGTAATGACCTAGGGCCTGCCAACAACCACATGAATGAGTTTGAAAGCAAATCTTTCAACCACAGTTGAACTCACGAAATATTTTCTTTGTTGTTGTTGCTGTTTTACTTCTAAAAAGTTTTAATTCCAGTATAGTTAACATGCAGGGTTATATTAGTTTCAGGTGTACAACATAGTGATTCATCAATGCCACATATCGTCCAGTGCTCATCATGACAAGTGTGCTTCTTAATCCACACCTTCTATTTCACCCAGCCTTCCACCCACCTCACCTCTGATAAGCATCAGTTTATTCGCAATTGTTTAAACTCTGTTCATGACTTGTATCTCTCTCTCTCTCGTTCTTTTCTCTTTCGTCTGTTTTGTTTCTTAAATTCCACATATGAGTGACATTTATAGAATATTTTACCCAACAAGAACAGAATATACATTTTTCTCAAGTGCGCTTGGAACATTCACCAAGATAGACCATGTCCTAGAAGGGGAAACCATTTTAACGTGTGAAATAATTAAGATCCCAAAACTAGGTTAGTAGCTTTCAATGAAAATAAACTAGAAGTCAATAACAAAAAGATAACAGGAAATTTCTTCACTTGTAAATTAAAAACCGACCTCTAAATAATCCATAGGTTATCTTTTTGTTGCTGACTCCAAGTGTGTTGAGAGTTAACAAGGTGCCCATCACTACAACAGAGGCCATGTAGCCAATTCTCAGAGGAGTTTTTAAATGAGTCTGTATTTTCGTTTCCTTTGGGTAAATATCTAATAGTGCAACTGCTGTGTGGTAGGTCAGTTCCATCTTTAGTTTTTTGAGGAACGTCCATACTATTCTCTAGAGGGGCTGCACAAGTTTGCATTCCCACCGGCAGTGTAAGAGGGTTCCCCTTTCTCCACATCCTCACCAATACCTGTTGGTCTTTGTCTTGTTAATTTTAGCCATTCTGACAGATATGAACTAGTGTCTTATTGTGGTTTTGATTTGTTTTTCCCTGATGATGAGTGATGATTGAACATCTTTTCATGTGTGTTAGCCATCTGGATGTCTTCTTTGGAAAAGTGTTTATTCATGTCTTCTGCCCATTTCTAGTGTTTTTTTTGAATGTTTATTCGTTTTTGAAACACAGAGAGAGACATGGCATAAGCAGGGGTGGGGCAGAGAGAGAGGGGGACACAGAATCTGAAGCAGGCTCCAGGCTCTGAGCTGTGAGCACAGAGCCCAATGTGGGGCTCAACCCCACGAACTGTAAGATCATGACCTGAGCCGAAGTCGGACGCTTAACCGACTGAGCCACCCAAGAGCCCCTCTTCTGCCCATTTCTTAACTGGGTTGTTTGGTTTTTTTGGGTGTTGAGTTTGATTTTGGTTACTACCCCTTTATCAGAAAAGTCATTTGCAACTATCTTCTCCCATTCCGTAGTCTGCCTTTTAGTTTTGTTGACTCTTTCCTTTACTGTGCAGAAGTTTTATCTTGATGAAGTCTCAATGGTTCTTGTTTGCTATTGCCTTCAGTGTCATGTCTATTAAGAAGTTACTCCAGCCGAGGTCAAAAAGTGGTTGCATATGTACTCCTCTAGGATTTTTATGGTTTCCTGTCTCACATTTAGGTCTTTAGTCTATTTTGAATTTATTTTTGTGTATGGTCTAAAAAAAGTCATCCATTTTCATTCTTCTGTATGTCGCCATCTAGTTTTCCCAACACCATTTGTTGAAGAGACTGTATTTTTTCCCCATTGGATATTCTTTCCTGCTTTGTCAAAGATGAGTTGACCATATAGTTATGGGTTCATTTCTGGGTTTTATATTCTGTTCCATTGATCTATGTGTCTGTTTTTGTGCCACTACTAACTTAGTGACTTTTGTAATATAGCTTGAAATCCAGAATCGTGATGCTTCTAGTTTTGTTTTTCTTTTTCAGTATTGCTTTGGCTATTGGGGGTCTTCTGTGGTTCCATATGTATTTTAGGATTGTTTGTTCTAGCTCTGTGAAGAATGCTGGTGGTATTTTGATAGGGATTGCATTAAATGTGTAGATTGCTTTAGGTAGTATAGACACTTTAACAATGTTGGTTCTTCCAATCCATGAGTATGGATTGCATCCTCTTCAATTTCTTTGCATCCTCTTCAATTTCTTTCATAAGTCCTCTATAGTTTTCAGAGTAATAGGTATTTACCCAAAGGGTAAAAAAAATACAGATTCATAAAGGTACATGAATCCCAATGTTTATAACAGTATTATCAACCAATAGCCAAACTACAGAAAGAGCCCAAATGTACATCAACTGATGAATGGATAAAGAATATGTGGGGATAGATAGATAGACTGATAGATTATAAAATATTACTCAGCCATCAAAAAGAATGAAGCCTTGCCATTTGCAAGACTGTGGATGAAGCTAGAATGTATTATGCTCTTAAATAAGTCAATCAGAGAAAGATAAATGCCATCTGATTTCACTCATATGTGGAATTTAAGAAAAAAAAAGATGAACACATGGGAAGAGGGGAAGAGAAGAGAGAGAAACAAACCACAAGAGACTCTTAACCTGAGGAACAAACTGAGGGGTGGATTTGGGTGGGAGATGGGCTAGATGGGTGTTAGGGAGGGAACTTGTGATGAGCACTGGGTATTGTATGTAAGTGAGGAATCATCAAATTCTACTCGTAAAACCAATATTGCACTGTATATTAACTAAAATTTAAATAAACTAAAAAAAATAAAAAATAAAATGAAGTCCAAGGGGAACCTGGGCAGCTCAGTCAGTTGAGTGTCCAACTCTTGATTTCGGCTTAGGTCATTACCCCAGAGTCATGGAATCACTCCCCACTTAAGATTCTCTCTTCTTCTCTCTTTCTGTCTCCTCCTGCCCTTCTCTCCCACTCGTGTGCTTTTTCTCTTTCTCTCTCTAAAATAAATTTCTAAAAGTAAATAAATAAAATAAAATGAGGTTCAATCTTCGAATAGAGAATATGTGTCCACTTATCCATCAATTAAGGCTGAGACTCACTCTCAAGGAGCTTAAAAAGTATATTAAATTAACTCTATTCTTTTTTTCTAATGATATGTTATAAAGGGAGATCGTATGCATAAATGTTATTTAATTTTCTGAATTAAGTTTGTCTGATCCTTGCGATAGGTACCTTAACACACTTTTGTATATGATAATGATACCTACAGTAAGCATGGAGGGAATCCAATATACTTTTTGAATCACAGAACCAAAAAACATATCCAAAAATAAAATTAAAATATCTAGTGTGCTTCCAAGTCCCTTTGAATAATCTATTTAGTTAAAATTGTTGATACAGTAAATTGATATTAACCTAAGTGTCCTTCTTCAACTGCTGTGTTAAATAAAATAGGGTTTATAGAATTACTTGCCAGAGTTGAGACCTCTCCATGATTGTTGGTGATTTCGTTTTGTGGATGAAAAGCATACATTTTTTTTTTCCTAAATAGCAAACTGCTTATCAGAATCTTCTCTTTTCTGTTATGGGCTCAACAGTGAAAGCCTTTTCAGTCATGTCTTTAAATTTTACTACTGGGCTTCTGAAGTCAATGCATACTGTCATGTAAAAGAGACAGTAAGAACCCACTCATGGAGTATAGTATTCTTTCCAGTGATACATGTCACTTGTGCTGGGATTTCTCCTACCTAATTTTCTGAAAAGAAGGTACATCACTGTAGTCAGATATTTCATTGTCTTTTTAAAAATGCCAACTACAGTTACTGTGTTCATTTTATATATTTCTAATAAAACCATCACAAAACCAACGTACCTCAAGCCCCTAGACAGGAAGCAAGAGCAAAATAATGCTTGGCTAGAATCAGGTGATATCTCACCATGACAGAGCTGCCCCTTAGTTTGAGCATCCACTACCAATAATACAGACACCATATGGGACACATTCTCAAAACCAGATAGCAGATTTTGGACTCTTTCGACACTCGGCATGGTTATTTTTGTTGTTATTATATATGCATGTATTTATAGTGGAAAAATAATAACTCACATAGATGTGTATGAGATTTTAATAGACTTCAAGAAGTGTAGGTAAGATTATCTCTACAGACTTTTCTTCCTCGAGAAAATCATCTTTAGACTTAAATGGACCAAAAGGAGTTCTATCATCTTCACATAAGAAACTAACAATGAAAATATGAAATGAGTTTATGTATGTTCGGAAATTCTGGCAGATTTATTAAAGACCATTAAGAAAATAGAAACACACACACACACACACACACCCCTCACTGAATGAATACTTCTGATCTCCATACTCTCTATAAAGGGAGCTTTGAGGTTACTAATGTTAGCTGAAAAACTAGATTGGCGTGAAATTGAAAGTTGTGCTTCACAAATGTTTTGAACAGAATTGAATAACTGTGTTCTTAGCATGTCCTTACATAGATGATATTAAGGAGCTGAGTTGAAACAACAGAAGACTTCCAGCTTCTGGGTTCAGTTTTCTCTGAAGTCTTCTGGCAAAGGAATTGTGCCATTATGAGAAATTTAACAACTGCATAATTTTATCTCATGAACTTCTTCTATGGGAGGCAGCTTTTGGCAGCAAATGTGATTTGACCACATGACTACAGCTACACTACTATTTGGGCCGGAATTAAAAACTGTAAGAAGACACACAGGGATGGCTCTCTATAGAAATGCTGGTAGTGGAAGGAGAAAATTGCAAGGTGTGTGATAATGTCATGGACTTTTGACTTTTCTTATCATTTCCGCAGATTTGATTAGTGATAATAAATTACTAATCTAAAGGAATTTATAGTTCCTCATACAGTACCTAATTTGATACTCATAATTCTATAAGGGCAGGTATTATTATTATAATTTTATGGATGAGGTGAAACAGAGTAATTGAAGAGGATGGTAAAGTTAGAATGGATTTACAGATCATTGTGTAGTTGTCCATTTTCCCCCGGTTCTCCGTTTTTTAATTGGTCAAGAAAGATTTTCTTTGTCTAATCATGCTGTTCATGTAGACACTCATCTTATAAAAAAAGACTAAGATGCTATTTTATGTATTTTTAAGTTCAAATTTATACCATTTTCTATTTGTAAAATCAATGTGAGAACAATGAAACTGATAAATCCAAACTTTGAAATTGGTTATTAAAGTCTTTAGCCATATTACATTTTTCATAAAATCCTCTTTTATTTCCTTTACTTATATCCTATTTCCTGTTTATTTCTGTATTGTTTTTTTGTTGTTGCACTGTACTAGAAATAATTGTCATTCATATCAAGTGCCTGTTAACTGGTTAACTTGTTTTTTCTTTGAAAGAGACTGGCTTGTGATTTCAGAGTTTCCTTAAACTAAAATGATTCTAAAATCTAAAATATGAGCAATTTTAAAACTTCACTTCAAAGTTGAATCAGTAAAAATTTCTGCTTCTTCAGTCTTTATTATAAATATAAAAATCAGATAGAAAATATCCCAAACTTACGGTAGAGTTTATAATCATGATAACCTTGATATTATCATGAAACAGTAAGTTATCAGTTGCTTACTATCACACAAGTTACTATCGTGATCAAGTTACTGTAAGATCATGCAATAAATAGATACCACTCAGGTCTCTCTTGACAATTAAAAATACGTGCTGGAACTGCTATAAAAAGTGGTTAGTTGAGCACATGTCTTCATATTACTCCTTCATGGAATTTCACTAAAGTAATCAGTAGAGAATTTTTTTAAAAAGAATAAATTCTCAAGGACAAAAAGCATGGGTGAAGAGACAAAAGTTATAAGAGAAAACACCTAATTTTGAGAAGAGACTGAAGATTAATAACTGACATAGCAGAAAAAAACACATGAAACTCACGGTGCCTGGATGGCTCAGTTGATAAAGCACCTGACTCTTGAATTCAGTTCAGGTCATGATCTGTGGTTTGTGAGATAGAGCCCTGCATTGGACTCTGTGCTGGCATTGCAGAGGCTGCTGGGGATTTTCTCTCTCTGCCCCTCTACCGTTCTCTTTCTCTTTCTCTCTCAAAATAAGTAAACTAAAAACAAAAACAAAAATGGAAACAAACAAAGAAACAAACCAAAAAAACAAAAAAAACATGAAACTCAACATTTCTGCACAGAACAAACCAGGGCAATCCACCCCACAGAGTCACAGAAAGGCTCTGGTGTAAGAAAAACTGGGTGAACTAGAAAGGGGCAGGAACCTCAAGCTTGAATCTAGAGGGATTGACTAGACATCTATGTAAGGAATGGTTAGATACACAGATACCTCTCCCTCTCCACACAAGCAGTTACAAACATGTCCTAAACACTGCAGCAGACTATAACTATGTTTTGGAAAAATTGATCTAGTGAAATCCTGAATTTAAGGACATCCAGTCCAGTGGTGGTTGGGGTTTTCATAATGGTAGCAGGGATTCTGCTTTGGCAAAACTGAGTTGCCCTTGAGTAGACCCACAAAAATTGACATTTACATGCCTCCACAAAAATGCCAGCTTATGTTTTTACAAGTCTAGAGCACAGCTCACCAATAACAAATCCTGTGCATGTAAGTAGACTTTTCCAGTTATTGTCTTCCCCTCCCCTAGCCATTTTGTTCTCTTTGATATAATTGTAAATGGAATTGATTTCCTAATTTCTATTTCTGCAACTTCATTATTAATGTACAGAAATGCAATGGGTTTCTGTATATTCATATTGTAATCTGAGACTTTACTGATTTCATTTATCAGTTCTTGTTGTTTTTTTGGTGAAGTCTTTAGAGTTTTCTTTATTTAGAATCACGTCTTCTGCAAATAGTGAAAGTTTCACTTCTTTCCTACCAATCTGGATGCGTTTTATTTCTTTTTCTTGCTTAATTGCTATGGCTAGTACTTCAAGTACTATATTGAATACAAGTGGTGACAGTGAATCTCCTTGTCTTCTTGTTCTTAATCTTAAAGGAAAGTCTCTCAGCTTTTTCACCACTGAGTATGATGTTAGTATGAGTTCCAGTCATCTTCTTACAGCCTGTTCTTTATAATAAATGGCAGCCAAGATCATCATAGATTATAGAAAAGGCTGTAACCTGAAAGACAGAAATCCAAACAGGCAAACACGGTAAAAAGGGACTCAAGAAACAGAGACAATCCAGGCAGTAGAAGAAAATTGCAAATACAGTCACTGATTTTGGAATAGAATGAAGAGAATATTAACTGAGAAAACAAGCCAATAAAAGGTATATTCAAAGAAAAATGAATAGTTATCTTATAATTTATTGGGAAATACTTCTTATATGTATATAGAAAAATAGCATAATTATCAAAAAGTAATTGCTAACTCCAGAAGAATAAAAAGAAAGAAGAGGAAGAGGAAGGTGAGAAGAAAGTGTGCCAAGATAGAAAACCAAAAGAATCAGGAAAAAGAGAAAAAGTAGTAGTTGTTACAGAAGAACAGAAGGCAGTATGCTTCTTGGCTCAACAGGAAACAATGTTTCAAGGTCAAAATAAACTAAACCTTTAATAATGTTTCAACAACAAAAAAAATGGTGATGTAGGTTTTCAGAAGAAGAATGTAGGTAATTGGAGTCAGAGGATTTTTTCTCATTTTTTTTTAAAAAACAAGAAGTCTTGGGGCACCTGGGTGGCTCAGTCGGTTAAGCGTCCGACTTCAGCTCAGGTCACGATCTCAGGGTCCGTGAGTTCAAGCCCTGCATCGGGCTCTGGGCTCTGGGCTGATGGCTCAGAGCCTGGAGCCTGCTTCCGATTCTGTGTCTCCCTCTCTCTCTGCCCCTCCCCCGTTCATGCTCTGTCTCTCTCTGTCTCAAAAATAAATAAAACGTTAAAAAAATTAAAAAAAAATAAAAAACAAGAAGTCAGCAATAATATTAAAAGAAATAGTTATTACATAGACACGTGCTTTTGGTGAGTGGAATTTAAGATCAGGAAGGAGATGGCAGAGCTTACTCAACATCTGATTGTAAGATTTTAGTGCTATTTGTATTCTTTCTGCCTTCCTTTCTAAACTATAAGCATGTGTTGTTTTGATACACATACAAACAAGTAAATAAACAAACTTCCAGATGTAAGGTCCAATCTGGGACTGGTAAATGAACGTGAAAAAGTGTTCTATTTTCTAGGACACTTATGTGCTTGTAGAAATTGTGACACAAAATATTTGAAAAGAAAATATATGGGAAGTGTAGAAAATAGTTACTGAAACCTATGAACGGCATCTGTACAATTGGAATCTTTGTGGTTTTTCTGTAACAACATCCTTCTTTTGTCTTATTTGCCAGTCTGGTGGTTATTCAGCTGCTTGCATGCTAGATGGGAGATTCCAGAATGTTCCATGGCCCACTGTCATGCTTACAGACTTATAAATATCATGATGATTCTATGTTAAAGCCACATCTTAAGCAAATGCCCTGGTTCTAGTGTGTCGTCTGCAGAGAAGCAGTTTGCACTTGATATGAACCAAGAGTCCTCTGAGTATCAGCTCTGTGGATTCAAACATAA
Source organism: Panthera leo (assembly GCF_018350215.1). Taxonomy (NCBI): domain Eukaryota; kingdom Metazoa; phylum Chordata; class Mammalia; order Carnivora; family Felidae; genus Panthera; species Panthera leo. Next base: position 139,498,380 of record NC_056683.1, on the reverse strand, counting down.
AATATGACTATAGACTCTGATTAACTACGCTATAAAAGAGTGTGTGTTAATAGACATTATACTACTATAACTGATGAACTTCTCCAATTAGCTAGTGGGAAATCAGAACTCTGAGAGGACAAGGCAAAGGATATCCAAACATTGATACAGGGGATGGGGGAAGCCCTGGTAAGTTAAGTAGGAGACTGGATTAATCACTGAAAGAATGAAGGCATTGGGCATTTGAGAGGAATGGAGTTCCTAGAAAGAAAGAAAGAAAGAAAGAAAGAAAGAAAGAAAGAAAGAAAGGCAGAACATGAAGTAGAAGTAGGTAGAATTGAAGACAATCTTCAAGGAGTTTCTGATTTCTACTAAGATTTGCTCTTAGTAGGTGATTCAGGACTAATTTTTATAAGTCTTATTTTCATATTAAATAAGGAAGTTAAGCATAGTGTTGCAAACCCAAAAATGTGCCCAGCCCAACATGTGTGTAAAATATAGATATACACACCAGGAGGGGCAAGAGGCTTCCCCAGGGATGTCCTCTGAAACATCATCCATCATTTTGCGCTTCCTGAATTGCAGTAAATTGTGTCATTCCCAGTAGCAAATTGAACATTTTCCTTGAGAGGTGGGAGAATTGATGCTAATAATGAGCTATGATGTCTCAAGAAAATGCCTTTAAACATTTTGTTGAGGAAACAATTTGTGGGTAAATAGTAGAAAAGAATACAAGGGATATGAAGTGAGCCTGAATGTTATCAATTATTAAAAATCTATTCCTGGTTCTACAAGAAGGAGAATAAAACCAGCTCATGTGCAACTTGCTTGAATATTCTACATCTTTGCATGCGGACAAAACTGATATGTATTTCCAGATCCCAAAGTTTGAGGTCATAATCAAAAGTCCTGGACCTGGGATCAGTAGCCCTGCCATCATCTTCGCCCTGTCCTCCAGGGAGCCACCTCTCTGTAGTGTAGACCCGTCCCTTGGTTCAGACATATACACCCTCAGCTAGAAGACGTGCTTGTCTTCCAGCAGCAGAGAAAGGAAAATGGCTGGACTGGGGAAAATAATCTGTATTCTCTAGTTAATGAAAATGATTCAACAAGTATGATTTCATCCTATGCCTTGTCCTTCAGACATTTGTGGTTTTTTAATACAAAATTATTTTATTTTTTTATGGTGGGTACAATTGGTCATTTTGCCTTTTGGAATCTCCACATTTTGACAAATTAATGAAATATTTCCACTGCTCCTGATTCTGGAGTGGGCAAAACCATACAAATACTTCCATCAGAAGTGAAGGTTTTAGCTCACAAAGAAAGCCATTACTGAAGGTTGGTTTTATGAAGTGTACTTATTCTACAGCCCAGAGGACTAATCTTTGATCCATTGCATCTTGTTTTTAATCAAATTTAGTTAACATATAGTGTAATAATGATTTTAGGAGTAGAATTTAGTGATTCGTCACTTACATATAACACTCAGTGCTCATCCCAGCAAGTGCCCTCCTTAATTCTCATCACCCATTTAGCCCATCCTCCCACGCAACACCCCTCCAGAAACCCTCATTTTCTTCTTTATATTTAAGTCTCTTATGGGTTGCCTCCCTCTGTTTTTATCTTATTTTTGCTTCCCTTCTCCAATGTTCATGTGATTTTTTTTCTTAAATTCCAAATATGAGTGAAATCATATGATACTTGTCTTGCTCTGACTGGCTTATTTCACTTAGCATAATACAGTGCAGTTCTTTCCATGTTGTTGCAAATGGCAAGATTTCATTCTTTTTGATGGCTGAGTAATATTCCATTGTGTGCATATACCACATCATTTTTATCCATTTGTCAGTCGATGGACATTGGGGCTGTTTTATAATTTGGCTATTGTTGATAGTGCTGCTATAAACATTGGGTTGCATGTGCCCCTTCGAATCAGCATTTTTATATCCTTTGGATAAATACCTACTGGTGCAATTGCTGGGTTATGGTTGATCCACTGTTTCTTAATCATAATTTTGCAAACGTTTATGATTTTGAATACATATAAGACTTTAGCTTTGGGAGAACAGAGATAATAGGAGATATTATATCTCTGGAGTACCCAAACGCTGGTTTAGCAATAAACTAAGCCAAAGATACATTGGTTAAGTTCAGATGCTGTATCATCTACAAAGAAGATTTGATATCATTAGACAGTATTGAGAACTCAGCAAATTTGGAAAGGAGACGTAAATTGCTTAACAGCATCAATTGGGTGCTTTATCAAGTGGTTATCCTTATAACCCAGTGTAATGGCACTTTGAAAAGTGAACAGCAGTTCCATTGCCTACTGCCATTTGTCACGTCACTGCATTCCAAGGTCGTCTGGGGCCAGGGAGCTCTGTCAGCTGGCAAAGCCTGTGGAGGCTGAATGCCACGTGCAACACGTGGACACACTGTCTTCAGTGGCAGTAAATTTTTTACCTTTGATGCTAATGCGATTGCCTATACTTTAACAGCGAAAAAGAAGAGCATGTGCCCATTGCCATTACTACCATATTTCATCAAATCTAAGAAATCACAGTGTAAGTTTAAAGCGAACAACGTGTCGATTGGATACACTGATATATTGCAGACATCAGAGATGTTTAAATGTGGAAGGCAAAGCCTCTTAAAATCGCTGAAATCCAGTATCTGAAAAACAATTCTGCCCCGTGGCTCTACTCACCATGGGTCGTTAGTGGCCTTCTTCAAAAATAAAAATAAACACCAACACATGTTGGTTTCTTTAGTGGCAAATTCCTTAGAATGACTCCTGTGAATGACTTTAGCAATGGCTTGAGATACCATTTTAAGATTTCTGTACTGTGACAAATTTCATTGCAGTTTTAAAACGCCTAGTGATTGCACAGTACTATTTGCATGGTGCCCCTTTCAGCTTTTAGGTCACTTATATTTTGTCAATCAGTCCCACAGTGTTATTTATTTATCTATCACTTAATAACCATGCAGTGGAGAATAATTTCTCTAGCCTAGCATGGTAATTTGTACTATAATTTCACCCCTGCTGCTGTAAACTTGAATTCGGCCACAGCTATGATTGCTAAAATTAAGATTTCTAGGTCACTTTTCAGCCTCTGTGGTTCCTGTCTTTCATCATTTCATCCCACTCCATCTTCTCCAGAAGTATGGTTCATCAAACATATAAGCAATGAAAAAAAAAGTACCAGTTGCTTCTTTGAAAATGTCGTACATACTTGGCAGAGCAGATAACATTCAAGTACGTCCGTGAACTTGAGTTTTATGGTGCAATCCTGTGTACCCCAAGGTTAAATTCAGGGAAATATGAAAGGAAATATTTTTAGAATCACAGTCAGTTTACTTCCTAGAAACCTCCACATTAGGAAAACCAAATGGATAAAGAGAAAGGAATCAATCTTGCTAACTGGGAGAACTCACTGCATTCCAGGAACAAGTGGACATTGTCTGGGGCAGGATGTCTCAATGTCATTTCCGAGGTAGAGTCTTATGAAAAGAGATTTTTTTTCCTGTTTTCTGTTTTTGTACAGGAAATAGTCTTTGAACTGTGCCAAATTAAGTATGGATACTGGTTGGAGAAGTGGATAGAGTCTTCTCAAAGCCATTCTAATGAATATTTGGGGATCTATGAGTTGCACTGTGAGTTTGTAAAAGAATTCACCCTAAAGACGGGAGCACAATTCCTGAAATACCAAAGCCTTGTCCTTTGTTTTTCTAGACTTATTCATTTTCAGTTGTTATTTAATAGGAACTCTGCAAGTTTCCCTTGTCTCAGATTCTCCAGTATTTTCAGTGATAGACCCTGGATGTTTATTTCTCCTTTTTATAGGTTTTTCTCCTTCAGGTCTAGTCTCTGATCGTCTCCACTAGTGTGGGCTTTTAACTGATGGGAATAGCTTTATTACGAGTCAGTGTCATTACTCCAAGAGACAGGAGTCTCATCTCTAAAACAATTGAAAATAAGAGGTATCTCCTTCTTTAAATTCACAGTTGTAATTTTTATGAACTCTTTTGCTGTAGGCCCATGTAGAATGGAATGGATCAAGGTTGTTGGGTGTTTCTGATGCCAAAAACAGACTCTCGGACAACAAAACCCTGCCGTGTTGCCTTTTTATAAGTTGCGGATGTTGGGTATCTTAATACCTACTACATGACACAGCCCACGTAGAATAGAGGCTATCCAGCAGAATGAGCTCTGAGTTGGAATCGAAGCTTCGACACTTTCTGACTGTGACTTTAGACAATCCACTCATAGTTTCTAATATCTGTTTTCTTATCTGAAATATGGGATAAATGATACCTGTGTCTTAAATATATCATAAGGGGTAAATTTTTTACGTATAAATACCTCCGTGCTCTTGAACTGCACATAGTCAGCACACAATAAATGGTGGTTTCCTTCTCCCTAGGTAAGAACTGTTTAATAAGTTATGAAAGGTTTATGTGAATACAAGACATTTTTCTTAATATGGTGTTGCTTCAGGACCCAGATTTTTCCAAAAAAAAATGTTTTAGAAAGAGAAAAGAAATTTACTTATTGTCTTACAATTCTTGGCATAATATAAGTACACAAGAAAAATCATCTTTCTCACCATTATCCTAAGTTTTTGGCACTTATTAACAAGGATACGGCGTGTCAAACAAAGGATTTTCCTACATCAAAGCAATTTTTATTTCTTTGTTTTGTCTGTCTTTTCTAACATCAAAAATACCCTTTTGAAGGGTCATAAATATGGTAGAAAAGAAATACCGAATCTAAATCTCCCCTCTTTCCTTAGGCAGAAATCAAGACGTATGCATCTGAAGTACAAAGAAAAAAATGAAAAGGTGCTGTAATCCATCCAGTGGTATCTTTAGCCCCATTTGTACACTTCTCAAAATGGACAGGCACTTCTCTGTTTGCAAATACTGGTCATGTTTGCATTTTCCATCCTTATAGGAATCAGGACAAGTTTGCTGTGATTAGCTTGTGCTGAGTCAATGCAGAGTATTTGTGCTTTCTAGGTAATTTTCTTGGCTCTATAATCACAATTAAAATCTCAAATCCAGGATTCACCACCTATATTAATCCTTTGCTGAATCATTTTGAATTAATTATTCATAGATCCAATTACAGAAACAAGGATGTATCTAGGTCTATTTTCCAGGTAAGTGCATCTCTCTTTTATTTTATGCATTTTTATCGTATCATTTTAAGATACAGACTTTCAAAACATATTTTATTTCAATGGCTTACTGAATGGTCTTTTATCAATGATTAACAGTATTTTGGAAGAAGATCACATAGGTAGTGTTCTTTTATTTTTTAATTTAAACAGAATTTTTTTAAATATTTATTCATTTTTGAAAGAGAGAGAGAGAGAGACAGAGCATGAGCCAGGGAGGGGCGGAGAAAATGGGAGACACAGAACTCGAAGCAGGATCCAGGCTCTGAGCAGTCAGCACAGAGCCGGACGCAGGGCTCGAACTCACTAGCCGTGAGATCATGACCTGAGTGGAAGTCGAACGCTTAACCTACTGAGCCACCCAGACATCCCAGGTAGTGTGTTTTTTTTTTAAATCGTACCTACCCTTTCCACACAAGGCCCATGTAACTTCAGCCACTTGCTTTTGGCTGCAGGATTAGGCTTCATTCTCGCCATGTAAAAATCACAGATTTTTAAAACTGATTTAAATTTAGAAAGTTAGATCAGATTTTTTTTTTCATTAATTATGGCTCACTAATGCATAGCCATAATAAACAGCCGGGAACTTTTATCTATATGAAGCACACAAATAATTATTCTAACACCATACGCTTTCAAGCCAAAAGAAGAAAAGAAAAGAAAATTCACTGCCAAGGTGCACCCTTCACGTAAGGTCTAAGTTATTTTAGTGATTTTATTTTACGTGATTTTAGTACCACAGCGTGTAACGTCACATAAATTTTAGGCATAGCAAAAGTAAGTTAGTATCATATAGAACTAAAAAATATAAGAAATCAAAATGCATTATCACTAACTGTGACGTGTTATTGCTTATCAGAGCATCTATGGGGTATGCCAGCTGTGGATTCAAGGAATCTAAGTTGTCACGTTAAAATTCTACTCAAGGAAACCTAGGGAAACAGTGGAAACATTTAAAGGAGATTTTTCCCTCTTAAGGAGTCTTCATAAACCTTCCAGATTTTGCTGAATGTAAAACATGAACTGGAGAACCCATTAAAATATATAAAGCCTTTGTGTATAATAATTCTCTCTCTCAACTAATTGATGTATTTTAGCATGTCAAATCACATACTTTCCACCAAGTAAAACATGAGATTTAAGAAGGGTTTTAATTGTATCTGATATATGTGTCAGGTTTTTTTTTAATTATTAATCAACATAGGAGCCATGAATACGACCTCCCAACGTTTGGTGGCTCTCACGTCTCCTTCCTCCACCCGCTCCCTGGCCTCCCTCTCGCCGGTAAACTACTGAACTAGATTTTGGTTTATTGTCATTTTTCTCCTTTGCGTTACAATTTCCCTACGTATATTGACAAACCCTTGCCGGTAGACGCCTCCGTTTGGTTTTGAACTTAACGAAAACACGGCATGTATTTTCAGCATCTTTTTCCACTCGGCATCGTGTTTCCAAATCGTTGATTGAGGTCAGTTAATATGGCTGTAATTCACTGATTTGTACCCCTGTGTGGCATTTCATGAAATGGTTACATCACAATTTGCTCGTCTACTCTTCCATTAATGAACACTTGGCTACTGCATTTCTTTTTATCACAAACCATGATGCTATAAGAGTATTATAATTATGCATTGGTGCAGGCCTGCAGGTATTATTTTAGGATACATTTCTAGGAGTGGATCTGCTGCTTTAGTTTGAATTCCACCAAAGCCAGATCTTGAGATGAGGCTTTGGATGCATGGGTTTGTTTGAGGTGTTATTCCAGGGAGCACAGGAAGGGAGTAGGGAAATGAGGCAGGGAAAGGAGTGTCTATAAATGGTGTATTAAAGAGGGGTCACTGCTGTGGCCGACGGGAACACGATTCCACTGAGTACTTTGAACACGCTGTCCAACTTACCTCAAAATTGTCCTTTCAAGGGTGAGAAAGCTGGGCTGTTTATTCCCTTCTTGTCCCTCATGGCTCGGGGTTGCTCAGGGGCGGGAGGTGGGGATGAACACCTTGCTGCTTCCAGCTTGTTCCACCCATAGGCTGAGCGAGCACCTGCCAGATGCTTTCAAAGCCATCAGCATGAAAGGAGCCTGTTTATCTGAGCTGCAGCTCACCTCCAGGGTGGGCTACCGGGGTAACCGGAGGCCCTGACAATCTGGACTACATGATGTATGTTCAAGTTTAACTACTGCGCGACACAATGATAAATGCCTTCTAAACAGTTGTACCCGTATAAATCCTATCAACAGAGGATTAGGGGGTTTCCCTTGGCCAACATTCCATTGCATTGTCAGAGTTTGAAACTTTTGCCAATCTGGTGGGTGTTCCATGGTACTTTTTTAAAAGATGATGTTCTTTTGATTGCTAATGAGATAGAGTATCCTTATGGAAACTAATTAAATATTTGTGTTTTCTTTCCCCAAAATGCTTTGTACGGTCTTGATCCATTTTAAGCATGGTCATATACATATCTACCTATCATCTATCTATCTATCTATCCATCAGCTTTTAGAAATTCTTATTTTGGATACTAAGCTTGACAGTTATAGAGATGTATAGGAGTTCTTAACTAACAAAATTGAATTCATGAATCTTTTATGGGTACTGCTTTCTACATTTTGTTAAAGAAATCTCTTTCTTCAAGAATACAAATATATGTTCCTATATTATATTTTAAACTTTCATATTTTTTTTATTTTGTGTATGTACATATTTAATCCTCCTGGAATTTAACTCTATGCGTGTTGTACAAATGATCAAATTGCGTTTGTCTTCATATGAATAATCACTTTCCCCAGCACCGTTTATGGAAAAATCTATCCTTTCTTGCTTACCTGTGATACCATTTCTGTGCTATACTGAACTTCTGTGAGGCACCTGAGTCGCTCAGTCGGTTAAGCATCTGACTCTTGATTTCGGCTCAGGTCATGATCTCACAGTTTGTGAGTTCAAGCCCCCTGTCCGGCTCTGCACTGACAGTGCAGAGCCTGCTTGGGATTCTCTGTCTGCCTCTCTCTGTCTCTCTGTCTCTCTCTCTCTCTCTCTCTCTCTCAGAAATAAGTAAACAAACGTTTAAAAAAAGAGTTTATACTGAACTTCCTTATATATGTGGTTCTGTTTTCCCTGCTTAAATATCTCATTGTTTTAATTACCAAAACTCTGTATATAGTTTTGATATCTGTTGAGCCAAATTCCCTTACCTTTTTCTTCTTAAAGAATGTTTTTGCTCTTATTGGTTCTTTTCCTCCTCTCTGTAAACTTTAGATTTGCTTTTGAAGCATAAAACTCTCATTGGGATTTTGACTACAATTACAGTGAATTTAAATATCACTTGAAGGCAATTGACATCTCAATGATTCTGAGTCCCTCAGTGTTTGGACAGAGATTATCTCTCCATTTCTTTATGTCTTATTGATTGCCTTTAAATAAAATTTTACAATGTTTGCTGTGTTGTTTTTTTTTTTTCCTTTTAGATAATCTATGCCAAGTTAAGAAGTTTCTTTTCTATCTTGGTTTTCTGGAAGTCTTTCATGATGAATCAAGTATTAAATTTTACCTAATGTTCTTTGTGTATTTAAAGAGATAACTACGGGGGCGCCCTGGGTGGTTTAGTCGGCTGAGTGGCCGACTTCAGCTCCAGTCATGATCTAGCAGTTCATGAGTTCAAGCCCCGAGTCAGACTCTGCGCTGACAGCCTGCTTGGGATTCTCTCTCTCTCTCCCTCTCCCTCTCTCCGATCCCCAGTTGTACCTTCTCTCTCTCAAAATAATAAATAAATCAAGTAAAAAATGAATGAGAAATAAAGTGGTAATTATATAGGTTTTCTCTTATATTCATTAATGTGGTAAATTACATCAAAAGATCTTCAGGAGTGACACAACCCTTATGCTATTGTGATAAATATGACGGGTTTTGTGATAATCTACTTTCCTGGGTGGTTTATAGCAGTGAATAAAGCAGTAAGCAACTTGGCTCTTACAGAGTTACACTCCAGTGTGAGTTGGGAAGAGAAAATGATAAATAAGGATATCTAGGTGTATTATGCAGTATTAGGTACTGATATTTCATAAAAAGACATACACATTAACCGCTCTGTCGCAAAAACCTGAAGATATCAGCTAATCAGCTGAGATTACCGAAAACAAAAAAATCTTGCCTGTGTATTTGAACGTGAAAATTGTGCCAGAAATCATTGCATATGACATGCCTGACCTCAGATCACATTACAAGTGTGGAAAACCACACACAGTGTCGAGAAACGACACTTCAGTGGTCCACCCACTAAGGAAATCGCAGTAGGAAACATTGCCCGTCATATCCTGCTAAGTGGTAGCCGGACTGAATTAGAATTCCTCGAGTTACGTTCTGGCTCCGTGCTTCTTAAAGGTGTTCTTTTGGACATTTTTCTTCAGAGTTTACCGCATAAATAGTATTAAAGAAAATTTGTTGCATTAATTTCACGATATCCCTGTGGGGAAAAACAAAAACCCTAGAGGGCAGTTATGCAGTCTCTTTTGGAAAACCCAGTAACAAGACATCGTATCCATCAATATTTATAAACAAGTCTATCCACCTAACCATTAGCTATGAAATAAGTATCCCCCAGGCTCTTCTGGCTGCGGTAGATAAACCGGCGTATCTTTCTGTGCTGTGGCCCAGGATTCCGGGACTGCATTGCAGAGTCAGAGAGGGTAGAAGGCCACAGCAGAATACAGCTGGGCAGTGCCACTGAAGAAAATGTGGCCAGATGAAAGCTCGGCACCCACGTGGCAGAAATCTGAGCAAATGTCCAGGGGGGAGAAGGAAGAGCGAGGCCAAGTGCCTGCTCACAGCCCCCCGAGCTGGTGCCTCCGAAGTCTCCCAGAGACGGTGTGATTGCGTCCCGTGGCTGGCAGTTAGAGAAACACAAAGGACTGGCACACGTGGAGTCCCCTGGGGACTGACGCAAGCTGTGTCAGCACCGGAGAGAAGGAGAGTGGGCACTGGGCCCAGAAGGGGCTCTGGCTGGAGAAGAAATGCAACTTTTTCAGCTCCTGGAAACCCGGACGGCACTCCATCGGCCACAGCAGGAGATCGTTATGTACACGAATTTGAATCAGACCAAACTGGGTAGTCAGTTCTGCCTTTGCTTTCAATAAGGTGTGACTTTAGGTGCATTTCTTAACCTTCATGAGCCCCAGTTTCCCGATCTCGGGACCATCCTACCTGCTATGGTAGTTTGGGAAGTATGAAGTGAAGTAATTCACATCGAGTGCTTACCTGCTTGCCGTAACGCTCAGCCCAAACAGAATAATTTTTAAAAAATCAATAAATGGTAGCTCATGTTCATCTCGGATCCTGGGGGAAGGAAGCGAAGGTGGTCTTCACAGGTGCACCATGAGATGGATGGGCACCTATAAAAGAGATGGGGAAATGGCATGGGCCTCTGGGGAAGGTTTCTGGGTCTGGGATCCAAGGTAAGCCATGTGGAGCACTGAGGCAAACATTTATATTACCTTGGCCCTTGATTTCTTAGCAGCGGGCGAGGCCTCAGAGAAGTAAGGTGCATTTATCTTTGGAAAAACTGTCAAACTCTCTAATTCAGTGCATGCGTCCATGCAGGCACTGTTTTCTCTCCTTTGCTCGAACATCTCTGCTGAAAGGGAGTTCCTATCCTTATTGCACAGTCATTTCCTATTGATGTCCATCTTTAATGGTTAGAAAGTTCTTCTTTGGATGTCCTGAGTCCACCTTCCCGTTACTTAGTTCAGCCACCCGGGAGCAATGCAAAATAAATATTTTCCTGCTTCTCCGCATCTGCCCAAGTGTACAAGGCTCTGTCCTCAAATGTCAATGATCGTGAAGAACTGGCGTACAATAAAAAAGGAAACCTGGGGGGCTGCTCTTATTACCAGAACTCTTGGAATAGGTTTATAGGAAGCGTTTAATGAGAGCAGGAAGGAAATTGCATTTGACTCAATTCAGAATAGGGAATTTTTATGAAGTGGCCAGAAAGGGTGTGAGATACCTTGAAGAATAAAGAAAATATAGAAACCCTGCCCTACAGGAGCTTAAAATCTGATTAATTTGGTCATGCGAACGATAGTAGAAGAAAGTCTGGATGAGCAAAAAGCATAGTTCAGATAGAAGAGGAAGCCCAAGAAGAAGGAGGAGGAGGAAGAGGAAGACGTAAAGGGGGAGGAGAAAAAAAAAGGAAGAAGAAAAAGAAAGAAAGAAAGATGTAGATCCCTGAAAATCTCCATTTATTAAAGCTAAAAGGTAAAATTTTAAATTAATATGATTTATTATTTCATTATCAAAACAATTTGTGGCCATTGTGGAAAAAAAGGAGAAAATGCACAAAAAAAGGAGAAAACTACAGAAACCTATAACTCCACTATCCAGATACATAACCAAGGTTAATTTTGTTGATGGAAACCAAGATCTACGTAATTTTTTATTTGGAATTATACTGTATATGCTATTTCATAAACTTTCTTCATCACATTTATTATGAGTATTTTTGTTAATAAATATTCAATTGCAATGTGTTGAGTGGCTAATTAGTATTTCATTAAAAGACTGTATCATCTTCTATTTAACAGATTTCCTTTAATTAACACTGGTTATTTCCAAATTTTGATAGTGCAAACAGCATTCTGGTGCCTAAATCTGCATATCCTCATTATTGTCTTAAGATACATTTCTGGATGTGGAATTGTTGGGTCCAGGCATATACACCTTTTCAAAGCTTCTTATAAATAGTGCCCCCCAAATTCCAGAAATATTGTATTGTGACAGGAAAATAGTGATAATTTCTCTATCCTTCACCAGTGATGTGAATATTGTTGTTTTTTAACATCTGCCAATTTAACAGGTGACAAAGCAAATGCCATTGTTTTAACGGGATTTTTTTTATTACTAAGATGTAAAAGGTCTTTAAAAATGGTTATTTGGCAGTCACTTTCCTTCTTCGTAAAATGCCCGTTTTTATATGGGGTAGTAATTTTTTTCACTCAGCACATATTTTCTGAGCATTGCCCATGTGCCACAAACGAACCTAGATGTTGGAGATATATTAACAGACAGACAGACAGACAAAAATCCCTGCCCTCCTGGAGCTTACAATCTAGCATCAGTCTATATTCTTAACGTGGAAGGGATATTGACCATTTTGTCGTATCATGCAACTGTTTTCATCTTCCGTCTGTCATGTGGAGGCAGATGTGTGTATTTAGAAGAAAGGAGTAAGTGGGGGCAGAGAGGGATAGAATATCAGGGGTGGACCAGAACTCTGCAATATAATCCCTTCATTTCATACATGAGGAACTGGAGGAGGCCCACAAAAGGAAAAAGACTTGGCCAAGTTCACAATAGACTAGAGACCAAGAGCCATCCCAGATTCCAGGGCAGTTATCTAGTTCAGATCACTGAAAACAAAATTCTCTTTACTTCACTATCTTTATTTCACTTGTTGCTTCTGCATTATATAAATAACAGCTAAATTTTCTGAGGTGAGGCGGGGGGGGGGGGGGCAAATGCCAAGCAAAGACTAAGCACTGTGTGTGCTAAATTCCTAGAACTCCCCCTGGGAGTCAGGCCCAAGCATCATCTGTTAAACAGATGGGCGAACCAAGGCTTGGAACACGTAGGTAACCCAAGGTCTTCATAACTAGTGTTTGGCAAACCCTGACAAATCCAGGTAATGGAGGGTTTTTCACCACGATACCCGGGATTTGTCCTCTCGCTGCTTCAAAGAAGAAGAGGTGGACGCAAAATGAGCGGCAGGCAAAAATTTATTAGAGTATAAGCGCAGAAAGGAAGACTAGTATGAAAGCTCTCTTTACAGAGAGGGGACATGCGAAAGTGAACGCGCGCGAATATAGCCAAGGAGGTTCTTCTATGAGGTTCTTGCCAGCACCCCCTTCCCTTTCCCCTGGTTCCTTCTCAGGTTCGACCCTTATTGGCTGGATAACGCTAGGCACTGGGTTGTCCATTCCTGAGTGGTTCGACTCCATTGTGTGAGGGGTCAGACGGCCATACTGTCCCTTGTTGTATGTCCCTAAGTTGTATGGTTTGGCTAGGTATTTTGCTTGTCAAATTCCTGAGGGGATCCTGAGGGGGAGTAGGTGATGTCTGTTACCTTCTTAAGAGGGACCTTAAGCCCCAGGGGGTTTGCTGTAGTTCAATGCTCCGAGAATTTGTTTTTCCCCACCCAGAGACCTCAGGTCCTAATCTTTCCCTGTCCATTTCCTATCTCCCTATCCTATCTCCTGTCTCCAAAGGCTGCCACCATGCTATGCCCATCTCCGGTATGTTCCTAAGGAATCTGTTGGTGTGAGAAATGTGCTGGGAAAAGAGAGATTTAAGAACAAAGAAAAGCAAGTGAGGTGGTCACATTCTGATCTGCTGCAGACAGCAACTGCTGTCATTGCACATGCGCAGTCCCGGTGGAAGAGCCGTGGAGATTCAGCCCTGAGGTCACACCGCACCCACAGACTGGGGTGAGTTTTCAGTGGACGCAGCCTGCCCATTTCATTCTTTTCCTCCCCGGCTCATCTGTGGGCTGGCCAGTGCCTCCAGTTCTTTCCCCTTCTCTTCTCAAACATTTCTGATTCCTCTGTTGTATTGAAGTCTAAAGGATATGACAACAAAGTAAGAGTCATTCACCCCACCAGCATGTGACATTTGCATTCTCAAACAAGTCAGGATCTCAGACTAAAGGGATTAAGCACTAATTGCAATTCCAGGCATCCTCTTACTTTCATGATAAGAGACTTGCAGTTTCTTTGTTTCTTTGTCCCCCTTCCTTCCCCTCTCCTCCCCCCACCACCCTCGCTCTTTCCTTCCCACTCTTTTTAAAGTGGAGCTTGTCATTAGATCCAGTTATCCCAGCCCCTGAGCAGGCCTACGTTTCCGGCTATTCCTTTTGGCAGGATTTTGACATTCCATCGAAGCACATGTCCAAATGAAGACAAGGATAAGATCAGGGGAGTGGGACTGAGCGTGGACATTAGAGACTCATCTATTCCCTTCTCACGATGTGGAGGAGCCTCTCTGCCAGCCTTTCCCACTCATGCCTCTTCTCACGCAAGAGCTCTTTCTGTTCCCTTAGCCACCCAGCCGGTCCACCTGTGCAGGTACCACCTCAAAGCGGGAGAAGCCACAGCAGGTGGAAGATCGTCGGTGATGTACAGGAAGAGTGGCTCACGGTCTCTATGGTCAAGTGCCAGCCAAAGTCTGCAGGCAGGATGTTCTGCCGGAAAGCAGAAAAGTCCCAAAGGTCTCAGCTCTGACGTATGAAGGGGCAGTTAACACCGACGTCCTTCGTAGCCAAAGGGACAGAAGACCTGTTGGGCAACAGAAGATTATAAGTTGGTGAAGAGCATGAAGATTTGCTAGTTTTACTACAGCCTTATAAAAAGCTAGTATTTCTTTAGACCTGATCATTGACGTTATTTTATTCACTATGCATAAAGGACTTTTGGAGCCTATGAAAACCTAATGCTGATACATATTTTAGTGACTTTTTATCATTACGAAGAAGTATTTATGAAGTGCCTAGCTGTCTGTAGTGCTTTCTCAGGTCTTACGTGTGAGGAGAGCCAAACAGATACAATCTGGGCACTCCAAAAGCAAAAAGTTTGAAACAGACCAACTCAAAGGACATTCAAGCCACAGAGTCAGTATGTACAGAAGCAAGGGCAAATGATCTCAAGCACCAATGTAACTGGCAGGCAGTGAGGCAAGGAGCTAAACGACGTAAAAGTGCTGAAAAAGCACATTTTGTCGAGAAAGGCAGCAGTTTTATGTTTGAGGCAGCTTTGGCCTATTGAGTTCCACCATCTTGTTTCTTGAGAAAAGAAGGACAGTTTTGGTTTTGCTTTTGTTTTTGTTTTTTTGAGTGACCAGAAAAAAATATAGTGTAGTCTGTTCTTGGAGGATAGTGTTCCAGGGGATAATTATCATAGGAATTACAAGTGTCTGTCCACCTTCTCTTGAAGTGCCAGACAATCTTGTTACGGGTGCCTGATAGTGGGGACAGATCAAAGGATGTGGCTGTGCTGTCTGAGGTCAGATGGCGGAGGGGACCAGAAGGAAGATGTGACCAAGAAGTCCATCAGATGACTATATATGAAGGTAGTGGTAGGACTCGTAGAAGAGAAGGCAGGCTGAGACTCATCCTCTGATGGCCAAGTAACTAATAAAAGATATGCCCTCGGGACATAAAAACAAAGAAAACCAGAGGCAAGGCCAAGAGCCAACAATGAACAATGAACGTAGGGAAACTTCACACACATAACAACAAGCATGTGGGACAAGCCACAGACTAGGAAAAGATATTGTCCAATGCAAATTTTTAGGAATTTATGACCCAAATTTATAAAGAAGTCCTTTAGAGAACACCAATAAAAAGATAACCCGGTAGAAAAAAAAGGCAAATGATATGAACAGGCATTTCACAGAAGAAGAAAATAGCTTTTACAACAGAAAATAAAATTAAGAATTTTTTTTCAAAATACCAAGTACCAGCAAGGGTATAGAGCAATTAAAGTGCTTACACTTAGCTGATATGACTGTAAATCGTATATACCAAATGGCATACCCATTTGGAAAGCAATCTGGTAGTAACTTTTAAAGTTATATAGATGCATACCCTTTGAACCAGCAATATCATTCCTAGGTATATAACCTAGAAAAATACTTGCACGAGTGACTCAAATAGAGATTTCTAAGAATGTTCTAGAAATATTGGACTTCCTAGCAAAACTTGGGGCAAAAACACCAGCAATAAAATGAGAATATAAAATTGTGAAATATGCAAACAACGGAATATTACACAGGAGTGAAAAATCAGTGTGATAGCTCTATGCAGCAACCTGCGTGAATCTTGGAAACATAATATTGAGTGAAATAAAGCAAGTTGTTTAAGCGTCTTTATTGTGTGGTACTATTTTTTGAAAGCTCAAAAACCAGCAACGGATACATATGTTGTAAAATATGGAAAAAAAAAAAAAAAAAAGCATGAGACCAGCCCGAAGCATTTGAGAAAGTGGAGGAACCACTGTAGGTTTCAGAGAGATACAGACATAGATTGAAAGCTAATACAGTGGCGTCTGGGTGGCTCAGTCGACTCTTGGTTTCGGCTCAGGTCATGATTTCAAGGCTGATGGGATCACTCTTAGTGCAGAGCCTGCTTGGGATTCTCTCTCTCTCCCTCTCTCTCCTCCCCTGCTCACGTGCTTCCTCTGTCTCTTTCTCTCTCTTTAAAAATAAGTAAATCAACTTAAAAAAAATGTCTAAGCTAATACAGATATGTAGGACCTTTGTTTCCGTCAGCAAGTCTTTTTACTCTTTTGAGCATCATTTGTCATAACGTAACGTAACGTAACTTAGCAGAGCATAACTCAAGAGTTTTAATGATAGTTATTAACCCAATTTAGTAGTTAAAGCTTATGAATGGTTAAAGAAATAAATAGCTAAACTAGTTAAATAAATAGTTAAAGTAGTTTAAGTGCATAAATAATTTATGCTGTTCATTCTGGAATCCTTGGACACAGAAGATGACCATTTTGGTCATGTCATTCAAGAAGGCGATGAAAAGGATGAGAGCAGAACTGAGGACTTTGCTTCTGGACATTGTGATTGCATCATTTACCAATCCCTTGGTGGAGTAGTCCCAGTGACCAAATTGAATCCTACCTGAATATACATCACGTATTGATAGACAGAGTTCATTTTCTAGGTGGAAAACTCCAAAATATTTTTCCTTTAGTACTATCTTAGTTCCCAATCTTTTGTTGACAAGACCCCAATTTAAAGAACTCCATTTGTGGGGCGCCTGGGGGGCTCAGTCGGTTAGGCGTCCAACTTCAGCTCAGGTCACGATCTCGCGGTCCGTGAGTTCGAGCCCCACGTCGGGCTCTGGGCTGATGGCTCAGAGCCTGGAGCCTGCTTCCGATTCTGTGTCTCCCTCTCTCTCTGCCCCTCCCCCGTTCATGTTCTGTCTCTCTCTCTCTCTCTCTCTGTCTCAAAAATAAATAAACGTTAAAAAAAAAAATTCAAAGAACTCCATTTGGGATTAAAGTACTAACACTGAAACCCAGCTAGACCAAAAGACCACGTGACACCAAGGCCTGGGGACACTTGTTGAGTCTTCGAGTTTTGCAGTTTCACAGCCAGTGTCCAAATGGGTAGTATGTATGATTTATGTCTTGCCAGGTAATTCATAATTATACAAGCAAAGAAGAAAGTTCAATATAATATAACTCACATTGATTTTTTGGGGCTACGCTATAAAAGCTTGATGTTAATATATAGGAAAGAAATTCTCAATATCCCCCAAACATTTGGTTGTTCTAATAAACGATCCTTAAAGTTTTGAAATCACCTGATTGTTCTCACAGGTCTTAGAGAGTTTGAAACCCATTTTTATTAGGAATCATGATTCAGACTCCTGGCAGACGGCTTTGTGAGTAAAATGACCTCTCTATAAATATTACTGCTGAGTCAAAACTAACTGGAACAAGTGAATAGATTTGTGGTTTTCTCCATAGAGACTTGGAAAACCCCAGGTTTTATGCCAGTCTAATTATAGATTTTGACTTTCTCAAGGTACTAATCAAAGGTTGGCCCCTAACTGATCTAATGGAGCCATGTTTCAAAGGCCACAGAAATGGGCAGGTCATTTAAAGTGCCATGGAATTAATGAGCGTAAATCCATGTATCTTTGCAGGCAAGGAGGTATTTTCTATCCGGTGAGGGTCTGGACCAATGAAGTGTGTCACACATAATAAAAAACCAGTTGCAGAGAGGGTTTGAATTCTCGTTAGTCTAGTGTAAACATGTTGCTAACAGAAGTTTCAGGTGAACCACCCAAAGAAAGAGAAGACACAGTAACTACTTTGCAGTGACAGAAGAAAATAGTTAGCATTATTCTGAATAAATAAAACAGTCCTGGGACCCCGGAAAGCCTTTCTTCCTAAAGTGTAACATGGCTGACTGTATGATTGAAAAGCAGGTGTTTGGGCCCGTACCATGACGCTAAGCTATCCTGGCACACAAGTTATGAAGACAATGGGGGGAACATTGGTTATGAGTTCGGTTCCAGCCTGGGTGTGAATTCTAATTCCATCTAAAGGACTTTGAGGAATTTGCTTCACCTCCTTGTGGTTCAGTTTCCTTTTCTGTAATTATCTCCCGGGGTCATCCGATTATATAAAAACATGTGTGCACCCCAATGAGCTATCACCGCGTACCTGTCACAATGTCTGCTGTAAAAATACAAGATATAACAATTGCTAGCCAGAAAGTGGAGAAAAGGGAACTTCTGTACACTGGTGTGGGAATGTAAACTGGTATACCCACTATGGAAAATAGTACAGAGAGTCCTCAAGAAATTAAAAATATAACTCCATATGATATAGCGATCCCACTTCTAGGTATATATCCAAAGGGAATGAAGTCATTATTGTGAAGAGATATCTGTATTCCCATGTTCTCAGCAGTATTATTCACGATACCAAGGTATGGAAACAATCTGGGTGTTCACTGATAGATGAATGGACAAAGCAGATGTAGTACCTATGTCCATGGGATATTATTCAGCCTTTAAAAAGGAGGAATATTTGCAACAGGATGGAATGGATCTGGAGGGCATGTTGCTGAGTGAAATGGCCAGAGAGAAAGACAAGAGTAGGAATCATATGTAGAATCTAAAAAAAAGCATTTGGACTCAGTAAAAAATACATGAGGTAATGAATATGTTGATTAACTCAGTGGGGGAATCCTTTCACAATGCATAATTATATCAAATTATCATGTATACTTTAAATAGCTTACAATTTTATTTGTTAATTATACCTCAACAAAGTTAAAAAATGAATTGATAGTTGAAAAGCTCATGTATGTAACATTTAGCATTTAGCCTGTTAAATCCTCAAAAAAGGGGGAGGAGAAATCTTATGGTAACTAAAGAAACGGAGGGTTAAGCTTAAGAAGACTCTCGTGATTGGGGCACCTGGGTGGCCCAGTCGGTGAAGCATCCAACTTTGGCTCAGGTCATGATCTTGCCCTCTGTGAGTTTGAACCCCGCATCAGGCTCTGTGCTGACAGCTCAGAGCCTGGAGCCTGCTTCAGATTCTGTGTCTCCTTCTCTCTCTGCCTCTCTCCTGCTCACGCTTTGTCTCTCTCCCTCTCAAAAATAAATAAACATTCAAAAAATTAAAAAAAAAAAAAAAGACTCTCTTGATATACTTTCCATCCTCAATGGTAGTAGTTAGCCTCTTTTTAAAAAAGTTGTTTAATGTTTGTTAATTTATTTTTATTAAAAAATGTTTTAATGTTTATTTATTTTTGAGAGAGACAGAGTGTGAGTGGGGAAGGGTCAGAGAGAGAGGGGGACACAGAATCCAAAGCAGGCACCAGGCTCTGAGCTGTCAGCACAGAGCCCAACGCGGGGCTCGAACCCACGAACCGTGAGATCCATGACCTGAGCAGAAGTAGGATACTTAACCGACCGAGCCACCCAGAGGCTCCAGTAGTTAACTTCGTTGAGGCAGGTTGTGCAGTTGCTCTGAGGACTTGAATGTCACAGGATTAACATCTATGTTGTGAATCTTTACTAATTTTCTTACTTTCAATGTCTGTTATTCCCCCTTTAGTAAGTTTGGCTACATCTCACTATCTTTTTTCTTAACGTATTTGAAATCAACTACCAGAAATCATTCTGTAGTCATCACCCAGATTATATAGTGGTGGTCTGATAATTACATACCTGGGCAAGAATAGCATCTCCCAGCCACCCACTTTCCTGACGGTCACCCTTGGAAATGAGCCACCATGTTGGTTTTTTTAGACCACCATTTACCCGGCATTTTTCCTCAAAGATACAAACCCATAGGTTAGTTTATGATGTTAACTGTGGCGGATAGCAATGACAATAATTTTGTATCCTAACAACGAGCTCTGCTATCTGTCAGGCAGAATGACTATCTTTTGGACAATCAGTTGGGCAATTTTCCAAACGATAAGCGAGTAAAGGAACTTGTCACAAAATGTAAATACAGATCCCCAGAACTCTATGGGGGGAAAAAGATACTAAGAAGAACTCTGTGTCCTCAACTGGGGTAAAGAGAATGGAGCTACATATTGCAAACACAAACCCCTGGACTCATCTCTCGTTTTCCATAATTCATAGACTTGCTCTTTAGCATCAGATTTGTGGCCATGCACAAAGGTCAGAGCTAAAGAGTACAAAATGTGTAAATCTGAGGGCGGAAATTCTTTTTCCCCATTACTTATTTATCAAACAGGTTGACGTCTGAGAGAAAGCTTGGGTGCGGGTTGGCCTTTCTTCCTCCTGTACAAATAATCATCCCTGAGTCCTACCTTGTTAACCTTTTCTGTTTATTTCTGCTTCCCTGCAATTTCGTAGAACAGTTGCCAGTTAATCACAAATATATTAAAAGATTTCTTTTTAATCTAGCAGTCTTCACTGTTTTGTGGGATCTATGCGGACAGTTACATCACTTCCATAAAGTGTCCAATTATGCTCACTGCAGGGAAAACCAAGAGATCAGCCGTTGACTTTGCTTTTGTCTAAGGTATCCAATGTGAAAGCAAATCAGGTATCCAAAAATCAAAACTAAAATTAAGACTAATAAAACGGAGCTTTGACTTTTCTCATCACAGACTCATTTATACTTAATGACACAGACCGACGGGATAGGTGATTGTTATAATCTCTCTTGAAATGGATTTTAAAAATGGCTGATCCATCCCTCCTTTCAGGACAGGCAAATGGGCACCAAGACAATAGAGAAATAAGAGCCTGTTCATGCAGTCATACATTAATTTGTCTGTAATATTGGCTCGCTTGGAAGGCCAGAGAGAGACGTGCGAGCCGGTGTTACTTAAATGTGTCAGCATATAAAGTCATCGTACGTTATTTTGCTCACAGAGCTCTATCTGCCAGATCAAACACGTGAAACATCAGAAAAACAACACCAGGATTTTCTTTCCGAAAACTCAACCCACTTTGCTTTAATCAGAGAGAGACTGTTTTCATAATACAATTTATAGAACCCTTCTCTCTCCTTGGATGTACACGCTTCCTCTTTCTGTTTACAGACACTCCCCCAAGTTGCAGACATACAATTTATTAATACCTCTTCCCAGATGAATGCTTCCTACCTATGCCCTCCTCTCCCCACACCTGTTCCTTTCCTCCTCTCACTCTTGCTCACTTACTACCAGCTGGACAGGAGCTTGGCTGTGGAGGGGTTGTAGCGCCACCTGAAGGCGGGCACACCAAACTATCTTAACCATTGTCTTCTCTACCTCTGCTTCTTTTCCCCTCCAAAGATTCTTTTTATGGCACCTTTTCTAAGCTTTTTCTTAGTCGAAGTTGTGGTCCTTCCCACCCCCAGCTCAGAACCCGGGGAAATTTTAACCACCACAAGAAATAAAACAGTTGTATTCATGGAGCACTTCCTTTTCTTGGAGAGGCTCTGAGTGATTTATATTGACTTTGTATTATTAAATGCTAGATCTTATTGTAGTTTAAATACATTTACTCACTTACATGAAATTAACTAAGCAAGCAATTGATATAATTCATGTAATCCTCCTCCCAAATTTTACATATGGCTTGATCGTCCATTTGAATTTATTTATAAACTTTTGGGGGAAACCACAGGTAAGTATGATAATGTACGAAGGAAAACTAAATCATAATATTATTCTCTCCCCCCCCCCCCCGCGGCCACACACAGAAATGCCTACTGTAGTGACATCATCTGAAATATAAGTGTCTTCTGCCTTACAAATAAATAGGCTAATAGACTCCTTCTTCACATGAGTGAGTCAGCTTTGCTAGTTTGTCCTTTTTTATTCCTCAGATCCAGCACCACAGGATTCAAATCTCTGTGGACAAGTGTTTGTAAATGAATCACAAATGAATCATATATGTGGAGTCAGCACGCTAAGCAGGCTGGCGCTCCGGTTCCACTCTGGCAATTATGTACAACAAAGGAACTCTTCCTGCCTAAACCAAATACTGCACACTCACAGGTACCACACAGCCATGGTCAGCTTTTCCCCATTCACATCAAAACACCAGGCTTGGCCAGAACACTGTATGTTGGCTTGAAAAACTGCTATAAAAGTTCTATGCAAGTAAACAGATACCGGATCTTACCAACACTCCCATGCGGTGCCATTATTTTCTTTTGAAAATATGTGTATACATTTTATCTATAAAATGCTATCCTAAGAGTTACAATTCTGTAAACCTTCCCTTAGGCAAAAGTCTAATCTTTCATGAAATGGCTTTTCCCTAAGCCAAAAAGGAGAGACGGTCCAAAAATTCCTCTCAAAGAGGGACAAAAGTCTCAAGGTTTTTGCATCAATTAACAGGTTTGTTTGAAACTGGATCAACCCTGTAGGCCACCGACCATTATTTACATTTTGTCAGGTTTGGGCGTAGGGCTAGTATATGGCACAAGGGGGAAAGTCAGGAATACTCCTTGGAATAGAGGAATCTTGTATAACTACTGAATATTGTGGTAGACCAGAACTATACTTGGCACAAAGTATTTTCAAGGTATTTTCCATACCTGTTTCCTGTAGGGGTAGGAAGGAAGGGAAGCCTCACCTCAAGACATGTCCCCACGATTCTGCTGGCAACAATGGACCTTGAGCTGGAGGAAGAAGTGAAGGAATCTGAGTAGACTGGGGTGCAGGTTCTCCTTTTAGGAAAAAAGACAGCCCTTAGGAGGAGCTTCTTATGGCGATTGTTCTGCCCTAATGCTCTATTTGGAAAAGCCACTGGTAATTTGATGAATATTCAGTTTCGTTCTGGAGACTTTACCCTTCTTGAAATGTGAGAGCTCAGGTTTTCATCTAGTTCTGATAGATTAGATTTCTCCTTTTTTTTCAATTTTTTTTTCTCTAAAATCTATTTCTTGGGAATAACACAGTTGAACTGTGTAGGTTTTCATTGGTGGTCTCCAGCCTTGGTGTTCTTGCTGACTCTTTACAAAACGTGGCCTTTTCTGAAGATGATTCTAGAACATCATATCTCTTTTAACATGGTTAAGCTTTTAAGGAACAATGTATTTCCTTCCAATTAGTCTAAGTTGTATAGCAAGGTTTTTTTTTCCGCTTTCTCTATATAATTGGTTTTCACAGAGTAAAACTTTCTGCTCCCAAAAAGAAAGAGATCGATGCAATTTCTGTTAATTGCTACTTACGCTATCATTTCCCAAGAAAATGCACAGATATGAGGACTAGGACTCTTGATTTCAGACACCCAACCTTGTGTAGTTTGTCTAGGAGATGCCAAGCGCAACACCAGGACAGGCCACAGCCCTCCACGGCCCTAGAGTCAACCACAGAGCTGCCTTGGACACCATCGCCTGACTGTTGAGCCACAAATCCCCCCAAAACACCCCCACCAGTCTTCCAAGAAACCAACCTGGATGTCTGCATAGTCTTCCTTTGTGAAGTGTCTTCCCGAGTGTTTTCCCCAACTTTTTTTAACTTTCAATTTTTTTCCATCATTTCAAATGTATGGGAAAAGTTACAAGAATCGTACATGAAACTCCCATATATAACCTTTACCCAGATTCAACCATCCTGTACGCATTGCCCCATTTTCCTCGCCCTTTCTCCCTCCCCTTTTCGCTCTCACTCCCTCTCCTTTTGAGATTGGAAATATCAGGACCCCTCCCACCCAGCACTTTAACCTCGGCTTTTTAAAGAAAAGAGATTCTCTTATGTAACATATGTGTAATTATCAAAGTCAAGACATTTAATTCAATACTGATACATTTTCTAACGTACAGTGCAAATGAATATTTAAATTTATTAATCATCCCAGCAGTGTCTTTTATGGATCCACATAAGTGTGTGTGTGTGTGTGTGTGTGTGTGTGTGTGTGTAACATGTTACATAACATTTCCAGTCCAGGATCTAACTGATAAGGGTGCATCGTATTTAGTTACCATGTGTCTAAAGCTTCCTTAATATGAACGGTTCTTCAGCCTCTGTCTTGATGTGAATATTTTGGAGACTACCATCCAGGTATGGTATAGAAAATAACTGAGTTCAGGATTGTCTCATATTTCCTCATTATTAGATTTTTAATATGGCTTCTTTTGTTTGTTTGTTATTTTTGTTTGGGGGGGTTGTTTTTTTTTTTCTTTTTGGTCAGGAATACCTCTGAAGCGTTGTGCCCTTCTCAATGGGTAACTTCAGGAGACATTGAACGTCAGTTGGTCCTGCCATTGGTGACAGTGATTTGGATTATTTGGTTAAAGTGGTAACTGATAAATCTCTACCCAGTTTCCTTTGGTAAATAACAAATAACTTGTGGGGAAATACCTCAAGACTATGCAAATATCCTCTTCCTCACAGAACCTTCACTTAATCGTTCTAGCAAGAATTAATGTTTCTCTAAATCTATCCTTCCTTTGCTATTCATAAGTTGGCATTCTACCATAAGGCAGACGTTTCCTTTGCCCTATTTGTTTTCTTGTTTGTGCGTTTATTATCTGCATCAGAATGGACTTGTAAATTGTTTTATTCAGTAGATTATAATCCATTATTGTCATTATTTAATTTATATTCTTATTTTGTCATAGACTGTTCATTCCTTGAGACTCTCCTTAACATTGTAACACAAAAAAAGTTACAGAAATTTCACTTGCTTTCAAACCTGCTGCATCCCTGCAAGGAACCTTTCATTCAAAGAGCCCTGGTTCCTTTTAGAAGAAAAGGGTATTTGGAACCAAGACCTCAGCATTAGGTATGCTCATGGCCGTGGGTGACCCATTGTTTCCAGGTTCTCTCATTAGAAAGATTTAGGAATTTGTGAAATTTAGGAAATTTACACACACACACACACACACACACACACACACACACACACCTACCTATATTTATCTCTTTAAGATCATGGGTTCATACTGATAACTCCAACCCCAAATCAACACAATGGATATGCTCTATATTTTCATATTTACAACTCTGTACCTCAACACTGACAAGCTCATTATTTTAAATATATCCACTCATTTGTTCAAGTCTAGAAAATACACAAAGCAGTTGAAATTGCTAACCCATAATACAAGTGATACAAAAAAGTAAACCTATTAATAATAATAATTCATTTTTAATGTTCTTAAAAAGGTAATATAAAGACAGAGACACAGTGAAATCCCCTACATGCATGTACCTGTGTCAAGAACACAGAAAATAATCATATCCTTATAAAACTAGCTCATGCCCCTTCCCAACCAACCTTCCCACTTGCCTTTTTTCCCCTACGCATTGGTGTTGCTGGTTTGAATTCATATAAATGGCGTCACATAGTCCGTATTTCTTCTGTGTGTGCCTTCGTTGGCTCAGCATGATATTTTCGCGAATCATCTATGTTACCGTATGTGTCAGTAGTTTGTTCCTTTTTGTTAATAATTACCAGCCCTTTCTATGAATAAAGTAGAAATTCTTCAACCATCCTTCTGTTGCTAGGCTTTGGAGTTTTCACTATTATGAAGAAAAGATCTAAGAACATTCATGTACCAGAATTTTTATGGACAGGTAGTTTTTATTTCTTTTGAGAAAATGCCTACGAGTAGAATTGCTGTGTCATAGTGGACATGTATTTCTCTCTTTTCAGGAAACTATCAAAATATTTTCCAAAATAATTGTACCATTGTTCTCTTCCATCGCCAGGGTAGCAAAATTCCAACCCGACATCCTTGCCAACACGTAGTATTTTAATGTTGGCCATTCTAACGAGTTTCTAGTGGTCAGATAACTGGTTGTGGTTTTAATTAGCATTTCTCTGAAAACTAATAATTTTTATCATGATCTCATATGATTACTGATCATGTCTTAATAGGATTTGTATATATTTCTCCTTGACGTGCTTGTTTAAATCTTTTGCCCAACTTTAGT